>NC_080112.1:81670406-82870406 GCF_950005125.1 Chionomys nivalis
TGCTATTATGCTCTCTTTGAATTGTTTGAATGCTGAGAAAAGAACAACAGCTGCTAAAAGATATTTGTTTATAAATGTTGCTGAACTAATCCAAGATAGATATTTTCAAAATACCTTGACTTCAGAATTTGGATCTAAGGATATGATACTTTGGAAAAGAGATTCTTCTTTTGTTTTCACAGAGAATGAGACTCTATGGATTGCTTCTTCGATCACAGTATGGTATGATAGACCACACCCTCCTGAAGGGTTGCTGTGAACACCCTTAAAAAATTGCTTCGCTCAACTGCCAACTGAGATGAACCTAGCAGACAGGTTATCCCATAAAAGACCCGAATAACAGCGCCCCCATTCAGCAGGAAGCAGTTTGGAGAGAAAAAACTGCGCCCATGTTCCCATATATTGTTTATAAATGTTCTTTTACATTCAAAGGGGGAGATGATATAGATGTGAATAATTTGCATTGATATGAATCTTGGTTTACTGATATTAATTTAAGGTCAATTTTATTATATGTATATGTATTGCTGATATTGATTAAGGTATTGTGATTGTGTAGTTCACTTAAAAATGTAATGTATAGCCTTTAATCCCAGCACTCGGGAGGCAGAGGCAGGCAGATCTCTATGAGTTCGAGGCCAGCCTGGTCTACAAGAGCTAGTTCCAGGACAGGAACAAAAAACTACAGGGAAACCCTGTCTCGAAAAATCCAAAAAAAAAAAAAATGTAATATATATAGGTTGTTAATAGATAATCATAATAGTCAAGTTTGTAGTCATGTTAGTTAGATTTTCTAGATGTACATAGATATATTTTAGATAGGCATTCTTCATATCTTTCAAAGATTATAGAATATGGCATTTTAAATGTTTTAATAACTTAGGGTTTTTCATGACAATGAGACACGTCTGCTCCTGGCAGCACCAATCTACTTCAAGAAGAAGATGGGCATCAAAGAGGCACCTTATGGAGTTTGATAGCCATTTGGGCAAGAAACTGCTCTTGCCTGGACTATTGTATAAACTGGACACAGAGAACCCACAGAGAGAGGGGACTGCTGAACTTGCCTAAAGGTGAGATGATCTTTCGGGGTTCCTGATTCATGAAGGAGTCTGCGAGACATTCTGCAGGACACAGCAGATAGTGACTGAACTGCCTTTGAAATTTCCTGCTTCATGGAAATGTCTCTGGATACTATGGACCTGTAGGCCGAAGATGGATGCCCCAACGGTACAGAGGAACTTTGGGTGACTGTCCAGGCAGCGAGATGTCTCTGTTATTTCTAGAGTTTGAAAGTTGCTTATTTCTTGTTTGCTTAGGTAATATTGTATCCTTCTGGAGTCTTTGATGGAGTTGAAGAATAGATAGATAGTTATAGTTTTCCTTAGTTATAATAAAGATAAAATAGATGTGAATATTGTAACTGTAATTTTTACTTGATAACTGTTTTGTTATATGTAATTTTGCTATGCTAAAGTTAAAGCCTTCCTTTTTTTTTTTTGTTTAAACAGAAAAAGGGGAAATGATGGAGGAAGGTCATTGGTTAAAAATAAAGAAACTGCTTGGCCCTCATAGGTTAGAACATAGGTGGGTGGAGTAAACAGAACAGAATGCTGGGAGGAAGAGGAAGTGAGCTCAGATGCAGGGCAGGTCCTCTGAGAGACAGACGCCATGCTCCCCTCTCCCGGCCAGACGCAATGAAGCTCCAACCCAGGATGGACGTAGGCTAGAATCTTCCTGGTAAGCTCACCTCAAGGTGCTACACACATGAATAGAAATGGGCCAAGCAGTGTTTAAATGAATACAATCTATGTGTTGTTATTTCTGGTGTAAAGCTAGCCGTGCAGGAGCCGGGCAGGACGAAAAGCAGGCCTGCAGCTCCTACTACATGTGTGTGTGCGTATGGGTATTTATCTAAAGGAAAAGGATATCAGTATATTTAGGAGATACCTGTAAAATCATAGTTATTGTGTACCTATTCACAATAGCTATGTAATTGACTTAGATGTTCATCAATGGTTGAGTAGATATATATCAGTAGAAAATTGGAGTACCATGTCTTATATGTGGAAGAGCTGAAACGTCTGCCTCAAGTAGAATAATGAATTAAGAGAGATTGGAAAGATGGAGTTGTAAACATTATAGAAGGAGGTTAGATAATAGGTTTCAAAATGAAAGAATTAAGTTGTAGGTTTCAAAACACAGTGTGATATACTTTGTGATAACCTATTGCATGCCTTTTGAACACGTAGAAAAGCAAAGCAAAGATTCGAGACAAAAATTGATAAAGAGAAGGTAGCCTTACAGGTCCTGATCTGATTATTATACCTTACATATTGGCATTGTTCATTGCACACTGTATTCCATAATAGTATACAATGAAAATGATAATTATAAAAGTTGGAAGATTAATAATTCTAAGCATAGCTACTGTGATTTGGATGATTAAGAACTGACATAATGGTTGGCATAGGGATCAATACAATAAAATTGATAGTTCTGGAACAAACCATATTTATAACCAACTGATATTATAATGTTGCAAATGAAACTCATTGGGAGAAACAGACTCGAAAGTCCTGATGAAGCATTAGATGTGTATATACAAATATTGGAGATTTATTTTTATTTACGTGTCTATGTGTTTATGTACTTGTCTCTGGGCGTATGCCACACATTTGAATGTCCACATAGATCAGAAGAAGGTGATGGATATTCTAGAACTGAACTTACAGGAAGTAAGCTCCCTGATGTGGATGGTGAGAATCAAATTTAGGTCCTCAGGAAGAGCAGCGAGTCTGATTATGCAAAAATAAACTAGACACCAATATCCATTATTGAAAACAGTTACATAAAATTAGTGCTTTCTTTTAAAAACCCAAGATACATAGTCGCTTTATTAGGTGTTATGCCAGTGGAAGAAATTGTAACATGACTAAGATGAGAGGTTTAATTAATGAAACAGTTATGAAGTGTGCACCTTTAGCACATCCATTCACCATTTCTTCTCTACAATACCCTCCGGGTACTGTTAATGGTAGCACAGAAAGCCATCAGATGACTACATATTAATGGATCTTACAATTCATTCACATAATATGTATTTATGTGGGCAGTTGCATGCGTGTGAATGTAACTTAGATCAGAGGGATAGAAAAACGTTTTGGCTGATGCCTAAAATACTTAATTTTATTCTATTTCTGGACTTGTGGTTAGAGAAAAACAACATAGCAAAGGAGTGTATAAATTAGCAGTAATGTTGTTAGAAGATTCTGCTGCTATTTTGTTGGTTTTAGAAGGTCCATCTCTAAAATTTTATTGTGTGATAATGCAAACCTGATGAATTTTAGGTTTTCCTTCCACAAGTTTATTTTAGCCACATTTATATGTACTTTATGGATTTTTTCAGTCATGAATGTGAATAATTTTCTCTAAATTTCACAAGCTGATTGGCATATACTTAAAAATACTGGAAAGATTAAAATTAGTTTCACATTGATCCAAAAAGCATCACCAGAGACTTGGCATTATTAACTTTGGTGGCTAATGCTATGAAGTAGAAATAAAAGACAATTCCTTTCTTGCTTTTAGATTAATCCTATCTTAGATGCTTTAAAACTGCCCTCTCCTTCTCTTCTATTTTCTTAACTCATTTATTCTCTGGGTAGAAGAACACCATTCACTAGATTTTAAGCACTCAAAGCTTAATCATTTTCAGTCCTAAAGAAGTAAAAGAAACGTGGATATGCAAAATCTTCAAACAAAATCTAATCACATTTCATTCAGAATGCTTTCTTTTTATTTATTTCTTCTTTTTACTAAAATTGCTAATGGAAGCAGAAACATTTGAGTAAAAACTTGTTTTTGATTAATATTCTCTTTATGGAAATGAGATACTCACACACAATGGGATTTTATTAAGCTGTAAATAAGGATGAAATTATGAAGTCTGCAGGTAAATCGATGGAAATGGAAAACATACTGAGAAAGGTAAAACAGACCCAATAAGACAAATCTTACACGTTCTCATTCATACTCATGAAGACTAACATTCTTTAGATTTGTGGATTTAGCTGGGCATACCAGTGGATATCAGGAAACTAGAAAAGGGACATTGTGGGGAAAAGAGAAGAAAGATCTTAAAAGAATGGGGATAGCAGAGCAAAGATGACATGAAGGGGAAGAGGGGAATATTGGGGAAGGAACTTTAAATGAGTTCAAGAATGGAAGGGTAGGGAAGAGAAATGACAGGAAGAGGAATAATTAATACTTAGGATGTTTGAAAAAGTCATACGGAGACCTACTATTTTATATATATATATATATATATATATATATATATATATATATATATATATATATATAGAAAAGAGTCTGATTGGGGTTGCTCTACATTGGAGATAAAGCTCTTCCCAGAACCTATAAATTGTCAAACAAAAAGTCCTATGCCAGGCTTGGGGAGATGATTCAGCATCTATGAGCACTTGAGGCTCTTGTAGAGGACCTAGGTTCAGTTTCTAGCACCCACATTGGGTGAATTACAACAAATCTCCCAACTCTAGGAGATTGACACATTCTTCTGGCCTCTATGCAGGCACTTGTACACACACACACACACACACACACCACATAAATAAATATATATTTTAAGAAAGTCAGTGACAGGTATGGGCTATCGCCTCTTTAATTGTTGGTCAGGAGCATCTCAGACACTCCCCTCCTTCCAAAACACAATGCATGTTACAGAGACTGCTCTTGATTGCCTACAAGAATATGGTGGGATGAGCCTATTGCTGAAGACACTTTAGTCACAGGATATAGAAAAATCAAGTTGATACTATAAAACTTTTTTCCTACTAGCTACTTTTCATATTATCAGATGGAGCTATACAGGCTGCTAGAGCAAAGAAGTCATCAACAGTCATATCCATGTGAACTCTGAGAGCTACAGTAATAACTGATATACCTAGAAATGCCTCTGGTTGCAATAGTGGCACTAATGTTATGGGATTAGCCAACCACTTTCTGATTGAATTTAAGGCCAAGTCCACAGGAGGAAAAATATGCCTGTTACTACAAATCTAGCCAAAATCTCAAGGTTGGGATCCCATGAGCCCCTACTATTATTTTGCTAAATAAACATAGCATTAAACTGTTCTCTAAATTTGCATCTCTATACCTATAGATTAGTACAGCTCCCAGATCTCATAAGGGGAAGTTTCTTCGTGCAGTGGATGTCAGCTAAAGCTGTTAATGATAAAACTTTCAACTTTTCCAGTACACAGAAGTATCTGTGTAGGACTTGGCAATAAATAAAATATCTATAGCATACTCCCAAGGTTTAAGCATCATTATGGAAGTAAGAACTGAAATATTATAACAGAAAGGACTTGGGAGGACTAGAGAGAAAAAAGTCTTATGGACATAACTGGACTATTACACTCATGAGTCCATAGAAGCAGGGATTGCCTGCACAAGACTAACACACGATCAAGCCAGACATCCAGCATGAAGGAAGAGTGGCTCATGGGCTCCCACTATAACCTGAAAAAGTATTGACAGCTGATGGTTTCTTAGAAAGGAAAAGTCAGTTTTTATCAAAATCTTTGGCACCGGGTAGGTCAACCATGCTCCAGTGTGTGGCCTATATGCCTCAGTACGTGGGATATAATAAAAGATGCACACATTTACTAGGAGCTAGGGGGAATATACGAGGACTTATATGGATGAATATGAGTGAATAAAAATACATTGTATGCATGTATGAATTTCTCAAAGAATTAATAAAATATTTTAAAATTATTTTTATGAGAACACAATGGTATCAAAGGACAATCAGAATGATATAGAAGTAAACCGAAATGTCAGTATGCCATCTTTATTCTCAGCTATGCCTTCTTTATGTTTGGCATACTCTCAGGTAGATATTTTATAAGTTTATTAAGGTATATGGTCATAGAATAAAAATTTCAGATTCTATGAGAGAAGGAATTGATGTTATTATGTTTGCTCATTCATTTTTGTTCTTTGTTTGTATATGGTTTTAGGATTCACCAGTTTGTATTAGACAATTAGGGGGCACATCTCTGGAATAGACTGTCCTCTCAGAAGTCATCTAGGGGTGTGACCCCATGAAATTTTCCACCTTCCACTTTAGCATGTCTATTGTTATTGTCATTATTCATATCTTGTTTATGCAGCCATTCTATGATAGACCATTTTACGGAACACTTCCGGGTAGTCTAGTTCTTAAAATTTTTTCTATCTCTTTTCTGAGAAGTTCCCTGAGCCATAGATGCAGGAGCTATGATGTAGATGTATCTACTGGTGCTGGGCTCCTGTGACCTACTGATCTCTGTTTTGTTTCCAGCTGTGTTTTTCTGTGATGGTATCCATTTGCTGGAAAAAGTTTCTTTTATCAGAGGTGACCTACACACGATCTGTAAGATACTATGGGTATCTTTCAATGCTGGTCATTATTGTGGTTTGTAGCTGGTACAACTGGAAAGGAAGAACTATTAGTTGTTTTTGTTCCTTGGCAGCTTGTATAGTATTTTCTGATACTATGGAAGCTAGACCACAGAAAGAATGCTTTCAGATTAGATCCAGTTCAAATAATATAGGTCCTGTGTCCTAAATGTCAAGTATCTTCAGCAATAGGAGTTTTCCTTCAATATCTGAGAGGCAACCAAGGGCACCAGTCATAGTCAATATTAATTGGTGAGTCATATGTACTACATTTAACAACTATTTTATTTTATTTTTGGTCTTTCAAGACAGGGTTTCTCTGTAGCTTTGGAGCCTGTCCTGTAACTAGCTCTTGTAGACCAGGCTGGCCTCCAACTCACAAAGATATGCCTGCCTCTGCTTCCCGAGTGCTGGGATTAAAGGCATGTGCCACCACCGCCCGGCTTTTAACAACTATTTCAAAGGTGATTTTTTGAGCCTAGTTCTGAGTTTCTGTCAGCCTACAGTTCTTTAGGGAGACAATTACAACTCTAGCTCATAAAACCTTTAATATATATATATATGTATATATATATACACTTATATGTATAATTTTTGGTAACTATAAAATAATGGTTCCTTGAAGTTTTTTCAAACAACCTTGGTATTACTTATCCTTCCCGCTCCTAATGTATTGCTCTCTCTTCTACATCCTATTTGGAAGCTACCTCCCCATTTTTTCATTTTCTACTTTCTATCACCTGCATCCTGCTATTCCCCTATGGCTCCTTTACATTTGTGGTTTTTGTGGTTGCTCCATGTTGTATACTCAGCATCTGAAGACTTGTAACTAGGAACAGCAAACAATAGAGCTTGTGTGGTGTTTTATCTTCCTGGGACTAGGTTACCTCCCTCAATATACTCTTTAAGAAGTGAGGTTATCAGTTGAGAAGAAAGATCATGGAGAAGGATTTAGAAACTTGAGGAAAGTATAAAAAACTAGGGCAATTGCAGTGTAGGCTGAATATTGCTTTGGGACCTCTTAATTTTTTTAAATCATGAACTTTAAAAAGATTAACTTCCTTTGAGAAACTTGTATCTTATCCTCTCCATGATGCACAGTGTTCTTCTGGTCCCAGGTATTACTATCATAGAGATGACCTGTATTATTTAAAATTTGGCAAAACATCATTGAAATTTATGAGAAAAAAAAAGAGAACAGCTTCTTTGTCTGTGACTTACAATAGGCTCCTAGTCAGCTTGTTCCAGTTAGATTAGATGTACTTTCATATCTTCAAGCATGTGATTATTTGATTCTTTTTTTATAATCTTAAGGTTTTTAATATATTTATTTTTTATTGAATATTTCTACCTCCTTCCTTCCTCCCACTTTCCTCCCCTCCCCCCACTCATCCTCCCCCTCCCTCTCCAGTCCAAGGAGCAGTCAGGGTTCCCTACCATATAGGAAGTTCAAGATCCTCCCTGTTTCCCCCAGGTCCAGGAAGGTGAGCATCCAAACAGACTAGGCTCCCGCAAAGCCCGTCCATGCAGTAGAATCAAAACCCAGCGCCATTGTCCTTGGCTTCTCTGTCAGCCTCCACCGTCAGCCATATTCAGAGAGTCCAGTTTGATCACATGCTCCATCAGTTCCAGTCCAACTGGACTTGGTGATCTTCTATTAGATCAGTCCCGCCGTCTCAGTGGGTGGACGCACCCCTTGCGGTCCTGACTTCCTTGCTCATGTTCTCCTTCCTTCTGCTCTCCATATGGACCTTGGGAGCTCAGTCCAGTGGTCTAATGTGGGTCTCTGTCTCTAGCTCCATCCATTGCCAGATGAAGGTTCTGTGCTGATATGCAAGCTATTCATCAGTGTGGCTATAGAATAAGGCTAGTTCAGGCACCCTCTTCTCTGCTGCCCAAGGAACAAGCTAGAGACATCTCCCTGGACACCTGGGAATCCCTCCAGAGTCAAGTCTCTTGCCAACATTAAAATGGCTCCCTTAATTAAGATATCTACTTCCCTGCTTCCTCATCCACCCCTCCTCCATCCCAACCATTCCATTCCCTCAAGCTCTCCCCATCCTCCCCTTCTCTCTTCTCTCTCCCCATCTCCCCTTATCCACACCCCACCCCCACCCCTGTGCTCCCAAGCCCTGTCCGGCAATCCTGTCCACTTCCAATACCCAGGAGGATAACTATATGTTATTCTTTGGGTTCACCTTCTTATTTAGCTTCTCTAGAATCACAAATTATAGGCTCAACATCCTTTATTTATGGCTAGAATCCACTTATGAGTGAGTACATACCATATTCATCTTTTTGGGTTTGGGTTACCTCACTCAGGATAGTGGTTTTTTTTTATTAGTTTATTTATTTATTAAAGGTTTCTGTCTCTTCCCCGCCACTGCCTCCTATATCCCTCCCCGTCCCCCAATCAATGCCCCCTCTCTCATCAGCCCTAAGAGTAGTCAGGGTTCCCTGCCCTGTGGGGAGTCCAAGGACCTCCCACCTCCTTCCAGGTCTATTAAGGTGAACATCCAAACAGCCTAGGCTCCCACAAAGTCAGTATGTGCAGTAGGATCAAAACCCAGTGCCATTGTTCTTTACTTCTCAGCAGTCCTCAATGTCCGCTATGTTTAGTGAGTCCGGTATTATCCCATGCTTTTTCAGACCCAGTCTAGCTGGCCTTGATGAGTTCCCGAAAGAACATCCCCATTGTCTCAGTATGTGGGTGCACCATTTTGCATGCAAATGGACAGAAATAGAAAACACTATCCTGAGTGAGGTAAGCCAGACCCAAAAAGAGGAACATGGGATGTACTCACTCATATTTGGTTTCTAGCCATAAATAAAGGACATTGAGCCTATAATTCGTGATCCTAAAGAAGCTAAATAAGAAGGTAAACCTAAAGAAAAACATATAGACATCCTCCTGGATATTAACCTTCATCAGGCGATGAAAGGAGACAGAGACAGAGTCCCACATTGGAGCACCAGACTACAACCCCAAGGTCCAAACCAGGAGCAGAAGGAGAGAGAGCACGAGCAGGATAGTGGTTTTTATTTCCAACCATTTGCATGCAAAATTCAAGATATCATTGTTTTTTACCACTGAGATTATTTGATTCTTTATAATACAATCATGAGTTTTAATTTCTCTTAATTTCTTTCACTTTTATGTTACACAGATGGTATTTATACTCTTTGATTATTCATTTAAATGTTTGTTCTGGTGGCCCCTGTACTCTTGTACCCTGATGGATCCCTCCATTTGGCTTTCTCTTTGCTATTTAAAATTGATGAGGTATGCCATATGTTGCTTCCACCCCTTACTCTCACTGCATCAACATGGATGTAAAACAATCAATTTCTAATGCTGAATATGGTGTTTCAAATTTTTCTGAAATATGACATAAAAGAAACATTCTTCATGTAGAAAGTCAAACCGACATTTTTCATGCTTCTGGAGTATGTGAAGAGGTTCAGCTTTGGGTTCAACTACTGTTAGACTTCAAAGCAAAGTGACTCCATTTCTTATATCTGCTATTTTCCTCGAATTATTACTGGCATTATCATTCTTACAATTTTTTTCATTAGAAATAGATGGTACTGACTGATAGTTATTAATTCTGGAAAAAATGTCTTTACTAACTAGCTGGTGATCTTTCTTGACTTTCATGTGTATATAATAGTGGAATGTCATAATCTTATCAGTGATGCCTTTACTACCACCCCAAAGGCTTGAGTTTAAAAATACATCGCTTTACTATTTCAGTTTCTCTCTGGCCTTCATTATTCTATATATGTTTACTTTCAAGTTTTGTCTAAAGTACTTGTTGTATCTGCTTACTTGGAATAAGGCTACGTGTAGAGTAATGAATTTAAATTAAGTCAATGGCTGGAGTGATGACTCAGTGGTTAAGAGCACTTGGTGCTTTTCCAGAGGACCTGAGTTCAATTCGCAGTAACCACATGACAGCTCACAACCATTTATATCTCCAGTTCCAGGGAATCTGACACCCTTTCTGTCCTGCATAGATTGTACACACAGAGACATACATACAGTCAAAATCACTAATACACATAAATATTGAAAAGTTTAAAAAAGGCCCCAAATAAACAAGTTAAATTGTACAAGAGTACAATAATTCTGTATCATTAGGAAGCATAACAGTTTGTTATGGGATCCTTCCCCCCAAAAAACACATCTACATTACTGAAACTAAAGAATCTTCATTCATGACCTCGAGTCCAGACTTCTACTACAAGAGGAAAAGGCATGAACCAAAGAGGTTAAGTCCACCATGAAAAGAAAAGTGACCCCTTTAAGACGTGAGACATGCATGATTCTATCCATTGTGAAGTCAGAGCATGAGCAAGAAAAACTATAGATATCATCTTGTCTTTTTGACCAAGTTTCACCAGAGTCTTTTCAGAAGCTATGCCTTTTCTTTTGTGTTTCATCATTGCATTTTATTTTGTCCTGAGGAAGTTTTTGAAAATAAAGCAAAAAAAAAAAAAAAAGGCCCAGAGACAGAAAAAATTCTTAAACAATGAAAGATAAATAAAGGGTCAGTCTCATTCTTCTTTGTCAGTAGGCCTTTTCAGATGAAATTTAATCTCTTTATTATCTTTAATATTAATATTACTCAAAGATTCTTAACCCCTCTAGGATGTTTGTGCATAAGACCTGAAAACTAGGGATGGACCATCATATATGTTTCACATCATTTGACCATTTCAATGTCAAAGTATATGTGTAGCTTTATAGACTATCTGAAGCTTTCCATTGTCAAATTAATTGTACCAAAATGGCCATATACACTTATCCTTGATTTTGAGAATGGCTGTCTAAATAGTCACAACACAATATATGTGTATGCATAATTTCTGAGCCTAAAAGAATAGGTACCGCATAGACTTAGATTCACTTTATATGCCTCCTAACTTTACTAAAATCTGAGTATCTTTCTTCAAAAACCATACTCTTGCAGTTCAGTTCTTGCACATGCATTCGGTGTACTTTGGTCTTTATCAATTAATTTGCATAGATTTTCATTTTCTTAAAAATCCATTATAGTAACTCGGGGGGGGGGGGACGACTTGGTCCTGCCACAACTTAATATGCTATACTTTGTTGACTTCCCACTGGAGCCTATACTTTTTGGAAAAAGCAGATGGGGGAGGTCCTGGGGGGACAAGGTGGTGGGAGGAGAGGTGAGGGAGAGCTGTGGATGGAATATAAAATGAAATCAGAAAATCAAAAATCCCTCCAAAAAATCTATTACAGTATACTTGTAGCTGTTTGATGCTGTAGTTCTGTATTTAACCTAAATTTTCTCTCCTCAAAGTATTGTCAGCTGTGTTTTATAAGTTTTTCACATTATGACAGTTGAAAGATGGGCTTAAATTTAATCTTTGGTTAAAAGCATTAGTTAATGCGTAGATTGTGTCTGAAGTGTAACTCGTATTTACACATTTTCAGAATACTATTCTTTATTACTAGATGGGTAACAAGCAGATGATAGTTAACAGATACCTAGATTAATAGATGCTTAAAAAGTTTCTAGTATCGTTACCTACTTTTTTTCACTCCTCATTCTGTAGGAAATGGCTTAGAACTATCAAGATATTTACATATTAACATGGAGATGCAATGTAAGCAATTATACACTGTAATATACATTTCCTTAAAATCATGACTAACCATTGTTTTCTCTTGCAAAAATGTCTATGTAGAATCCCTGGAGTCTAATCTACCAGGAACCCTTTTCTGGAAGTTCTTTTTCTCCATCATCACAATTATCAAGAACAAACTCCAAGTAAGCTTTCAATCCTATAAAAGGGAAGTGAAAAGTACAAATACTGGAAAAGAAAGACAAGAATATCTCATTTGGAAATATTTGCTTTCAACAGTTTAATCTTGTATACTCTTTTTGCAGGAGGCAAAGTTGCAGAGACAAACAGGCATAGAGATAACACTGTTTCTAACTGTGAATATCTATGTTTTTGTCAGAGTAAAAGATAGCTCTTTAGCATATTGCCTGAGGAAAACCCCAGTAATGATCAAAATTAAACTGTAGAACTTTTAATGCCATGCTTCCCATTTGTCTAAACATCCCAATATCATAGGCATTCTGAGAAAGAACATAGGGACTATTCCCTATCGAGTCTCTAGTTTTTATAATATGACTAAAAGAAAAAAGGTTTAGTACTTTCTATCTTATGAATACACCATCATTTTGCTATGTCGTTTGTTTCAATCTAATGACTTCTGCATGACCTCATTCATTTCATGTTGAGTACAGTCATAGTAATCTATTGCATTATAATAATTTAATATTATACGTATACTTTATATTTTGAAGTATTCTAATTTTTTGTTTTTAAAATAGCTATTTTGCTCAAGAATGCAAAGAAGGCATACTTTCCAACTATCCAGCTCCTAACTGGAATGGCTCTCCAGGATCAACTAAGCCTGCAGTAAACTATGGGAACAACTTTTTGCCAACCACACCTATGAGGCCAAACTTTGTATGTAGAAAACATTTTAATTTTTATTTATGGTCACCCTTATCATAATTCCAATGCAGATGATGCAGTGATCATTGGCATTCATTATGATAAAATGATATAACAAAATCACTTCAGATATAGGTTTAGAAAATTGACTTTATGCGAATCACTATACCTACTACTTCAGTTTGTATAATGGGATCAGGAAACAGGAGTCAAAGATATAGAATGTATAATATATATAGTACATATTAATGTATACATTATATTAATTTGTATAATTATTTATAAAATATTTAAATTTAAATAAAAATATTTAAATTAGAAAAGAGATTTGAAACCAACAAGAACTGATTAAATGCTAGGAGACTTACTCAGGGATGTGCTAACATTCATCTTATACAGTAACAGAATGAACTTTGGAATGATAATATCACAAAACTACTTGTTCTTCTTATATATGTATTACCTAGCAATGTTTGATACTTATTGTATTGAAGAGATTTTGGATTGCACATTATCTGAGCCAGTTTAGAAGAATTATAGCACATGTACTTAGTGTCTAATTAAACTCAGCTAACATTAATTGATTAAAATAAATATTGTATTGTTTATATAATTATGGACTTATAAAAGCAACTAAACAGTTTTCTAAAATGACACATAATATATGCTTAATTTTATAATACATTGGCATATCTAAGCAAGCTTAGGTATTTTATGAAATGTCATGCAATTACTTTGATATTTTAACTTCCTTGCAGGATTTTTCCACATCTGGGCCCCAAAGAGCAACCTACATTCCAAAAGAAAAGTCATACTCAGCTTATGTCGAACCAGAAATCCCATACAAAATTGGTCGTGCACACGTGAAATCCAAATATTAATTTCCTCATGGAAAAAATAAATGTGTTTGTGTAAATCTATGTATGTATGACTTCATGATTATTTTGATAACATTCTTATTATATGCCCAAACCACTACAAATATGATTACTATTCTCTAAATACTTTTCCCTATAATTCTGCTAATACTTCTCTTTATGCCTTTAATTTTTTTTGCTCCCTCTTCCTGATAACCGTAATGCAAAACTTTCATTTCTTATATCCAATTTAATGAATTCATCAGATTGCAGACATTCGTTATCTCAAAAATTTGCCACCGTATCTGGGTGTTTGTTTATGGAATTTTCTAGTATGTTTAGTGAAATGTACTATAGTGACGTGTAAAGGTACCTGCTGCCAATGCTGATGACCTGAGTTCAAACTCGGAGATTCATGGACTAGAGAAGGAAGTGGAGATGAAGTGGGGAGGGAGGAAGAGTTAACCTAAATTAAAGGCGTATAAAAATGTCACATGAAAAGTACTACCTTATTAGTAGAGTAAGAGGAAGGGAATCCTGTAAGGCTGGATAATGCTGCTCTTAAAAGTGATGGGTTTTATGGGACAAGGCAAGTTCAGGCACCTCTCTTCCAGTGCTCGGGGTCCTAGCTAGGGTCATCCCTGTGGACCAATAACTATCTTGAATATCACCATAGAACCTTCGTCCGGCGACGGATGGAGACAGAGACAGAGAATCACATCAGAGCACTGGTCTGAACTTCCCAGGTCAGTTGAAGAGCATAAGGAGGGAGAATATGAGCAAGGAACTCAGGATTGCGAGGGCTTGATCCACCCACTGAGACAGTGTGCCTGAGCTAATTAGGAGGTCACCAACTTCAGCTGAACTGGGAATGAAAGAGCATGGGATCAAACTGGACCCTCTGAATGTGGCTGGCAGTTGGGGCAGACTGAGGAGCCAATGATAATGGCATTGGGATTTGTCTCTACTGCATGTACTGACTTTTTGGGATCCTATTCTCTTTGGATGCATACCTTCCTAAGCCTGGATGTAGGGGGCAGAGGGCACTGGATTTCCCATGGGTCAGGGTGCCTTGCTCTTTCTTAGGACTGGAGGGGATGATAGAAGCCTTTAAAGAAGAAATTAAAGATTCCCTTAAAGAAGTAGAGGAAAATAAAATGAAAAATTGGAAGAAATCAACAAATCCCTTAAAGAAATTAAAAAAAAGCCAAGGGGGGGGACAAATAAACAGGTGAAGAAAATGGTTTAAGACTTGAAAACTGAAATAGAAGCAATAAAGAAATAAACCAAGGGAATTCTGGAAATAGAAAATCTGGGTAAATAATCAGAAACTACAGATGCAAGCATAACCAACAGAATACAAGAGATGGAATAATCTCAGGTGTCAAAGATATAATAGACAAAATAGATTCATTGGTCAAAGAAAATGTTAAATCCTACAAACTACTTAACACAAAATACCCAGGAAATCTGGGACACCATGAAAAGACCAAAGCTAAGAATAATAGGCATAGAAGAAGAAGAAGAAGACGTCGGCTTAGTGGCACAGAAACTCTATTCAACAAAATCATAGAAAAAAATTTCCCAACCTAAATAAGGACATGTCTCTGAAAGTACAAGAAGCTTACCGAACACCAAATAGACTGGAGCAAAAAAAGTCCCCTCACCACATAATAATTAAAACACTAAACATACAGAAAAAAGACAGAATATTAAGATCAGCAAAGGAAAAAGGCCAAGTAATATATAAAGCCAGACCTATCAGAATTGCACCAGACTTCTCAATGAAAACTCTGAAATCCAAAAGGTCCTAGATAGATGTTCTGCAGACACTGAGACCATGGATGCCAGCCTAGACAACTATACCCAGCAAAGTTTTCAATTACCATAGATGAAGAAAACAAGGTATTTCATGACAAAATCAGATTTAAACAATACCTATCCACAAATCCAGCCCTACAGAAAGTACTATAAAGAAAACTCCAATCTGAGAAGGCTAGTTACACCCATGAATAAACAGGCATACTAACAAATAAACACATACTAGCAAATCCCAAAGAAGAAAAACACACAAACCAACCAACAATGACAAAACCAAAAATAACAGGTACTAGCAATCACTGGTCATTAATATCTCTTAATATCAACAGTCTCAATTCATCTATACAAGCTAACAGAATATGAAAACAAGATCCATCCTTCTCCATACAAGAAACACACCTCAACTTCAAAGACAGGCATTACCTCAAAGTAAAGGCTTAGGAAAAGATTTTCCAATAAAATGACCTAAGAAACAAATTGGTGTAGCTATTCTAATATCTAACAAAATAGACTTCAAACTAAAATCAATCAAAAGAGACAAATAATGACATTTCATATTCATCACAGGAAAATCCATCAAGATGTAGTCTCAATTCTAAACATCTATGCCCCAAGTACAAGGGCACCTACATATGTAAAAGAAACACTACTAAAGCTCAAATAACAATCAAACCCCACACATTAAAGTGAGAGACTTCAACATCCCACTCTCATTGTACAGGACTGCCAGACAGAAACTTAACAGAGAAACAAAGGAACTAACAGAAGCTGCGACTCAAATGGATTTAACAAACATCTATAGAATATTCCATCAAAACACAAAAGAATATACCTTCTTTCAGTTCCTCATGGAACCTTTTAGAAACTGACCACATGCTTGGTAACAAAGCAAACCTCAACAGATACAAAAAAGTTGGAATATCCCCCTGTATCTTGTCAGATCACCATAGCTTAAATTGAGAATTCAACAATAACACTAATTGAAAGCCCACAAAGTCATGGAAATTGAACAATGCTCAAGTGAAATACCCCTGGGTAAAGGAAGAAATTAGAACATAATTAAAGACTTCCTAGAATTCAATGAACATGAATACACAATGTACCCAAACTTATGGAACACGTTGAAAACAGTGCTAATAGGAAAGTTCATAGCACTCAGTGCTGACAATAAGAACGTGGACAAATCTCACACTAGTGACTTAACAGCATACCTGAAAGCTTTAGAAGAAAAAGAAACAAACTCATCCAAGAGAAGTAGATGCCAGGAAATAATGAAATTAAAGTTGAAATCAATAAAATAGAAACAAAAAAAGCAATACAAAGAATCAGAGACAAAGAGATGGTTCTTCGAGAAAATCAACAAGATACACAAATCCTTATCAAAACTAACCAGAAGGCAAAGAGAGAATATGCATATTAATAAAATCAGAAATGAGCTCCCACATCTTTAATTCTAGCGCTCAGGATGCAGAGGCAGGCAGATCTTTGTGAGTTCAAGGTCAACCTTGTCTACAGAGCTAGTACCAGGACAGTTTCCAAAGCTACAGAGAGAAACCCCATCTCAAAAAACCAAACCAAACCAAAACACCCCCCAATCAGAAATAAAAAAGGGGATGTAACAACAGAAACTGAGGAAATACAGAGAATCATGCCATAATTCAAAAACCTGTACCCCCAAAATTGGAAAATTTCAAGGAAATGGACAATTTTCTGGATAAGTACCTTATATTGAAATTAAATCAAGACCAGATGGACAATTTAAATAGACCTATAACCTGCAAGGAAATAGAAGCTGTCATCAAAAATCTCCCAACCAAAAAAAGTCCAGGGCCAGATGATTTCAGTGTAGAATTCTACCAGAATTTCAAAGAAGGGCTAATACTACTACTTCTCATTTTTTTTCACACAATAGAAACAGAAGGAACATTGCCAAATTCTTCTTACGAGGTGACAGTTACCATGGTGCCAAAACCACACAAAGATGCAAGTAAAAACAAGAATTACCTACCAATCTCCCTCATGAACACTAAAGCAAAAATACTCAATAAAATATTGGCAAACAAAATGTAAGAACACACCAGAAAAATCATCCACCATGATCAAACAGGCTTTATCCCAGAGATGCAAGGATGGTTAAACATATGAAGACCTGCCAATGTAATTCACCTTATAAACAAATTGAAAGAAAATAACCACATCTCATTAGTAGTAGAAAAAAAAACTTTGACAAAATCCAACATCCCTTCATAATAAAGGTCTTGGAGCCATCAAGTTGCAAGGATCATGCCTAAACATAATAAAGGCAATATATAACAAGCCAACAGCTAACATTAAACTAAATGGAGAGAAACTCAAAGTGATTTCACTAAAATCGGGAACAAGAAAAGGCTGTTCACTATCCATATCTATTTAATATAGTACTTGAAGTTCTAGTTAGAGTAATAAGACAACAAAAGAAGATCAAAAGGATACAAATTGAAAAGGAAGAAGTCAAAATTTCACTATTGGCAGATGATAAGTGACTGGAAAATTCTACCAGGCAACTCCTACAGCTGATAAATGCCTTTAGTAATATGTCAGGCTACAAGATTAACTCAAAATATCAGTAGCCCTCCTATTTACAGATGATAAAAGGGCTGAGGAAAAAATCAGAGAAGCATCACCTTTCACAGTAGCCACAAACAACATAAAATATAGTGGGGTAACTATAACCAATCAAGTGAAAGAGCTGAATGACAGGAACTTTAAGTCTTTAAAAAATAAATTAAAGAAAATATCAGAAAATGAAAAGATCTCCCATACTCTTGGATAGGTGGGATCAACATAAAAATGGTAGTCTTATCAAAAGCAATCTATAGATTCAATGCAATCCCCATCAAAATCCCAAAACAATTCTTGACAGACCTTGAAAAAAATACTCAACTTCATATGGAAAATCAAAAACCCAGGATAGCCAAAAACATCCTGTACTTCTGGAGGCATCACCATCCTTGGCTTCAAAACTCTACTACAGAGCTATAATAATGAAAATAGCTTGGTATTAGCACAAAACTGACAGGTGGATGGATGGAATTGAAGCAAAGACCCAGATATTAATTCACAGACCTATGAACACCTGATTTTTGACAAAGAAGCTAAAATTATACAATGGAAAAAAAGAAAGCATCTTCAAAAATGGTGCTGGCATTACTGGATGTTGACATGTAGAAGAATGAAAATAGATCTCTATCTATCACCATGCATCAAACTCAAGTCCAAATGGATCAAAGACCTCCACATAAATACAGTCACACTGAACCTCAAATAAGAGAAAGTGGCAAGTAATCTTGAACACATTGGCACAGGATACCACTTTCTGAATATAACAACAGTAACACAGGCACTGAGATCGACAATTAATGAGACATTCTGAAACTGAAAAGCTTCTGTAAGGAAAAAGATACAGTCAACAGGACAAAATGACAGCCTATAGAATGGGAAAAGGTCTTCACCAATTGCACTTCTGACAGAGGGCTGATCTCTAAAATATACAAAGAACTAAAGAAACTATATATGAAAATATCAAATAATCCACTAAAATTGGGGTACAGATCTAAATAGAGAATTCTCAATAGAGAAATCTCTAATGACCAAAAGGCACTTTAGGAATTGCTCAACATCCTAAGCCATCAGGAAAATTCAAATCAAAACGACTCTGAGATAACAATCTTATATCTGTCAGAATGGCCAAGATCAAAAACAGTGATGACAACTTATGCTGGAGGAGATGTGGAGTAAAGGGAACACCCCTTCATTGCTGGCGGGAGTGCAAACTTGTACCACCACTTTGGAAATCAGTTTGACGGTTTTTCAAAAAGTTAGTACTACACAGCAGAAAAAAAAATGACATCTTGAATTTTGCAGGAAAATGGATGGAGCTAGAAAACATTATTTTGAGTGAGATAACCCAGACCCAGAAAGACAATTCTCACATGTACTCACTCATAAGTGTTTTTCTTTTTTCAGGGGGGGGTGATTCAAGTTGAAGATCAGAGAAACAAAGCACCCAAGCCACTAGAGAGCTCTTACCTCTATGAAATCTTCAGACTGTAAAAGAGAGTGAGTTTCTGTTTCATCCTGCCTTATATTCCTCTCTAGTGCTTTTATTAAAGGCATGCACAAGCACTGCCTAGCCACTATGGCAAACTAATATGACTGATGGGATTATAGGTATGTGCTACCACTGCCTCTCCTATATGGCTGACTAGTGTGGCTAGCTTTGCACTTTGATCTTCAGGCGAGCTTTATTTATTAAAACACAAATAAAGTATCACTATATTTCCCCTTTTGTCTAAAATAAAAAAGAAGGCTATAACTAATATAAGAAAAGCTACAATAAGTACAATATCTATATATAACATGTATAAGCAATAAATACATCAAAAATGTCTAGTCCATTTGCATTTGACAAATTCAGAGAAAATACTCCTTCATCTATCATATCTTGGTGAGTCCAAAGTCTTGTACTTAATTTTCTTTCCATCATAACTTGCATTACCATCCACAATTATCTTTTGGTATCTCTTAAACTTACACACTTTACAGGGTCCCCTCTATAAGAAGTGAGGGGGAGGGAGGATGGGGAGTGGGGGAGCAGGAGGGGAATGGGAGGAGGGGAGGAAGTGTAAATTTTTGAATGGAAAAAAATTAAAAATTGAAAAAAAACTCAGAAAAGAAATTCCCTAAAGAATTTTAAAGTGTTTAAGTTAAAGAGATATCATAAGTTGTTTTTTTTTAATTTTTTTAAATCTGTTTCATAGGAAAGGATTTATGACTAAACCTTATGAAGTCTAGAAAGGAACTGTGGTACAGAGGGAAAAATAGGACATAAGCCTGTTTCCCCTCCAGAACCTACACACACACACACACACACACACACACACACACTAATCTGGGGACTCTCTGGGGACATCAATTCTTAGGTGCACTCTGTGGGTGTAAACAGCAAAACAAAAAGGTAAGGTGCAAAATAGCCCTGAGCAAGGCAGTTTGCGCTATTGTCCCCTGACATGGTCTCCACTGAGAGTTACTAGAAGTCAAAAGTCCCGAACCTAGAGAAATACATTCTGAGAATGGTCTATCTTCTTTGCTTTAACATAGATGAAGAAAAATCCGCCAATGTGATTGTGTGTGTTTGTGTGTGTGTGTTTGTGCGTGTGTGTGTGTGTGTGCAAGCACACCCATGCTTGGAAGATAATTATGTGAACATTGGATGCCATCTTTTAGAACTATGCCCTCAAATGGATATGTGATGCACACCTGTAATATTAGCTCCTTGAAAGATTGAAGCACAGCACGGCATTCCAAGTTCAAGCCCAGCATGGGAAAAATAATGAGATCCAATCTATGGGGAGAAAAGGGAAAAAGGGAAGAAGGAAGTAAAAAATGTACGTGGAAAAGAAGAAAATGAAGGAAAGAGAGAGGAAGGATAGAAGGAAGGAAATAATAAAAACATGCCATATTCATGTTGCAAATCTTTTTGTGTCACATTGAGCTTGTTTTAGGCTAAAGAGTTGGCACACTTAAACTTACTGCAGTGTGCATGGCTACCAGAAAACCTTGCCGATCCAACCTGTACTGCTGCACCACTGTAGCTAACGATTACCAAATAACAGAAGAATGTTAGTTATTTGTAATCATATCCCTTGACTAGATCTGCAGTTTTAATTTCCCGGAGGTGAATTCTTCCAAATTCTGCTAAAGTTTGGGTTGTGCAAAGTCTGTGAGCTGCCCCGAGGCAAAGGCTGAAAGAGGTGAACTGAATGTTAAGATGCCCACAGTACTCAGCCTCACTGCTTATCACCCTTTGCTGTGGGAGCGAAGGCAAGAGGCAGTTGCTGAGGCTCAGCAGTTAAACTGAGGGATCAGCTGTGTTTTGCTGTGGAGTAAATTATATTCTAGGATGTGGGTAGATAAGCCAATTAATGAATTTCTGAAAACTTCTGCATTGCTCTCCTGCCCTAAACTTAAAGCAAACTAGCCTACAAATCACAACCCCAAAGAACTTAGACAACAATGAGTACACTAAGACAGACTTACATAGATCTAATCTACATAGGAAGCAGAAAAAGATAAGATCTCCTGAATAAATTGGGAGCATGGGGACCTTGAGGGAGGGATGAAGGTGGGAGAGGAGAGGCAGGGAGGGGAACAGAGAAAAATATAGAGCTCAATAAAAAATGGGAATCAATATACCTCAAGACCCTGCAATACCACTTTTGGGCAAATATCCAAAAGATGCAGATCCATACCACAAGGACATTTGCTTAACTATGTTCATAGCAGCATTATTTGTAATAGCCAGAACCTGGACATAACCTAGATACCCTTCAACTGAAGAATGGATAAAGAAATGTGGTATATTTACACAATGAAATATTACTCTGTTATGAAAAAAATGACATCTTGAAATTTGCAGGCAAATGGATAGAACTGGAGAAAACCATCCTGAGGGAGGTAACCCAGACACAGAAAGACAAACACAGAATATGGATATTAGACATAAAACAAATGATAACCAGCCTACAGTCTACAACCCCAGAGAAGCTAGGTAACAAGGAAAGCCCTAAGAGAGACATGCATGGATCTCCTTATGAAGGAGAAATTGGTAAGATCTCCTGGGTATACTGGGGAAGGTAGGGAAGAGAGGAGGGAATGGGGGATGAGAACATGAGGGAACGGGATGGTCAAGTTGAGGGAGGGACAGAGAGGGAGAGCAGTGAAAGAGACTTCTTGACATAGGGAGCCATTATAGGGTCAGTGAAAAGCCTGGTGCTAGGGAAATCCACAAAGATGACCCCAGCTAAGACTCCTAGCAATAGTGGAGAGGGTGCCTGAACAGGCCTTCTCCTACAATCAGGTTGTTGACTACGCTAATATAAACTGATGAAAGCAGATGCAGAGGTCCACAGTCAAGCACTGTGTGTTGCTCCTGGAGTTCAGAAGAGAGGGAGGAGGGATCATATGAGCAAGTTGGGGGCAGGTAAGATCATGATGGGGAAACCCACAGAGACAGCTGACCAGTGCTAGTGGGAGCTCATGGGCTCTGGACAGACATCTGGGGGACCTGCAGGGGACGGAACTAGGCCCTCTGAACGTGGGTGAAAGTTTTGTGGTTTGGTCTATTTATGAGACCCCTGGCAGTGGGACCAGGAACTGATTTTTTGGAATCCATTCCCTATGGTGGTTTAACTTGTTCAGCCTTGATGCAGTGGGGAGGGACCTCAACTCGATATGCCAAGCTTAGTTGACTCCCATGGGAGATCTTACCCTCTTCTGAGGAGTGGATGGAGGTGGGTGGAATGTGGGGGGAGCAGGCAGAGGGGAGGGAGGGGAACTGAATAATAATAATAATAAAGTAAAAAGATTTTTTGCATCTATGATCATAATGGAAATTGGTCTACAATTTCCTTTCTTTGTTGAATCTTTGTATGGTTAAGGTATCAGGGTAATTGTGGTTTTATAAAAAGAATTAGGCAATGTTCCTTCAATTACTGTTGTGCAGAATAATTTGAGGAGTATTGGCATAAATTCTTCTCTGAAAGTATTCTAGATGTAAATCATTCTGGTCCTGGGCATTTTGTGGTTGGGAGAGTTTTAATTACTACTTCTTTTTTACTAGGGGTTTTGTATTCTCTTAAATTACTTCCATTACCTTGATTTAACTTTAGTAGGTTGTATATACCAAGAAAGTTATCCATTTCTTTAAAGTTTTTTAGTTTGTTGGAGTACAGATTCTTAAAGTCCTTATTTCTTTGTTATCTTTTTATTATGTCCTCTTGAGTTTGATTATCTTTCCATCTATTCCTTTTAGGTGCTATTTCTTCTTTTTGTTCTAGAGCTTTCAGGTGTGTCATTAAGTTATTGATATGAGATCTCTCCAGTATTTTTACATAGTCATTTAGTACAATAAATTTACCTCTTGAATAAACTTCACCATGTCCCATAAGTTTGAGTGTTATGTTTTCATTTTCACTCAATTTTAAATTTTAAAAAATTTCCTTCTTAATTTCTGTCTTGTCCCACTTTTCATTCAGTAGTGAGTTGTTCAGTTTCCATAAATTTGAACCCTTTCTGCTGTTACTTTTTGTGGTATCCAGTTTTAAACCATGGTGTTCAACTGGATGTAGGGTGTTCTTTAAATTTCCTTTTATGTTAAGGCTTGCTTTGTGTCCAAGTATGTGATCAACTTTGGAGAACATTCCCTAAGATGCTGAATTGAAAAGAAGTTATATTCTTTTATATTTGGGGGAAATGTTCTGTAAATATCTGCTAGGTCCATTTGGTTTATGACATCATTTAATACCAACCTTTCTCTGTTTAGTTTTTGTCTGGATGACCTACTTACTGGTCTTGGGTAGCATCTGTGTAGTATATGTGATTTAAGCTATAATGGAATTTCTTTTATATACTTGGGTTCTCATGATTGGTACATAGATGTTTAGAATTACGATATTCTCTTGGTAGATCTTTCCTTTAAATATACGTAGTACCCTTCCCCCTTTCATTGAATTTTATTTGAATTTCTCTTTGAATTCTATTTTGTCAAAAGTTAAAATTGCTTTTTGGGTCTATTTGCTTGGAATATCTTTTTCCATTCTTTTATCTTAAGGTAATATATAGCCTTCATGGTAACATGTGTATCTTGGATGCAGCAGGAAGATGGATTTTCTAATCTATTCTTTTCTTCTGTGGCTTCATAGTGAAGAATTAAACTATTAGTATTGAAAGTAATAACCAATGTTTATTTATTCCTTTTACTTTGTTGTTATGTTGTGCATTTCACTCTATTGACTTACTGGTCTGAGATCATTTATTCCTTTAGTTATCTTGGGTGTGGCTAACCTCTTTAGACTGAAGTTTTTCTTCTAGTGCCTCTGCATTTGTAGATAGTTCTTTAGTTTGGTTTTATCAAGTAATGCCTCATTTTCTCCATCTATTGTGATTGAAAGTTTTGCTGGGTATAGTAGTCTGGGCTGGAGTCTGTGGTCACATAAAGCTTGGATACCGTCTATCCAGTCCCTTCTGGCTTTTAGAGTCTCTAATGAGAAATTCTAGTGGATCTGCCTTTATGTCTTTCTTGGTCTTTTTCCCTTGAAGCTTTTATTATTCTTTCATTGTTCTTTACATTGATAGAACTGATTATTATGTGCCATGTGGGAGCTTCTTCTCCATTCCTGTGTATTTGTTGATCTGTATGCGTCTCGTATCTGGCTAGGCACCTCTTTCTTTAGGTTAGGGAAATATTCATCTACGAATTTGTTGAATATTTTTTCTGTGCCTTTGATCTAGGTTTCTTCTTCTTCCTCTATTACTAGTATTGGTAAATTTTTAGATATTTTTTTTGATACAAGGTATGCATTTCTTCTTTCTTATCTTTAATGCTGGAAATTCTTTCTTCCATCTTTTGTATTCTGTTGGTGAGGATTGCCTTAAAGGTTCCCATTTGAGTTCCTTTTTTTTTTGTCATTTCCAATGTTATCTCAGTTTGGGTTTTCTTTAGTGATTCCATTTCTACTTTCATGTTTTGAATTGTTTTAAATATTCTTCCACTGTTTCTTTCTGTTTTCATGCATGTCACTAAGTGATATATGTATATCCTCTTTCCTGTCCTTGAAGATATTCATAATTCCCATTTTGAAGATCTTGTCTTGTGCTTCAGTTATATTACATCTTTCATGTTCTACTGTATAGTAGGATTACTGAGCTCTATGGGACATATGTCTTGGCTGTTAATATTTGTGTTTCTGTGGAGGCCCAAAAATGTGAGCCTGTTTCCATGTTGACCAAAGGTCAGAGAGTTGGAACTTACCTCAATTCCTTCAAAGTTATTGTGTTTCTATCTCAAACAAAGGTCCCACCTAGATTTAGATCAGAGAGTTCTGCTCTCTCAAGGTTATTGTCAACTGGTGTGGCTACTATCCAGACCTTGTATTTCAGGTATAGAGAAGCAGATATATTTCTACTACAAACAAAAATCTAAGGATCCAACTAAGTTCCAATTCCCTTAAGGAGATAACATTGCATTCCATCCAGAGAGTGGTTTGCCTACAGAATGTTTTGTTCTAGGATGTGGGTGTGATTTGTTTTGTTCTAGCAACAGAATGTTTAACAATGGATGCAGCCCTCGACCTTCAACTGGTCTGTTCATTTCCTTGTATCGTGTTAATGCAGTTTTTTGTCTTACTTGTACCTTTTGTGGTCAGAGTATTTTAAGTAATTGGAAATTAAATGTGGGCCGATTCCAGTATTCACTGAAACTCCCTCCTGATACTATTCTATGTTTTTGTCTTATTATTTTTAAGCATGTCTTTGTATTCTTTACTATATTTCTAAATCCCAACACCCCTACTCTGGAAAGGGGCACTTTTGTCGAGGCTGGCCCTCAACATATTTCTATGTTGGTTTTTAGGCATCTGGAATCTTAATGATTGAGGTGATTCTAAGTGTTGATATCTGGTATTGTCTTTGTTGGGTGAGTGTTCCATTACTTGTTTTCTTTTGTCTTCTCTGGATCTTAGGAGAGTACGGTGACAGTTGGTTGCCTGGTAAGAGAGTGCTTCTGCAGGTTGGTGAGTGACAGAGAGTAGTAGAGATGGGCTCAGAGAAAAAGCTGAGAGAGACTGCAGGAAAGAGCTAAGTGGATTCTGCTCACACCAAGAGGCAGGGCCCCCAGGGAGTTAGAGATGTGGTGGGTGTAGGGTCTCCTGAAAGTGGGTTGCAGTAAAACAAATTTGGAGAAAAGGATATGAAAGCCTAAGGGTGATACTGGGTCTGTACCAAGAGTTGGCATCTCCAGGTGGAAGGAGGGGCACCTGCAGGCACACTGATACTAGGCTAGGGTTAAACTGGAAAGCCCCAAATAATGGAAGCAGAGCAGAGTGACATTGCATACTTGTGTCCCAGCTTGTTTTTACCTCTGGAGGTAGAAAGGGTTTCTGGGTATTTATGGACTGATACAAAGGAATCAGAATGGGCTAGAAGGGAGGACTGAGAAGGTCCATAGGATGGAGACTAGCTGAGTCCATACCTAGGTTCTATGAAGTCCAAAGAGAATGGAGGAAATATGAGAGGAGATACACCTGTAAAGCCAATGGTTACTGGGCTGCGGTGAGACTAGATAAATACTAATCAAAGACAGGAAGTAAAAATCACCTACTTGATAATCAGCCTGTTGTGACCACTTTCTTCATTGTAATTTAAATAACTGGAACCCTACAAAACTAAACTAACAAAACTAAAAGCAGTCTGTCATCTTGTTTCAATGTGTCTCACATCTAATCAACAATGCAGTGTTTTTTGTAAATTTAATTCTTTAGTGCATGTGCCTAGATCTTGATCCATAAATTATCTCCTATTTATTCACTTTATCCTGTAAGCTAGAATATACACTAAACTTTTAAAAGGAAGTCAAGTGAGAAAACTTTTCATATTGGAACTATGAGAATGTGACTCACAGACGTCTAACTTGTGGTCCCACCCTTAGAGCTCAGAAATCTATCTCTGTTTGTCTAAAGATCACACTTATTACCATTTCTAGGTTTATTTTTGTTAACTTTTAATTATGTGAGTGTGTGCTGGGAGGTATGTATACCTGACTTTAGGTGTCTGAGAAGGTCATAGGCATTGGTTATCCCTGGGACTGAAATTAGAGTCAGCTTTGAAACACCTGACATGAGTGTTGGGTTCTGAATTCCAGTCTTTCATAAGAGCAATGCCTGCTCTTAACAACTGAACCATCTCTCCAGCAACAATTCTCCATTATTGTTATCACTACTAACCACAGTTTTAAATCTCTATTTTCCATAGATTCTTTACATTTGTGGGATACCTCAAAAGTATTAAAGATTCAATATTTCTAAAAATGAGCTCTTCTAATTTACTAGTTATTTATGTCAGTGTCCTATGGTAAAATAACAAATTATCATCAACTTATTTGGCTTACATTTCAGACTAATTCTATTACAATTCTACAGATTAGAAAATGATGATGTGTTTCACTGAACTAAAAATCAGATATGGGAATGGCTTATTTCCTGTGAAGCAATCTTTTTCTAGGTTTCTCCAGGTATTAGTAGCTGCCTATATTCTTTGATTCTTGATCCTTCCTTCCATCTTCAAAGTCTACAACAATGGGATGCTTTTCTCCCTTCCTCCGTTTATTGAAACAGGGTCTCACTATGTAGTCCAGACTGGCTTTGAACTCAATGTCATCTTTTCTCATCCTTCCCAATTACAGTATTGCTGCCATACCTGGCCTTAGCAATTCTTTATTAAAATAACACATATGTCAGTTTCAAAGTTGAGGGTAAATGAACCCAGCATAATGTCTCTAGGAGCTATTTTACTGTTCTGCATAACATTTATTTATGCCTCCATTTTGGAGGTGAGGAGAACATGTCATTTATTCCTCAAGTTTGTGAAAGGTGGACCTAATGGACCTCCTTTATTCCCTAATCAATTTCTCTCTCCATGTCTCTCTGTTGCTTCATCTCCAATTTCTTTCTCTATCTAGTCTCTCAAATCTCTTTTCTCTCTTTACTTGCCCTACACCTGGCTAACTTTCTGGGCCATTCTATCTCAAGAAAAGCACCTACAATAGTGATAAAATACTGACTCTGTTCAGTTTTTCAAATTTTGTGACCGTTATTGTTTGAATGTAGCATCTGCTCAGATATAATGGGTCCAAGAGAGAGTGAAGAATTATAGAAGTTTTCTAATAGTGTACTATAAATCCAAGTTTTTTCTTAGTGGATATAAAATAAAATAAATTCTTTTAACAAAACTGGTAACTGGCATATTAGCCAGATTCTAGGAAAAGAACAGTACCTTTCTCCAGGATCTACAATACTATGAAGTATCATATACTAATACATAAACTAACTAATGATGTTATGTTGCAGGACAATTGTCTATATTCTGTCAATTATGTTTTAAATAAACACTGATTGGCCAGTAGCCAGGCAGGAAGTATAGACAGGACAACCAGTCAGGAAGTAGAGGTAGGTCAAACAAAATAGGAGAATTCTGGGAAGAGGGAAGTTCCCTCTGCAGTCCTGTCCACACACCAAAGAAGCAAGATGTGACTACACTGCTGAAATAGGTACTGAACCATGTGACTAACATATACTAGAATAATGGGCTAATGTAAATTATAAGAGTTAATAAGAATCCTGAGCTAATGCGCTGATGAGTTTATCATTAATATAGACCTCTGTTTGATTTCTTTGGAGCTAAACAGCTGTGGGACCTGGTGGGAGGGCAGAAATCAGGCAGGACAGAAAATTCAGTCAACAATGTTATTCGTCAATTTTTCCCTAATCCCCTTGGGGTGGGGAGATGAAGGAAATAGAAAAATTTCTATTTCCAGTTCAATTGCGATGTAATTAGCCCTTTCTACTTCCAAAATATGTCTCAAATTTTAATGTCTTAATCACTATCCATTCTGTCATTATTTTTGTCTAAGACACTGCCATCAATTTTAACAATGCCAGTTAGTTGGTTTTCCTACAGCCATACTTGCCTCCATCCATTCTTATTGCCATGTTACATTTAGAGTATTTTAGCAAACAAGTCTAATTTCATTACATCTATCCTTAAATCCTTTAATATCTCCAACTTACTCTAGAGTAAATTCTTTTTCAATGTTAGGCCTTCTAAGACTTCAAAACATGAGTCTCTGTCTATATTTTTCTGTTTTTCATCTCTATTTACAATGATATCTATCTACCATGTGTATTTATACAAGTTAGAGAGAAACCTTTATAAAAAAATTTTCATAAGAAAATGAAAACTACTTTGTATCAATTCACTTACTACATTCTTATAGCACCTTTGTGATGAGTGCTAGTATTTTCTTCAGCTACCAATGAGAAATTCACATTTTGAATTATTTAATAAGTTGCCCAAGACCATATAAATTGTTAAAGCCAGAATTATTCTGGTAATTTTTATGACTCCAACATATGCAACTACAGTGTGTGTTTTCTCTTTTCTTTACAAACTACTCTTGTTCATATTTATTGCTCTAGTACTACTGTAGTTAAATTTTCTTTTTTTGGCAGGGTCTGCATATATGTTATAACATTTTAGATAAACTGATAAAAATATTTTACATTCAGATATTGCTTCGGTGGAAGATGTGGCAATCCTAGGAAAGTATCTAAACTGGGCCTGCCCTGAAATGGCTACTGGGTGGTCAAATGTTTCCTGTAAAGTCATGAGGTCCAGAGTAAGAACAGACTTCAGGTTGTTAACAATTTCTGTGATTCATTCTGAGAGATGTGTTGGGCCAAACCTGGGTAATAGGATACTTGCAGTTATTTAATACAAAATCAACCTCTAGCTGACTTCTTTAGACCTATTCAGTAAAATACTTTGGATGTTTAGTGTATCGGTCTCACTGCTAAGACTAACCTAAAAACAGAACCTGGGCAGTTGTGTTTTCTATACTCACATGAGGTCTCAATGTCTGAATGTTCTACTGTGAGTATCCACATCAATGTGAGAATAGACTCAGGATAATCAAAGCCATAGTCTATATATAGACAATAATTTTGCATAATGATTAATAGACTGCACAGCTCTGTGACTGTCCTTTTGCATTAAAATCCTACCTTCTACACTTACTCAGCTGTGGAATATTGGGCAAGTAACAACTGTTATGCTACCATTTAATGCTATTACAGCAATCACAGTAATTTTGTATTTCTCAGGGTTTTTGTATGAAATGAGATAAAGCATACAAAAACACTTAAAAGAGTGTTCGGGAAAAAACAAATTGCCAATTAATCAGAGCTATTCTCTGCTCTGCCAATTATGGCACTTGTACTAATGAAAACAATGGTTTTTCTGCTGTTTCTCGTTGCAATCGAAGGCACAAATCCCATGTTTGTTTGAATATACCTACCTCAACTGTCTTTTCCAAATCTCCCACCCACTTCTCTCTCTCTCTCTCTCTCTCTCTCTCTCTCTCTCTCTCTCTCTCTCTTTCTTTTCCAAATAATCCTATGTTTGAATATACCTACCTCAACTGTCTTTTACAAACCTCCCACCCACTTCTCTCTCTTCTTTCCAAATATGATTATTCTTTTGACATTTGCCCCTTGTACTGCGTAATTTTATTGTGTAATTATGAAATTAGGCCTGTTTGTTGACTCTTACATCTATGTTTTAGTGAGAAAGTTTAATTTTTAACTGCTTGCTCTTGGGTACAACAGTGAGTTTAGTTTGCTTTTCTGATACTATCAAACACAATTACAAGTCTTTATGACACTTATTCCTCCTGACTATACAAGAGAGACAAAATACATCAAAGAAAACCATGTGCTCCTAGAGTAAGTGCTCTAATAAAACAAACCAGGGGAGAAATAGCACTGAATTTGTTTTTCAGTGCAACAGATGGAACCTAAGATTCCGCACATGCCAGGTAAGTTCTTTATCAATAAGCCACAGTTGCAGCTCTTACTGAATGAAGAATGAAATGCTCTGCTTTACATTATTTTATTTTCAGAATTCTATAACTAAGATTATTTAAAGTTTGCATACAGTAGTTCCTTTAGCCATATCATTAAAGCAGCATCGAATTTATATGATAAACTGTTCATGTTAATTTCTGAGAGGTTATTTATCCATGTGGAGTTTTTTAATAATTTTGTAGTTGTCCAATTTTTTTCTAGTGCTATGCTTTTAAGTAGATATTTTGAATGTTTATAATATTTGCTTTTATCATTAGTTTGAGACACCTTATCTATATAATCACAAAAATTGCTTTACTTATAATCTAGAAAGTTTGGAGAACTTGGTAAGAACGTAGATGGAAATGTTTTTAGACTAGAAGAATATTACAAGTAAAGCAGTAAAGAAAGTATGAGGAATGTCAAATATGATCAAGAGACTCAAAAAAAATCATAAGGCGAGTGAAAAAGGAGACATCAAGTTCTCAATTACTTTCCTTCTCTGTAAAATGAATGTGTTAAACTTCCAGTTTTTTCACAAATAATATGGTGCTTGCATTATCAAAATCCTGAAGGATGACCCAATATAAGAATTCTCTGTATTACATAGGGTAGTCAAAATGACTAAATGAGGGGTACTGATTTTGTTGAGTTAATCTTGTATTCTTATACATTACTAAATGTGTTTATGAGTTGTAGAAATTCCTTGGTAGAATTTTTGGGGTCACTTATGTAAACTATCACATCATTGACAAACAGTGAGAGTTTGACTTCTTCTTTTCCGATTTGTATCACCTTGATCTCCTTTTATTTATTTATTTTTTTGTCTTATTGCTCTAGCTAGAACCTTGAATACTATATTGAACAGATATGGAGAGAGTGGACAACCTTGTCTTGTTCCTGATTTCAGTTGGATCACTGGGAGTTTCTCTCCATTTAGTTTGATGTTGGCTGTTGACTTGCTGTATATTGCCTTTATTATGTTTAGGTATACTCTCTCCAAGACCTTTATCATGGCGGAATGTTGTATTTTGTCAAAGGCTTTTTCAGCATCTAATGAGATGAACATGTCATTTTACAATTAATAAATGGGACCTCCTGAAACTGAGAAGCATCTATAAAACAAAGGACACGGTAAGAAGACAAAACAGCAGCCTACAGAATGGGAAAAGGTCTTCACAAACCCCATATTGGACAGAGAGCTGATCTTCAAAATATACAAAGAACTCAAGAAATTGGTCATGAAAAGAACAAATAATCCAATTAAAATGGAGTATAGACCTAAACAGAGAACTCTCAACAGAGGAATCTAATATGGCTGAAAGACATTTAAGGAAATGTTCAACATCCTTAGTCATCAGAGAAATACAAATCAAAACAACTCTGAGGTTCCATCTTACACCTGTAAGAATGGCCAAGATCAAAAACAATGATACAGCTTATGCTGGAGAGGAGGTGAGGTAAAGGGAACACTCTTCCATTGCTGATGGGAATGCAAACTGGTACAGCCACTTTAGAAATAAGTATGGCAATTTCTCAGAAAATTAAGAAACAAGCTAATTCAAGACCCAGCAATACCACTTTTGGATATATATACCCAAAAAAGGCTCAATCGTAATACAAGGACATGTGCTCAACTATGTTCATAGCAGCATCATTTGTAATACTCAGAACCTGAAAACAACCTAAATGCCCCTTGACTGAAGAATGGATAAAGAAAATGTGGTACATTTACACAATGGAGTCCTACACAGTGGAAAAAAATAATGACATCTTGGAATTTGTGGACAATTGGATGGATCTAAAAATCATCATATTAAGTGAGGTAACTCAGACCTAGAAAGACAAATATAATATGTACTCACTTATAAGTGGCATTTAGACATATAGCAAACAAACAAACAAAACAAAAAATATTCTCCGCTGGGCGGTGGTAACACAAACCTTTAATCCCCGCACTTAGGAGACAGAGGCAGGCAGATCTTTGTGAGTTTGAGGCTAGACTAGTCTACAAGAGCTAGTTCCAGGACAGGCTCCAAAGCTACATGGAAACCTTGTTTTAAAAACAAAACAAAACAAAACAAAAAAGCAGCATACAATTCACAATCCCAGAGAACCTAGACTATAAAGAGGACCCCAAGAGAGACATATGTGGATCTAATCTACATGGGACGTAGAAAAAGGAATGATCTCCTGAGTTAATTGGGATTGTGGGGATCATGGGAGAGAGTAGAAGAGAAGGAGGAAGGGGAGCAGAGAAAAATATATCACTCAATAAAAACAATAAGCCGGGCGGTGGTGGCGCACGCCTTTAATCCCAGCACTTGGGAGGCAGAGGCAGGTGGATCTCTGTGAGTTCGAGACCAGCCTGGTCTACAGAGCTAGTTCCAGGACAGGCTCCAAAACCACAGAGAAACCCTGTCTCGTAAAACAAAAAAAAAATAAATAAATAAAATAAAAATAAATAAATAAAAACAATAAAAATGATGACTAAATGAGGTAAAACATGCAAACTACTTAAAACAGATCAGGAAAAGTATACAGCAAAACATATCTGAAAGTTTATTATAAAAATGAGGTTAACATGTATGAAATATTGTGGGCAATGGTCTAGGAATGTAACCATGAGGGCCAGGCTGCTTGTTGGGATTTCTGTCCTGTCCACTCCCCCAGCCATTTAGTCCCAGAGAAAATCACACAGAAATCTCCATAAGTTATAAAACTGATTTGCCCATTAGCTCAAGCTACTTATTAGCTCTTGTAGCTTATATTAACCCATTATTCTTATCTATGTTAGGCAACATGGCTTGGTACCTTTTCAGCAGGGCAGCTCATATCTTGCTTCTTCTGTGGTCTGGGCAGGAATGGAGGAATGGGCTTCCTCCTTTCTAGAATTCTCCTGTTCTCATCGCCCTGCCTCTACTTCCTGTCTGGTTGACCCACCTATACTTCCTGCCTGTCTAATCAGCGTTTATTTAAAACATGATTGACAGAATATAGACAATTCTCCCACACCATAGGAAATAGCTTATATCTAGAACAATTAGAAGAACACATGTTTCTGAATTGGGGAACAAAATCCCTAATCCAAAAAATGTGGTCACAAAAGGTTGCTATCAAATTACAGAATAAGAATTACAAGCACAGGTCATCAGCAACAGGAGACTAGATACTGGGTCAATATCCTTTGGGGAAAAATATCCTACACGCTTAGTGTCTAGAGTTTAAAACAGAAACAGAATAGTTTCTTACCAGTTAGCAGACTTGATTCTATAATAAAAAATGAATGACTTAAAAATAATAGATTAAGTGGCTAGGCATAGTGGCACATAACTTTAATCCCAACAATTGGGAGGCAGAGGCAGGCAGATCCCTGTGAATTAGATGCCAGTGTGGTCTACATAAGGAGTTCCAGGAAAGCCAAGGCTACATAAAGAGACCCTATATAAACAACAAGAGCAAGAAAATGGATTAAATGTTTAAGATAGTTCTAGATAATGATCATCAGAGCAATTTTTATTTTTGTCAAGGAATGAAGATGAGTTTGGAAGAAAAAAAAACTATTACCTAAAAAATTATATTCTGGGTGATACAAAGTCTGCAAAATGACCTAGTCTTACTTCCAAAAGGAAAATTTTCTTTCTTTTTATTAATAAGTTTTGTTCTTTGACATTCATACAAGTATTTAATGTTTTCTGGTTACTCACTCCCCATCTGCTCTATTTCCTTCCCCTTCACAGTAGGACTCCTGCAAGGCTTCCTTGTAATCTTTTTTCCTACTGAGAGATTTTCTTCCTTTGATGAGTGTTAAGAACCCCACCCTCTTCTGACTCATTTTGTTCTGTAGTACATTTTTTCAGATAGTTACACTTGCTTGCTTCTTAATTCTATCTGTATAGAATATAAATCCTCATTTTTGACCATGAGATGCCATCTATCCTTGATGTTGAAATGTATTTCTTGGATATAACAAAATTATGAATCCTCTTTTCTAATCCAATCTTCCAGTTTGTGTCTTTTTATAGGGATATTGAGGATATTAATATTTAGATTTTATTTTTGAAAAATGTTGTATTAATTTCTGTCATCTTGGTGATTTCTTCACACATAATTTGACTAATTTCCTTGTAACCTCTTGGGTGTGGTTAGCCTTCTGCTCTATCTGAAGTACCCCTTCCAGTATTCTCTGTAGTGCTGGTTTAGTTGTCATAAATTCCTTTAGGTTGTTTTTTTTTTTTTTTTTTAATCATGAAACAGTGTGTAGTATTCTCAGTTACAGGTTGTAGTCTTTTCAGAACTTGGAATACATTTTTCAAGATCTTGTGGATTTAAAAGTTTCTACCAGGCTATTTATCTGGAGGATCCAAGTCCAATTCTCAGCATCCACATGGTGGCTCATAACTGTAACTCTAGTCCCAGGGTATCTAATTATCTCTTATGGCCTGGGTGAGGAGGGTGGGGTACCAGGTGTGCACCACACATGGTACAGAGAAATATATGTAAGCAAATCTCCATACTCATAAAATAAAAACTAAATAAATTTTCTAGAAAGTAATCAGCTGTTATTTCAGTATAGTTGTGCATATATGTGAATTGGTCCATTTCTCTTGCGGTTTTTAATATTCTTTCTTTATTCTGTGATTTTAGTGTTTTAAATGTAATGTTAAATATAAAATACTTAAATATAATATGGGGAGTTTATGTTCTGGTCCTGTCCACTTATTGTTCTGTAGGTCTCTTATTCCTCTATGAGCATCTCTTTCTCAAATTTTGGGAAATTTTCCTTCAAATTTTAATGAAAATATTTTCTATTTAAAAATACTTTATTCTTTTAGGTTGAAATTTCTTAGACGTTTTGATCATATTCACCCCTCCCCTAACTCTTTCAAAACCCACTCCCTCTCTCCTACCTACACAACTTTGTTTCTTCTTTCTTTTAAACCTTCAAAACTGATTTGTGATGCCCAAATATTCTTTGATGTGTGTTCTTCAACTGGAGTATGGTCAATTTACTTGGGGCCACATTCTTAGAAAAATCTCAGTCCCTCTATGACATAGAGTCTATGATATCCATGACCCCTGGTAATATTATACGTTCAACTATGCTGGCTAGTTTTATGTCAACTTGAAATAAGTTAGCATCATCAGAGAGAAGGATGCCTGAGTTGAGAATATATCTCTATAAGTTCAGGCTATAGACAAGTCTCTAGGGCATTTTCTGAATTAGTGATTATTGTGGAAGGTTCAGCCCATTGTGGGTGAGACATGCCCTGGACTGGTGACCCTGTATTCTTTAAGACAGGCAGAACAAGTCACAAGAAGGAAGCTAATAAGTAGCACTCCTCCGCTGCCTTTGCATCAGTTTTAACCTCTAGGTCCCTGCCCATTTGAGTTTCTGTTCTGACCTCCTTTGACAATGATCTGTGATATGGAAGTGTAAGCTGAATATAGTTTTTCCTCTTCAAGTTGCTTTGGTCATGGTGTTTCTTCCCTGTATTAGTTGCCTTTACTAGAACACCAGTTCTTCCTTTTGTGCTGGAATTTGGTCTGACTTGGTCTTGTGCATGCTGTCACAACTACGGTGAGTTCATATGTGAAGTTGCCTTGCTGTATCCAAAAGATGTTTGTTTGTAGTCATTCACCATCTCTTTCTCTTTATGCTTTTGTTCCCTCTTCTGTAATTTTCCCTGAGTCTGAAGGTTGTGGTGGTGATATATATGCTTCCTAAAGGCACGAGCATTCTTCATTCTCTAAATCTCTGCAATTTGGCCAGTAATGGATCTCTATGTAATGGATCATCTACTGTAAATAGAAGCTTTTCAGATGAGTATTGAGAGATAGATTATCTATGTCATTATGGATTGGTCTAATACTATGTTCATTTAATAGAATAATGATATTGGGTTTTCCTCTAATGACATATCTAGCAATAGGCTTGTTGCCTGATAATGGTACCAAACATTCGTTTCACTTTGTGAAGTAGGATTATATCCTATTAAAAGTGGTTGGTTATTCTCATTATGTTCATACCACTATTATACCACTGGGTATGTCATATCAGACCAGTTACTGCTGGAGCTTGCAGGGCTTCAGTTTAGCATAGTACTGTCTATGCTTTTGATTTGGAATTATTCTCATTCTATCCTCAAATAGTTTATTCTTGAATTTTTTGTCAGCTCTTCCAGATGTTTATTAATGGCTATTGTGTGGAGTTATTCATGAAGAGATGTGAGTGTGGGGGCCAGCCATAATAAGCTAAGTCTGGGCAGGTCACCCAAAGGAAGCTCTTTATTTCCAACCATTATCACCTGGGACTCTGGCCATCAACGAATTTAAATGGAGTCTAGAGTCTCAGTAGTTTACCCTAAAGCAATACCTGGTAGCAGGAAAACACCACAAAAGCTGAGATTACCTGACCCCAACCCAAGAGCAGACCATTCAAAGGAAATGCCTGACATTCCAACTGCTATAGATAGGATCACCTGCCAGCGGACTTCACCAGGACACCCCTAGACAAATGTCAGCCTATCAGATGTCCTGAACATCAGAGGCCCCTCACCCCTACCTTTACTACTATAAAAACCCAATTCTAATTGACCTCAGGGCTCTCTAGTTATTTCAATACGTTGGACATGCGGAGAGACTGAGTTTGCAAACTTGATTAAAATAAAGGCTCTTTGCTTTTACATGTGGGACTCAGTCTCCTTTGTTGGCTTTTGTGGGGACCCACAGATTTGGGAATAACAGTGAGTAAAACATCTACTCATTCCAGATAGGAAACTGATAACAGATTAGTGTATGGATACCACCAAAACCCAACTTAATGAACCAATTAATTTTATCAGAGTTACTTATAATAATATGAGTGAATGGTCACTTACAGGAGCAGAAATTGTTTGGAATTTTCCTAACGCGAGCTCTCTGCCAACGCAAAAATCCCACTCAAGCCAAATCACAACAAGACCAATTAAAGGATATCCAGGTTTTAATGGGATTCCTGCACTCTCGGGTGACCCAGAGGGGAATAAGCCACAAACGAAACGTGGTAGTGGTGGTGGGGACTTTCCGGGGAGCAGTTTAAATACACTGGGGGAGTGGTCAAGCTACTTTGCCCCCTTGGGGGGGCGGGGAATCAAGGTTTGGCGGGCACAGGGGCAGGGCCTCCAAAGATGGAGGCCAGAGACGGGGACTTAACAGAAATGAGACCAAGACAGCTGTATCGCCAAAGGTCATCCTAGCAAGCTCATGAAAACTGGGAACCTGGAACACACTGGAATCCTGAAAGCAGCTCAACAGGTTGGAGAGTATCCTTTCTAGGGATCTCAGTTGATATGACCCTCTTCTAGGCAGCTTGCTTGGTTTTGTTTTTACTAGGCAGTTCAGCAGCTCCCTGCTTCTTCCAGGCTGCACAGCCAGTCTTTACTTATTTTAGACTGTAAAACAGGTCTCTGTGTCTTCCAGATTGGCTAATCTCTGCTAATCTATGAAGCTCAACTTGTCTGAGAATGACTCTCAGCCGTCTTTACTGCATATATACATATATACATATATTTTCTTGGGGTGAGGAGGGTGGTAGATAGTAATCTGATAAGATTCAAGGATTTCCTGAAACTCCTTTGAAACTTTTATTTCCTTTCTTAAAGAGCTTCCCTGCATGATATTTGTCTATTTTAGCTCTCCTTAGAACATCTGAGTATTTCACCGTCTTATAAGCATCTGTATCTTAAAGAACTTGCCTCAAAGATGGAAGATTTTAACCTCAGAGGGAACTGATGCACAACAATACCTCCTTCAAATTTTTTGAAACATTTGTACATGTTTATAATTATTTTGAATTCCATGACTTAAATTCACCGAAGTCATTCTCCTGGGAGATCATTGCTATGGGGTTGTTTGTTTTTGTTTTGAGACATGTTGTCTTTGTTTTTCTTACTGTTGGTATGTTTCCAATAACACCTGGATGCCTGCTGTTGTTTTTGTTTTTGTTTTTTTTTCATTCCTTTCAGCTAGCATCTGGGGGTAAGCCACAGACTAGGAAGCTTAGAAAGATTGGAAAGAGCACATGGTTGGCCAAGGTCAAGGTGCTGTTTTAAGGGGCTGCTTGTGGTGGTGAGTTAGAAAGGGGCTTCAATTTGGGGAGGAGGCTGCCTTACATTTGCATGCCAGGCCTAAGCTTAGCAGTTTGTCTGAGAAAGACCCTGGAGCAAGGGAGAGGTCCCAGGAGGTCTGGAGTGTACCATGTTTCTGAGGCAAACACTGGGCCTGGTTTCATATAAAGATGAAGTTTGGCTGTAGGAGGCCACCAGGGAAAGCGAAAAATTACTAGAAGCTGGGTGTAGTTTTGCCTTTACTAGTTCATGATCTGTTAGTGAAAGGGAGGTTTGCATTGAGAAGCAGTCTGTCCTGTCTGGGTCAAGTAAGGTGGTTTGTCTGGTGTCTTGGTGAGAATTCCTTCCTATTTGTGTGATAAAACACTCTTACCAAAGGCAACTTGGAGAGGGAAAACTTGATTACACGATAGGTAACAATCAACCACAGGGGGAAGTCAGGATAGAAATTCAAGAAAGGCAGGAACCTGGAGGCAGGATCTGATGCAGAAGGGGTGTTGCTTAGCAGCTTTTTCCTTATGGTTTGCTCAGGAACCCCCACCAGCCCACGAATGGCACCACTCACCATCACTAATTAAGAAAATGTTCTAGAGGCTTGCCTATAGCCTATCTTTTTTTTTTTGTTTTTGTTTTTGTTTTTTTTTGTTTGTTTGTTTTTCGAGACAGGGTTTCTCTGTGGCTTTGGAGCCTGTCCTGGAACTAGCTCTGTAGACCAGGCTGGTCTCGAACTCACAGAGATCCGCCTGCCTCTGCCTCCCGAGTGCTGGGATTAAAGGCGTGTGCCACCATCGCCTGGCTAGCCTACAGCCTATCTTATAGAGATGCAACTTTTCAGTTGAGGTTCTCTCTTCTCAGTTACACTAACTTTTGTTAAGTTGACATAAAACTAGCTAGAACAGTTGGAGAGGAAGTTTAATTTTCATTTAAAAAAAAATGGTGGCCGGGTGGTGGTAGCACCGCCCGGCTTAATGGGTCTATTTTTATGTCATATTCTTTTTAATTATGTAACTCTGTAGCATAACTTGAAATAAGGTATGATGATACCTGCAACAGTGTTTTTATTGTTCAAGATTATTTTGGTTATCCCGGATCATTTGTGTTTCCATATAAAATTTAAGATTGTTATTTTTCAAGCTGAGTGGTGGTAGCACATGTCTTTAATCCCAGCACTCGGGAGGCAGAGGCAAGCAGATCTCTGTGAGTTCAAGGCAGCCTGGTCTACAAGACCTAGTTCCAGGATAGGTACCAAACCTATACAAAGAAACCACAGGAGGATTGATATTTTCAATTTCAGTAAAGACTTATACTGGAATTTTTAGGGAATTATATTGAATTGTATATGATTTTGGTAGGAAGTCCAATTTTACAATACTAATCCTACCAATTCATAAGCATAAGAGATCATTACGTCTTCTGAAGTCTTTTTCAGTTTCTTTTTACAATTTCATAAGTCTTTCATTTCATTACTTAGATAAAGTTCTAGATACTTTTGAGGCTATCATGAATGGTATTGTTTCCCTAATTTATTTCTCTGTACATTTGTTATCTATATATATAGAAAATGCTACTGATTTTTTGTGAATTTTATATCCTGCTACCTTGTTGATTGTGCTTGTCAGTTATAGTTTTCCCATGGCACCTTTAGACTCTTTATGTATAAAACCATATCATAATCAAAGAAGGAGATGTTCACTTCCTCTTATCTTATTTGCTAATCCTTATCTTTCACCTCAACTACAAGTGGATGAAGGCCATCTACATAAGACTGGACACCCTCAGTCTGAGAGAGAATAAAGCTGGAAATATACTTAAACTCATTGTCATATGAGTTTCTGAAAAATATCCCAATAATTCAGGCATTAAGACAAATAATTAGTAAGTGAAACCTTATGAAACTAAAAAAGCTTCTGTAAAGCAAAGGACACCACCATTCAAGTGAGAAAGCTGTCTAGAGAATGCGAAAATGTTTTTATCAGCTATACACTTGTCCGAGGGCAGTATATACAAAGAATTAAAAAAATGAAATAAAATAAACATCAAGGAAACAAACAGACTAATCCAAAATGGAGCACTTAACTAAAATAGAGTTCTCAAAAAACATAATACAAATGTCTACAAAACATTGAAAAATTTTTCAAGAGTATTAGCCATAAAGGAAATGAAAATTAAAACTATGAGATTTTTATCTCACCCCATTCAGAACAGTTAAGATTAAAACAAAATGGTGACAAATGCTGACATAGATGTGAGAGAAGGGAACATTTATTCACTGCTAGTGAGAATGCAAGCTGGTACAAGTACCATGAAAATGAGCAGGGCATTTCCTCAAGAATCTAAAAATATATCTATCACCTGGTCCATGTATGCAAATCTTGGGCATATAACCAATGGACTCTATATCCTACGATCAAGATACCTGCTCATCAATGCTCATTGCATTGCTGTTCTATTCATAATAACTAGAAAATTGAAACAACAAAGATAACCATCAGTTGATGAATGGATAAAGAAAAGCGTGGTATATTTACACAATCTAATATTATCAAACTGTTAAGAAAAAAGTGAAATCACAAAATTTGCAGGTAAATAAATGAAGTGCAAAACAATTATTCTGAGTGAGGTAACACAGATCCAGAAAGACAATGATTACATGTTTTCTCTCATTTGTAGATTTTAACATTGGATATTCACATAAATGTTTCATTTTGAATGCCCAGAGAGGTTAAGAAATTATTAAGGGAACATAGCATGGAGAACCTACAAGGGAGGGAGTGAGCAAACAGTGGTATGGAGGCTTAAAGAGGATTCAAAAACAGGAAGTGTTAAATTGGGGTGGGGGATAGGAGGGTGACTTAGATGAGAGAATATGGGGAGGGATGAGGAATACCAAAGACCTTTTGAAAAAGTCACATTGAAGCTTACAAATGTAGAAGCAGTCAGTAGGAATGCAGCATTTAGCTGAATGATCGCTCAATTTTTCCATGTTCACTGACATAAATATATGTTGTCTTTAGCAACAGGGTGTTACCAGGTTGTGGAGTGTAAACAGTAGCATTGGCAGTAGCCTGTAATATTTTAATCTACAACTCAAAAAGATATAACCCCTTCTTGATACTGAGAGTTTTATTTCATAGCATATGTTGTCTAGGGCACTGTATCCTCCATTGTATGGTTATTCTGATTAAATTCTTCACACACACACACACACACACACACACACACGAATCTTCTACTAAAGTAGCATTTCAAAAGACCTTTTATGTTAGATATCCCTCCCCATATTCTCTCCTCTACTCTGTCCTCCCATTCCTATTACCATGTAATCCTTCTATTCTTCTCTCTGCTTTATCTCCTTATAACACTACATTCTTTTCTCCCTTCCTCAAAAGATCTGCTCCATCTATGTTTGTCATACTTATAGTTAGACTAATAAGGTTCTTTAGATACATAGAGATTGTATTCTGCATATATAGGTAATTTTCAGCCACTTCAAAGAGCTGTAGAATATGACATTTAAATTACTCATGGTTCTGTTGACGTGAGACATTCTTGCTCCTGGCAGCATTGATCTATTCTCAAGAGAATGTTGAGCACCAAAGACACTCCACTTGGAGCTTGTTTTCTTCTTGGCAAAACTTTCCTTTGGGTAAGGAACTTCCCATGTATTGACCACTGACAAAATGCACAATGTCCAGACAGGACAAGCAGGATACAAGAAAAAAGACTGTTAAATCTTGCCAAGACAGAGTAAGAAAGTTTCCTGCCTCTGAAAATGGTCTGTCAGTTACTCTAAGTCTTAGCCAAAGTTGGTTGGTCCCATATTGCAAATGAGACTTTGGTTGATTGCCCAGGTAGCCAGTTGTCTCTGTCATCTACTGCACATTTTCTAAGTTGCTTGATTGCACATCCTGCTTACTCAAGTAATATTTCCCTTCTCAGATCTTCGATGGAGTTGAAAACTAGATAGTTCTAGTTACTTTCCTCTTATGACTTGGCTAAGTTATTTATTATACAAGACTTAAACTAATTAGGGTAGGATAATTATTGAAACATTTACCACATGTTTCTTGTTCTTATTGTATAAAATTTTGTATTAGGCTGAGAACTCTCTTACTTAAACAAAAGGTAGAGGTGTTGTAGGAATTCCTACCACCAGTAACCTTTAAGTTACCTGCCCACTTGGGCGTGGCCTCTTATACTATTTATGCTGATGTAAAGCACACATATGGCTTCTTTTCTGGCTGTGAGATTAGGTTGCTGTTCCCTGTTCCAGCAGAGGATTGTAATCTGTGAGTCTATTCCTAAATAAATAACCCTCTATTATTCTCAATTCTGAGGTAGTGTGGGATTTCTTTTTTTTCTTTTTTTCCTTTTTTTATTATTTATTTATTTTTATTCTTTTTTAATTAAAATTTCCACCTGCTCCCCGTTTCCCACTTCCCTCCCCCTCCTCCCAAATATTGCCCCTCTCCCCACTCCCCTCCCCCTATCCCCACTCCTCTTCTCCTCCCCCCTCTCCATTCCCCCTCCCTCTCGATACTGAAGAGCAGTCCAAATTCTCTGCCCTGCGGGAAGTCCAAGGGCCTCCCACTTCTATCTAGGTCCAGGAAGGTGAGCGTCCAAACAGGCTAAGCTCCCACAAAGCCAGTTCATGTATTAGGATCGAAACCTAGTGCCATTGTCCTTGGCGTCTCATCAGCCTTTATTGTCCGCCATGTTCAGAGAGTCCAGTTTCAATCCATGCTTATTCAGTCCCAGTCCAGCTGGCCTTGGTGGGCTCCCAATAGATCAGTTCCACTGTCACGGTGGGTGGGTGCACCCCTCGTGGTCCTGACTTCCTTGCTCATGTTCTCCCTCCTTCTGCTCCTTCCTCATTTGGACCTTAAGAGCTCAGACCGTTGCTCCAAATTGAATCTCTGTTTCTATCTGGATCTGTGGTGGCGCAAATGAATGTAGACAGATTATATAGATATATACAGCTTTAATAAGGAAATAAACTTACAGGACCACAGGTTCCCGCGGTGTACCGGAAAAGCGGAGCAAAAGAAAAAGGGCTGCTGGGCTCACGCCCGGCAGATTTATCCGTAAACATTAGCCCGAGGCGAACACGCCCCCAATGGGTGGGGCTATGTCCCTACATGGATCCATCGCCAGATGAAGGTTCTGAGGTGATATGTAAGATATTCATCAGTATAGGATAGGGTCATTTCAGGTTCCCTCTCCTCAGTTGCCCAAGGTACCAGCTGGGGACATCTCCCTGGACACCTGCGAGCCCCTCTAGAGTCAAGTCTCTTGCTAACCCTAGGATGGCTCCCTTAGTTAGGATATATACTTCGCTGCTCCAGTATCCACCCTTCCTATATCCCAACCATCCGAATCCCCCAAGCTCCTCCCATCCTCCCCTTCTCACATTTCTCACCCCATTTCCCCATAGCCCCATGCCACCTCACCCGCAAGTTCCCAGTTTTTGCCTGGCAATCTTGTCTATTTCCCCTATCCAGGAGGATGACTATACGTTTTTCTTTGGGTTCACTTTCTTATTTAGCTTCTCTAGGATCACAAATTATATGCTCAATGTCCTTTATTTATGGCTAGAAACCGATTATGAGTGAGTATATCCCATGTTCCTCTTTTTGGGTCTGGGATACCTCACTCAGGATAGTGTATTCTATTTCCACCAGCAGAGGATTGTAATCTGTGAGTCTATTCCTAAATAAATAACCCTCTATTATTCTCAATTCTGAGGTAGTGTGGGATTTCTTTTAAGCATCTTTCTTCACTGCTCCTCTCCACAACATTTCACTAGTTACTCAACCTCTGTGGATATTCCAAATGAAATACATACATCTAAAGCTTAAAGCTAACTAACATCCACGTACGAGAGACAATATAAGATTTTTGTCTTTTTGTCTGAATTACTTTATTCATGATTATTGTCTCCTGTTCCATTCATTTACCTGAAATTTTCATAATTTCATTTTAATTTTTCTTAATAGCTGAGTTATATTATATTGTGTAAATGTACCAAAGTCTCATTATCCATTCATTAAATGATGAACCTCTAGCTATTTATGACAGTTATGTGTAGTCAATGATGAACATGGATGAGCAAGTATCTCTAGTAATAAGTAGAGTACTTTGGGTATATTTCAAAGAGTGTTGTAGCTCGATCTTATACTATACTATATCATGAATATTACAAGAACAGAAAAATAATCTTCAATCTCATACAGCCATGAGCTCTGCTAACCACAACAGTGATCTGCCTGTAAGATATATCTGCTGGTGCAATAATGGCACAAATGCTAATGGAAGTAAATAACCATTTCTTATTTGGGCTTAAGGTCTGCTTAATGAGTTGGAACCCATATCTAAAACTATTAATCAGACCAAGATCCTAAGACTAGATAAGTCATGGGCCCTAGGAAAAGACACCTATTATTCTGTTAATTGAACATAGCAATAAAATGATTTCTAATGATATATTGTTATACCTTTAGACTAATGCATTCCCCAGTACTCTTCAGAGAAGTTTCTTTTAGCAGTAGATGGTGATTAATATAGAGACCGAGAACTTGTTAGGGTTCACAGAATAATTGGTTGGAATGTTCATTCCTAAAGGGAACATTATCTTGTACCTCTTCCATCTCAAGGCTCAGAGATCATTTCGGAACAGGGGTGGAAAGGCTATAAGAGCCAGATGATGGAAACACAACAGCAGAGCTGCATATATAAAATGACAGTGATCATGAAAGCATTCACAAGGCCTATGAAAACTCAAGCCAGACCAAATTCCAGCAAGGACAGGAAAGATGGGCAGGAAGCCCTGCCCATATCCAAGGAGCTATAGGCACTTAATAACTTCCAAGAAAGGGAGGGTTAATTTTCTTTAAGTCTATTGTTCCCAGTAAGCCTACCATGCTCCAGTGAAAAGTCACACAGCCAAGCATATATGGACTGCACAAACTGTACTTGGCAAGTGAAAAAAGAAAACCAAGTTAAGTGAGTAGGAAATGGGAGTGTACCTTGGAGGAATTGGGGCAAGGGTGAAATGATCAAAATGTGTTGTATGGAATTCTCAGAGAACTAGTAAAGAAAAGTAGAAGTTTTCTGTGACTTTTTCTTTTAATTTATTTTATCTCATATAATACATCCCAACCATAACATCCCCCTCCCTCAACTCCTCCAGTCCCCCCATATTGTCCCTATCCACTGCTCCTCCATATCCCCTCAGAAAAGAACAGGCCTCCAGTGATCTCAACTGAAGGTAGCATAACAAGATGCAGTAAGACTAGACACAAACAATCATATCAAGACTGGAAGAGACAACCCAGGAGAAAAAAAGGGTCCTAAGAGCAGGCAAAAAAGTCAGAGATACCCTCACTCCTACTGTTAGGAGTCTCAAAACACCCTATGACCTAAACAACCACGACATGTATGCAGAGGACCTATTTCAGAGCCATGCAGTCTCTCTGTGGTTGTGAGCTCCAATGAGCCCTACTTATTTTATTCTGCAGGCCATGTTCTCCTGATGTCCTGGAGTCTTGTGGCTCTAATCTTTCTCCCCCTCTTTTGAGGGATTCTCTGAGCTCCACCTAGTGTTTGGCTGTGGGTCTTTGCATCTGTTCCTATTAATTGCCACAGGAAGCCTCTCTGATGACAATTGGGTTAGGTACTGATTTCTGAGTATAGTAGAATATCATTAGAAATCATTTAGTTTTTTTTTTTTAATTTTGGTCATTTTTGCTTCTACCCTAAGTCTTTGGGCTATCCAAATGTTCCTGGCCTCCAAAAAGTGTTCAGCCTGGGCTCCCTCTTATGGCTTCAGCTTCAGGTTAGACCAATCATCACTTGGTCACTCCCATAAGTTCTGCACCACTACCCCAGCACTTCTTGCAGGTAGGTCATGGAAGCCTTTCCTGGTTACAGAAGATGGCTGGTTCAGGCTTTGTTTTCCCCATTACTAGGAGTTCTCACTAGGGTCTCCCTGGTAGGTTTCTGGGCATTTCCAATAACTAGGTTTCCACATCACACCCTAAATGCCATCCTATTCCTGTTGTCTACATTTTCCCCTCATTTTTAATTTTAATTTTTGATGTATTCATGCATATATACATTGATTTTGTAATCATATTTTATCCCGATTACTCTATCTTAATCCATTTCCCACTCCTGCTGACTCCTTTGCTCTCCACAACTAATTCCCATCCTGGTTTTATGTCTTCTTTTTCATGTGTGACTCACTGAGTTTAGAGTTATTTTCATGAGAATGTGTGGTAGTTTGTTTACTGGATCTTGAGCAACTTACCAGGCTATACAATGAAAAAAGAAGCGACTCGCCCCACCAGCAACTACTAACTACAAACATATTAAGATCATGGACCCCTTGTCTATCCATGAGAGTATGTGGAAGGGCCCAGTTTTGGGTAAGACTTGTTTAGGCATCCACAGCTACTTTGTGTTCATGATTGCAGTGTTCGTGGAACATCCAAAGACAGCATTTTATAGCACTCTTTGTGTTCAAGCTCTTATATTCTTTCTGCTTCCTCTCCATGGAACTCCCTTTAGTCTTCTAAGTGGTTACATAAATGTATTGTTTCTGGTTGAACACTCATCAGTCCCTTATGGCCAGTAGGTTCATCACTTATAGGTCTCTGCATTAATCATGGCCTTCTGTAAATAAGTTTATCTGATCAACGCTGAGATCAGTACAAATTTTTTATGTATAAACATCGATATTTAGAAGCCAGTTTGATCACATGTCCATTCAGCTAGATGACAGTAGTAGATGCTGTGGTCTGTGGTCTCCCCGTCCACTGGCTTTTGAGCAGGCTTAAAGTATCAGGCATGTATTCCCTCCCAGGGAGCAAGCAGGCTTCAAATCCAATCAGAAAGCAGTTGAGAAAACATAGTGCTTTTAGCATTTGTAATGAAATAGGACTGTGTCATCCTTTCAAAAAGTTCTTGAAAAATCTTTAGTCCTCATAATTTTACTAGGTTAAACAGAAAAAGGTTCATTTGTCTCCAAAATGAAAGACAAGACCTCTACGCCAGAAGCCTGCATTCCACAAAATTGGTTTCGATTTCAGAAAGGTCATAGTTGACAATAACATATAAATTTTCAAACACAGAACTGGTAAATGCATTAAGGTTTCTTATTGGAATTTTGCACTTTAATAGTCTCTCTCTCTCTCTCTCTCTCTCTCTCTCTCTCTCTGTGTGTGTGTGTGTGTGTGTGTGTGTGTGTGTGTAGTAAGCTATAATTCATACATATTACCATTGTAAAAGTGCATTATTACAAAGTATTTCACTACGTATTAAATTACTACTGTGTCCCAGGGCTCCTTGTAAGAACACTACTACTCACTGGTGAACTCATTATTGATATTGAGGAATTCCCTTGATAACTATAGCAAGCTTGTATTTCAATGCCCAAAGTGTTACATTAACAGATATAATTAGATTTGTCACTGCATTAACATTATATTTCCCCCATAAATATTAAAAAATATCATGTACTCAGAGCTAGAGGGAAAGAACGCATTCTTAAATATAGAAATGAAGAAGCCATTGTGTACTTATTATAACTATGGAAGTAAAGGTTTAATACAAGTCAGCACAAGTCATGGTTGGGTGTGATTTGCCTATTGCTTCCACATCTAAAATAAAAATGAAATCTACTTTTTCCTTCTCCTTTTATTCAAAATTGATTCTTTTCCCACATAATATACCTGATTATACTTTCTCTTTCCTCTACTCCACCAAATTCTTCCACACTTCCCCTCCCATCTGGATCCACTTGCTCTCTGTCTTTCATTAGAAAAGAACAGACTTCTAAGATATAGTAATATAGTAAAATATAATAAAATATAGTAAGATAAAATAAAAAATATTACGTTGGAGTTGAACAAGACAAAAACCAACAGAAGGAAAAGAACTCAAGAGATAGCAGAAGAATCAGAGACCCATTCATTTATACACTCCAAAATCCCATAAAAACACTAAACTGGAAGCCATAATGTATCCACAGAGTACAGGTGCAGATCTGTGCAGGCTCTGTGTAAGAGGCTTCAGTCTTGGGAATTCACATGGGCTTTGATCCTGTTTATTTAGAAGTCTTTGTTTTCTTGGTGTCCTCCATCTCCTACACACTCTTTTGGCCTCCTCCTTGGCTGAGTTCCCTGTAACCGGAGGGCAGGGTTTTGTTGATAACGACCCAGTGGGAGCTGAGTGTTCCAAGGCCTGTAATTGTACAAGCATCTGGAGGTGGGACTCACTATCTGTTCTTATCTGCTGCCAGAGGGAGCTTGTCTGACAGGGATGAGCAAAGCGTTGATCTAGGAGTTTAGTGGAATAATGTTAGAAGTCATTTGGTCACATTTCTGTTTGTTTTGTTTTTGTTCAGTACTAGTTGATTTTACTGTAGGTCCCTAGGCTGTCTAGTCTCTTGATCTCAGTCACTTAAGCAGTGTCAAGTATGGTTTCATCTCATGGAGTAGGTCTTAAGTTAAATCAGATATCGATTGGTTACTCCCATAAGCTTTGTGCCACAGTTCCCTATCATGCCTTATAAGCAGGACATTGTAGATCAAAGGGTTTATGACCGGCTTGGGTTTACAGTTCTCTTTTGGTAGTAAGCAAAGTACCTTCATTTCTATGACAAATAGGCTAGAACATAAGGATAAATGCTTTTTGTAGGCACCAGCTCCACTTCTCCAAGTCCAATGAGTTGCGCAGGTGTTGTCTTAAGCAACAGGGCTTTGCTAACAGTTTATGGAGAGAAATCTACAAACCTGAGTTATTTGGGAATTCCCATGTGACTCCTTTGGCCAATAACTCAATTAGATGTACTGGTACTGAAAGCTTCAATTGGTAGCAGTCCAGTTTGGACTTTGTTTCCCCCATTATTTGGCAATTTCATTTAGATCACCTTCACACATGTATATATTTTAGGAAGCTTCTGGTATAAAATTCCATACTACCCCTTAAATGTCCCTTAATTTTAGCTGTGTCTCCCCATACTTCCTTATTTAATCCCCTAGCTTATTTCAACTTCTGGCTCAAAAGATAGCTTTGTCGTTGAAGGCAAGGCTCACAGCCAAAAAAAATGTTTTCTTTAATAAATTAATGACACTATGAGAGAGAAAGAGATGAGGGAGGTGAAAGGAGAAAAGGAAAAAAGAGGGACATGGTAAGGGAGAGCGAGAGATTGTATACCACCATATACCCATACAAGTGTTTTGTTTTTGTAGTCTTTTCTTCCTTAATAACAAGGAATCTGAAACCTATTGTCTTAGTTAGCTTCCTAAGCTTTGATAAAACACCATGACCAAAAGCACCTTGGGGAGTAAAAGGTTTATTTCAGTTTACAGGTCTGCATCTCAGCCATCACTGAGGGAAGTGAGGGCAGGAATTCAATGAGCAGGAGCCTGAACCCGTACACAGAAGAGGGCATAGAGGAGTGCTGCTTACTGACTTGTTTCCCTGGCTTCCGGAGTCTGGTTTTTAATAGCACTCAGGGCCACCATTCAAAGGGTGGGCTGGACCCTCCCACATCAATAAATAATAAAGAAAATGTACTATAGACTAAAGTTCTGTATAGTTCTGTCTAAAGTTCAGTATAGTGGGTGTTTTTCTCAGTTGAGGTTCCCTCTTTCAAACTAAGTCTAGCTTGTATGAAACTGACATAAACTAGCCATCACAGCTATTAAGAGCAAACTTTTGTCATTAGTTAAGAAAACCGAAACCTAGAAAATTTAAGACAGTTGTCCAATGCTTGCCTCCTGCCTGGGGTGACTCAAAATAGTTTCCAAAACGTCTGAAGGCTTAATTCCATGACCAAAAGTAAGTGTCAATTTTGAAGTAATGGACAAGAGGAGCATGGGAAAAGATAGTAAAAACATTGGTCCCCAGGGCAGTTAGGTCTTTGTCAAGGACAAGAGATTCTAAACATTATTTCTCCTTAGTGCTTAGTGTCATGGTTATATTCTCTCTTCATATTCATTATTAAAGTTTATTGCTCTCTTTATATCCTCAATTTCAAACACACCACTATCTCCTGACTCCTCCTGTTGTTCTAACATACTCCTTTTAGCACCTGGAATTTCAGCCTTTTTAAAACTTTACAGGACACTTACTCTTTATGCTTCATCTAATTATACCAATTTCTCATAATTCTAAGTCTTTAGTTTATTTTTTATTGGTGTGAATACCATGGCGCATCATTATCATCACCACCTCACATATGTTCTCAATATGCTTACATTTTTCTTCCTCACATTCACCAGTCAAAATGTAATTCAGGTTAAATCCAATTCTTTACCTTCATTTATCTGAATCAATGCAAGCAAAAGTGGTTCATGTAAACTATATAACCACATTTATTTGCCTCATTGTAAATTGTTGGCCATGAATATTATCTGTGTCCTTTTAGTCTTACCTCAAACTCATACTAAATTTCTCTAGCCCAGTCATGTTCCCATTCTATTTGGTGACAATTTCATGCCTTTTCTCCCTTGAATCTCCACTGTATCATCTCTGCAATCATTCCAACTGATTACTTTATTACTTAACTTAGAAATATGAAGAAAACTTCAAGTTATACACTACTATAACCTTATAAAGATAATTCTCTTTTTATTGCCATATTTATGCATAGTTATAAAACCACCAATGAATTAATAGGTCTAAGAAAAATCCTTAGTAGCTATATCCCCAAAGGAAAAAAATGGGCATTGTGTGCCTCCTGATAAGAATATATAACTCTATATTCAAACATTTGAATTCTGATATGTTAATTTGTTTTGGTTTTGTATAAGAGAATATTCAATGTCAGAATTATGCCAACAGGTCCAGTCCATGCAGTACTGAGGATTGAGCCTCGAACCTTGTATATACAGGGATCTGAATGTTTTGTTGGCCTTGGGTATCTATGTCATGGAGACTTTTGCTTATGTACTTCACTTATGCAAGCTTGAAAAACTTGTTAATTGATGAATTTACTTTATCAATTTAAGGGGTTATTTTTGATCCATGGAATTTGACCCATCCTATTACACTCTACTCCCTAGACTGAGGTAGACTTAACCTTTAGAGTGCTTTACAATTCATGGGTATATTTAAAATTCACCATAACTTCTGTGTTTAAAATGAATGAGATGCCCAGGCAAAATTAAAACTTTTCTGTCTCTTTATATGTGCACACTCATGTTCACACATATTCTGTATGTACAAATGCACACACAGATGTAATTTTATTATGTGCATACTGCCTTGTGTCGCATTGCCTGTCTACCTATCTCACTCTGTGAGTTGATTGGATCTGTCCAGAATTTTATTGTTAAAGGCAAAATTCAATTTAACTGATTGCCTTTATAGAAGCTTCATTTTCAGTGGGAAGTAGTTGATGGGAGAGATGCATAACAAGCATAAACTCTGAAATGGAACATCTACATTCAGACGAAAAGCCTCAGGGAACAGTGGAAGAGGATGCAGAAAAACTGGGAAACCTGGAGGATGGAAATGCTGTCTCTGGACACTGCCTAGCTGTTGTACCCATGAACTCACTGCAGTTGTGGTTATCTGTGCAAAACCTGCACAAGATCAGGCTGCCAACATTCCAGCACAGATGAGCAGACGATCTCCAGGCACCATGCTTTGCTGAAAATTGATAGCAGCTAGGAAAAGGAGAATTGTTAGTTTCTGAAGATGTAGCCACAGGCAGGTTTTCCATGTTGCAATGGATGGCCCCCATACCCTTCTCATACGGGCAGCACTATATGAGCTCAATAGATTTTTAGAGAGAGAGAGAGAGAGAGAGAGAGAGAGAGAGAGAGAGAGAGAGAGAGAGAGAATAAGGAGGGGATGTGTTTAAAGAGATATGAGAGGAATTTGAGGGCAGAAGTCAGAGATGGGGAATAAATATGATCACATTTTTTGTATACATGTTTGAAAATCTCAAAAATAAAGAAAAATTTAAAAAGTCGAAAAAGAGATTATCCAAGTTACTTAGATTCATTTATATTATTTAAAAAATATCAACAAAAGCAACTTAAAGGATGGAGGGTTTATTTCAACTTATAATTCCAGGTTATGGTCCATCATTGTGGAAAAGTCAAAACAGGAACTTCAAAGTGATAGTTGCATTACATACACAGTCAAGAGCAGAGAGAAATAAATGCATACGTTCTTTCTTGTTTGTTCAGCTTATTTTTCCACTCATATAATTTAAAACCCCCTGCACAAGGAATGGTTTTGCCTATAATGGTCCAGGTCTTTTGGCATCAATTAAATAAGACAATCCCCAAAAATATGCCATAGACCAATCCTTCATTGGTTTTCTCTTCATGGGTGCTTTTAGACTGTGTCAAGTTAAAAGTAAAAGTAAACCATCACATACAGCTTGCAGAATTTATAAAACTAAAATTTAAATTCTCAGGTTCTGGAGGCTGGAAATGCATTGTTCACGTGTTAGTATCAGACAGTCTTGTTGGGTTATACTAAGACAGATGACAGAAGAGCTTTAAGGAGGTAATGGGTAGCTGATGTGAGAGGAAGAGGCAGTTGTCTCTGAAAGTGTAGAGTCTACACTGTATATCCTGAGAAATTGTAGAGAACCACATATCCAAGGGTTTGGAGGCAGCACAAATTGGTCTTGAAATGTTTTTAATATAAGACACAAAGTTGGGTAGGTAGGGAAGGGGTGGTTGATCTGGCAAGCTTTGGTGGAGGGGGATGAATACGCTCTAAATGTGTTGTGTGAGATTCTGAAAGAGCTATTAAAAGGGGGAGATTTTTAAGCAGAAGCCCAACAAGATGAACTCAAACTCAATATTCTTATGACAACTAAGCTACTCCACAGTAAAGACATTGACCCACTGGTAAGGACAGAGACTTCATAATCTAGTGACCTCCGTTAAGCCCAATTTATATAGTTGCATTTGGAATTATTTATATAATACATACAATTTGGGGAGTATAATCCAATGATAGCACTATATACCATCAAGTATCTGAAAGAAGAACAGCAGAGGAAAGAATACTTTTAAAAAGTTACTTTATATAAAGGATCAATCAGCAAGACTATGGATACAGTTCTGGTATAGAGGACTTGCCTAACATATATGAGGCTATAATTTTCAATCCCCAACACACACACACACACACACACACACACACACACACACAGATATGTGACCCAAGTACATGCCTGTAATTCCAGGACTTGGAAGGTAGAGGCCTAAGGATCACAACAAATTCCAGGTCAGCCTAGGGAGCATAGCATGTTCCAGCTGAGCTGGAGTTATGCAGTAAGATACTGTCTCCAATAACAAAGAACAAACAAATACAAAAGTGACTCAAGGGACACATCCACCACTTGCAACATGGATGTTGTCTGGATCCCAATTTACAAATTTATTTTGCAAAGACAATATAGGAATATTGAATATTGGTTGGATATAAGGAATTACCATTCATTGACCCGTCTGGGCTGGAAATGAGACTCTTAGGATCTTTGGAGTTTAGAGAAGTAGGGGCAGAGACAGCTGAGCAGTTTTCAGATATGTGACTTCTTTTTTTTTAAGAGGGTGTGCAGTTTTATTTGACAAAGTAACAGAGAATAACATCATCTGGATCGAATATCTGTGACTGATAGGAGCCAGGCTCCCTGAATAGCCTTCTAAGAGTTTCTGTACAGTTAATGGTTAACCTTTTAGGAAGCTGTTAAAACACTGGGCATTCCCAAATGAGACAAAGTGGTGCATCTCAGGAAAGGTGCTCCAGTATTCTTGCAAAAAAAGTGCAAGCATGGCTGTGGGGTTGATCAGAGGTTTGGGCTCCAGCCATGGTGCTATTGGTGGACGGTGGTACTGTAAGAGGTGGGCTCCTACAACATTACACATGTGCTCGAAAGGGGATAGTGGGACCTGGTGTTGAAAATACGTTGTTTTAGGGTAGGAATCCCAAAAGTGAACAATTCTAATTATTGTCCTTGACCAGAAACTGAAAATAACTTTGATTCTGTCCTGGCTGGAGGTCAGGAAGGGATTTCTAGTTTCCTCTTATCTTTCTGTCCCTTTCCACACCCTAAACAAGTACTCCTGCCTGGAAACTCCATGTGATGACATGACTGAAGCTGAGAGGTCTCTGGAATCTCACTGGTGGGACAACCTGACTAACTGCTTCCCTGTGCCTCACCCCAGGTTCTGCCATAAGTCATAGAAAAAGCTTCTGAGCTAACAGCTTGGTGACTCCATTTTCAGGTCCTGCTCCTGTTGTGAGGGAACTCTCCCATCTATAACCTTACAATAAAACTTCAATTGAAACTCATAGTCCCATTGTCCCTGTCGTGAGACATGGGACCCAGATATCACTGGCCCAAGGTCACTTTGGTGGCTATTGATTTGTCTGGCACTCTGGGTTATGCTCACTTGAGCAAGACAGAAACCTCCCTCACTCTCAAGGACCCCTATTGTGGGATATTTTTACACTGTGGGAAGATATATTGCTGTGATTAATTGGTTTAATAAAGAGCTGAATAGCCAATAGCTAGGCAGGAGGTATAGGTGGTACTTCTAGGTAGAAAAAGGAAGTAGGAAGAGATAATTGAGGCATGGAGGAGACGCCAATGAGACACTGATTTAGTCAGACATGCAGAAGAAAAAAAGGTAAAAAGTCACATGGTAAAAAATAGGTTAACAGGCAGGGACTCTACTATCCCACCCAGCTGGCATCCAGAACCCTTCTTCCTTCTGCCCCAGCACCCAGACAGGCTGAGCAGGGTGGTGTTATGTGCCCAAAGAGGGAAGGGGACAGAAGGAAGAAGGGTTCTGGATGCAAGCTGGGTGGGTGCTGGGGGCGAATACTCAGGGCAAGCAGGCGGGCAGGAGTTCCTTTGTTTTACTGGCCTGCCTGCACCAAGCAAGGTAGGCGCTTTGTTTACGAACTACCCAACCAGCACGGAGATCAGAGATCTGATCTCGGCACCAGGAGAGCCATCATTGGGGTGAGTTTGTGACCCGCAGCAGCAGACCGGGACAGGGAACTCAGAAGTTCCTCATTCCCCCCTATACTTCCTGGGCTCCCTGCAGGGACTCTACTCCCCGCATACTGCCTCTATCTTCCTATCCCACCCAGCTTGCATCCAGAACCCTCCTCCCTTCTGCCCCCTTCCCTCTTTGGGCACATAACACCACCCTGCTCAGCCTGTCTGGGCGCTAGGGGCGAATCCTCAGGGCAAGCAGGCGGGCAGGAGTCACTTTGTTATTCTGGCCTTCCTGCACCAAGCAAGGTAGGTGCTTTGTTTATGAACTACCCAACCAACATGGAGAACTAATCTCGGCACCAGGAGAGCCATCATTGGGCACGGATATCTGATATTGGCACCAGGAGAGACATCCCTGGAGCACCAGGAGAGCCATCACTGGGGAGTGCCATCACTGGGAAGGTACATCAGTAGACAAGGAGACCTGATCCTGTTAAAGAAGATCCATAGGAGAGCATTTGGAGGAAGAGATGAGCAGGCGCCAAAGCAAGAATTCACCCAACAATCTGAAAAACAATATGAAACCACCAGAACCCAGTGACCTCACAACAGGAGGACATGAACACCTTAATCACGAAGAAGTAGAAAAAATTGACTTTATGAAAGTGATTGATGCCCTTAAACAGCATGTAAAAAATGCCCTTATAGAAATGGATGAGAAGTATAACAGAAAGTTTGAAGAATTGAGTAAATCAGTGAATGATACCCTAGGAAACCAAGGAAAAACAATCAAACAGATAATGGAAACAGTTCAAAACTTGAAAACTGAAATGGAGGCAAAGAAGAAAACACAAACAGAAGGCCGGCTGGACATGGAAAATCTAGGTAAATGAATAGAGACTACAGAAACAAGCATAACCAACAGAATACAAGAGATAGAAGAAAGAATCTCAGATTCTGAAGATACCATAGAGAAAATAAACATGCTGATCAAAGAAAACAGCAAGGCCAACAATCTCTCATCACAAAACATTCAGGAAATATGGGACACAATAAAAAGACCAAACCTAAGAATAATAGGAGTAGAAGAAGGAGAAGAAGTGCAGCTCAACGGTCCAGAAAATATATTTAATAAAATTATAGAAGGAAACTTTCCCAACCTAAAGAAAGATATACTTATGAAGGTTCAAGAAGCATACAGAACACCGAATAGGCTGGATCAAAAAAAAAAATCCCCTCGCCATATAATAATCAAAACACAAAGCATACAGAATAAAGAAAGAATATTAAGAGCTGCAAAGGAAAAAGGGCAAGTTACTTATAAAGGTAAACCTATCAGACTTACACCTGACTTCTCTATGGAAACCATGAAAGCCAGAAGGTCCTGGATAGATGTACTGCAGAAACTAAGAGACCATCGATGCAAGCCCAAACTACTATACCCAGCCAAGCTTTCGTTCACTATAAATGGAGAAAACAAAATTTTCCAGGATAAAAACAAATTTAAACAATACGTAGCCACAAATCCAGCCTTACAGAAAGTAATAGAAGGAAAATCACTAACCAAGGAGTCCAACAGTGACCACAATAACTCAGACATCTAGAGAACCTTCACCAGCGCAACTCAAAGAAGGGAAACACACAAAATCTACTACTAAAAAAGTGACCGGAGTTAACAACCACTGGTCATTAATATCACTTAATGTCAATGGACTCAACTCACCTATAAAAAGGCACAGACTAAGAGATTGGATACGAAAACAGGATCCAACATTCTGCTGTTTACAAGAAACACACCTCAACCACAAAGACAGGCATCTATTCAGAGTAAAGGGTTGGGATAAGGCTTATCAAGTAAATGGACCTAAGAAACAAGCAGGTGTGGTCATACTAATTTCTAACAAAGTTGACTTCAAACTTAAATCAATCAGAAGAGATGGAGAGGGACATTTTCTACTCATAACAGGAACAATTCATCAGGATGAAGTCTCAATCCTGAATATCTATGCCCCTAATATAAAAGCACCCACATACGTAAAAGAAACATTGCTAAAACTCAAGGCAGACATCAATCTGCACACATTAATAGTAGGAGACTTTAACACTCCTCTCTCACCAATGGACAGGTCAATTAGACAGAAACCTAACAGAGAAATAAGAGAATTAATGGAGGTAATGAATCAAATGGACTTAACAGACATCTATAGAATATTCCACCCAAATAGGAAAGAATATACCTTCTTCTCTGCAGCTTATGGAACCTTCTCGAAAATTGACCACATACTCGGTAACAAAGCAAACATCCACAGTTACAAAAAAATATTGGTAACCACCTGTATCTTATCAGATCACCATGGAGTAAAGCTAGAATTCAGCAACAATGCTACCCCCAGAAAGCCTACAAACTCATGGAAACTGAACAGTCAACTACTGAACCATACCTGGATTAAGGAAAAAATAAAGAAAGAAATTAAAGTCTTCCTTGAATTCAATGAAAATAAAGAAACAACATACTCGAACCTATGGGACACTATGAAAACATTCCTGAGAGGAAAGTTCATAGCACTAAGTGCCCACTTAAAGAAAACAGAGAAAGCACACATTGGAGACTTAACAGCCCACCTGAAAGCTCTAGAAAAAAAAAAAAGCAGACTCACCTACGAGGAGTAGAAAAATGGAAATAATCAAACTGAGGGCTGAAATCAACAAAATAGAAACACAGAAAACAATCCAAAGAATCAATGAAATAAAAAGCTGGTTCCTGGAGAAAATAAACAAAATTGATAAACTCCTATCCAAACTAATCAAACGGCAGAGAGAGAATTTGCAAATTAATAAGATCAGAAATGAAAAGGGGGACATAACCACAGACACAGAGGAAATTCAGAGAATCATTAGATCTTACTACAAAAGCCTGTATGCCACAAAACTGGAAAATGTAAAAGAAATGGACACTTTTTTAGATAAATACCATATACCAAAGTTAAACCAGGACCAGGTGAACAATCTAAATAGACATGTTAGTCACGAAGAATTAGAAGCTGTTATCAAAAACCTCCCTTCCAAAAAAGGTCCAGGACCAGATTGTTTCAACGCGGAATTCTACCAGAACTTCCAAGAAGACCTAATACCTATACTCCTAAATGTATTTCACAATATAGAAACATAAGAGTCACTGCCAAATTCTTTTTATGAAGCTACAGTAACTCTGATACCAAAACCACACAAAGACTCAACCAAGAAAGAGAATTACAGGCCAATCTCACTCATGAACATCGACGCAAAAATCCTCAACAAAATACTGGCAAACCAAATCCAAGAAAACATTAGAAAAAATATCCATTATGATCAAGTAGGCTTCATCCCAGAGATGCAGGGCTGGTTTAACATACACAAATCTATCAATGTAATTCATCATATAAATAAACTGAAAGAAAAAAACCATATGATCATTTCATTAGATGCTGAAAAAGCATTTGACAAAATTCAACATCCCTTTATGATAAAAGTCTTGGAGAGATTAGGGATACAAGGGTCATACCTAAATATAATTAAAGCTATTTACAGCAAGCTGACAGCTAACATCAAATTAAACGGAGAGAAACTTAAAGCCATCCCACTAAAATCAGGAACACGCCAAGGCTGTCCACTCTTTCCATACCTCTTCAATATAGTTCTTGAAGTTTTAGCAATAGCAATAAGACAACATAAGGGGATAAAGGGGATTCAAATTGGAAAGGAAGAAGTAAAACTTTCATTATTTGCAGATGATATGATAGTGTACATAAGCGACCCCAAAAACTCTACCAAAGAACTCCTACAGCTGATAAACACCTTCAGTATTGTGGCAGGATACAAGATCAACTCCAAAAAATCAGTCGCCCTCTTATACACAAAGGATATGGAAGCAGAGAGGGAAATAAGAGAATCATCACCTTTCACGATAGCCACAAACAGCATAAAATATCTTGGGGTAACTCTAACCAAGGAAGTGAAGGATCTATTTGACAAGAACTTTAAGGCATTGAAGAAAGAAATTGAAGAGGATACCAGAAAATGGAAAGATCTCCCTTGCTCTTGGATTGGGAGGATCAACATAGTAAAAATGGCAATTCTACCAAAGGCAATTTATAGATTCGATGCAATCCCCATCAAGGTCCCATCAAAATTTTCACAGATCTTGAGAGGACAATAATCAACTTTATATGGAAAAACAAAAAACAAAGGATAGCCAAAACAATCTTATACAATAAAGGAACTTCTGGAGGCATTACCATCCCTGATTTCAAACACTATTAACTGAGCTACAGTAATGAAATCAGCATGGTACTGGCATAAAAACTGAGAAAGTCGACCAATGGAATCGTATAGAAGACCCGGATTTTAACTCACAAACCTATGAACACCTCATTTTTCGATAAAGGAGATAAAAGTATACAATGGAAGAAAGAAAGCATCTTCAACAAATGGTGCTGGCACAACTGGATGTCAACCTGTAGAAGAATGAAAATAGACCCATATCTATCACCATGCACAAAACTCAGGTCCAAATGGATCAAAGACCTCAATATCAATCTGAACACACTGAACCTGATAGAAGAGAAAATGGGAAGTACCCTACAACATATGGGCACAGGAGATCGCTTCCTATGTATAACCCCAGCAGCACAGACATTAAGGGCAACATTGAATAAATGGGACCTCCTGAAACTGAGAAGCTTCTGTAAAGCAAAGGACACTGTCATTAAGACAAAAAGGCAGCCTACTGACTGGGAGAAGATCTTCACCAACCCCGCAACAGACAAAGGTCTGATCTCCAAAATATATAAAGAACTCAAGAAACTAGACGTTAAAATGATAATTAAAAAATGGGGCACTGAACTGAACAGAGAATTCTCAACAGAAGAAGTTCAAATGGCCAAAAGATACTTAAGGTCATGCTCAACCTCCTTAGTGATCAGAGAAATGCAAATCAAAACAACTTTGAGATATCATCTTACACCTGTCAGAATGGCTAAAATCAAAAACACCAAGGATAGCCTTTGCTGGAGAGGTTGTGGAGAAAGGGGTACCCTCATCCATTGCTGGTGGGACTGCAAACTTGTACAACCACTTTGGAAATCAGTGTGGCAGTTTCTAAGAAAAGTTGGGATCAACCTACCCCTGGACCCAGCAATACCACTCTTGGGAATATACCCAAGAGATGCCCTATCATATGACAAAAGCATTTGTTCAACTATGTTAATAGCAGCATTATTTGTAATAGCCAGAACCTGGAAGCAACCTAGATGTCCTTAAATGGAAGAATGGATGAAGAAAGTGTGGAATATATACACATTAGCGTACTACTCTGCCGTAAAAAAACAATGACTTCTCGAATTTTGCATGCAAATGGATGGAAATAGAAAATACTATCCTGAATGAGGTAACCCAGACCCAAAAAGAAGATCATGGGATGTACTCACTCATAATTGGTTTCTAGCCATGGATAGGGGCCACTGAGTCTATAATTTGTAATCCTAAAGAAGCTAAACAAGAGGGTAAACCCAAGAAAAAACCTATAGTTATCCTCCCGGCTATGGGAAATAGACAAGATTGCCGGGCAAAAAAATTGGAATCTTTGGGGTGGGGTGGGATGGGGGTGAGGGGAGATGGGGAGAGAAAAATGTGAAGGAGAGGATGATGGGCACTTGGGGAAACAGGATGATTGGGGATAAAGGAAGGTTGGATAGGGGAGCAGGGAAACTCATATCTTAGTTCAGGGAGTCACCTAAGGGTTGGCAAGAGACTTGAACTTGGAGTGGCTACCAGGTGCCCAGGGCAATGGACCCAGTTATTTCCTTGGGGCACCTGAGGATAGGGAACCCGAAATGAACCTACCCTATAGCCATACTGATGAATATTTTACATATCACCATAGAACCTTCATCTAGCGATGGATCGAGATAGAGACAGAGATGCAATTTGGAACACTGGACTGAGCTCCCAAGGTCCTAATGAGGAGCAGAAGGAGGGAGAACATGAACAAGGAAGTCAGGACCACGAGGGGTGCACCCACGCACTGAGATAGTGGGTCTGATCTATTGGGAGCTCACCAAGGACAGCTGGACTGTGACTGAAAAAGCATGGGATAAAACTGGACTCTCTGAACATGGCGGACAATGAGAGCTGACGAGAGGCCAAGGACAATGGCACAGGGTGTTGTAATATGGAGCGGCAGGGCTGCGTCCCCGGCACCCAGCCGCCCACATGGCTAGCTTATGCCCCGAAATAATTACACGAAAACTGTATTCTTTTAATCACTGCCTGGCCCATTAGTTCCAGCCTCTTATTTGCTAGCTCTTACATATTGATCTAACCCATTTCTAATATTCTGTGTAGTACCACGAGCTGGCTTACCAGGAAAGATCTTAACCTGCGTCTGTCTGGAGTGGGAGAATCATGGCGACTCCCTCACTAGGCTTCTTTCTCCCAGCATTCTGTCTGTTTACTCCACCCACCTAAGGGCTGGCCTATAAATGGGCCAAGGCAGTTTCTTTATTAAATGAAAGTAACTCCTCCATCAACAGGGTTTTGATCCTACTTCATGTTCTGGCTTTGTGGGAGCCTAGACAGTTTGGATGTTCACCTTCCTAGACCTGGATGGAGGGGGGAGGACCTTGGACTTTCCACAGGGCAGGGAACCCTGACTGCTCTTGGGACTGGAGAGGGAGGAGAAGAGGAGTGAGGGGAGGGGGAGAGGGGCGGGAGGAGGGGGAGGGAAATGGGAGGCGGGGAGGAAGCAGAAATTTTTTTTTTCAAAAAAAAAATAGGTTAACAGTAATGGATTAATTTAAGTTATAAGAGCTAGTTAGAAACAATCCTGAACTATAGGTGAGATTTCATAATTAATAATAAGTCTCTGTGTCATTATTTTGGAGCTGGCTGTGGGACAGAGAAAGGCTTGTTACAGACCACACTTTGCCAGTATCTCTCAGATCCTTGCTTTTTCCGTTTTTTTCTGACCACAAAGTGAATGGGTTTGTTCTGCCACATACTTCTACTGTGGTATTGCCACAGGACTCAGAATAATGGGGCCCATATACCATCAATGGAAAATCAGAGTTGTCAGCCAGATGGAGAGGGAGCAAGACATGCAGGAGGACATCCCCGTGTTTCTACATATAGAACGGACAAAAACCCTTGTAAGATGCTGAGAAAGTGTTTGGAACAAGGAGTTTATTTGGACCCAAGAGGTGATTATTTTGGAAGGTTCTGGAACCTTTAGGAGAAAGCAGGTTAGTGGGAGTAGGTCCCTCCCAAACCACTTTTTGCTCCTCATCAACCCTAAGATGAGGATGTTCCTCTACTACATGATCCCACTGCCATGATGTCAGGCCCAGGATGAAGATGTTCCCCTGCTACATGCTTCCACTACCCCGATGTCAGCCCTAGGGTAAAGATGTTCTACTACCAGATATGTGACTTCTACCACTCCTTTTTTCCTCTGACCTGCCACCTCCTGTATTGAACATATCTCTACATAGTTTCAGGAAAGCTTGGGCTACATAACAGACTGCTCCAAAACAAACAACTCAAAACATTTGTTAACTCTAATGAAATTGGAGGGGGGACTAGCCACCTACATCTCATACCCACTTTTCCTTTCAGCTATTTTGTCTGTGAGAAAACTAAGGGTGGATATAATAAAAAATATAAATCTCTGGAGAAAGAGATAGAAAAATAAACAGTTAAACTGGAAAGACAATTTATGTTCATGGATTCATAGAACTAATGTGAAAATGACCATTCTACTAAAAGGTATTTACAGATTCAATGCAATAAAAATATAAGTCTCCTTTTCTTCAAAGAAATAGAAAAGCATCCTAAAATTAATATGGAACCTCAAAAGACCCCAGAGAGCTAAAACAATCTTGAGGACAGAGAAAAGTGCTAAAGAGATTACAATTCCAAATGTCAAGATATATTACAGAGCCATAGATATCAAAACAATATGGTATAATCACAAAAACAGGCATTTAGACCAATGGAACAAAAGAACAAAAAGAAAAGTGGATAAGAGATATCTCAAAACTTATTCTTTGTTCCTAGTAACTAGGGACAATATAAATCAAAACAACTTTGAAATTTCATCTTACCTCAGTCAGAGTGTCAGTGATTAATGGAACAATTACCAACAATTGGAGTGGATGAGGGGAAAGGGAGCCTTCATTCCCCGTTAGTGGGATAAAACTGGTGCAGCCACTATAGAAGTAAGTGTGGATAATTCTGAAGAGCCAAAAGTAAATCTACCATATAATCCAGCTGAACCATTCCTTGAAGTATGCCCCAAACTCGACATCCTACTCCATAGTTACTTTTCTCGGCATGTTCACAAGAGCCAGAAATTTGAAACAGCCCAGTGTTTTACAATTGACAAATGGATAATGAAAATGTGGCACATATACTATTTAGGTGTAACAAAAAATGAAATAATGAGCTTTGTAGGTAAGTGGATGGAACTAGAGAAAATCATATTAAGTCAGGTAACACAGACCCAGAAAGACAAATACTGCATGATTTCTTTTATTGGAAGCTCCTAGCTCCAAACCTTCAGATGTGAATACATAGAATCTAAGAAAGTAAAACGGGACCATTGCCAGGAGAGGGAAATAGCAGAGTACAAGTTGTCTGACCAGGGAAATGGGTAAGGATAGACTCTTTTAGGGAGTGGGGAGGTAAATGTAGTAAAAGGGGGGAAAGGTAAATGATAATAGCTAAACACAAGTGTTCTGGTAGGGTAAATGGGAAAAGGGGACTTTTTAGTGAAGGAGGTAGGAGTTACACATAGAAGAATGAGAGAGGTGGGTAAAATAATACTGATGGCTAAAAATGCCACAAGGAATTAATTATTAAGTTATTAATTCTATTAACTATTTATCTATAACACATAATCCTGTGTATAAACATGTGTAGCATTTGAATCAACTTTGCTCATCTGGGTGTTCCCTCTAAGAGCCTAAAAGAAATTAATGAAATCCCCGATACAAAAGAAATGAGAAGACCTCTTGTGAGCTGCTGGACAGGGATGTCTAAGACTTCCCAAGTCATACAGCCTATTGCTGTTGCCCTTGGTTACTTCTCAGAAGTGAAAGGTAAATCCCTATTGCTGAAGATACCATTCACTTCAGAAAAATGGCTCAGAGACCCCTGAGCTTGTACTGACCTGAATATCCCCTCCCTAAATTCTAGTGGTACCAAAAAACACCATGCAAGTTTCCAAGGGAAAGAGGCAATTAACAGTCCTATCCTGCTATGACACCTGTGGACTACAAGGTTAAAGTGCCGCATGAACACTTCTCTGAAGTTAAGACCCTCTAACAAGTGGAAACCATTCCAGATTGGAAACCTACTATCTAGTCAGTGCTAGTAAGTCACGGTTATTAGCGGAGAATCTACAATTACTAATTTACAAAACCAGGATAATCCCTAGCAACAATCTACAAATATTTGTCATTATATCTACAGATATAAGTGTATTCTTCACTTTTTATCACAAAACCTTCTTTGCAACAGATGAAGATCACTACAGAAAACCAAAACCAATCAAAATGTAGAGGTCAGGAGCCTAAAAAATAAGCCCAGTCCTAAGGTTCAGGGAAACACTGTGCAAGAGGGAATAGAAAGATTGCAAGAGTCAGAAAATTGGGAAGTTTGCTGCAAGACTGTCTGCTAGTAATGTCAGAAGATATATCCACAAAATCTCTCCAACATGACTGCTCATTTGTGAACTGAACAAGGAAGACAGCAATGCACATGCCGAAATGGATGGGGAGAGGGCTATGTGTCCTCAACCCTACACAAAGAACTACAGACAACTGAGGAAAACCTGGGAGTGGGAGAGCTAGTCTTCACCAGTAAAAGAGAGAGTACCAATTAATTTTCCAGTACTAAATCATCAGCCCTGAAAACATTCATACATGTATCATTATACAGGCCAAACAGGTTATATTTAGGATATATCACATAAATATGTAGATATTTATGTGTGTGATGTCCTAAATATAACACACACACACACACACACACACACAGAGGAGGGAGGGAGGGAGAGAGAGAGAGAGAGAGAGAGAGAGAGAGAGAGAGAGAGAGAGAGAGATTAGTACTCCTAATGACTTATCATAATACTTGTAGAATAAGGCATCTCTCAACTCTCATCAGAGAAGCTTCTATTTGCAGCAGATGATGATCAATTCACAGACCCACAACTGTCCAAGGATCAGAGCTAAAAAGACTACAGAATATTTAGCCCTAGATGAAATATATACACCATATCTCCTCCTCCAAAGATTCAGCAATCCATTTAGAAGAGGGGACAGAAAGTGTCTAAGAGTCAGATGACATGATCTTACATGTAGAAATTTCTAAATACTCCCCCAAAATAATAGAAATTTAAACATTAATTTGCCAATGATACATAATTGAAGGTCAACATGCAGAAACCAATAGCATTATGATATGTGAGATTACATTCAACTTAAACCAATCAATGAATCTAATTTATAATATCTACACAATGCGTCTAAGAAATATTTTTACCCCAAAGTAGAACTTCATAATGAATCTTATAGATAATTGGTGAAAGAAACTGAGGACATATACAGAAAACACAAGAGAAAGGTAGCATGTGTTCATGGGTTAGAAGAATCAATAATTTTGTGATGATACGTGCCCAAAACACTACACAGACTTAATGAAAGCCTTGTCAAAACACCAATGACATTCCTTACATAACTAGAAAAGAATAATTTTATTATTTAAATAGAAACACAAATATTTTAATCAGTCAAAGCCACCTCGAACCCCATGTCCCAGAAATAAAAAATCAAGCAAGGGGCATTATAGTACTCGATTTCTAATTGCAGTACAAATTGCAGGAGTGAAAACAACTGTATATGTTGGCATATATACAAGCACAAATAATAATATAACAGAATAGACAGCCAAGAGGTAAATCTACACATAGATAGCCAATTCAGTTTCAGCAAAGGTGTTTATAACACATTTGGATACTGATTATATCTCCAGTAAACGGCCTTTGGAAAATGTGATATCCATACACGTAACGATAGTACACCCCAATATTTCAGCAATTATTCTAACAAACTCAAAACATGTTAAATACTTATACATAAGACTTAAAGTTATGAACTGTAAGATTAATATATGAGGCAATACTTTAGGGCATTGGAATAGGCTAGGATTTTTTAAACTGGAAAGCTGAGCAACAAAGGAAATAATAAATGGAGCGAAAGGTGACCTACAAAAAAGAGAAAACATTTGCAAACCATGTAATGTAACTAACGATGAACTGATATTCTAAATATAAGAGAGACATACACAGATCTACATAGGAAGGAGAAAAAGACAAGATCTCCTGAGTAAATTGGGAGCATGGGAGTCAAGGGAGATGGTAGAAGGGGAGGGGGCAGAAGGGAGGAGAGTGGAGAAAAATGTATAGCTCAATAAAAACAATAGACACCCTAAATATAAAGAAACTCTTAAAACTCAGTAGCAGAAAGGACACATCTTACGGAACTTCCATAAATACATATTATGTACTATGATAATTTATTATATTCATTCCCTAGGTACCACATTATATACCACATTATATTATTTTCCTCTAGTCTTCTGTCTTTGACACCCTTCCTTTCAGCTTCATGTCTTTTGATGCTGGGATACATTGCTGGCTGGTAGAGGTCACAGTCTGCCATAAGCCTAACAGCTTTTTCTCTAATAGTCATCCTGAGGCTTTGGGGTTCCTAAATGTTGCCTAATGGCAGATATTACAGGGAGGAAGAAGAGGGACAAGAGATAGCCTTCTTGGATTTTTTTTTTTCTTTTCTTTTCTTTTCTTTTTTTTTTTTGGTGGAGGATGCTACCAGCCAGCAAAATATTTGCTCCCTAAATTCTTCATATGAAAAATTGCAATCTTGGAGTGATTGGTTAATTTCACTTAACACAATGATCTCCAGTTCAATCTCTTTAACTGCAAATAACATTATTATATTCTTTGTAGCTTAAAGAACTGTACACAATTGAAGTAGTATTGGTAATAACTTAAAGTTTGTTCTTCCGAGACAGGGTTTCTCTGTAGCTTTGGAGCCTGCCTGGAACTCCCTTTGTAGACCAGGCTGGTCTCGAACTCACAGAGATCCGCCTGCCTCTGCCTCCCGAGTGCTGAGATTAAAGCCATGCGCCACCACCGCCCGGCTTAACTTAAAGTTTTTAAAGTTATTAAAATATAATAAAACATGGACTATTACACAACATTTAATTTTATCATGGTTGAGAGAGGAATCAAAACACATCATTACAGAAAGAAATCAATGAATCACAAAACAAAAGAGCTAGAGAGGAACAATGGAATAAAAGAACTAAAAGACAGGAAATAAACAAAATGACAAATAATAAGTCCTTCGTTATCAATAATTATTTTTAAGCAAGTGTATCACATTTCCTCAAACCTCCTAAAAAAAGCCAGATTGATTCAGTGGGTTAAAATAAAAACATAAGTTAAAACAATAATTAATATTCAAACACATGCTGTTCACAGAGACTACCTTTAAAGATACACATAGCTGAAAGCGAGGAATAGAAAGGTTATTTCTTACAAAGGCAACAAAACGTGGTAGCTAAACTTACTTCAGAAAACCTACAATTTAATGAAAAACCTGTTACAGGAGACAAAGAGAGTCGTTATATAACAAAGGCAAAAGAACTAAATATAAATTTATCATGCATTAAAGGAGCTAAATATATTAAAAATATTGGCAGCCAAAAGAAAAATAGTAATATTATTATAGAAGACATATTACCACACTTTCAGTAGTAAGCAAACTGTCTAGACATAATAGTGAAACAGATAGATGCAGAACATCGTACCTAAGAGGGACAGACTGTACATTTGATTCAAGTGCATAAAAATATTTTACATAATAGACCATATATTGTGTGTTACAAAGAGAATTTTAGTAATTTAAAAAGAGCTGAAATAGTATTGTCTAATTAGAAAAGACTATGGATTATCTCATTCAGGACAATGTTTTTTTCTAGTTCCACCCATTTGCTTTCAAATTTCATGATGGTATTTTTTTAACAGCTGAATAATAAACCATTGTGTAAATATATCACTTTTTCTTTATCCATTCTTTGGTTGAGGAACATCTAAGTTTTTCCAGTTTCTGGCTAGTAGAAATAAAATTGCTATGAATATAACTGAGCAAGTGTCCTTGTGGTAGGATGGAGCACCCTTTGGGTATATAACCAAAGGTATATAGGAATGGTATAGCTGGGTCTTGAGAGCACTCTTTAAAAGGCATTTACCATTATTAGGTGTCAGACAAGTAAGCGCAAGTTTAGGATCTAATAAGATACCATTTTCTATGTACTAGATAATGTAAACTACAGAATAGCGATACCATCAAATTCTGGTGAAGATACTGATAGGAAACAAGATATTTGGGTAATAACAGCCTGGAAAATTCTATTTCAGTATTTCATCTCATGTTCCACCATCGGAGATGTTGCCTGGGTCTGTTGCTACATTTGAAACCTTAAAACTTTTGATCTTCTACTAAGGATATTTTGTTGTGCTGAAATAGTTTCTATGGAAAAAGTAAAATAGTTGATTTTCTCTTTTTAATTTCAGAGTATTTAAGTCAGTATTCTATGGATGCAAGAAAAATAGCTTCCACTGAAGTTTTTGTTTGGGAGATCTCTTTTAAGATTCTGACATGACTTAGAAATTTTTGTATTTAATATGTTTTTATCATTCACAGTTACTATTATCTTTGGAAGCTTTTGTGTACTTTTGGCATGAACACAGATTTTGAAAGTTTCCTCTTTGTTAGAACAAAATGACAAAGTCTCATCTTATCATTTCCTATTTGAAACATGGAGTTAGTCATTTCCCCCAAGGTTTCCTGGTCCTGGTTGTGGAGGACAGTATTTAGACTTTGGTGTGTAATTTGTAGTTTTTATTCTAGGTCATTTTGAAGGAAAATGGTATTATGGTATTATTCAATGCTATTAATTTTATTATGTCAGTTAAACATGAAAAGCCCAGCAGTGCAGAAATACACTCTTTGTTCTTTTGTGTGTGTGAGTGCCATTCAGAAAACAAACAACAAGTCCCATTGAAGTAACAGCATTAATTTAATATCACACATTATATTTTGGATGAAACTAAATTGAAGCTGATACATGAATATGACTGCAGTGGCATATTGAATGTGGCTCGCTCTACTGTATGCTACGAGATGACTCACTCCACCCATTACTCTAACTACCAAGATATTTTATTATGCACAGCACACCAGGTAGTACCATATAATTTACAAATGAAATCTGTCTCTTGTTTCATATCATCCCAGAACAATTAAAATAGTATTAGCTAGTGTCAACATGTTTGTAAATAGAAATAGAAATATGAATGTTGACAGTGCATGACAGTATATATTTATAAAGTGTTCTTCTAGGTGACCCAGAATATGCTTACGCTCATTCATTTTGTATTATTCCATGGGAGTTGCCTAGGTTACAGTGAAAGCAAGAAGAGGAATACAGTTCATACATGAAATTCAATTTAAAGAATATAGATGATGACAAACTGTGACTGCAGAATCATTGAAGAAAAAATAGACAGCAATATTTGGTTTCTAAATGTACTATAGCAATCCACTATTAGTTAGCTGAGGTTCCTGAGGAAGTCAAAGGACAAGCTATAAAAATAGCAAGCTACAAATTATAAAATTTATATAACCTAATTAATATTATTGGTCTTGTAGCTAGTAAGAAACAGAAGAGGTGCCAAAATATCAACATATAAAATAACATTTATTATTATTATTATTTAAAACATCACAAAAGCCTGCACTTCATGTTTTTTCTTCCATATGGTAGCCAGTTTCCTCCCTTAAATATGTATCTTTTCTGTTTTGATTTGATTATATTGAAATTTTTTCTCTTTCATTAAATAGGGTTGTATGGAAGAGAACGGAGTCAGAAGAGCATTACAGTGGTCGGTCTCTTGTTGGAAGATTCAAGTGAAGGAAGAACGGAGGTGGCAACTCCATTCCATTCTAACTTTTCTGGCTTGGAAACGTGCTATTTTGGGATTTCATGACGAAAGAAGCACAAAAGTGTTGCTTAGCATAGTGCTGTAGTAATGTAACTAAGAAGAAATGTGAACAAAGGGTGAAGTTAGAAATGGTCCAAGTTTGGTGTATTCTACAGATGTTAAGGAGGTAGAATTCTCATGACATTTTGCTTGGCCATATGTTTAAGGAAAGAAAAGCAAGGATGAATTTTGGGTTTTTCAAAATTATGTACTACACTGCTGCCATTCACTATACTGACTCTCTTTCTACACACACACACACGCACACACACATACACGCACACTTGTGTACACACAGAAAAAAAAAAAACCAAAACAAAAACCAAACCAAACCAACCAAACATACAAAAACCCTTCTTTTTCAAGTTTCTTCTAAATACTCAGTTGGAATTGTCACAGGAAAGGAGCAGTAAGCAGCATTTGACCAAGTATTAAGTATAGAAATATGTCACCATATACACTCATAAAAACACCTTTCTTCATCTAAGAAAGAAAATAGAAGTGTAAAGAAATGACAGCGGAAAAAATTAACAAACCGTGGCCCACCAGCCAAATCTGGACAAGTACCATTTTCTTTTATATATATTCTGCAATTGATAGGGGACTTATATTTGAAATCTCCAAAGGAATGATTTCAAAACACATTAAATGGAGCACAATTCAAATGTCAAAGTATATAAATTTCTAATAGAAAACAACCATGCCCACTGTGTACAAGTTATGGCTGCTTTTGGGCCACAAGTAGGAGAGTTGATAAGTTGTGATACAGGCTTCACACCCCAACCCCTGAAATATTTCCTTGATTTGGGTATGTAGTTCAGCAGTAAAGTGCTTTTTTTTAGAGTGTATGAGGTACTGGGTTGATCCCCAGGACCACGGGAAAACATTTATTACTATTTATTTTCGCAACTAAAATATCTAGTACCTAGTACCTTTCAGGGAAAGACTATTGCCTCCTGGTCAAATAGTACTTTAGACGTTAAAAAAGATCTCTATAGGTATATAGTTCTAGATACCTGGATAAATGATCTAGAACAATAACATCTTTGTTTTTAAATATTCAGATTATTTTCTCAAAAAAGAGTTACCCTTTCCTCCCCCACAAAGGAACACGTCTTCTCCCTCTTTAAACAGTGCTATAGATTCTGAATGAACCTACAATTAAGGCTTCTTTCTCAGAACAGAAGACTTGTTGAAATTACAACCTGGTTCCTATCTCCTTTTCTGTCACATTTCATCACTCTTTCTTGCATACCAGTCGGATTTTTCACCTTTCTGCAGACAGAAGCTAAAAATGTCACATTCAGAAATTATTTAGTGTTCATTTCATTTAGTTTTTGTGTCTACCCCCTTTCTCCCCCTTTAAAACTGTCTTTTTAATCTTCTTTAAATTTTATTTTATCTTCTTCCTCAAATTATCTCCGTTATGAAAAGGATGGAATGGAGAATGAAATGTCACATTCAGGAATTATTAGGCGTTCAATTCATTTAGTTTTTGTGTTACCTTTTCTTCCATTTTAAAACTGCATTTTTAATTTTTAAAAAATGTTTTACTTTCTTCTTCAAATTATCTTTATTATGAAAGGATGACGGGGAGGGTGGCGGAAACTTGTAAAACATATATAGGTTTTATTGCTGGAGAGGCATTATCTCCGTGGTCAGCCTAATTTGTCCGGTTCTCCAGGGTAGAATATACACGTCCACACACCACACACTCCCACACACACACCACACTCCGACACACCACACACTCCCACACCACACACACACACACACACACACACACACACACACACACACACACACACACACACACACACACTCTTTTTAAATGGCAAGCCCCCATCTATTGGACATTCAGCTTTTTCCCTCCTTCTCTCCGCCTCCTTTAGGAAACCTAGAAAACAAAATCTTCCCACGGAAACTCCTCAGGGACGTCCCAAGATCCGAGCTTGCGCACTCGGACTCCTCCAAAGGCGGTGCAGCCTTCGCGGCGAGTCCGCGGGGTCTCAGAACACAAACCCAGCGCGGGCTCCACGGTCGGCAGGCGGGCGGGAGGGTGGCGCGGCGCGCGCGTGCGCGCCTCCCCCCCCCCTTGGCCCCCTACCCTGCAGCAAGGGTTGCGTGACGTAATGCAACCTCAGCATGTAGCGGCGCTATAAAGCAGGACAAGGCGGCGCGCCTCCCAGACGCAGAGTAGCTTGTGATTGGCTCGGGCTGCGGAACCTCGGAAACCCGAAAGCTCGGACCTTCCAGGTCCACAGCTGCCGCCCCCCGCGGCAGCGGCGAGAGCGGCCTCAGTCTGACTGGCGGCGGCGGCGAAGGCGGTGGCGGTGGCGGTCCCGCGGTGGCGGCGGTGACAGGTAAGGAGACTCCTGAGGAGAAACTCGGGAGCGTCGGCTCTGCCACGCTCCTCGTGTCTCCGCGAGGGGAGAGGCTCCCACCCAGCGTCTCGGGGAGGGCGAAGGGAACAATGGAAGTGGCGTCTAGTCCCCGAGCTTTCCCCACTGCCGCCGGAGTCCCCGCTTCCTCCTCCGCCGCCATCGGAGGTCAGAGAAACATTAGGGGGAGTGAGGGTCTCTTCCTAGGGCAGCCCCCTCCTCTCCTAGACTGGAGCTTCCCGGGGGAGCCAGAGCCGTCGTTTTGGCCGTCGGTGGTTTAGGGTGACAGGAAAATGGCGGAAAACAAAACGGTGGAGAGTGCGGCGTCCCCTCGACATTTTTCCTTAGCGACCCCCCTCCATGATCCCCTCGCCCGCGCCCCGTGTCGCCGCGCCGACTCGCCCGCTGGCGGCGACGGCGGTTGCCGGGAGCTTTCGGCACGCCCGAGGGCTAACGGGGCACGACCAGGGAAGTGGCCCGGGGCCGGGCGTGGGAGGGAGCGGGGATCCGAAGCCGTCAGAGCCCGGCTGGGTGGGGGGTGCCGTGTGCCGTGTGCCGCAGCCGTCGCCGCGGCTGCCTCCAACACCACCATTTTGCTTGGCGCCGGGCTCCCACGTACGGCGGAGCCGCGGGAGCGAGGGGCGACGGGCGGTGGGGTGGGGGCAGCGCCCGCCGGTGACCGCTGCGCCGCGGGAGAGCAGGGAGGGAGACGCGGGGGACTCCTCCTCGGCCGGCTCTCGCCTCTCCGCTGCCAAGGCTCTCTTGTTCTCGCTCGCTTGAACATCAGCCGGCTGGGCGACACCGGAGAGGGCACGTGTGTGCCTTCTGCTGGAAATGATTGAAACTTGGCACGGTCGTGGGAAAGGGAGACTTCTGCGGGAAGAGTGCTGCGTCCAAAGCTGCAATATTGCTACTTGCCAGGGCTCCTTTGTCTATCTCTGCAAATACTACTTTCCCATTCTCTCGCTCAGCCGCCTTACCATTTCTCTTCTGTCCCTCGCCCTGTTGACATCACGGAGCAGCTTGCCCCTGAACGAGCTGTTTAGAAGAGGCAGATGAGAGTAAAATTTGATTTTTTTTGTGTGTGTGTGTTTTCTGTTTCGCGTGTATTGATAGAGGGATGTTTACTTGAAGCATAGTTGCTTGGTTGTTCTCGGTTCGATAACCTTGTGTGGTACATACACTCTTGAGAAGACTGAGCAGCTCACCTGCCTATTGGTTATTAACCACCATACTGCTGTTCCTTTACATTGTTTAGTATTGATCTTATTGAAACTTCCAATAGGTGAAAAACTATTGCACTTTATCTCTGTGCTATTTATACAGTGTGGCACTTCCCATAATACTTGCCCTGTATGTTGTAATTTTCACACTTTATTGAGTGTTAGAGCAGAATTTTATGTATGGATTTGGCAAAAATACACCTTGCCCTTGGTTGTTCTTTACTTTCCAAGTGAAGGTGTTTTAAAAATCCGAAGTAAAGAAGATTTTGCCTTAAGCAGTCGAATTCTAAATGTGATATTTTTATACTGTAGGTTTTTTTTGGGGGGGGGTATCTGGTGGTGTCCTGGCTGCTTTTTAGATAAACACAGATTTGAACAGGTGAGCTTTCACAACCTCACCTTACAAGTTTGAAGAGTAGAGAAAAACATTCTTAAGTTGCTTAAGAGCGATTTGCTTAAAAATGTCTTGACGCATCTAATTTGTATTTTCATAATAGGTAAAGAACATTTCCCCAGAGAAAATGCGTTGTTTTGAAGGACCAAAATAAAAAGAAATTTTGCAAAATTCACTTTTCAGTCTGTAAGGAAATCTACAGTTTCTTCTACTCACTTGTGCAAAGGTGATTAACAAATTACCTATTCTTTTTTTTTACTAATTACAAAAATTTAAAACCATAGAATAACATTTGTAATTATTGTACTAGTTATATGATAAAGAAATCAAATGATAAAATTGAAGTTTGCATAGTACTTTAAAGTGTCAAAAATAAATCCTTACGGCATTTTTACTTAAATGTATGGCTATCCAGGTAATTTATGGTGTACTCGTTTGACCTTTTGTCCTTATCTTGGATGACAGCAAGACAAAAACATAGTAATTGGAAAGAAAGGCAAAATAGACCTTAAAAGTGCTCTCAAATATCTACTTTTGTCCCTACATAATTTACCTAATTATTTTGATACATAGAAATAATTAGCCACTGATAAAGATTATTTTTGTGTAGAAAGTATACAACTCAGACGTTTAATATGGCGTCTGTTCTCACGATTCTTCTGCCTGTTGGGTAGCTAGAGAACATCACAGCAGGGGAAAAAGCTTAGCCATACCCCAGTACTTACTTTGGGTGGCATCGTTCTAAAATTTTCATTAAGGACATAGCTCTAGTGTAATATGTCTCAATTTAACAAACACTTCTGAGTGAAAATAACAAGTACCTTTTAAAATTCACACAATTTTGGTTTTTTTGGTTAGAATCTCTTGTTGCTGAGGCAATGCATATATGCAATTATAAGTATTACATTGAGTGGCAACATCTGGCTTTCTGTTCCAATATGTCTGATTGTCTTAATATAGAGAATGAAACAGGTTGAGCTATTGCTTTAAAAACTTCCGTAGAATAGCATGATTTTATTAATCATTACTGGAAAATATCAGTTGTACAATTGCAAGCAAATGAAAGAAGCAATGCTAAATGTTTGTATGTGATTGATTTTATCTTTACCATATTTAGGAAGCAGTCATGTTTCATGATTCCTCAAAACTGTGAGACAAGAGACTGTAGTAGAGTGAGGCCAGAAGTCCTTACTGGTTCAAAGAACTCCGGGGAAACTTGTGATAGAACATTTTGCATTATAAGTAGAGCCCCGGAGCCAGAGGTGAATACAATATCTGCAGAGCTCCGCTGCAGGGCTGATCTGGGTGTGGAAGAAATGGATGAGAGCTACTGGATGAAACTCACTAATACTAGACATCTGAGTCCTCTAGTAATGTATAAACAAACATACCAACTAGTAATCTGTCCTCATCTTATTCTTTTTCTTTATTACGTATATTTTAACTGGACTTCAGTCTTGCAGTTTTGTTCTTTTCCTTGTTTTTTATCACATTCCTATGGATCATCACCATCACTGTGCCTCATTTTCCATTAACTTGGCTTTACTTCCACTTACCTCTTTTGTGTCTAGTTCTCACATAAAGCAACTAAGCAATTTGGGGTTTTTCTTTTCTTTTATAATGAACCTTGCAAACCTGGTTGTAAGGCATATTTTCTATTTTTCTCAAAACAACTGATTTGGAGGTAAATGTATTTAAACTGTTTTTCAAACCATTTATTTTACAGATATTTGTGAATGAACTTTGCTAAATATGGATTCAGGTGGTGGACTTGGATTGCACACTTCAGATGCTAGGATGGCCCATACCATGATTATGCAGGATTTTGGTAAAGCATTTTCTTTGTTGTATCTTATGATTATAAAGTAAGAATGTATTAAAAATAAACAAGGAAATAGAACTACACTGAAATATTCATTCACTAGGAAAATTGTACAGCTAATTTTCATAAAGGCATATATAAATAGTATATTTAAGATCATATAATTTGTAAGAAGTTTGAGATAAACTTGGTATATAAAGATAGTATTTTATGAGAAATGAAAAACTCTATACATAAGTGCTTATTTGTATCATGTGATAGTATATAATAGTTTTCAGATGTAGAAAATGTTAAATCAGCTGTCTAAAGTGTGCTTTAAGTTGCATTGTTCATGAAGCTAGAAAGGGATGTGCTTCTATCAAACAAAGGATTAAGATGATTATAAAGAGATAAAGGTAAATCATAGATTTGGTAATTATGTTCAGATATCATTTCTTCAAAGTTACACCAACAAAACAACACTTCTTTTTAAAAAGATTCACACACGTGTCTGTGTGTGTGCACATATGTGCCACATGTGTGTAGGTGTCCACAACAGACTCCTAAAGCAGGCATTGGCTCTTCTGGTGCCAGAGTTATGGGTGGCTGTAAGCTGTCTGACATGGGTACTTGGAACTGAAAGCAGGACCTCTAAGAGGGCAGCAAATACTCTGAATTAACCACTGAGCAATTTTACAGCCCACCACCTTTTCCCTTTTTTGCCCTAATAAAAGATTACTTACTTCTATGCCCAGTTTTTTCAGTGGCCTTAAAACAGTAATATGATGGATATGTTAAGACTACATTGATTGTCTAGAAAGAAACTAAATTTTGGAAAGATTGGTCTGAATTTTAAAGGAGGTAGTGGTGTCCAAATTAAAAGATACAAGAATCGGATCATAAGAATTGAAGATGAGGTAGGATTTAAAGTAGAAAACAGAAATGATAAACAGTTGTTAAGAAAGACACAGAACCTATAGGGTCATGTGGAATTAATGAGGTTGAAATCAGCGATGGGCAAATAGAACTAGTGATACTTTGCTTGCCTAAGAAAATGCTGCTACTATTCTCAGTGTGATTTAATATGCCATTTGCTGCCCTATTTTAAAGATCTCAGTTTTAAGGATTAGAGGAACTGTATTCTAGTCTTGATAGTGATGTTATCTAGGTTATGAACTTTACTGAATTACTGATCCACTTTTATAATGAGGACGTTGAGGATCTCTTGAGTTCTGTGATTCTTTGACATTTGTCAGATAAATACATCTGGGTACCTCAAGGTTGAATTTAGTAAGGATTGAGATGATTGTTAAGGTGACATATAAAGAAGTCATTGATTTATTCTTCTAAAAGATGAGTGGGCTTTCTTGTTTATGAATGATTTAGAAATGATTTGGGATGGGTACAAAAGTAGAAGAATTGTAATAGTTAATTTTGGTTGGTGACTTGATTGTTGTGAGAGGATTTTAAACAGTTACTAAAGCCAATGATTGGGTATTTTTTACACTTACTTTATAAGTAGGCATCACCATCTAACAGACTAGGGACCTAGATGCAATAAAATAGGAGAATGCCTGCTATCACAGGCATAGTCTCCTTCTGTTTCCTTTTCTCCATGAGGTTAGCTTTACTACATGCTCCCTGCTGTGATGTTCAGCCTCTCTCACTTGAGTCCCTTAACAATGGAAACAGGCGGAAATCTCTGAAACTGTGAGCCAAAATGAATCTTTAAAATTCTCCTCTCATGTTTAAATCACAGTAATGATAAAAAGTGACATAGAAAGAACTATAGATGAAAGGAAACAAGGTTAAATATACAGATTTATTTTTTAGTCCTTAAAATACTTGTCTGGAGAGTTTATAAACTTTAAAATGCTAAAACCACTAATGTTTCAATTTTGGTTATAGACCAAAGGGATATTTGAATTTCAATACACTAAACAAATTTTCATTTTCAATGTCAACTTTGTAACTTCCTCAGTAGCTTGAGTTTTTCCTGTATGTAGTACTTTATTTACTTTTATTTGCTTGGGAAATAGGAGCTACATATTGAATTACTTTTATACAACTTTTTTCTTTTTCATTAAAAATAATTCATATGTCATACCATTAACCCCTTTAAAATTTTATATTTAAAGTAGTTATTTTTATTTGTAGTTATATGTATTGTATATGCATGTTTGCCACATGCATGTTGGTTCTGAAAGTCAGAAGTGGATGTCAGATCCTTTGGAGTTGTGTTACAGGCAGTTATAAACCACCTGATGAGGGCTGGGACTGAACTCGGGCTTTAAGGAAGAGCAGCAGGCGTTCTTAACTGCTGAACCATCTCTTCATACACTATTTTAAAGCTTATAATTCTGCATTTTAGTATACTTTGAGAATTCTGCAGTGATTACCAGCCAATTTTTTTTTTTTTGAGACAGGGTTTCTCTGTGGCTTTGGAGTCTGTCCTGGAACTAGCTCTTGTAGACCAGGCTGGTCTCGAACTCACAGAGATCCACCTGCCTCTGCCTCCCAAGTGCTGGGATTAAAGGCATGCGCCACCACCGCCTGGCCCGGCCAATTTTCAGATATATATTATACTAAAAATTATAATCTCAAAATTTTAAAAATATAAAAATGAAACAAAATTTCACATACTTGTTGGCAGTTACTGCCTATCCCTTTTTTCTCCACCAGTTCTTAACAACTAGTAATTCAGTTTATGGATTTACCTATTCTGAAGAAATCCTATAAATACAATCATGTAATGTATGGCCTTTAATGTGTGGCTTCTTTTACTTTAACACATTTTCATGTGCCATTTACGTTATAATACATAACTCTTTTATTACCAAATGCTGTATTATAGGTGATCACGTTATAGCTGAAAGAAATGTTTTCATTTGATACATTCCTTGTTTAAGGAAGGAGTGAGAAGATGGGAAGGTTTGCGAACTACTCCAATTTTAGTTGGCGTTGTCATAGTTATATAAGTCTTCTCTAAAGTGAACTAATGAATAAATGTTTCTGTGTCAGAAAAAAAATTAGACAGCTACTGTTTTTTGTTATATACCTATTCATGATTCAACTGCTTAGTTGTGTTTTTAAATGATAAGTTATTTTAAATTCCATTTTCATGATCTTTTAAATTGGAGTGGGTAAATCAATCCCTACTGAATTTTTATATTGTGATAATACTGTTATTCTTAATTATAGTGAAATCAAGAGTTGCTAATATGAGTAGTGTCTACTCATTTATTGATTTATGGTTTGTGATTGTGCTGTTCTAGAATATGTTAGGTTTCCATTTGTAAATAGATTTTGAATTTTTTGAAGTTATACAGCTATGTGTCACAAGGTCTCCAAATTCTATAAGGTTCTCATTTGAGACTATGAGATGAATATTGTATAGAAAATTGGAAGAATTAATTTACAAGTTACTAAATCAATTTCTTTTGAAGGATTGTTAAAATTTAAAAGTTTATAATATTATGTCATATAATAGTTTTGCTGATGTTTGAGGACAGAGATTTACCTTACAGTCAGTGGCATTGACTTTAATAGTTGTTTAAGATTTTAGTGTTGGAAAGGTAAGTATTGCTTTGAAACTTATAAAGCAAAATGGTCTTATATACTAGCCAAAGACAGACTGTTAAGAATTTTTTTTTGCTGTCACTCCAATGTGGTACCAGATAACATTTGAAGAAATCCTCACAAAATGGAAAGTATTTTGTCAGAATTTACCATTTGTTGTTGCATGTTTATCTCATTGATTCACATCTGAAAGAATCATATGTAATTTTTCAACTAGTAAGATAAATTCTTCATGCCATTAGGTACCACTAAATAAGTGTTAAAATAACATTTAAATGAGTTTCTATGTGCTAGCTCTTTTAATTCTTCTCAAAATATTACTGTAGTATTGTCCTATTTGCTTAATTTTATAAATCTCTCTTTTAAAACTTATCTAGGATAAGAAACAAAACTTTTCCTCTTAGGAGAGTAGAAGAAGAAGAAAATAATACTACAACCCTGAGTCAAAGGATGAATACAGCTAACCTCTCTAAAATATAATTTGGGGTGGCTAGCGAGATGGTTCACCAGGTGAAGTACTTACCATGAAAGCTCAACAACAACCTGATAATTACAGGTTAATGGAGAGAAGCAACTCCACAAAGTTGTCCTTTGGGGTTCTACCCGTATTTTATATGCACAGCAGTAATAAATACATTTTTAAAGACAAATATATTTTCTTCATAAAAATGGAGAAAACAATCACACTTAATTTGAGGATTAAATGAGATTTATATATATGCGTGTATATGCTCTGTCTCTCACACACATATATAGTATAAGGTTGCTTAATGCATTGTTAGTGAATAATAATTATTAACTATGTGTATCTGAATAAATGACATTTGTAAGGAAGTACAGCTCATTTATAGCTGAGTAAATAAATTTGGTTTTGGAATTTAATGAAATGTAACAGATGAACTGATAAGAAAGCAAAATTATGGATCTTTTTAGTCTGAGGAATTTGACGTTATTTTGCAGTACTCATTAGTTCTTGGTCTAGATTCTTTAAGGTCTTTGGTTCAGTTTAAAGAAGTATAATCAGGGTAAACAAGTATATTTAGCTTCATTTTGGTTTAAGTTTGATGGATTTTTACCTGTTCTAGGCTAGGTGAACTTTGAATCATTTATTTTTTTAGAATCAGCTTAGCCAGTTTAATCTGAGCATCTGAGCATAGGCAAGCACTAGCATTATTCTAGCCTTCCATCTTTTCCCACTATCTAATCATAAATCAAACTAATCTCCAAGGATACTTTGAAATAATTAGGATTTCCTGAATATTAAATTATTGATCTGTAAAAACAATTTTATGAAATAGTAATCTTAACATTTATAGCATCCCATTGTTAGGAATTTAATAGGCTTAATATTTAATTTTCTTTGCTAAAGCTATCATTTCTAGTCTGGATAAATGTCAGACTTGAAACTCTACTCTGTCCTCATCTCTTAATTTTCTGGAGTAAAAAATGAGAAAAAATATTTTTTAAATTCATATTCTGTTTGTCTACCAGTTTTGTAGGGTTGTGGTTATGTTCTTTTTTCTTTTATTTTTGAGATAATATATAATTTTTTCCTTCTCTTTCCTCTCTCCTGACCCCTCTCCTAGATCCCTCCTTACTTTATTTCAAATTCATGGCTTCTTTTCTCATTGATGTATATTGATAACTATTTTTCATACATATATATTTCTAAGTATAACCTACTTAGTCTATAAAATACTACTTGTATATATGTTTTCAGGCTTGACTGTTTGGTATTGGATAAGCAGTGGGTGTGCTCTTTCTTGAGGAAGACTCTTTCTCCCACTTTGAACATTTTTTAGTTTAGGGTAGCTCCTTGTGTAGGTTTGAAGCCTTGTGTCTATTTTGGCATGTCTGTTGTTATGTTCTTTTGATGTAATTTAGGATTTAGGTGAAAACAGAAGAATGATGAGAAGAATTTAGAATAGTTAAAAGGAAGGATGGGTGTGTTGGCATGTGCCTGTAATTCCAGAACTCCTGAGGTAGAGTCAGGTCAACTATGAGTTCCAGGTCACCCTTGACTACATAACCAGTTTGAGGCCAGCTTAAACTGCATGAGGCTCTGTCTCAAAAATCAGTACAATAATAGTAATTATTCCCAAGACCTCTGAAAAATCAGTTTTCTTTTCATTCTTAGCTTTTATCATTAATGGTAGAAACTGGTTTCCAGCTTTAACTAACATCCTGATGAATTGATTATAAATAGTGAGCATTGTGTATCTCTAGTAGTGCCTTACTTTACATCTTTTCCAGATAGTATTTTATAAGAAAGTAATCATTACGCACATGTATTGGTGTATATGTATATGTCCTAGTGTTTATGTACAGGCTATGTACTGGTGCATTTCATATAGATAATGTATTATAAGTAGACCCACAAACTCTTAATTTATGGTACCACCTCAGGGTAGCAGAACTTAAAATTCCTCGCGAAGAGAATCTATTCTCTTACAATATTTACAATGGAAGTGGAAGCTGGTGCTTACCATGCTTCTCAAGAGAAAAATTAAAATTTTCTCCCTTTTGCAAACTTATTAATATTATCAAGCTAAATCTTAGTCTGATATGAGTTAAGATTCGTTTCTCTAAAATCAGGTATTAAAAGATTCTAAGGTTTTGGATATAGCAATTTCTTTAAGTTAAAGAATTTCTTGGGAATTTTATGGCTATATGTTTTGTGATATGATGTTATATTAACTTATAATAGTATCTCTTTGTTTTTCTCATTTTGCTTTCATTTTTCACAAATATATAGTCATTGAAAGTAGGAAAAATTAGTATAGTTAAGGTCTTATATACTTTTTATTCATTTTCCTCAATGCTGGTATTCTATTTAACAATAGTACAATATCAAACCCAGACAATTAAAGTTTTAGGTAATTTTTATTATCTAAAACCATATACCTTGTTCTTTTTCTATCGTTTGGACATACATTGGCTTGTGGATTTTAATTTTTTTATTTGTACTTTTTTACAATTTTACATATGTATCCCTTGCATTCTGACTACTCTTGCCTCCTCCTACTTTGTATCAGCCCTGTTCACTCTTCTCCCCAACAATTTTTTTAATGTCCATCTCTCTCTTTCACTCTGTGACCCACATAGATTATCCTGGGCCATTGTGCATTGGGGTGTAGAGCTATTCTTTGGAACCTGGTGGACTCAGCAGAGGTTATACAAGTAAAGACAGTGAATTCTCTTTCTCCCATATAGCTAGCAGTTCACAGGTAAAGGATTGATCCCTGTGAGTTCTTTTGCATTCTTTGACTGATTGTTGATAGGACTTGTCTTGTGGGGGTAAGTGCAAGTAACTACAGTTATGTGAGTAAGGATTACAATAGTCTAGGGAATGCCATTTCTAACTCTTCACCTTATCTTTAGGTCTTACATACATCTTTAACTCTCCCACCACCTCTTTAATTTTCTCTTAGCCTTTGAAGGGGTGATTTAAGTAAATTGTTTAAGGATGGACCCACATCTGTCATTTATTTTCTTCATTTTGTGTAGTAGATCCATGTCAAGATAAATTTCCGTAGATTTATTCTGGTTGTTGGTTCTATCAGTACCCTTATTCCTCTTTATGACTAAGTGTTACTCTGTGATAAGGATGTGCCAGTGTTGATTTAGCTAAACATTTATCTGCTGATGGACTGATATTTGGAAAATGTTTATTTTTTACTATTATGAATAAAGCTACTATGAACTGTTTTGAACATTTAAGTATAGTTTCTGTGTAAACATGTTTTACATTTTCTGTGTAGAAATTTCCTAGAGTGCAATTGTTGCTTTGTTTAGAAAATGAATGTTTAGTTTTGTCAGAAACTGCCAAACTGTTTTTTACTGAATGACTTAATATTTTACATTCACCCAAACATATAAAAGATACATTTTTCTCTATCTTCAGCAGCTGTGTTTTTTATTTTACTTATTTTAATTACAGTGTGGTGATATCTTATTATGGCTTTTTTGCTTTTAAATGACAACAAATTACTTTTAAGAACTTACATATTTTTTTGGTCTATTTACACTGATCTCTAACCCAATTCCTAATTAGTGATGATTTTTTTTATTACAGTTAAATTATCAACAATGCTTTTTAAGATATATATATATATATATTATATTCCTCCAGATATCTAGTACATACTTAACTATTTTATAGAAGTAGATATTTATTGAATATAATATTTTATTAATAAAATAACTTTACCCTTTTTTTGAATAATTGTTTGTATTGTAGTGGCTGGAATGGCTGGTACTGCACATATCGATGGAGACCATATTGTTGTTTCAGTTCCTGAAGCTGTATTAGTTTCTGATGTTGTCACAGATGATGGGATAACTCTTGATCATGGCCTTGCAGCCGAAGTTGTCCATGGGCCTGATATTATTACAGAGACTGATGTAGTAACAGAAGGTGTGATTGTTCCTGAAGCTGTACTTGAAGCTGATGTTGCCATTGAAGAAGATTTAGAAGAAGATGATGGAGATCATATCTTGACTTCTGAACTAATTACAGAAACCGTTAGGGTACCAGAGCAGGTTTTTGTAGCTGATCTTGTTACTGGTCCAGATGGACATTTGGAACATGTGGTTCAAGATTGTGTTTCAGGTGTTGACTCTCCCACAATGGTATCAGAAGAAGTTCTTGTAACTAATTCAGATACAGAAACTGTGATTCAAGCAGCTGGTGGTGTCCCTGGTTCTACTGTTACAATAAAAACTGAAGATGATGATGACGATGATGATGTCAAGAGCACTTCTGAAGACTACTTAATGATATCGTGTAAGTGAAACATAAAGTCAATTACTTGGGAGATTAATTTCTATAATTTAGAAAGGTATTCTGGGACAAAGGATATATTTCATAAAAACAATAGAAGGAATCTTTTTTTGAAAATAATTTCAAAGCTGTGGTGTTGAACTTTCAAAGATATGCTTATTGAGCTTACATATATTTTTAATATACTCTGAAATTGCAAACCAAAGTAAAATGAAAAGGCCAATTATGTCGTAGAATAGAAATATGTATTTAAAAGGCTTGATAGAAATATTAGTTGATATGAAATGTCAATGATTAAATATATATATATATTTCAAAATGAGCAGTAAATTAAGTTATTACTGCTTCTTAAAAACAGCGTGCTGGCATTGTTAATAAACTTTTACTTAAGAACATAAGCATAATATGTTTAGATAGGTTATGTGAATTTATAAATTTTTCAATCAAAACATAAACTTTGTGTCCTGCCATTCTTTATAGATTATGTTTTATTTTGATTGAATGATTATATGTATTCATATGTGGTCTATGGAAAACTAATGCATTAGTTTCAGACTACTTATAGCACTCTGTCTGAACGAAGATAGAACTATTTTATTTTCACTTTGAGTGACAGATTTGCTAGACCAACCATCAAATATATCCCATGATATGTTTTTGATGGTGTTTATAAAATGGTCGCATATTTGCCTTGAATGCAAACACTCTTATGTTCAATCCCCAACACACACACATGAATGCACATGCGTGCACACAGGCCTGTGTAAAAAGAGTGGGTATATTCTTTATAAATTTTGAAGGGCTTATGCTTTAAATAGCAAAAAGTAGATAAAGGCTTTTAACTTTTTCAGATGTATTTTTTCCTTTTAAAAATAAAAATGAAACACACGAAAGGGAATCACTATGCAGAAAGTCTGTGTATGTGTGCCTGTGTGTTCATACAATGATTCTGTGTTATAAATAAGTTAGTGATTTTAAAACTAAAACCACAAACTAGATTTAATTTTTAAATATAATTATAAAGTCTATTATTTAACCTTTCTTTTGCAAGCACTTGTTTTTTGAGACAGAGTCTTACATAGTGCAAGCTGGCCTCAAAGTTGTTAGGTACCCAAGACTAACCTTGAACTTCTGGTCCTATGAACTCTTTTCTATGTCTGGACCACTAGGATTGTAGGCATGTGCCATTATGTCCAGCCTGGAAATAATTTGCCAGTAAATATTTACATTTTCTTTAAGAGAATGAGGTTCACTACTAAAAGATTTGGGGAATGTTATTACCTATTCTTACCTCATATTTACATACTAACTTGACACTAAAAGCTATGACTATCAGATAAGATGTTATAGCAAAATTTATTAGTATCTCTGTATTAAAATAACTGCAATATACATTCAAAAGTTATTCATTAAATTAAACTAGTATGAAAGTGCTAGAAAGTTTAGACATCATGTTTTTATAGGTAATCATAACTTAATATTTGTTTTTACTTCTTTTATTTAAGGTTAGTTTTTTTCATTTTACATACCAACCATAGTACCTCCTCTCTCCCCTCCACCTGTTCCTCTTCTACCCCCCCCCCCATCCACTCCTTATATAGAGCAATGTCTCCCATAGGGAGTCAACAACAAAGTCTGGCATATCAAGTTTAGGCAGGACCGAGCCCCTCCCCCTGTATCTAGGCTGAGGAAGGTATTCCTCCATAGGAAACAGGCTCCAAAAACCAGTTCATGCACTAGGGATAAATGCTGGTCTCATTACCAGGGCCCCCCCAAACTGCCAAAGCCACACAACTGTTGACCGTAATCAGAGGGCGTTTTGGTGGCCCATGCTGGTAGGATTTGCTAAATGAGGTGAAGTCAGGAGCATCACAAGTTTAAGGCCAGCCTGGGCTACACATTATCATTTGTTTTTAAATTTTTTAAAGAAAAAGACAATTCTAAGTTTGGTACCATGGTGTGTGCCTGTAATCAGGATGTAGAGAGACAGGAGGATCGTCAGAAAGAGTCATTAAATTTTAGATGATTTAAGTTAGAAAATTTATCTTTTTATTTTAAATAATAAAATATAAGATAAAACAACTAACACATCAGAGTTGAACAAGACAAACTTAAGGAAAAAAGCCCAAGAGAATGTACAAGAATCAGAAATTCACTTGTTTGCGTACCCAGGAATCCCATAATGACAAATGAAGAGATTTCTTCCCTTTTAGGCTGATAGAATTTAACAGAAAATTAAAGAGAAGATTCTATTATTAGCATGTTATTGAAACAACTGATTTAGTTTTAGGGTGACCTTAAGCTAGAGATGGATTACTTCTTAATTATTTGTGAGAGAAAAGCAGAAACAGTTTAAAAACTTCCTTTAGAACTTAATCACGTACAGTGAATAATCCAATCTCACAAAGCCAAGCATTGTGTGGGTTTTTTATTTTCCTATATGGAATCTACAGGGGTGAGTGGGCTAGAGGAAATGAAAATAAAGTATTAGGAATCTGGAACCAGAAGGGAAAAGTGAGAAGAGAGCAGGAAAGATAACAAAGTGATAGAGGGTGTAAATATGATCAAGGTACATTATATACATACATGGAAATGTCATAACGAAATAGATCTTTGTACAAGTAGTATATGCTAATAAAATAATACAATATATATACATATACACAAAATCAATTACTTTCTTATATTATCCATGAACTCTAATTTTCCTACCCATTCTCCCAAGTGCAGGGACTCTAGGCATGTTTTACCAAGTCCAATTTAGAAATTTTTTCATTAAAATTTTTACAGACAAACCATAGAAAATATTTTTGTAAGCTGTGACTGACAACTCAGAATGTTCCCACATTTTTTTACTATTTTTAGTAGTTATGTTCATATTTGAACCATTTACTCTTAAAATTTTATTTTTATTCTCTTCATCTTTTTTATCTTAATTACCTTTTGATGTCTGGTGGCTATTCAGTCAAGAATTATAGCACAAATTGCCTTAAAAGCTCCATTTTAAATTAAGAGGTCCTTTACTTTTTTGCCCTCAAATATAGACTTTCCAAAATAGTTAAGGGCTGCAGTTGAAGACTTCAAACAGACTCTATCTTCCCTAAATATTCCTATAAGGATATCTTACCAAGTAGTAGGACTTTAGAGTTAGAGAATTTTTTTTCTGTCATTTTGAAGTGCATCTGAATTTAATCCATGTTCAAAACAAACCTCACAAGTTCTTTATCCTGCCAGATGAATAACATTGTCCACTCGTGCTAAGTAACTTTGAAATTAATATATAGTAACTATGTTGGTCTAATGTTCCACATGAACTCTTTTTATTAACTCTAATAATATATTTAAGAAATTTATGGGTGATTATTTCCTTTGTGAAAAGCTTCACTAGAATGAGGAATCTCCTTTATAAATGACCCATTGTAGTGTAACTAAGACTTTTTATGTATGAAATTGAATTTATGTAGGAAAATGCATTTAAACATCACCAATTTTAAGAGTAGAAGAAAAATGTTTACAACTTTTCAACATTAAGAATATAACTAGATTAGCAAGATATAATTTGTAGTACAAAATTCAGATAATTAAATTAATTTTTGTTCATATATTAACAGTAGAATCACCATCATGTCAATCAATTTTACAAGTTTTAATTATACCAAAATTAAACCTGATAAGCTCTTAAAGGTACTCCCCACTCCATTTACTTTCAGGAGGCAGTAAATTTGGTTCATAAATTTTGCTTATTTTATTTACATATTTGTTATGAATGGAATTGTGTAATATGCGACCTTTCCTTTCTGTCTTAGTGTTTCTCAAAGGTCATCAATATGATAGCATTTACCATTGTGACATTCATCTTTTATTACCAACTGATATTTCATTATAGATATATACTAATTTTGCTTACCCATCCATCATTGATGGACACTCTCGTGGTTTCTACTTTTTAACTATTATGAATAAGGATGATAGGAAAAATGTGTACAAGTTTTGTTGGGGTAAATGCTTTCATTTCTTTTGGATATATACTTGAGCATGGCATACTATTGAAATTTAAATGTGACTTCTTTTCCTTTTTTCTACATTATAAAAGAGAGCCTTTGTTCATTGTTTAATCACAATGTTATATTAGTATATTGTGTAGTTATATAATAGCCACACCATTATTTTTTGATGTACTACAACAGTGGCAAACTCAAAAGCCTTTGTGGCTTTAAAAAGAAGGCCATCAGTTTGGGGATTAGTGAGGTGGGCATGGGAGACATGAGAGAGATGAGGGAAATGATGTAATTATATTTTAATCCATTTTTTTGAATGAGTATTACACTGTATATTGCAATAAAATGGAATTTTAATCAGATTGTGCCAGTGATCTACAAAAGAATATTGAATACTTCCAACCTTTTTAGTGCTGGCAAACAATGTACCTTACTTATGTTCTTGTCTTTAATGCTAATAGAATTTTGTGGATGTGTTATATTGCTCACCTAGAAGGTGGGTCCAGAAACAATAGTGTGGTGTATGCCTTAAAATAAGCAAAAAAAAATTAAGCTTGAATCTTTTGAGTATTTGATTTTTATCTATATTAAGAACGGTCACTTAAAGGCAAATAGTGATCCATTCCTATAATTTCAGTACTGGAGAGCCAAGGCAGGAAGCTTGCAAGCTGCAGGCCAGCAGCTCTATGTCCTAAAATTAATTAGTAAGAAAAATATGTGAAAATTTATTTCTTAAGTCATTTTGTTTCCTAGTAAAACTTTGTTAATGTTGTATTTTCTGTAGCTAAGAATATAGAATAAATATTGGTAAAGCTGATAGCTAAACTCTTCAAAGTTCACACCAGCTTTAAAAATAACTATCATTTATGAGTTAAAAATACAGAACAAATTCAGCTGCTTCATACATTTCAAAATTGTTCATTCTGAAATGCTTAATCTAATCAGAAAACAATGGGTACATTAAATATTAAAAGTATGAAGCTCTTTAATGCATTTTATTGTATTTTTCATAGTTGTAAAATTGTTAGATATTAGATAAATACTAGGGCTTCAGTCTTTTATGTTTTATATGTGGTATTCTGAAATATGTAATGGCACAATTTTGGTTTCTATTATGCTTTAGTTTTTATAGGAACAGTATTGGAAGTAAAATGGTAGGGACATATGTATAGAGAATATATTGCTTGAATATGACTTATGGTTGTTATAAGATCGTTAATAGAATATATATTTCATAGTGATATGTTGTGTCCTCAGAAACTGTAGAACAGAATAAAATTTATGCATATTGAAAATCTTTAGTAATAGTCTCATATATGATTGCTTTACCTTACTATATGACTTTTATTCATGTGCTCTGAAGCATCAGATTTTTTATGAGGAAAAGTACCACGCAGTTAGGTATTATCTGTGTTTCTGATTTTAAAAGAAAGCATATATTTACACATACACAAAATTTGTGTTTTGAAATTCGTTTCAAATGCGTCAACAGAAATTTGAGCTCTTAGATAATATTTCATGATGAGTAATGAAAAGTTCTTTTTACTAAAATCATTTGGGTATGTTTTATTTCATCTTTTAAAGTAATAGATTTTATAAATTAGTTGTTTTTAGAAAGAACTGCTTTTTAATTCAGGATTTGTTTATGTAAATTTATAACTCATCTTTTTTCTGTTACAGATTTTAGTGATAGGATTTTACATAAAATACAGTCTATGTTGTATTTCATAATTACATGTAAAATGGATACCTAAGTAGATGATACCCCTCTTTTCTCATCTAAAGCTCGATGCTTCAGTGAATATAAAAACATTATATATGAAAAGGCAAAGGCACAGTTTTTGAAGTCACCACTTATTTATGTTAAAATTGTATTCTCTATAGTTTTAAGGATAACATTAATATCACCGGAACACTATATGTGAACTGCAGTGTATAGATATTCATAAACTGCCAAAATCATAAGTCCTATTCAAGAAATATGGCCTACCTAAATACATGTTTGTTTTTTTAAATTTTAATATGTCTTATACAGAGACTGGTTTGGGTAATATGATGTAATTTAAATTTTTTTTTAAGTAATTCTGATCTTGAGTATTTTCATGAAACAGCATTTTTAGTGACTGCATAATAGATCACTAAGAGACTATAGTGGGTAGGTGGTTAAAACATTTTAATTTTGCCATTATGCTTACCACTCATTAAATGTCAGATGTAATTTTTGACTGAAATAGTTTCCTTTATATTTTGCAGTGGATGATGTGGGAGAGAAGTTAGAACATATGGGGAACACACCATTAAAAATCGGTAGTGATGGCTCACAAGAAGATGTTAAAGAAGATGGATTTGGTTCAGAAGTGATAAAAGTGTATATATTTAAAGCAGAGGCTGAAGATGATGTTGAAATAGGTACAGAACTCTTTTAATTCCATGATATAAGAGACATTAGAATTCTTACATTTCATGGGGATTATTCTAAAGTTCTCAAAGACAAAAATGTTTATAGGCTTCTTAATGTATTTCTGAAACTGTGTATGAATATCTACATATAAAATGGAGTGAGGACGATTCTGATATGAAACTATTATGGCATAAAATTGTAAAACAAATGAAAATAATTGGAATTAGAATAAGGATTATAATGAGTGTTAAAGAGCATTGATAACAGAGGCGGGTATTTTGGTTTTTAAAACTACTTCTAGCACTTAACTGAGAAACCTTCAATGACTTGTATGATCTCTGCCTTGTTTCTTATGATGGCCATAATGATTGTGACTACCTAATAGAGTTTTTATGAGGAAAAAGTGGTGTGTGTATATATATATATATATATATATATATATATATATATATATATTACATATATATAATATATATTACATATATATAATATATATAATACACACATATATAATATATATTATATATATGTAATTTTTATAGTGCTTGGCATATAAGTATGACATAAATGTTAACACCTGAAATGAGGGATAAGTTTTCAAAGTATAATTTACATGAATATTTTCATGTACTTTGAAGTTTGTTAGAATTTTTGTATGTTCCCTATATCCTCTTCATTAATTCAGGGATTTATTTCATGATATATTTATAGTTTGCATGTGTTTTAATTTTTAAGGTGGGACAGAAATTGTCACAGAGAGTGAATATACCAGTGGACATTCTGTAGCTGGAGTGCTTGACCAGAGCCGAATGCAGCGAGAGAAAATGGTTTACATGGCAGTCAAAGATTCTTCCCAAGAAGAAGATGATATCAGTAAGATAAAATGGCACTGCAGTGACTTATAAGAAGCAGTGATAAAACTTCAAAGCATTGATAACAAAAGTAGATTACTAAATAAGAACAAAGTTTAGAAAATAAGGAATTTCTTGCAAATATTTTTTAAAAGGGTTCTTTTAGGCATTCCTGCACCAATGTATTACTCAGATAGGGATACGTGAATTCTACATTTCAAATAATATGTTACAAAGAGATGAAGAGTTTATCGTTTTAGATGTAATGAGGTTTACAAATATATAGAAATTGAATCATATAGTATACATTTTGCTTATATAATTACATCTGTTTAATTGGGGCTAGAGAGGTGGCTCAGTAGTTAAAAGCACTTACTGCTCTTGCAAAAGACCCAGGTTCAGTTTCAGTTCCTATGTCTAGCAAATTATAACCACCTGTAACTCTAGTTCCAGGGGATCCAACACCCTCTTCTGGCTTACATGGGTACATGCACACATGTAGTGCACATAAGCTCACATTGTAATACATATATAAATTTAAGAAAATAAACATCTTTAGATCTGTTTAGTTTCATTTATCTTTAATAATTTAACTGAGGTGGAAAATATTTTTCTTTTATAAGACAATAAAGGCTCAGAGAAAATAAGTTGCCCAAGACCTTTATAGTACTAAAATTTGAATTCTTGTCTAACTTTACTTCCAGTGTTTCCTCCACATGGCAGTAAGCACTTTTGGCCTATGTGGATTTAACAGTGGAAGGGCTAACTGGTTCATATCCTATCATTGATAAGTTAGGTGGGTAAATAATTATATAAGTTATTCTGCCAGGATCTCAATTTGTTATGCTGTTCAGGAATAATTGTTATTAGGGTTTCTTGAGAGTGAGAACTGAGGACCACAGGGTAAAAATCTTATTCAGATTTGCTTTCTTTTGTCATGTTTTACTCTTTATGTTGTTTATTTTTCATGAAGGTATTATTCTCCATTGTCTTTATGTCATTATGCAGTTTTTTGCTAAGGCTACATTTGTCTTGTTGCCATGCTGACAAAACACCATTTTGTTTTATCATAGAAGGGCAAGAGCCTCCTTTTCACAGAAAGACCATGATAGTTTATGTTCTACTTATGCCGCACTCTAATAACTACTACTAAAGTCTTTCTTTATCAACCATAGAGGGCTGAATTCTACACCCCCTTTCACAGCTGAAAATACCAAAATACTTGGTGGAGAGTATTTGAATAGGGAACAAAAACGTTTATTGAAATAACCTTTGTTTCATCTCTAAATCATATTATTTTTTTACTCACTGATTAAGTAAGAGTCATGGTAGGAGATGAGAAACTGAGGCATAGGTTTAGCTAATGCCAGAATTCACTAGGAATTTGGAAAACTTAGACCAGTATTTTGTGGTTATTAAAGAGGAGAAACTGGAGGATACCTTTCACTCTACTGTGTTTATACATTTCTTCTATAGGAAATAGAAGGTTCAAATTTTTTAATCATAGGGAAAGCATATATTGAATTCAATGATGCATTTATGACATTAAATAGAGATCAATTTCCTCAGAAGGCATGTAAATTTTCTCTTTAGGTTTCAATTTTTTAACTCCAATAGTAATATTTTTAAATGTCTTGTTTTCCTGTTAGTAGTGTACTTAAATTTCATGTTTCTTGAAGAGGGTCTACTAATTCTTGAGCAACAGCATTTCATATTTATATTTATATATGCATATATAATACATAATTTTAATTATTTTAAAAAGTTTATTCAGTGACTAGTATTTTGATTATTATTCATTATACATATGGTTCTATCAAAATAGTGCAGGAAAGCATAAATTACTCTGTAGCAATATTTTCATGGAAAATGTTTTCTGAGTTCCAAAAAGCTCTCAGGAAGATTGATAGAATAACTCCCCGATTATAAATTTCCAGTGTCTTATGGATTGTAATACCCTGTTCAAGCACACATGTTTTGTAAGTATAAAAGTCATTTTCAGAGCCAGGCATGATGGTTCATGGCTGTAATCCCAGGACACAGAAGGCTGAAGCAGTAGGACTGCAAATTTTAGACCAGCTTTTGGCTGCAAAGCAATACCTTGTCTCAGAATGAAAAATAAAGAAGCCATTTTCATAGAACTTGTTTCTAATACATAAAGATACTACTTTTGGTAAACAATTGTCTTCTAGAAGCATTAGCTATCAAAAATACCTAATATAAACTAAATTTAAATTTATACATTTTAAAATTAACTAAGGTGAAATTTTGAAAACTTTTTAAACTTGTTTGAAAATATTTTTGCCCATTTATTAAATACTTGAGATTGTAAACAAGCAATTATTTCTAAAATTTAGGTTATGCTGAAATATCAAATGAACCATACATGGAAATCACTATAGGGGAAGAGGAAGAAACAGTCCTTGAGATTCAGCTTGAGAACACTGATGTTAATAATGCAGGTTCCCCTGTTGTCTATCCTGCATCATATGGTAGGATACTAGTATTTTTACCTAAGTACATAAAGTATGTATTTACCATGCCTTTGAGCAATTTAATATTCTGTGCTATAATGCCACTATGTACTGGCTAATAGTGAAATGGATTATTAAAAATGCTGCAGGATCCCTGGCAGTGGCAGGCAGCAGGCCATGTGGCTGCAGGCAGTGGGCAGGGGGTCCTGAAGCAGCCAGTCCTAGGCAGAGACTGCACAGGAGACCATGCCACAGGTCTCTGGAGGTGGCTGTTTCTGGGCAGGGAACCATGCAGTGGCAGGGAGAGACAGACAGATAGGCTCGCTCTGCAGAGTGAGGTTGGATGTTTATTAAGTAGGTTATGGAAGGGAGGGGAGAAGGGGAGAAGAGTAGAGAGGGAGGGAGGGAGGGAGGGATAAAGGGAGGGAGAGAGAGAGGAGGGGAGGGGAGAGGAGTGGAAAGAAGGGAGAAGAGAAGGGGGGAGAGATGGAAGCTGCCTCTCCGAGAGGAAGACAGAAAAGAGAGAGAGCTCAGGCTGGAAGCTGAAAATCAGCCTGTCTCAGGAGATGGGGGAGTGAGCGTGGCTTGTCTCTTAAAGAGAAAAAAACAGTCATTACGAATAGAATGAAATATTCTGCTGTGAATTGATTCATCTCCAGTTATTTTACATGATTTTTCTATCACTATTAAACCTTGTTTACTGCATTTTTGTTAGGATCTCTTCTAAATCCTACCTGTATAAATGAGCACCATAAAATATTTTTCTAAAATAGGAGTATTATTTTAAAATTAATCCTTCCCCTTTTACAAAAATGTATTTCAGTTGTTGACACACAAACAATAAAACTGAGGTTCTGAAAAAAGCAAATTCTCTAGAATATATGTTCATTTATCAAGTTTTTTTCTTAGCCCATTTTGTCTTTTGTTAGTCTCATTTTTTATAATGTATACATTAAAAGCTTCTGATGTACAATGCATTAATTTATCCAAAGTTGTTTTTTTTCCAAATTTCATTCATTTCATTGTTTCATGTATTGAATATCTTCATTGCTAAGTGTACTCTGCAGAAATAGCTACTCAGTTTTCACTTAAAATGAAAAACTGTTCAAGATGTTATCAATTCTAATGAAGCAGACAGTAGTCTTTATTTTCAGAGTGGAGAATATTATCTAACTTATGTAAATTTTCAATAACAAGTGTATTTCATTGAGAAATTTGAGCAAAGGTAAAATTTTATAGGTTAAAATGTGATCTGGTAATTTCTGCAGGCAGTATATTAGTTTATAATTAGTCCCTTTTTATAGATGAAAGAAGAGTTTCCAGAAGGTATGAAGATTGTCAAGCAACAGGTGAGACAGCACTATAAAAGAGATAAAAATTAAATGTTTTGTTTCATATACTACTTGATAAGTAAAAAATTTAGCTTATGTCAGTAGTCATATTTGTTGGACTTCTATTATTGAAGTTATGTAGAGGTTTGCCTCGTTTAACAACCAACATATATAAATACATTGTGTATTAAGTTATGAATGAAATCCATTTTAGATTTCCCTGATGATACAAGAATTAGACAGTTTACCACATAGGTTGTAAAAGGTCGCTTTAGAAAAATTACACAAATTACTTGAAGAATAGAAGAACAATTGTTCATATCAACCATTTGTTAACGTTAGAGTGAGACTGCCTTATTAATTTCTATGGAAAACATCTAATATGAACATATCATAAATTTATACCTAGTTTAATACACTGTATTTAGTGTTATTCCATGATGGATCAGTTTCTTTATCTTAGGGAGACTTTTTCTAATGACAAAGTATATAATTATTCAGTTTTTTCCCCATGGGCAGTATTTGACTCTAAATTTTAATATAGGTTTAATAGAAATCAACAGAAGACATATATATCAGCGTATATGCTAGTCTGACAGTTTTGTGATTTAAAATTTTAGTGTATTTCTTAGTTATTATTCTATTGCTATTAAAAACTGTTACCAAGGCAGCTTTTATTAAAGAAAGCATTTAATTGGTGTCTTGCTTACAGTTTCAGTGATTCAGTCCATTATCACCATGTCAGGAAGCATGGCAGTAGGCAAACAGGCAGGCAGGCTTGGGGATGAGAACTTATATCCTGTTCAATGGGTAGGCAGGCCAGCGGAAAGAGATACTGTGCTTAGGGTAGGGTTTTGAAACCTCAAAGTCCACCTCACCTTCTCCTACAAGGTCACACTGTCTCCAATAAGTCCACAGCTCCCAGTCCTTCCGAAACTGTTCCACTAACTGGGAACCAAATACTCAAACATATGTGCCTATGGGGACTATGCTCATTCAAACCGTCACAATTTTGTATGAATTAATCATAATTAAATTGCAGAAAATTACATGCTAAGTCTATTTTAATTCCTGAAGTAAGTCTAAATAATAATTTTCACACCATAAAACTTACATGTAGCATCTATTTTACATATAACTACAATGACTATATTGGTTCACTTAGTTATATATGTTCTTTCCTGAATCCCTTTAATATTGTCAGGTTCTATTCATAAGAAATTAATCTGATGTCATAATTTTGTATGTTGTATTAATCTTACCAGTTTATTCCTTGAGAGGGTGGTCATGTTGAAATAACTTAAATTTGTGTGCTGTCTTACCCAATGTGCTTGCATGTACAAAAGAGGATATGAATTAAACTTAGAAGAATGAGAACATGTGTATACTTTTTGGATTTTATATCATAACTTAGTACCATGTCACATCAAGTACTTTACTTAACAAAGCCCTAAAACTATAAATATATGCAATTGAACAGTTTACATTTTTGTTCTCAGGAAACACTTTTGACTCAGCGTTAGAAAACAGAAATACTACAGCAGCACAGTACCTTCAAATTTGTGATAGCATTAACACAAATAAAGTACTTAAACAAAAAATCAAGAAGAGGAGAAGGGGAGAAACAAGGCAATGGCAAACAGGTAAAAAATATATGTTTTATGAATATAACAATTTGAGATGTACAATTTTATGTAATACAAGGAGGGAGGTAAATTAATGTTGGCAAGTTATGCCTCACATAGCCCTGTATATTTTATAGATAACTACATATATATTAAGATTTATTTTAATTTGGTGTGTGTGTTTGCACCACATGTGTGCAGGTGTTTATGGAGGGCAGAAGACAGTGTTGTATCCCTTGGAACTGCAGTTACATGTAGTTGTGAGCTACCTGACATGAGTGCTGAGAACTAAGCTAAGATCCTCTGCAAGAGAAGCAAGTGCTCTCAACAGCTAGGCTATTTCTCCAGCTCTGATATTACATTTAGCAGTATATGATTGGTGCTCTAAAAATGCTTATTTGCTACTATTTAAAAGCTATCTAAAGGCAAATTTCATATGCTTTAATTATAAAGGTTATTTATTCCTATTTTTTATATTTCATGCCATAGATTTGTAGTCTATTACTCAGTAAGCAACATTACTACAAAAATTTTATAAAATGCATTTTTATCTTGTAAGGCTTTTATTCAACTTAGTATTTCCACATAGTAAATTTTAGCTAGTTTCAGGAGCTGTTTTGTAAATTATTTTAAAGCAGTGTGATCAAATGTCACAATTTCCTTTTTTTTTCTATCCAGCTGTTATAATAGGCCCTGATGGACAGCCCTTGACAGTATACCCTTGCCATATTTGCACAAAAAAGTTTAAATCCAGGGGATTCTTAAAAAGACACATGAAGAATCATCCTGATCATTTGATGAGAAAGAAATATCAGTGTACAGATTGTGACTTTACAACTAACAAGAAAGTTAGTTTCCATAACCACTTAGAAAGCCATAAGCTCATAAACAAAGTTGACAAAACCCATGAATTTACAGAATACACTCGAAGGTACAGAGAAGCTAGTCCACTGAGTTCAAATAAACTCATCTTAAGAGACAAGGAGCCGAAGATGCACAAGTGCAAGTACTGTGACTATGAAACTGCCGAACAAGGACTGTTAAACAGACATTTGCTGGCTGTTCACAGCAAGAATTTCCCTCATGTTTGTGTTGAGTGTGGAAAGGGTTTTCGTCATCCTTCTGAACTCAAGAAACATATGAGAACCCATACCGGTGAGAAGCCATATCAGTGTCAGTATTGTGTCTTCAGGTGTGCAGATCAATCAAATCTGAAAACTCACATTAAGTCTAAGCATGGTAACAACTTGCCGTATAAATGCGAGCATTGTCCTCAAGCATTTGGTGATGAAAGAGAGCTTCAACGCCATCTGGATTTGTTTCAAGGACATAAAACACACCAGTGTCCTCATTGTGATCACAAGAGCACCAACTCAAGTGACCTTAAGCGGCACATCATATCTGTCCATACCAAGGACTTTCCTCACAAATGTGAAGTCTGTGATAAAGGTTTTCATCGTCCTTCAGAGCTTAAAAAACATAGTGATATTCATAAGGGTAGAAAGATTCATCAGTGTAGGCATTGTGACTTTAAAACATCAGATCCATTTATTCTTAGTGGTCATATCCTATCAGTTCATACTAAAGATCAGTCATTGAAGTGTAAACGGTGCAAGAGAGGGTTCAGACAACAGAATGAGCTCAAAAAGCACATGAAGACGCATACTGGAAGGAAGATTTACCAATGTGAATATTGTGAATACAGCACCACAGATGCATCTGGCTTTAAACGGCATGTGATTTCCATACATACGAAAGACTATCCACACAGGTGTGAATTCTGCAAGAAGGGATTCCGAAGGCCATCAGAAAAAAACCAGCATATAATGAGGCACCACAAGGAGACTCTTATATAGTAAGATCAATATAAGGAAGTTATTTACAAAATAAGATGCTATTTGGGAGGAGAATCTCACTGTTTTATCTGGTTTCAAAGCTTGATATTAAGTCATACCTTTACATTCTTTGTATTAAAGATCTTAAAATATTTGGATTAGAAGGGGGATCTCATAGCCCTTTGAAAATTACTTAATGAATTTAAGACGCACCATAGGATGGTTGCAGAGAAACTTAACTCTGTATTAACAGTATTATATGCATAACTAAACTACAGAGGGGAAAAGTTAAGACACCTTATTTGATTGGTCACACGAGAGATAAGTGTTTTTGAAAGAAGAATACATAATCGATTTAGAAATGCTTTGCTGTAGCAAGCAGCCTCACTTTTATGCAATTTTAGAAATGGGGTGGGCAAAGAAAATGCAGTCATCCATCAGTCACTTAGTCATTGAGCCTTTTATATTGTACCTGGACATTGGATTCCAGAAATGGCAAATGTTTTGTGTATTCGTTACAAAGAATCTCACTGAGAAAACAAGTTATATTAATTCAGTGCTAGTAAAAAAAGAGAACTTCAGAGTTGCCAATATTTTATCACAGGATAGGATGTTTAAGACATAGTATTCTGTGCTGAAATCTGAAGTGAAATATAAGAAATAAAGTTCCGGTTTTGGTGTTCAAGTAGATTCAGTATGGCATATATGATAAAGGTGTATTTGAGTCAAATGTGGCTTTCTAAAATGGATACAACTATGTTACAAAGTCAGCACTATGTTTCTTATAATCTAAATATTAATTGAGAGAACAGTTTTCTTAAATATTTAGAATTTTTAGGACAGTTTTAGTAAGTATGACTGTTTAAGTCTTACTTGCTCTAATGTTTAAAGGTGCAATTTTATGCCATTATTGAAAAGTTTGGTTTTTACAATCTATATACCATATTCGTAATATAAATTTTCAATGAGGCGGTATTTATGCAGTATTTAACAGAACAATATGCTGCCAATAGAGTTTGGAGGTGGATATTCAGTTTACAGTGTATAAATTTAAAATATGCATCCCTTTAACAACGCTTTGTGTTAGCATGCTGCAAATCAAAATGGCACTTAATATTAAAAGCTGGTGTAGGGAATTTTAATGAAAATCCTGTTCATAAATGTAATGCATATGATGTGTACTTTTAAGTTTTAGTTGGCTTAATTTAGTTTATATTCAACTGTTCAGCATAACTAAAATGTACTTTTTCTTCATGCTATATTGTGGCTTTGTGTTTTAAGTAATATTCATCTTTCTGTTTTGCACCAGATAAGAATCAGTTACTTGAAAACAAATTTTTTATCTTTCTTAACTTCAGAAAACTAAATTTGGAAAATCTACTAAACTTGTGTGTTATGTGGCTGTAAATGATGTACACGCTGTAAAATAAGATTGTTACTGTTATGTGAACTTATTATTTCTAAATGTTACTCATTGAAATGAGCATACAATAAAAAGCATTTATTGCACTTCAAAGTTTTCTAAGTTTATTTAAAGTTGTGTTATAATGGAATTTCCTTATTAAAGACTTCTCGCTTAAACTTTCTCTTAGGCAGTTTGATCTTTTAAAAATCTCTTGTTCAATTTTGTGTATTAATTAACGTGAGTTAGGGTTAAAAGTTAATGATTGTGGCATGTTTATTCTTCAAAAATAGGTGTTATTTGATAAAATCATGATGAAATGCTTTAAATAAAAGTACTCATTTTAAGACCTGAGATTGACTGTAAGAAAGGAAACTAAAAAATCTTAACTGTTTTCATGATCTAGTTCTGAGAAACGAGTATATCTAGTAATTTTCCCAATATACATTCAGAAGACAAATCATTGATTTAATCATTTGGGAAATGTTTCTTAAAATAAGCATACACTAATGTGCTATTCTTCAGTAGTTATTATTTAACAGAATTCATATTACTAATATACATATATATCACTGGAAGTTAAAATTCTGCCAACTGAGTGATTATTCTTTAAAGCCCATCAGCAGTAGGAGAAATCTGTTAACTTCGTGTATTAGACCAGTACCCACAAATCCAGTAATTCACACGTTCACGTAGGGATCTTATTGACATGCACATTCAAATTCAATTATAGTGACTGCAGTTTTATATTTCTAGCAAGTTCACCTGTGTTGTCATCCTGTGAGTACTAAGCTGATAAACAAAAAGCATCCAGTGTAATTCTAGAATATAGTTCTTTGTTCTTGCTTAAATAACTGGGTAAGTGGATAAAGAGAACCCATATTGAGGACATGCCATTAAGAGCAAGAAAAAGAAACCTGTAAATACAAATAATCTGATATGAAATAAACTGACAAACAATGGTAAGCAAGTAGGACTGATAAAGAGATGAGACCTGTGAGAAATTTTTGGTTGGAAACCACTGTGGATTTGAAAGAATGGAGTACAGTTTTCTTTCTTTCTTTTTCTTTATTTCTCTTCCTTCCTACCTCTTTCTCTCTCTTCCTTTCTTTCATTTTTTCCCTTTAGTTTATATTTGAGGATCATTTCGGAGACCATAAGGACTATGTCACAGAGTTGCTGAGGGAAGCAAGGTGCCATATAAAGAGATTGTTCATGATTACAGTGGAACTAAAAAAAAAGATCTGTTATAAATTGTCTCTTAAAAGCTTCAGTCCAGACAATCAAAATTCAGCTCACATTACAAATTAAAGATAGTCATTTAAAGAACAGGTTTTCTTGGCACAGGACTGCCCTGTGTGCCTATATGGAAATTACTGAAAAGTCCTTTTTACAGAATAGTTCATAGCCATCATGTGCTGATGGATTTTTTCAACTACTTTTAATGTTCAACTACTTTAAAATGATCTACGGCTTGACACAAAGTATCAGGAATTTCTTCCCAGATAGAGTTCTCAGAATCAACTCATGTCCCAAACAGGATAACCACCAATATCAAACTTGCACTGCTCCTGAAAAGATTTTTTATACACACAAATTCAGGAATAAAATTAAGTTCTGTGTACCCATTACAAATCTTCAATGATTAAGGTTACATTACAAAGCTTGTTTCATTTATATTATTTTTATTCTCTTTATTCACTTAACAATAATTGGTTATTTGATGCCTCCCTCTCCCAGTGGTTTAATTTGAAGGGAACCCCAGAAACTGTTTAGAGAATTTTTGGTAGATGATAGAATTTGCTCATTTATGAAGGCAGAGAAACCATAGAATCATAGCTGACTAAACCTGGGACTCTATCCAATTACGTTTTTTTTTCTTTAATTTTTGAGTAAATGTTTGTTTAGAAGAACATGCTAGTATAGGACTATGTTGAAACTATAGAATATCATTAGTTTAAAGAATCTTATTTCTCAATTACATGTAGATCAACTCTATCCTTCTAAAGCATTACCTTGTACACCTGAAACCTAAAGAGAGGTTGCATACAAACTCTGATCCTAGATGCCTGCCTGTTCCAACTATTATGCTTTTATATTTGAACATTTTCAAGTAACTACCCCAAAGAGAATTGTGTTTTATTTAAAAACCTGAACCAATTGTCAGTATTAATACTGCCTTATACATTCCTTAATGTCTCAAGTCATCTCCCATCTGATTTACAATCTCTGTCATTCTAGGAACAGATATTTTCCTCAGTATGACTGTCTCACTAGACTCCTTTAGGAAACTACATAAAATATGTATATATTGGCTCATTTAAATAAATTGGTTTTGTTGGGTCCTGATTCACACAAAACGTATTCAACACCGATGGTATTAGAAAAGTATATTACTAAAGCATTTTGTTTTAAAGTCTGCCCCTTAAAGGAATTCTGTAGCATGTATTTCAAACAAAAACACTGCTGGGATGAGAAACCAAAGTTTACAAACACAATTTATTTTTTTGAGGAAGGGTTTCTCTGTGGCTGTCTTGGAACTTACTTTGCATACCAGGCTGGCCTCAAACTCAAAGATTCACCTGCTCTAGTTCCTGAGTGGAGTGCTGAGATTAAAGGTGTGTGCCACCACGACCAGCTTTGTATAAACACATTCTTTACAAGATAAAGATAATTGTACTGTGTCACACAACAATTCCACTATTCATTTGTATAATAAAAAGAGGTAGGTCTTATTCTGTAGTAAATATTAGGTATTTTTATTAATAAAAGATATGCTTATTATAGTATTTACTGAAATACCTTGTTTACTATTTATCCTAGAGTAAGTATTGAACACTATGTGCTTTTCAGTTAAACAAAAAAAAAATCCCACAAAATAAAGTACATTTTGTAATGGTGTGTCATGGCGAAGATGGGCGATTTGAGGAAATTATTTGAAAATAGTTACTTTGAAAAGAATTTCTGTTTTCCAAATAAGTGTAATCTTTATAGATTGCAGTAATGAGAAAGAAATGCAAAGAGATTTTTGTTAAATTGATGTAAATTTGATGGTTAAATTTTTTTTTAAATTGCCCTCCTTTTATAGTCTTCAAGTTGGGAAAAATTAATATGGCTAAAGCACCAGTATAAAGATAGGAAGAAATGTCTTAGCAAACCATGTTTGGGCTTAGAAAATAAATTTGTAAGCAAAGGTATTATGATATTGTACTTCGCATCAGTTGGTTTTCAAACTTTTGTTAAAGTTCCACCTTTAGTAGGCAACATCAAAAAGAGTTTTTTGTTTTCGTTTTACAGTATTGCTTCTAACCTCCTGTATAAACATTCGAATGATAAAAACTTCCTGCCAATATATGAAGATAAGCTAAAAATCGTTCCTATACATCTCCAATTTGCAGTTCCACAAAGACCATATAGATGCTTAACATCTTTTTATTTAGACATATACACAAATTTGCATGCCACACTTTAGTCTTCATTTTATTTGACAAATCTGAAGTGAGAACATAGAAATAGAAATGAGATAAACAGGCATCCTCACCTGACATCATTGAGAAACTTCATGGAATTGGTGAAAGGAAAATACATCAATTTAGTTTGTCTTAATTCTATTGATCTTATTTTCAAATATAGAGAAAATCTCTCTGCTATTAAGTTTTGTAAGAGGGTTTTTTTCTTTAAAAAAATTGGTAACTATAATGAGAAACTTTTAGATGACTCTAGCGCACCATCCTCGATCAAATGAGCTGTCATTTTAATTACTTTATAATTTTGGATATGAATAGTTTTTAGTTGTTTTGAAACAGTCCTACTTATTCTCATTTTCAAACTAATTATGGCAGCTTTCTGTCAAGGTAATTAAAACATCCTCTTACAACCTTTTTAATGGATAGATAATATACTACACTTTTGCCACAGTTACATATATGAGTAGCTAACAGAGGAGAAACATCTTTTCATAAAATAGAGGATCACTGTATTGATAAAACAAATTTTATTCGTGTTTCAGAACTTAATGTCTAGCTCAAATGTTATGATAATATAAATAAGACTCTTAATTTCATTATCAAGACTTTTTAAATATTTCTCAGCCATAGGTCCAGTTAGTATAGTGCCACAGCCATGCCTATCTTAACTGCTTCCTAGTATAATGAATAATTTTTAGAATATTCCTATAAACTGAAAATTTTTATAAAGGTTTCTGTAAATATTTTAGTACAAAACTATGTACTAGAAATGTAATCTGAATATATTTGTTACATTAATTCTAACTTTGATGAAAAAATTTGTATGTTTTAATTAGGTTATACTATGAAATTTATTATTGTAATTTATTTAACAAATATTTGTATCTACCTTGTAAAGTCATTACAATTCAACTAAGAAACTTCTAAATACATTAAAGACTCTACTATAAAATATTCTTCAAGTAAGATACAGTTATCAAATATCTTTTATTATTTTTATTACTTAAGTTTTTATGATTATGCAATATTTCAATGTTATAGCTATATCACTATGAAAACTTCTACATTCTTATTGCCCCACTACTACAGTATAGTACTATATGTTTTTAAGAAAGTGAATTGGATTACTTGCAGAAAACATGTTTTGAAAGAACAGATTTTTCCCAGGTACTTAGAACAAGTTGCACAATGTATAATTTAATTAATGTAGTTATTTTAAAAGACATTAGCCCATTTCCTTGATTAACAACATTAACCTCCACCTCTGACTTAGCTATTTCCAAGGAATACTAGCATTGCCACACTCTTGTTTAGTCATAAGCTCAATATGAGAAATGTACATTTAGGCTGTTTATTTCATGCTCTAGTTAACCTATTTTTTTAATTTAATTGTTCTTTGCCTCTGTTTTCTGAAAAATAGCATTGAATCTTGTAGCTAAACTGCACATTTAACACAATAGAATAACTTGTAAAGAATCTATGCTTACGAATAAGTTCAATATATACGAAGCACCCTATATAAAAGTAGCAGGTTAGGTTCTACAATGTCTGCAACAAGAGTTGAAACAAAGTTTTTTTTCCTATTTGTATGGTGTTGTATCAAATATTTCAATGTGCACAAAAGGATTCAGGTCTCCTAAATGGCTGAGGGAACTCATCTTCATAATTAAATCATCCCATTAGATTGATTGGGATAGGATCATGGTTCACAATTTGATTGTGCTTTAGCAATAGAAAATAACTATCAAAATACTGATGCAGACAGAAAATTTCCTTTGAATTGTAGTCCTGCAAAGTGGATCCATTCATGGCTAGAAAAGAAAAAAAAATGTATCTTAAAATTGATTCACAATTACTTTAAAATGCTACTATTATTACATGCACATACATCCCAAAATTATTCAGTTGGGTATGTATACTGCTAACAGAATATACTCTTTTATATAATGCTCAATAAAATTATAATCTCTCTGACTTAAGGCATGTGTTTTAAATGGCTGCAAGCCAGAAGAAGGGAGATCGGTTGTATTTTCTTCTTATTGTCATATTTAGAGGTTAAGTATATGATGAAACATCTCTGATAATTAATAAAGATCTATCATCTGTGAACTTATATAAACATATGCTTCTATAACCCTTTCAGACCTTAACTATTTCACTGGTGACACAGAAATGGCTACTACACTAGACTCTTTATTCCACAGGTTCTCACTCTATTGTCACCTCTGAGGCACATGTCTAGCAATTGTTTCTGAGTCTTAACTTTCAGCACCAAATTATCCTTAAATGAAAATTATGTGCCCTGTGCAGACCACTTTTGTTGCCAACTGGTTTTTGAGTTATCAAATTCTCTTTATCACTTGATAGTAACAGTTCTCAATTAGTTAATGACCTAAGAAAAATGACTTTGAAAGATTAAACTTTGCATGTATTTTTATTTTTGCTGAAGATTTACTAAATATGGCTTACTTGCACTAGTAACTTAAAAGATTGGTGCTTTCATAATGTGTAAAAGACCATTAGAACTAAAATCATCATGACTTTATTATTACTGAAGTATTTGAGCTTATTTGACCATAAGATATATATTTTAGTGCATCATTTAACAACTTTTAATTTTAGTAACAACATTAGAGAAGTATTATTTTAAGACTTAAAACTTATTGTTTGTCATTACATAGTTACCAAAGTACAGTAAAAATGTAAAAATACATATATCATAAACCTCAGTTTCTTTTTTTTGCCATAAAACATTTATTGAGGGAGAGAGAGAGAGAGAGAGAGAGAGAGAGAGAGAGAGAGAGAGGAGGAGGAGAGAGGCAAGGCCCCGTGTATACACCGGGAGAGAACAGAAGGAGAGAGAGAGCATAAACCTCAGTTTCTAAATTGCACAATATTCTCAATACCATACAACTCAGGAAACAAAACATTATTAGTAAACTGTATGCCCTTCTTATACTGTCTTGCAATCAGCCCTACTTTCCCTTATTAACCACTTCTTGAGTTTACTAACAGTGGATTTGCTTTGTCTGTTTTTAGTATATGTCATTTGAAAAGTAAATATTAACATAACACAGAAGTTCCTTTCCACACAGTTTTAAATAAGATCATGTATGGTTTGAAAGGTGAGAATCTGAAACTTCTTTCTGCCCATTAGCCATCTAAGGGTTGGCAAGAGATTTGAACCTGGAGTGGCTACCAGGCGCCAGGGCAATGTCCCCAGTTATTTCCTTGGGCAGCTGAGGATAGGGAACCTGAAATGACCCTATCCTATAGCCATACTGATGAATATCTTGCATATCACCATAGAACCTTCATCTAGCGATGGATGGAGATAGAGACAGAGGCCCACACTGGAGCACCGGACTGAGCTCCCAAGGTCCTAACGAGGAGCAGAAGGAGGGAGAACATGAGCAAGGAAGGCAGGACCACGAGGGGTGCACCCACCCACTGAGACAGTGGGGCCGATCTATTGGGAGCTCACCAAGGCCAGCTGGACTGTGACTGAAAAAGCATGGGATAAAACTGGACTCTCTGAACATGGCGGACAATGAGAGCTGATGAGAGGCCAAGGACAATGGCACGGGGTTTTGATCCTACTTCATGTTCTGGCTTTGTGGGAGCCTAGACAGTTTGGATGTTCACCTTCCTAGACCTGGATGGAGGGGGGAGGACCTTGGACTTTCCACAGGGCAGGGAACCCTGACTGCTCTTGGGGCTGGAGAGGGAGGAGAAGAGAAGGGGGGGGGAGGGGGAGGGAAATGGGAGGTGGGGAGGAGGCAGAAAATTTTTTTCAATAAAAAAATAAAAAAAAATGTTACACATTCCTGTGCTCGTGATCAATGATTTACTATTATATATCACATAAAACTGTAGAAGTATATAATTAAGAAAAACTCCAGAGCTCTTTTTTTAATATTAGCAAGTTTGCTGAAGTTCAGCACTTTTAAAATTTGGGGATAGAAAATTGTTTTGTAACTGAGTAGTCCTGCACACCATAGGTGGCATGGGAGCACCTGTGGTCTATACCCAGTAGATGCCAATATAGTTAACCACTAATGAAAACTGAAACTGTCTAAAGACACTAAGTGCTCTGGAGTTTAGAAGTAGATGCCACTGGAGAGAACCACTGTGCTAAGGAATGTCTATTTTCTCTTTGACAATCACTATTATAAAGGTTAACAAAGAAAGCAGTAAAAGTCTTAAGAAAACAGCCGTCATCTATTTATAAGAAAGAGATTTTAAAATAATCATCCCCTTAACAATGGCTAGAATTACTTAGAATGGTGTTGATATCTATGTTGTCTGGTCATGTTGAAGGGAGTTATAGAAAGTAAATATGCATGTCATTTGCATGGCTATTCAGCCTTACATTAAACTCTAGAATTTAAAGCTGGAGGATCTTACAATCTAGAGAGAAAACAATCACAACTCTCTTTTCAAATTTTAAAGCAATAAAAGTTAATAAGTATTCACATTCAAGAATACAAGACAAATTCTATTGATACATGACATTCATGCTCCATTGCCTTTCAAGTTGTCTATTGCATTTGATACTTTACCTAAGTTTTAAAATCTGTCAGTATATAATTAATTAAAACAGCCTAGAAACACCCAAATAAACTTACATGAGTCCATTTATCTTCAGTTTTCTCAATCACGATAGTCTGTGTGTCACTTCCTGGTGGTATATATTCATAGTCATCATACAGGAGACCTAGGATTGGATATTGTGTCCTGTACCTGTACACAACAAACAGGTAAACGTATTACAAAATAACTGTCATTTGTAGCCACTCCTATTTCCAGTCCCCTATTTAAATCAATTTATCCCTGAATGACTTTTTACTAATTTCAAATGAAATGCCCTCTCAAATATAAAAGAAAAACTGTTACTATTTTTATGTTTAATAAAGGGGAGAAACTTTGTCACTGTCCATGTTGGATCATTGTTAACACGGGATAATGATACAGAGAAAAGACAAAAATAAAATAAGAACCATAAGTAATGAGCTCACTCCTTAGAATGTTTTTTGTTTACAGGATAGAAAAATAAAAAACAAATGGGTTTCAGAAATCTTATCAAGATAAAGTGACACAATAATGTATGCCCTATCTTGAGGGGCAGACCTCTCTAATGCTATTCTATACATAGAAAAAAAGCAGTATCGTGCTCCACCTCTCACTATGACAGTTCCAGATACTCCTTGTCAAATATGTTCCAAAATACTAGATAAAAATTCCAACATGAAATAATTCTTAAATTATAAATATTGCATCATTCTTAGTAGGGTAATAAATCTTGTTCTGTTGTTCCTTATTCTCCATGTGAACTATTGCTTTACCTAATATATCCATGCCATAAATGCTACTCACAGTAACCCAGCTTTCTTTATTACCAGATCAATCAGTGGTACCACACATATCACCATTTTATTTTCCTAAAGCACAAGGTTAGTGATGCTGAATATTCAGATATATACATTCTTTAAGTGACTAGGTAAAACATCTGTACTCAATAAAGGAAAAAAATTATATGCTGATATTGACAATATCTGTTTTTAAAATAAAATAAGAAAAGACAAAGTTTATATAAGGGTTTATACTTTCCAGGATGTCAGATATGCAGTGTGATTAGGAGCATATACCTGTCACATAAAGGGTTATTATTCTCACTTTGAATAATGTAGGCAAGATAAAGATTGCTTTCCAACTTAAAAAGCCGATTGTATTGTTTGCTAGAAGAGCAGCACAAAAATGCAGGAAGAGAAATGTGATACTGGATAAAAATTGGACCCAGGATAAAGAATTAATAGAATCAGAAAAGACAATTATGTAGAGAGATCTAAAATAATTGTTTTGTTATTCTCAATATGTTTTAAAATGTAGTTAACTTTTAAAAGTAACTTTTTTCATTATGTATATGAGAAAGTACATATGCTAAAAATAGAAAAGAGATCATAAGAAGAGATAAAAATATACTTCATATAATAGAGTATAATAGTGTTTGAAGATAGACTGATAGGCTAAATAATGCTATTTATTATAAACATAAAGTAATGAAAATGAATACACATAATAAACAAATAACACAGATGATATATAATCATGAAAAATTCTAAATAAAAGATGGAAAAAGAAGGACCAATAAGAATGTTGAACAAACAGCAAGCATCTAGCAAAATGATAGATATTAACACACCTTGTAGATAGTTGCAATAAGTATAAGGGTTTTTAATATGCTTTCTGACTGTAAATTGTTTAATTATATAAAGAACTAGCTAGTTGTGCTATTTAAAAATAAGCAAACAAAAAGTAATTCTCTAAATTAAAAAAAATCCTTAGAAAAACTGATTATATTATATATACTATAGAGCAGAAAATTCTGCTATAATGTAGGTATGTTTTTGAAAAGCAAATGTGGTTGCTAATCTGTAGCACTACTAGAAAGTGACATGACCTTTAGGAGATGAGGTCAAGTGAAAGTAACTAAGGTCATTGGAGGTATGGTATAGAAGATGTTGAGATCATAGCCAGACCTCTCATCTTCTTCACTTCTTGACTGTCATGTGATAAACATCTACTTCTGTCATGTGTTCACTGCTAAGAAGTTGTGTCTTACCATAGGCTAAACAAAGGCAGTGAGACCAAACAACCATGGACTGAAGCTTCTGTGTGGTGGTCTGAATGAACTGTCTGCCACAATCTCAGAAATTTGAATGTCCGGTCCTTAGTTGGTAGAGTTGTCTGGGGACATTTAGGAGGTCTGGCCTTGTTGGAAGAAATATGTTATTGGAACCAGTCTTTGAGAGTTTAAAGACTTTTGCAAGAGTGCATTACACTGAAGGCCAGAACACTAGCTAACCCTTTCTTTTGAGCTTGATGACCAGAGTTCAATCATCAGAATGTACTTGATGGAATAGGAAAATCAAGTCCCACAAGGGATCCCGTAATCAACATATGTGTACCGTGGCATCCATATTCAAAATAAATAAATGCATTTAAAAAAGAAATTCTGTAGGAAATTTCAAAAGTCATTACAAAAATAATACACATACATAAACCTAATAATAGAATTCAAAACTACATGAACTAAAACTGGGCAGAAATGAACATGGTTTCAGTAACCGCTTTCTATACATAATATAATGGACAGTATGTGAACATGGGAATAGGCTTGAATAACATTTTACAACCATGCCTAGAAGATATCAATAGTATTTTCTACCTAAAATGAATTAAAATATGTATTTTAATATATATGGAATTTTGTGTGGGGTAGAATAAATGTTAGACTATGAAACAAGAGTCAACAACTTTAAGAACAGTGTATGTTCCAGTTAAAATGAAGTGAAATCAGAAATAAAAGTGAATACCTTGAGAAATTCACAAATATTTGCAAGTTAAGTGATATTTTTAAACAATTAATAAAGCAAGGCTCAAGAAAAATATTAGTTATATTGCCTCTTTTATAAGAAAAGAACAATCCCAATCACACAGGTTTGTATCTTAGAAACTATTTTTAAAAAGTAAGCACACACACAGCCTAGTATAAAAAAAATTTAACCAGGCAGTGGTGGCACATGCCTTTAATCCCAGCATTCAGGAGGCAGAGGCAGGTGGATCTCTGAGTTCAAGACCAGCCTGGTCTACAAGAGCAAGTTCCAGGATGGGCTCAAAAGCTACAGAGAAAACTTGTATCAAAAGTCCAAAAAATAAAGATTAAATTAGAGATAAACAGAAATCACTGAAATCAAAATTATTTCTAAATTATTAACATTGATTGACCAAGAAAAAGAGAAAAGTCTCAAATTGCTAAAATTGCACAGGTAAAATAGAGGGTCACTATTATTGACTTTGAAGAAAGAAAAAAGCCATGGATCTGGGAAAGGAATTTGTAGGGAGGAGGGGTAGATAACAGTTGAGGGAAATAAGAGACAATGGGAAATGAGCATAGATAGAGTACATTGTGTACCTTTGTGAAATTGTTAAAGAACAAATTTAATCAATAAAAATAAATATTATAAATGAAAAGCAAAATGTTAATACAGATTGACCAAGAAAAAGGAAAGAACTCAAATTACTAAAATCATATAAGGAAAAGGGAAAATAACTATTATGGACTTTGAAAAAATAAAACTCATAACATAGAAGGTCTATGAAAATCTCTATGTTGAAAAACTATATAACACAGATTAAATGTACAAATTCTTGGGAGAATACCAAGAGTAAATCTCACAGGAACAAACAGAAAAACTATGAAAAAAAAAAGCAAGAAGAAACTAACTTCCCACAAAGAAAAAACAATCCTTAAATATTTGCAATGAGTATAGTGTATCAGGAACTTAAAGAATTAATGCTTGGAATTTCTCCCCAAAATTTAGATTAAACACACACACCACACACACACACACACACACACAATTTTGATTTCATTTTCTAAAGTAAGTTGTACCCTGCTACCATAACAAGAAATACATCACAAGAGTAAAGGAAAAAAACAGATCAATATCATTCGGGAATGCAGAAGTAAAAATTCTCAATAAAATGTTAGTAAATCAAATCTAATAACATATAAAATAATTGCATAAATCAAATCTAATAACATACAAAATAATGTGTAATGTGAAAAAGAGCATTTGATTCAAACAATATGAGAATGTAACGTCTTAGAAATCACTTAATATAATATGTTATTTACAGAACCATGCATGCATTCTTTTGATCATCTAATATAAATTTTCTAGCACTATCGTAACTTGAAAATGAACTTTATAAAGAACAGAAGTGAACATCTTCAATTAAATAAAAACTCACAGCTAACATAATATTTTAAAAGTACTGAGTAAATTTCACCCACCCACTAACCAAGAACAGTAAAATGAAAGAATTCCCTTTCTTATTTCTATTTAACATTGTATTGGAGGAATCAAGGCAATTTAAAAAGGAAATAAAATGTACCTAGAATGAAAATGAAGAAATTATTTGCAAATGAAATGATCTCATAAGATAATTTTGATGAATTCAGTAAAAAAAAACCTATTATATCTTTAAACTTGAGGAATATAAAATGAATACACACACTATCAACTGTGATCCTATACCCTTATAATGAGTAATATGAAAATAAAGTTAAGACAACAATTCTAAGAGTTGGAGAGATTGCTCGGAGGTTCAGAGCACTGGCTGCTCTTTCAGAGGACTCTGGCTTAAAACTATCTGCGACCTGGTTGTGGGAGATCCAATGCCCTCTTCTGGACCTCCCATTCACCCAGATATGTATACAGGACACAGACATACATGCAGGCAAAACACCATACACATGAAGTTTTTTCCCTTAAGAAAGAAAGAAAATAATTGTACTAACAATAACATGAAAACAAAACCCCAATACTTAAAAATAAATGTAGCAAAGAAGTTTAAGATTTATATAGTATAAGATTCTTTTTTGTTTGTTTGTTTTCTTTAAGGAAAATATACTGAAAATATCATAAATAGGACAGAACATAACAAAGAATGTAAGATTTATAATTTGAAAACTACAAATTACTGTCTCATTAACTGAAAGGCAACTGGGCATGGTGGTGTACACCTTTAATCCCAGAAGTTGGGAGACAGAGGCAGGTGCATTTCTGTGGTTTGGAGGCCAGCCTGGTCAACCAAGAGTTCTAGGCCAACCAGGTATGGGGGCTTAAATGGGGATGTTCCTCATGGGATCATACATGTGAATGTTCAGTCCCTAATTAGTGGAACTGTCTTGGAAAGGATTAGAAGGTGTGATCTTGTTGGAGGAGGTGTGTGACTGCGGGTGGGCTTCAAAATCCCAGATCTAGTCCTTCCTCTCACTCAGTCTCTCTCTTTCTTCCTCTTTCTTCTCTTTCTTTCTCTCTTTCCCTCTCTCCCCCACTTTTCACTGAGATTGTGGACCAGATGTAACTCTCAGCTACTGTTCCAGTGCCATGCCATCCTGCCTACCTACCATGCTTCCTACCAGTGCCATTGTCATCCTGCCTACCTACCATGCTTCCTACTCTGATGATCAAGGACTCACCTTCTGAAACTCTAAGCAAACCCTCAAGTAAACTCATATTTTTTTTAATATTTTGCTTTGGTCAGTGTCTCTTCACAGAAACAGAAAAGTAACTACAACATCAGGGCTGCACAGTTAGAGCATCTCTTAAAATGAAAAGAATTGCTTGCTTAGCTAGGGTCAACCTCATAGATTTCTGGGAATTTCCGTTGTGCTAGGCTCATCCTCAAGATATCCCCCAATTTCTGTTGTCTCTCTCAGTACGCTCTCCCTCATCTGATTCTTCATGTTCACATACCTACCCACTCCCAGTCCACCCATAAGATCTCTTGTATTCACTTTCCCATGGAGATCCATGTGTCTGCCCTTGAGCAATCCTTGTGGTTGAGTCTCTCTGGGTCTGTGGATTGTAGTGTTATTATCCTTTACAGCTAATATCCACTCATAAGTGAGTACATATCATGTTTGCCTTTCTGGGCCTGAACTACCTCACTTAGGATGAATTTTTTCTATGACCATTCATTTGCTTTCAAATTTCATGATATCATTGTTTTTAATGCTCCATTGTGTAAATGTATCACAATTTCTTTATCCATTCTTTGGTGGAGGGACATCGAGGTTATTTCCAGTTTCTGGCTATTACAAATAATGGTGCTATGTACATAGTTGAGCAAGCGTCCTTGTGGTAGGATAGAGCATCGTTTAGCTATATGCCCAGGAGTTTTATAGCTGGGTCTTGAGGTACATCGATTCCCAATTTTCTGAGAAATTACATACTGATTTCCAAAGTGGCTCTACTAGTTTGCACTCCCCCCAGCAGTGGAGGGGTGTTCCCCCTGCTTCACTTCCTCACCAGTATGAGCTGTTTCTTGCGTTTTTAATCTTAGCCATTCTGACAAGTGTAAGATGGAATCCCAGAGTTGTTTTGATTTGCATTTCCCTGATGGCTAAGAATGTTGTACATCTCTTAAGTGTTTCTCAGCCATTTGAGATTCCTCTGTTAAGAATTCTCTGTTTAGAACTGTATCTCATTTTTTTAATTGGATTATTTGGTTTGATGGTATATAGTTTCTTGAGTTTTTTATATATTTTCGATATCAGCCCTCTATGTGGTCTTGGAGAAAATCTTTTCCCAGTCTAAAGCTGCCATTTTGTCCTATTGATGGTGTCCTTCCTTATAGAAGTTTTTCAGTTTCATGAGGTCCCAGTTATTAATTATCAATCTTAGTGCTTACATTATTGGTGTTCTGTTGAGAAACTTGTATCTTTTGCCAATGTGTTCAGGGCTATTCCCCACCTTCTCTTCTGTCAGATTCAGCGTATCTGGTTTTATGTTGAGGCCTTTGATCTATTTGGACTTGAGTTTTGTGCAGAGTGATAGATATGGATTTATTTGCTTTCTTTTATATGCTGACATCCACTTAGACCAGCATGATTTATTGAAGATGTCTTCTTTCCTCCATTATTTTACTTAGGCTTCTTTATCAAACATAGGTGTACATAGGTGTATGAATTTACATCTGAAACTTTCATCCAATTCCATTGATCCACCTGTCTGCTTTTATGCCAATACCATGCAGCTTTTATTGCTATAGTTTTGTAGTGGAGCTTGAAATCAGGGATGGTGATAACTACAAAAGTTCTTTTATTGTACAGGACTGTTTTATCTACCTTGGTTTGTTGAATTTCTATATAAAATGAGTATTTTTCTTTCAATGTCTGTAAAGAATTATGTTAAAGTTCTTATGGGGATTGCATTGAATCAATCTTGCTTTTGGTAAGATCACCATTTTTACTATACCAATCCTACTAATCCATGAGCATGAGAGACCTTTCCATCTTTTGATATCTTCTAGACTCCTAGTAGAGGGGAATATGGACCTTGAACTGGCCATCTCCTGTAACCAGACAAGACATCCAGTGAAAGGATTGGGACACCAACCCAGTCACATAAATTTCAATCTACAAATTGTCCTGCTTACAAGATGTGTTGGGGTATAGGCGGCTCAAAAATTATGGGAGTGGCCAACCAATGGCTGGTCCAGTTTAGTTCTATGCCACAAGAGTGATCTCATCCATGATACTACCTGGTGGGCCAGGAACAAGATGCTATATAACCCAGAGACCTAGGATAAAACCGAAAACAACTAGAAAAAAGCAATGAAATGATTCTTAATGATATTCTGCTACACTCATAGATTAGTGCTTAGCCCAATCATTATTAGAGATGCTTCACGTAGCAACTCACCGAAACAGATACAAAGAGCCACAGTCAAACATTAGACGGAACTCGGGGGGAATCCTGCTGAAGATAGGGAGGAACGACTATGGGAGCCAGAGGGGTCAAGGACACCACAAGAAAACTCACAGATTCAACTACCTGTGCTCATAGGAGCTCACCGAGATTGAACCGGCAAACAGGGTGCCTCCATGGAAGTTAACTAGACCCTCTGATTATATATTTCAATTTTGTAGTTTGGTCTTCTTGTGGGGGTTCCTAAAAGTGGGAGCAGGAGCAATCTTTGACTCTTTTGGCAGCCTTTGGGACCCTCATACTTATACTGGGTTGCCTCATCAATTTGGTATGCCATATTTGATTGATAACAATGGGAGCCCTGCCCTCTGAATAGAGAAAGAGGATGAGCTGGGAAGGGGCAGATGGGCAGCAGAGAGGAAATGAGAGGAGGGATTAGGAATGAGAGGAAGGAGAGGAAACAGTGGTTGGGTTGTAAAACAAGTAAAATATGTATTTAGAAAAAAAAAAGAGAAAAAAGAATTGACTTTGGAATCAGAGGTGGTCAGTAACATCAAGGAAAAAGTATTTTCCCAAAACAACAGGGCAGGTAAACATATGAAGTCACAATGAAGGTGACAATATGCATAAGATCTGCACATACTCCAACCAAAAGAATAAAGAATTTGGAGAGGAAAGAATGAATTAAAGATAGAGTTTAACCCTAAACGTTCCCATACACGTGGATTAGAAGTTACTGTTTTTTTTGTTTTTTTATTAATTAATTTATTTATTTATTAAAGATTTCTGCCTCCTCCCCGCCACCGCCTCCCACTTCCCTCCCCCTCCCCCAACCAAGTTCCCCTCCCTCGTCAGCCCTAAGAGCAATCAGGGTTCCCTGCCCTGTAGGAAGTCCAAGGACCACCCATCTCCATCCCGGTCTAGTAAGGTGAGCATCCAAACTGCCTAGGCTCCCACAAAGCCAGTACGTGCAGTAGGATCAAAAACCCATTGCCATTGTTCTCGAGTTCTCAGTAGTCCTCATTGTCCGCTATGTTCAGCGAGTCCGGTTTTATCCCATGCTTTTTCAGACCCAGGCCAGCTGGCCTTGGTGAGTTCCTGATAGAACATCCCCATTGTCTCAGTGTGTGGGTGCCCCCCTCGCGATCGAGAAAACACTACTCTGAGTGAGGTAAGCCAGACCCAAAAAGAGGAACATGGGATGTACTCATATTTGGGTTTTAGCCATAAATAAAGGACATTGAGCCTATAATTCATGATCCTAGAGAAGCTAAATAAGAGGGTGAACCCAAAGAAAAACATATAGGCATCCTCCTGAATATTAACCTTCATCAGGTGATGAAAGGAGACAGAGAAAGAGACCCACATTGGAGCACCAGACTGAAATCTCAAGGTCCAAATCAGGAGCAGAAGGAGAGAGAGCACGAGCAAGGAACACAGAAGTTACTATTTTTAAGATGTTGATAAGAACTATTATATATATGAAATGCAATGAGAATTAACAACGTACAAATACATTTTTTACATAATTCTACAAACATACCTAATATTCATATAAAAAAACAAGAGTCCACTAGTAGGAAAAATAATGTAGGCAAGAATGATTTGAAGAGTAGCACTCCTGCTTTAAACTTACTGACCTATAGGAATAATAGTAGTGTGACAGTGACATAAATGCAGACAGATCAGTGGAATAAAATTAATATTCTACCATAAAAACTAGCCAACTGAAAGGGGGAAAGGAATTTAATAGAAATCTATTTAAAGAATATATAGATTTCATATATATGTGTATATACATGCACCATGATATATATAATGTCATATACATATATTAATACATAATAACCAATTATTTATTTTTACTTCTCTAGTACTTAACATTCTATAAATGATACACTGTAGTGATATTTCATTTATATTTTAATAAATAAAGTTTGCCTGATGTTCAGAGAGTAAAACAGCTGCACTGATTAGCCTTACAGACCAGGCAGTGATGACACACACCTTAAATCCCAGGAGTCACACTAGTTTGCTATAAAAACCAAGCAACAGGGTGCATGCCTTTAATCCCAGCCCTAGAGTGGAATATAAAACAGGAGGGGACAGCTCTCACACACAGTCTCAATCTGAAATTCCTGGAGGGAGGATCACCAGTTTTGGACTGAGGTAGAGGTAAGAGCCAGTGGCTGACTGGTTTGATTTTCTGACCTTCAGGTTGAACCTATTTTCTGTCTCTGTGGTTTTATTAATTATGCTACAATACACAATTATCGTAACTATGGTAGTAATGCCTTTTCTAAACATCCCCATTCTTCAGTATAATTGCTTATGAGTAAAAAACAACCTCTTTATAGTGATCTACACATCAACTAAGAGAATAACAACTTAAATTTTATAATAACGTCACACGTTCAAATGCCATTTTAAAGTACATTACTTTTTTGTGGTGATTGTTGTCCTTCCAACACTGGAGGGTTGGTTATGGGATGAATATATTTCCTGTCTCAACTTTGAGAGTTCCTTACAAAGAAAACACAATGATTCTTTAAATAGAAATATAAACATGAGCTAATATGATTACTAAGAATAACCACCACCACTTCTCCTGCTTTGTTTTTATATAAGATGTTTTAATCTTACTAATCTTGATCCACAGTAGCCAAAATGCTATACATGCCTTTGAAGAACCCCACTAACTGAGGTAGGATATCAACAATTGATTGGACATGCTTCTCTCAGTATGAGAATGTAATTGCTTTTGTTCTGAACAGTTTAAAGTAGGCTAATTAATAATAATGATGATGATGATGAAATTTCAATAAGGAAGTAGATGCAGAGTCCAAACAGAAAACTGCAAGTGCCACTTTTAAATAACAGCAATAAAATATTAGCCCATTGTTTTTAATAGTTCCTTTAGTACTTATTGTATGACAGATATGGGGTTACTTGCTGCTGATATAATATGGTACCTTAATGAAAGATTAGTTCGTGACCTAGGAGTGAGATCACGGGCTTTGAGTAATTTCACTGCTAATGAAATATAAATTAAATATCTTAGAAATAGTAAAAGTACAACACCAGTCTTTTTCCTTTAACTTCAATTTTTTTTTCTTTCAGTTGAATTATTTCTCAAGTGGAAGTCTTACTATTCACATATGTCTTCTCATGTGTAGTAAAGTATGTCCTCGTAAGGTGTCCTTTCCTTGATGTTCTAAGTGTCTAGTCTTTCACAACTGAACCATCCCTGCAGTTTAATGTCTTCTTTCTTAATCCATGGAAAGTATTTATTCTACAGAACCTATTGTACCATTCTTCTACACCATGTATTTTCCTCTTTTTCTTACCTCTGATTGACGCTTTATAAGAGAATCCTTTTCTTCCAGCAAGCTTGTCAGTTCATGAAGCTTGAATTGGAAGTCACTGCAACTTCCTTCTCTTTTGGAAACATCTTTTTGGTACTGGTTTAATTGAGACTAAGGATTTAGAAATACAAAATTTATTATAATGCTTTTTAAAAAACATATAATTCCAGTGAAGTATAGTTATGCCACGTCATCAACTGAAAAATAATGTATCAATTTCCATAAATGTGTAGCAAATTTTGTTGATATAAAATATAATCTGAAATATCAGTTAGAAATTTCTCATTTTAAAAATTTGTGTTTGATATTTACAATTAAAGTACAAGCAATTGCTTTAAGCCAGAGCAATAAAATAAAGCTGAGAAAATAGACATTTCAGATTTCTTCAAACACTAATTAAGGCACCTTCAATCTTAATGTTATGCTCTAACTTTCAGTTCACAAAATGATTTGTGATGCATGTCTTAAATGAATTTTCACAGAATCGCAGAGAGATAAGCATTATTTTCAAAAGAGTTAAAATGAATCCCAGATGGAATCCAGAATAACATAATAATGGCTGCAACTCAAAAGAAAAAGCGCTCAAATACAAATCACAAATTTTGTCTTTCTCACTTCCACATATATGGGAACAGAAGCTGCTTGGTTAAAGTGTTAGTAATAACATTAGGTTGGAAAAGAGGAAACCAGTGGAAGAAATTTCAGAATGATCAGTAGATCTATTAACAAATTAAGTTTCACTTAATTTATTTTAGAAAAAAAAAACTTCACTGATATAAGATGAGAAAAATCATTGGCCATTTTGTTCATTAAAACATTTAAATGCATCTGACTACATTTAGGACAGAATAAATTAAGGGTTAGTTAAATCAATTCAGCATGGAATTATAAGGCAACATACTATATTCTTGCAAATGTCCTAATTTTGATATAAATTATAGATGGATGAAATCCAATATAATATAGAGAGCGAATGATCATGAGGTGTCCAGCCTTAATTTATACATCTAAAACACAATTCCTGAACCTAAGTCTCAGGGAGCATCATAAAAAGAATGGAAGGTAGGGGCAGGAAGATTCTAAAAGCCAGAGAACCTATAAATCTGCTGTGAGATTGACCTTCTAGAAATGACTGGGAAATTTTACCCATGGTGCCTCAACAATATAGCTGCCTAAAAAAGACATGAAGAAGTATAGCCCCAGTAGACATGCTAACACAGAAGGAGAAGATCTCACCAGGCTGAACCCATAGCCAAAGAATTGTAGGCAACTACAGAATGCAGAGAGTGGGAGAAATAAGTTTCCTTAGGGATGAATTCCTTAATTGGCTATTCAATACCGAATGCTTAACTTTAAAATTATATACATACAAGTAACATTAAATGGGCTGAGTAGGTTGTATTTATGTATTTAGGCATTTGTAAAAAATATGTAATAGTAACATTTTAAAGTAAAAGAGGCCAGGCTATCTAGCGAAAGCAAAGGATGGGTATATATACAGAAGGGATTGGAGGGAGGAATGAAAAGGGGGAAATGGTGTAATTATTATTATTTTTATTTTGCTTTTTTTTTGAGACAGGGTTTCTCTGTAGCTTTGGAGTCTGTCCTGGAACTAGCTCTTGTAGACCAGGCTGATCTCAAGAACTCACAGAGGTCTGCCTGCCTCTGCCTCCTGAGTGCTGGGATTAAAGGTGTACAACACCACCGGCTGGTGTGTAATTATTTAATTAAAAAAAGTTAACTAAAATATTTATAATCACTCAGATAAACTGTGGCTCTTAGCTGTATAATTTTAAATATTACTCTTTTCTGAGTAAACATGCAATTTTATGAAGGGTCCTCTACCCATAAGCTAAACATAAATTGTTAAAAATTAATAAAAATCAAGGTAATGAAATTAATATCTTTTTAACATCTGAGAAGAAAAATTTACCTACAGTAGAAAATAATTTAACTTAAGATAGCACTTAGAAATTTCATTTCTTTTTAATATTCAGAAATATAATTTTAAGAAAAGGTTTTAGAAAACCTTGAACCTATAATCCGTGATCCTGGAGAAGCTAAATAAGAAGGTGAACCCAAAGAAAAACATATAGTTATCCTCCTGGATATTGGAAGGAGACAAGATTTCTAGGCAAAAATTGGAAACGTGGGGGTGGGGTGGGATGGGGTTTAGGGGAAATGGGGAGAGAAAAGTGTGAAGGGGAGGATGGGGAGAGCTTGGGGGAATGGGATGGTTGGGATAAAGGAAGGGTGGATATGGGAGCAGGGAAGTATATATCGTAATTAAGGGAGCCATTTTAGGGTTGGCAAGTGACTTGACTCTAGAGGGGTTCCCAGGTGTCCATGGAGATGTCCCCAGCTAGATCCTTGGGCAGCTGAGCAGAGGAAGCCTGAAATAGCCCTATCCTATAGCCATATTGATGAATATCTTGCATATCACCATAGAACCTTCGCCTGGCGATGGATGAAGCTAGAGACAGAGACCCACATTGGAGCACTGGACTGAGCTCCCAAGGTCCAAATGAGGAGTAGAAGGAGGGAGGACATGAGCAAGGAAGTCAGGACTATGAGGGGTGCGCACACCCACTGAGACGGTGGGGCTGATCTAATGGGAGTTCATCAAAGCAAGCTGGACTGGGACTGATGGAGCGTGTGATCAAACCGGACTATCTGAACATATCGGACAAGGAGGACTGACTGAAAAACCAAGGACAATGGCACTGGGTTTTGATCCTACTGCATGTACTGGCTTTGTGGGAGCCTAGTCTTTGTGGGATGCTCACCTTCCTAGACCTGGATGGAGCAGGGAGGACCTTGGACTTCCCACAGGGCAGGGAACCCTGACTGCTCTTTGAACTGGAGAGGGAGGGGAAGGGGGGGGGGAAGAGAGGGAAATGGGGGGAGGGGAGGAGGTGGAAATCTTTAAGTAAAAATAAATAAAAAATCTTTAACTTACATATTTTTCTTTGTAGATTTAAAATTAAAACAATCATATTTATTTTTTCTTTTTAATGGTAATAGAGTGGGGGAGTGGTGCTGATGGTGATAAAAATCATTTTCTTTAATAAAATTTATCTTTTCATGTATGTATAAGGAGGCCAGAGGAGGGAGCTAGATCTTGGAGAGCTGTACTTACAGGCATCTGAAGGCTGACTGGCTTGTTACATTGGTGATCAGACCCAAACTCTGTTCCCCATGATTAAATAGCAAGTGTCCCTCCCCCTATCCCCACTCCTCTTCTCCTCCCCCTACACCATTCCCCCTCCCTCTCGATACTGAAGAGCAGTCCAAATTCCCTGCCCTGCGGGAAGACAAAGGTCTTCTATCTACGTCCAGGAAGGTGAGCTTCTAAACAGGCTAAGCTCCCACAAAGCCAGTTCATGTATTAGGATCAAAACCTAGTGCCATTGTCCTTGGCTTCTCATCAGCCTTCATTGTCCACCATGCTCAGAGAGTCCAGTTTCAACCCATGCTTATTCAGTCCCAGACCAGCTGGCCTTGGTGGGCTCCCAATAAATCAGTTCCACTGTCACAGTGGGTGGGTGCACCCCTCGTGGTCCTGATTTCCTTGCTCATGTTCTCCCTCCTTCTGCTCCTCATTTGTACCTTAAGAGCTCAGACCGTTGCTCCAATTTGAGTCTCTGTCTCTACCTCGATCCATCGCCAGATGAAGGTTCTAAGGTGATATGTAAGATATTCATCAGTATAGGATAGGGTCATTTCAGGTTCCCTCTCCTCAATTGCCCAAGGTACCAGCTGGGGACATCTCCCTGGACACCTGCGAACCCCTCTAGAGTCAAGTCTCTTGCCAACCCTAAGATGGCTCCCTTGGTTAGGAAAACTTCTTCCCTGCTCCCGTATCCACCCTTCCTATATCCCAACCATCCCAATCCCCCAAGCTCCTACCATCCTCCCCTTCTCACGTTTCTCATCCCATTTCCCCTTTGCCCCATGCCACCTCACCCGCAAGTTCCCAGTTTTTGCCCTGCAATCTTGTCTACTTCCACTATCCAGGCGGCTGACTATACGATTTTCTTTGGGTTTACTTTCTTATTTAGCTTCTCTAGGATCACAAATTATATGCTCAATGTCCTTTTTTTATGGCTAGAAACCAATTATGAGTGAGTACATCCCATGTTCCTCTTTTTGGGTCTGGGATACCTCACTCAGGATAGTGTTTTCTATTTCCATCCATTTGCACGCAAAATTTGAGAAGTCATTGTTTTTTACCGCTGAGTAGTACTCTAATATGTATATATTCCACACTTTTTTCATCCATTCCTCCATTGAAGGGCTTCAAACTCTATTACAGAGCTTCAGTATTGAAAACAGCTTGGTATTGGCATAAAAACAGAGAAGTCGATCAATGGAACCGAGTAGAAGACCCTGATTTTAACCCACAAACATATGAACACCTAATTTTTGATAAAGGAGCTAAAAGTATTCAATGGAAAAAAGAGAGCATCTTTAACAAATGGTGCTGGCAGAACTGGTTGGCAACCTGTAGAAGAATGAAAATAGATCCATATCTATCACCATGCACAAAACTCAAGTCCAAATGGATTAAAGACCTCAATATTAGTCTGAACACACTGAACCTGATAGAAGAAAAAGTGGGAAGCACTCTACAACATATGGGTACAGGAGATCACTTCCTACGTTTATCCCCAGCAGCACAGACATTAAGGACAACATTAAATAAATGGGACCTCCTGAAACTGAGTAGCTTCTGTAAAGCAAAGGACACTGTCACTAAGACAAAAAGGCGACCCACTGACTGGGAGAAGATCTTCACCAACCCTGCAACAGACAAAGGTCTGATCTCCAAAATATATAAAGAACTCAAGAAACTAGACTTTAAAATGCTAATTAACCCCATAAAAAATGGGGCACTGATCTGAACAGAGAATTCTCAACAGAAGAAATTCAAATGGCCAAAAGACACTTAAGGTCATGCTCAACCTCCTTAGCGATAAGGGAAATGCAAATTAAAACAACTTTGAGATACCATCTTACACCTGTCAGAATGGCTAAAATCAAAAACACCAAGGATAGCCTTTGCTGGAGAGGCTGTGGAGAAAGGGGCACACTCATCCATTGCTGGTGGGAATGCAAACTTGTGCAACCACTTTGGAAATCGGTGTGGCGATTTCTCAGGAAATTTGGGATCAACCTACCCCAAGATCCAGTAATACCACTCTTGGGAATATACCCAAGAGATGCCCTATCATATGACAAAAGTATCTGTTCAACTATGTTCATAGCAGCATTGTTTGTAATAGCCAGAACCTGGAAACAACATAGCAAGTGTTTTTAACATCTCAGTTACCTCTCAAGGTCCAAGCAACACTTTTGTTGAAAAAAAGTTTCTATAGACATGTATATTTATTCAATGTAGGATCAACATACCCTTAGCTTGCTGATTTCTCTGTCTTTCTCAATTCTTAAGTTTTTTACCATCTCCATATAATGGTTGCCAATCTCATCCATTTTAGCCTGTAGTATTGGGCCTGTGCAAGTCTCAGAGACCTGTACAAAACCAAAATAATTGTCTGTAATTGGATTATTAAGAAGGAAATATATATTAGGCTTCAATATTTATTATTACATGAATACTGTGTGATTAAATAAGATATTGAAATAATAAAAATAACCTTGAGAGATTATTTGACAAAGTTCAAGTGTCAGCATGATAAAACTTTCATTTAAGGTCAACAGAAAGAAGTCAATGTACTTTACAAGGTGAAGCTTGTATATTCTGTTTACAATGATTGCTTTATAATTAGTTAAGTAGGACAATACTATAAAGATTAGTACCTGTATTCTAAGGTTTTTATTCTCTTGCTCTAAATTACGTTTACAATACTCTAGTTCTTTTAGTCTGTATTCCATGTCTGATAGTGTATGTCGAAGAGAAAGGTTATTTTCTTCCAATGTCTGACATTTTGAGCTTGAGTCTTGAAGTCCTTGCTGCAAAGACACAAGTCCATAAGAAAATGAATTTTGATTTTAAAGATGAAATGGCCTTTTAAGTGATTCATTGAGAAAAATAAAGCAAATGTTTCAAACTGAATCTTTTGAGATTCTTGCCTTCAGATGATATTTTAAACATCATACTAAACATTAAGATTGTCCCTAATCTCATTTGCCCAACTTGAGTAAAAAGAAACAACATTTACATAAAATTTTCAGCGTCCGAATTTATTATTATATTCATGATAGTATGACCACATCATAGTATACTAATAGTCACTAAAATAATCATGCCCTTGATCGTGGTAAAAAATATCAACTTTATAAAATCTTTGGGAAAGCCATGAGAAAAAAAAAGAGAGAACAAACTCTTGGGCATCATTAGAGTTTGGTTAGATTTATCTCTGCTCAGTCAAGTATAAAAGTGAATAGAGTTCATTCCTTTGTTTACTCAGTAAACAAACAAGATCTACAAAGCTTCTTTTTCCATTAACATAGCATTAGATTAAAAGAATGAGTCAACATAGACTTTCAGTGACAAATCATGTTGCTCCAAAGTACAGAGAACTGTGTGCTGCATATACTGTATAACACATAACGTTGCCAGGTTTTGTTGTGTGTGTGTGTGTGTGTGTGTGTGTGTTTGAGAGGACATTCAGTTGTTGAAAATATGCAAAGCTAGCTGGGCGGTGGTGTTGCACGCCTTTAATCCCAGCGGTCGGGAGGCAGAGGCAGGCAGATCTCTGTGAGTTCGAGGCCAGCCTGGTATACAAGAGCTAGTTCCAGGACAAGCACCAAAGTGACAGAGAAACCTTGTCTCAAACCCACCCCCAACCCCTCAAAAAAAAACAAAAAACAAAAACACACAAAAAATATGCAAAGCTGTTCAATTCTTAGGTGAGCAAATTGTTTCATCACACTAAGACTCTCTGAACTGTATCTTCGAACTTCAGTATGCCAGTAATTGTGCATATGGAAAGCTATCAATCTAGAGTAGCAACTACAAAAGACATCAACTTACTTGCTGTTGGCGATTATTTGCTCTCACCGATGCCAAGAGTTCTTCATACTCTTTTATTTGATTTTCTTTGAATGTCAAGTCCTTCTCAAGTCTTATCTTGTCATTTTCCAGAGACTAAAGGCATAAATTACTTATTAGGACTCAGAGTTATGTAAAACTGTTAACAGGCAAAGACTTGTTTACGTTGCAAAATTTAAATAAAAACTTGTTTCATCTGTAACTGCTGAAAAAAGTAGAATTCTTCAAAGTCAAGCAAAAGCTAAGATAGAAAAACCCAAGCTTTGAAAACATGTATTAGAAGGGCTGTTTTGATGGATTGGCTACTGCTAAATGCAATGAAGCAGAAAGCGCTCAATCATTTTTATGTCTTACTTCAATCTACAAAGACTTCTTAATCCCAGCAGGTGGACAATTTTCAAATTAATGTTCAACTACACTCATGAGAATGCAGAAACAAACCAGAAAATTAGGAAAAAAGTGCTCCAAAGTTCTCAAGGTGTTTTTCACTGTGAAGAGAGCATTCAAAATGTTCTACCTGATGGCACCAAAAGTACAATTAAAATAAGAAAATATGAAAAATTAAGTATTGGCAGGAAGGGGTTTTCTTTTCTTTTTTTTAAAAAAGATTTATTTATTATGCATACAATGTTCTGTTAACATATATACACCAGAAGAGGTACCAGATCTCATTATAGATGGTTGTGAGCCACCATGTGGTTGCTGGGAATTGAACTCAGGACCTTTGGAAGAGCAGCTAGTGCTCTTAACCTCTGAGCCATCTCTCCAGCCCAGGAAGGGGTTTTCAAGTTGTTTTATTTAAAGAGAAATTCAAAGTACGCTTTATTATTACAGTAAAGAAGGGAATTTTTATTAAATGACTATGATTGTTTTAATTTTGTAGGCAACTCTGGCTTTAAGCACTAAATTATTTTAGTGGTAAATTAAATGATTGGTGCATGTCAGTATATACTCATGCTCTCATGGGGAAGTTCTTTTGTCATCTTTCAATGCTAATTAGCTATTTCACAAATAATTTATGTCTAGGTAGGTGTAATATTTTAATGTTGCAATACATTTAAAAAGTATATTGAATGTTTTGATTTCTGTTAGGAAGCTAAGAATCAGAAACATTTTGGAAAGAAATCTCGAAACAAATCTTACTGTCAAGTCATTTTGAAGATGTCCGAGTTCTTCCCGTATGTTGCTAAATGTGGACAACACTAGTCTCAGTGACTTATCAGACATACCCCTCATCTGTAGGAAGAAAGCAGTTAATGGTTTATTTTGCTAATGTTTCAAAATAGGCAACACAAGCAAACATACCTTTTTCCTGTTCCTACAAAACACTTAAAAGTCTTTATTTTTAGCCAGGAGGTGGTGGTACATGCCTTTAATCCCAGCCCTCGGGAGGCAGAGTCTCTGTGAGTTCGAGGCCATCCTGGTCTACAGAGCAAGTTCCAGGACAGGCTACTAAGCTACAAAGAAATCCTGTCTCGAAATAAAGGAAAAAAGAAATGATATTTTTAATACATTTTTTTTATGACAAAGTTGCTCACTATGTAGCCCTGACTGTCTTGGAGCTTGCTTTCTAGTTAGAGCAGGCTGGTCTTGAATTCCCAGAGATCCACCAGCTTCTGCCTCCCAAAATCTGGGATTAAAGGCCTATGCCACCATACCAGAATCTTACACATATTTTTAATTAAAATACAATTACATCACCTTTTTCCTTGCTTTTCCACCCTTCAGATGCCCCCCATATACTCTTGTTGTAATCCCTCCCATTCCCCCGCACTCTCAAAAACAAAAAGAACTTTCTGAATAATGCTCTTAAGCAGGCCAAGCAGTATTCCTCAAAAGATTCCACTATGCCTTTGGAAGACTTTTTTTTCTTTTTTCTTTTGTATGAACAAAGCATCATCTCCTTCACACAGCACAATTCTGTATCATCGAATTTTGCTTTTCTTTTCATTCTTTGCTTAAATGTTTAGAGACGAGACACTTAATTTTCAAGCCACAAAATGAACTTGCCTAAGTGTGCTGTGAAGGACATGGGTTCTGCCTGCGGTGGGAAGAAGAAAGTACTATGTGGAGTACAGTGTGCTCTGCACTAAGCTATTGCAATTGGTGTTTTCAGGCAGTACCCTGCACCGAGTGACTCTATTTCCATCCCCTGCCCCAGAGGCCATTTGCTACTTCTTTCAAAGGTATGTTTATTTTATGTCATGTGTTGGAGTGTTTTGCCTGTATGTATAGACAGGCATCACATGAGGGCCTGATATCTAGGCAGGCAAGAAGAGGGCATCACATGTCTTGAAGGTGGAGTTACTGAACGTTAACTTTGTGTGAGTGCTGAGACATCAAACCTGGTTCTCCATTAGGGCAAACAGTGATTCATCTGCCCAGCCCCTCAAAAATCACACAGGGCTGTTGAGAAAGATGAAGGAACAGAACTAAGAACAAAATGCTGAGTTTTGAATACAAATCCCAGGTAGAATGACTTCCTGTTTTATTTATTGGAAATGAATAACACAGTAAGAATCGTGGGACACAGACTAAAAAATAATCTGTTTACACAATTTGACTCTTACCTTCTCTGAACTTCTGTAGTAAAATTAAATGAAGACCACATGGGAATATGGGAATATCAAAACCATATAAAGCAAAAACCAATTCCAAAAAGTTTATCGTACACACCAGACAAATAAATGATACAACATTCATATAAAAGGAGATAACCCTAACACTGATGTGTGGAGACTTATTTTCTTATCATCAGATCTTGTGGTACATGTATCATGAGATCAACAAGTGAGAAATTTTCAGCTCTGACTCCAGAACTGCAGTTCATGATGGCCCTACCTTCCTGTCATGGCTAACTAGAATTGACATTAGATGAGTTGACCACATGTGGACTACCCTTGGACCAAGTTTGTCTTGAAGAGATTTTTGTCTTGCAAAATTCCTTCAGATAGGGTTCCTAAATGTCTTACCTAACTACCTCCAATGGCTCCTATTGCATTTGTATGAGTGTACTGTTCAAGCTTTTACGAAAACTTCTTTGAATCTTGTAGTCTCTTTAATGGTTATTAATTTAATAATTCTTAGCAATTCTTTATCCTATTTGTCATTGTGTAACATGAAATGCATAAGATGAGTGTTAATATTAGTAAGACTTGAATAAAAGAACTTGCCATTTCCAATGGCCATCAGGGGTAATTGCTGATGTACAGCCAACTTACTGACATAACGTATGAATTTATTATTAATCAATAAATCCTGAAATTGTGGAAATACATGCAAAGTTCTATGCCTTTGTCAATGTTTTTTACATAACATGCCCACAAAATACTAATAAACTTTAGTGTTGAAAGATAGATGGAACTGACTCATTTCAAAGAGAGAAAACTCTTTTGTTCTCACTTTTTAAATTTTATTACTTAAAAAAAAACCAATACATATTCCCACTTCCTCCCCTCCCTCCACTCCTTCCACAACCCTTTCCCTGCCCCTCCTATCTTAAGAGGGTGCAAAACACCCTTGCTCAACCTGAATATAGTGGGGAGGGCCTTGGACTTTGCACGAGAGAAAACTCTTACAATAAATTAGTCTTATTTGCTTATTGAAGTCTCAATCCTGAATATATATGCCCCTAATATTAAAGCACCCACATATGTAAAAGAAACATTACTAAATCTCAAATCACACATCAAACCCCACGCACTAATAGTAGGAGATTTCAACACTCCTCTCTCGCCAATGGACAGATCAACCAGACAGAAACTTAACAGAGAAATAAGAGAACTAACAGGTGTAATTAATCAAATGGACTTAACAGAAATCTATAGAACATTCCACCCAAACAGGAAAGAATATACCTTTTCAGCACCTCATGGAACCTTCTCGAAAATTGATCACATACTCGGTAACAAGGCAAACATCCACAGATACAAAAAACTTGGAGTAACCACCTTTGTCTTATCAGATCACCATGTTGGAATTTAATAACAATACTACCCCCAGAAAGCCTACAAACTCATGGAAACTGAACAGTCAACTACTGAACCATACCTGGATTAAGGAAGAAATAAAGAAAGAAATCAAATTAAGGAAGAAATAAAGAAATTAAAGTCTTCCTTGAATTCAATGAAAATGAAGACACAACATACTCAAACCTACGGGACACTATGAAAGCAGTGCTAAGAGGAAAGTTCATAGCACTAAGTGCCCACAAAAAGAAAATGGAGAAAGCTCACATTAGAGACTTAACAACACACCTGAAAGCTCTGGAAAAAAGAAGCAGACTCACCCAGGAGGAGAAGAAGACTGGAAATAATTAAACTGAGAGCTGAAATAAACAAAGCAGAAACGCAGAAAACAATTCAAAGAATCAATGAAAAAAAGAGCTGGTTCTTTGAGAAAATCAACAAGATTGACAAACCCCTATCCAAACTAATCAAAAGGTGGGGAGAGAATACCCAAATTAACAAAATCAGAAATCAAAAGGGGGACATAACAACAGACACTGAAGAAATTCAGATAATCATTAGGTCTTACTTCAAAAGCCTGTACTCCACAAAATTGAAAAATGTAAAAGAAATGGACAAGTTTTTAGATAGATACCATATGCCAAAATTAATGTGAAAGTTTTAAGGGAAAACTTCAGCTTCTGCAAAGAGGGAAGCAAAATATATTTTCCTGATGTTCTTATTAAGTGTGACTGAAAAATCATAGATACATAAAAAATATTGAAAGCCTCACGGTGATGAAAAACTTTGTCTCAACTATGACCATGAAAGAAAAAGATTAGCAATGTGAAAAAAACAAAGAAAGAAACTTTAGACAATAACAATTCAACTCCAAACAAACACCACATCGGGTAAGATTGGGGAAACTGTGACTGTTATCTCATCTAAGGATAAGAGGTTGAGCCCATATGTCTGCCATGATTAAGATTTAAACCAATAAACCAACACTATTTACTAGGTTCATGTCAGGAAAAGCAGAGTACAGAGTTGAAACTTTCATCCTAACAGCACAAAAATGATACTCCAAGCTCTCTTGTATTCTTAATACCATTAAGCCTTCCATCCTACCATATGTGGACAGGCCAATTATAAGAACGCTGACTTCCAATTGGCAGTAATGTGTTTTACTTCCTCTGATCCTTTACTGTAGGAGTTAACCTTCTAAAATAAAATATCTGAATAAGACTCAGAGTTTCATAACACAGTATGTTCAGGTTTCCATCTAGACTAGACTCACTAAAAACACTGAAAGACAAAAGAGAAGTCTGAAGTTGATAAGGAAAATCAATCAATAGATGCCAATAAAAAGATAACAAGAACTGTTAGAATTGGGAAAGGAGGAGTCAGACTCTTCCATACATTAATCCAGGAATGGAGAGAGAGACAGAGACAGATAGACAGACACACACACGGGGGGGGGGGGAGAGAATTTGAAAGGCACAAGAGTAACCTTAGCTATTAAGAAAACCAGATAAAAAGAATAGCAGAATTCTCCTAGAAATCACAGAGAAAGGAAAAACTGGTACAATATTTTTTCAAATGCTAAAAGAACAAAAATATCAACTATAAATTTTATATCCAATGAAATGGAGCTTCTTTTCAAATGTAGAAAGGAAATCATGATATTTTTCAGGCCTAGGAAAATGGAAATAATAAGTCACTATTAGACCTACTTTTAAAGACTAGCTAAAGGAATTTTTCTAAATAGAATAAAATTCTAAGTCAAGAAATGTTGGACACTAAGAAGGAAAAATCATATGGGTAAACATGACAGGCTATAATTATGTTGAGCTTTCTTATTTATGTTTGGTAGTAGAAACAAAATTATAATACTAATATGTTGTTTATGAAAGGAGAGTAAATGTTTCAGAATAATATTATAAATATAAGGATAAAGAGACATAAAAACCCCAAAGCTTTCTACAATTTTCTAAAACTGGAAAAATGTTTAAATCTACACACTGATTAAGTCATGAATATGTAATTTGATAGTGAGAGAAACCACTGAAAAATATGCACCCCCCAAAATAATAGCAAATCAAAATGGAATTCTAAAATACCATGTATTTGATCTCGAAGCAGAACTAAGAACAAAGAATGAATGTCTGTGGGATATTGCTTTTATTGATGATTGATGTGAGAGGGCCCAGGTCTCTGTGGGCAGTGCCACCCTTGGGAAGGTGATCCTGAGTTGTATAAGAAAGTAGACTGAGCAGATCAGAGAATTAAACCAATAGCAGCATTCCTGCAAGGCCTCTTCTTTAGTACCTGCCCTGACTTCCCACACTGACAGACAACCGGAAGTGTAAGGTGAAATAAACCCTTATCACAGTAATAGAAACTATAACTACGACAGCAGTTTTATTTTTAGTTTTTTTAGACCCAACACAGTGATTTCTATAGTGTCTGGATTAATTTGCTTTCCCATAAGATATATATATATATATGTATATATATATATATATATATATATATATATATATATATATATATATATATATTAAAAAAAATGCTATCCAGAAGAAAAGGAACATATTCTTCTGGATAGCATTTTTTTTAAGTTTCTTAATTCATGCTACTTTTAGTCTTATTTCCTTAACTTCTGTCTTGATTTATGGATTCCCCTTCACTACAGGAGCATTTCCTGCTCCATTTGGATTCAATCCTTCTAGAACAGAGGAAAGTTAAGCGCATGCTTTTGTATCTTTCACTGCCAGAACTTGGAATTGGAGGGGGGGGCACTTGGAGTGTGAAATGGGTGCAGGGAAGAGAAGGAAAAGACCATGATTTGGAATCAGGTGGTACTAAGTCATGGAAGAGTGGATAAGAACAATTTACAGAAAGTAATAATATTTCTAGATTTATTTCCTGAGCATTAGACATCCTAGTCATGGTGATCAGACTAAGTTCTAATGTGATCCTATCTAATTAAACTATAGTCAACCCTTGTGGAACACAGTTTTTACTTGAGACGATTTTTATGAGAATCATGCTTGGTAGCAGTTTCCTAGAGTTGATCTCTTAAAACACACACACACACACATAAACACACACACACCAACACTTTAAGTTTATTAAGAATTTTTTCAAAAGTTATTTGTATGAGTTGAACTGAAGTTTCTTTTTTTAACTGAAAATAGATTTTTTTTCCTCACAGAATGTATCCTGATTATACTTTCCCCTCCATCTACTTCTCCCAGTTCTCCAGACTTCTGCTCCTTTCTGGAACTACTTCCTTTCTGTCTCACATTAGAAAAGGACAGACTTCTTAGAGATGACAACCAAACATGAAAAAATAAAATATAATAAGATTTTATTAGCAAAGTTGGACATTGTGTTCCCATCTTACCTGCAGAATATAACGAATTTGCTGTTTTGTAAACTCTGATAGTCCTTTAGGAATCAATGACTCAATGTCTTCTGACTGTAAGAAAATGGAATGTATCTATTGAAAGCATCAATATTTTAATCGTATGGGCTTCGGTTCATAGGTTTTTGCATAAAAAAGCATATTTAGGAGGATAGCAGAAGATTAAATTACCTTTTAAAGAATAGTTTCTATGAATACCATTCACAGTTTTACCAATTCTCACTTTTAAATACTCAGTTACATTACACATACATCAACATAATACTAAATTCCAGAGATTGTTAGAGAAAAGATTTGGGCAACCAGCCAAGGATTCCATTTCTGCTTTAAAAGATCACTTTAAGGCTAGGGCTCAGTGATACAGTGCTTGCATGTAATATAAGATCCTGGCTTTGAACCCAAAACCAAAGGGGTAAGGAAAAGTAATTTGAAACAAAATGATTACTTATTAGCTTGTGGTTGTATATGCCAATATTCTCAGGACCCAAGAGTCTGAGGAAAGAGGAGCAAGGCTAGCTTGTGTTACATAATAAGTTCAAGGTCATGCATGATATATAGCCAGATTCCGTCTCATAAAAGCAAATAATAATGATGATGGAGATAATAACAATGATACAAATATTCAAATTCCACTGAAAATAGCATCACTGTATCCTCCAAAACTAAGTTTTGTTGGGTGTTATATATGTTTGAGAAGCTTAATTTTTAAATTATGAAAACTGCGATATAAATTTATAGATATTATAGGATTCAAAGAAAATTTGCTTTAGGCTATGGTGACTTTCGAGAGATTGCAGTGTTGCCACAGCAACATTTGTAAGCTTCAACTAAATTTAAGAGAGAAACTAAAAAAAAGCATGCTTTTATAAGTCAATTTAAGATATATAGAATTACTTTTGTGAATGGAGGGAGAATAGTGATTAATACTGGAAATAATGTTAAAATTTAAAAAAAATAATGCAAAAGAGGTGACTTTTCTTTTTATTGTGCTAAAATAAACTCTGATTGCTTATTAACTTAAAATAATTGTTACATAATTACAATGTAATGAAATTGATACTTAAAGGTTTTTCACTTCAAGTTGATGTCACACACTATTTCAAGTATATTAGAAGAAATTGATTTTTACTGTATAAATTTATGTCTTCTAAATACAGTTTTGTGATCAGGTAAATTTTAATTGTACATTGAACAATGACAACTTAAATTCTAGTGACAGTCATAAAACTATTCTTTGTAATTATTATATTTACAGTCATTACAAAGATAAAAACATTATTTTTTAACCTGTGTTTCCAGTCTAAAAATACACTAAATAAAAGGATATTATTGGTATCACAATCACAATGTACTTTGTTGTCTATTTAATTTTAATGATTTTTGGACTTACTGCATCTGCAGACTCAAAGTCTTGTTTGCTGTAAGAATAACAAAAACACAACTTTAGAAACAATAGATTCAGTAATTATAAATAAAATGCTTGCTCAATCTGTTTTGTATTTTGTATATCATAATAGTACCGGCTTAAGTTAGAATCACAAATAAAATAATTTAAATATCAAAAATGGAACTTTCACTTAGTTTGACTAAAATAATTTTCCTGAAACTATCTGACCTACTAAAATTGAGTATCATGTAAATAATAAAATATGCAGAATTAGTTAGGACATTGTCCATTTTTACCAGTCTATCTGAGGGCAGATGTAGAAGTGCTTGACAGCAAATGGTACTTGGGTGAATGAAACAATTACAGGTTTTGTCGAGTTCTACCTCCTTTTTCTCACTCTGGTTTTCACTTTCAATTTTGAGTTTAGTTTCTCTCTATTAATATTTTGATGCTATTCATTCCATTTTACCAAAACATAAACTTTAAAGATATGGTCAATTCATTTAATCTATGTATACTAGGAAAACATGAGGTAACAACAGTATATGAATCGACACCAAACAAAGCAAAGTGATCAAAATTCTAGTTGGATAATAAAATTTTGAGCAAAAAATGAATATTTGGACAGAGGTTCAGAGAGTGTTTGTGGAGCCAAATTATGAAAGCAAATCTTATGGTATTGTCAGTGGTTATACCAGTCTGCTATGTCCTCCTGCAGGAATTGTGAAGATTTGGAAGAATACAGTTACAGTGTTGTCAAAAGCAACAGACCAAACTTTATTTTTGTCTAATTGCTTCCTCTGCACATAGTAGAAGAATGAGGTATGAACATGTATGTGAACATGTCAAATAAAAAGAAAAGCAGTTGTATATATTCTGCCAGCAAGACAGAAATAATTTTTAAGGTAAGAGAGTTTGAGCACATTAGTCCCTACCTTTATCCCTTGTGGAATTGCTTATAAGCAAATTGTTGCTTATAGAGATAAGTGGGTCAGTGTTAAAAACCTCTTGCATACATTAATAAAAATAGACAAGGTACTGCAGCAAAAGAAAAATGTATGTTCCCATATATGTACAAAAGTTTGCATGCATGTATATGGTACTGGTTTAGAAATATTGAAAGAGAATAGAGAAAAATGAAAAATGCAGAAAACATAAAGACCAAAAGAGGTTCATTTAGACCTAATCAAGATCTAGGGAGTGTGTTGCAGAAAAACTGAGTCATATTTTATAGATGAGAAAATAAAATACTCAAAAACATTTGAATATATCTCAAGCCCTCAGTAGCTATGTGATCTTAATTAATAACATGTTTCCTAGACCTTCATCTGAAATTTTATGAGGTTAGTTTTGAAATTTTATAATACAGATAAGCAGTACAATATCTGGTACATTCTGGTCACTCAATGAATAGGTTATTAAGGGGAATAAAATTATTAACATAGAAAACTTGTGCAAAAAGAATTGAATGCATGAGGTAGTTCTTTGGGTCATAGGAAAGAAGAGAGTAGTTCATGTAATGTGAGAAGATGCTATTAGGTATAATGATCAAAACCTCACAAAAGAGAAAATTCATGTATTTATAAGGGAATAAATTTAATAATTAGCTGTACTTTGATGTGTTTGAAATGAATAAACAGTAATGAAAGTAAATGATTAGTCAACAGGTACCGAGTCCTGTATTAAGCCTCATGAATCCCAAACTACATAAAATAGCCCTTATGTAGCTTTCTCAATACTATGGAGAGTGGAGAGTAGAAGGTGAGTAGTAGGAATGGCAGTAGAAATAGACAAGTGAGAGAGAGCCCTAGTGAGAGCATTATACTTACCTAGGAACAAAAATAGCTAAGGAAAATGATTGTAGGAAGGTGACAAAATTGATAGAAAAGAAATGGGTAAAAGATTAAAAGAATATATTAAAGACACTAAACATAAATATTGATTTGGAAAATATATTACTGTCTTTAACTTAAAAGGTATACAAAATAGTATATATTGTGACATACCCTCTATATTTATATGATATATAAATTCTACATTATAAAGATTTAGAAGCAAAAGAATGTAGCCAATGAAAACATTGAATTAAAAAAGTCTATTGGCATTCCTTTATCTTCCAGATGACTCTAAATTCATGTTTTGACTCGATAGCATTAGATATTCATTTAATAGCCATGTGCTGTCATCTACAAATGAATGATTCCCTCCAATTCCAGAGAATTCGAATTCTACTGGTCTGTGCAGGCATCTGTAATCATACGGTGCATATAAACCCATGCAGACACATACATGTACATATAAAAAGGTAAATATACTTAAAAATATATAGTTGCATGTTATCTATTATATTATACAGAGTTTTCTATTTAAAACATATAATCCTCCATAATTTATGTTACAGACAATATACTATATAAATCAATAGAGTATGTGGGTTATAATGTATAAAATATAATATTTAAAGATAAAACATTTCCATTCTATCAAACATATTTTCTTTATGAGGACAACACTCAAAATCTTCTATATTTGAAACTTAAAGTTCTTTATCATTTTCTATAGTCAACACTCTGCAATAGCACACTAGAATTTGCCCTTATTCAGCAGTAATTTAGTGTACATTGAGTAACATTTCCACTTTGAACCCTCTACTGCACTGAGCTTGTGACAATAGCCATTCCACACTCACTATGAAATTATTTTTTAAGGTCACAAACTAAGTCATGTGACACTTGCTTTATGCGACTGTGTTATTTTACTGAATAGAGTCCTTTCCAATTCCATTTATATTGTTAAAAATGACAGGAATTTATTCTTTTTATGCTGGTACATTATCAGGTTGTTTCCATTCCCTGGGATCATGAACAGATAAGCGAAGGTGTGTCTTTTACATACTCATTTCATTGTATTTGATTGTATACCCAATAGTCAGGTTTCTCGATCGCATGGTAGCTCTAGTTTTCATTTTGAAAATCTTTCATATTCTTTCCCATACCGACTAGTGTACACTACCACAATATTCATTTCCTTCTTCTCCACATCTGCACCAACATTTGTTATCTTTTGCCTTTTTAATATGTCAGTCATTTCACTTATTTTCTTTCCCAAGTAGTAGTTTTTGCCATCAAAGTACATTACAAAAGGAAACATACACAATTCTTAACTGATCTAAAATTAATGATATCTTTGCTGAATTTCATAAAACACATTAACTCTCCTTTGTTTGGTTTTGACTTGCTTGAGACATATACTTGGTAAATAGCACCAGCTGGAAAGATAAGCTATGTAGTCCAGGATGGCATCAAAATGAACGCTGTCCTCCAGTCTCAGCCTCCTGAAAGCTGCCATCACAGTATGAAGCCACCACAATCAGCTTGACTACCTTTTCTTTTTTAAAAAAAATGTTGTATACTGTGTTCTGCCTGCATATACATCTGCACATCAGAAGAGGGCAACAGGTCTCATTACAGATGGTTGTGAGCCACCATGTGGTTGCTAGGATTTGAACTCAGAACCTCTGGAAGAGCAGCCAGTGGTCTTAACCTCTGAGCCATCTCTCTAAACCCTTTGACTATTTTAAAATGAAAAATTTGCTCTTTTTTTCATATAATCATTCTATTTACTCATTAAGAGCACTAGTGTTCTGCTGTAAATCTGAACCTGCTCTTTCAGAAAGACTATTTTAAGGGCTAGAAACATACTCAGTGGTTGCAACCACATACTGCTCTTTGACAAGATGCAAGTTTCATTTATAGAGCAATGCTGGAGATCTCACAGCTGCATGTAACTCAAATACCAGGAACTCCAGCTCCCTCTGGACTGTGTGGGCATCTGAACACATGTGGTGCACATTAACTCATTGAGGCACAATGCATGCACATAAAAAAACTTTAAACATCTATTTTTAAAATTACAAGAATGTACTAAAATATGTGACAACTGCAACATCAAGACAAATAATGCATTTACAGTACCTTCCTCCAATCCTCTCTAAATGTTCTAATAAGCAGTGATATAGGTCTGTATTCTTGCGGCTTAGGTCAGCAAGCAACTCTCCAAAATATTTGGGATCCAGTTTTTCAGGGCCATCATCCTGAATTATCACCTGAAGCAATATCAATTACAATTATAAGCAATATTGTCTTTCTAAGTTCACAGATATATTGATATGAAAATTTAAACAATAAAAGTCTATTAAAATGGTCCTTGGACTTCCCACAGGGCAGGGAACCCTGATTGCTCTTCGGGCTAACGAGGGAGGGGGACTTGATTGGGGAAGGGGGAGGGAAGTGGGAGGTGGTGGCGGGGAGGAGGCAGAAATCTTTAATAATTAATTAATTAATTAATTAATTAAAAAATAAATAAAAATAAAAAATAAAATGTGCTCTGGGGTAGTAAAAAAAAATCATCCCATGAATCAAGTCACTGAATTTTCTATGCATCAGTAGTGTATATTCTTAGTAGTAGGGGAGGAAATGCAAGGAAAATCAATATTGACATAGTATTTTAAATATCATTTCACTCAATTTTAAGTGATCTAGTGAATACAAAAGGAGTGAAATAATTTTTTCCTTTTATTAAAAATAGGTGTTTTTCATACAAAGTATTCTGATCATTGTTGTCCCTCCTCCATCCTCTGAGATACCCTTCATGTTTCCCCCCACCGGAATCCGCACCCTTTCTGTCTCTCCTTAGAAAACAAGCAGGCATCTAAAGAATAATAATGACATAAAATAAGTAAGGTAAAACAAAACCTAACAAACTGGAATAGGACCAAAAACAAACAGAAGAAAAAAGCTAAAGAAAAAGCACAAGATATACACATCGATAAACACTTATTTGTACACATAGGACTCTCCTAAAAACATAAAACCAGAAGCCATAATATACACAAAAGACAAATAAGGTTAAAAATAGAAGAAGAAATAAAAGAAAATTCCCTGTCAAAATGCCTTATTCAACAAAGAACCTCCAAAGATGCTAATGAGTTCTTTTTGTGTTGGCCATCTACTGCTTGGCATGGGGACTGGACTTATGAATGGTTTGTATTCCCATTGAGACTTCCATCTAGAAAACTGATTTCTTCCTTTATTTTTATTTTTTTTTAATTCTGCATACCAGCCCCAGTTCCCCCTCCCTACCCTTCTCCTGTCTCCCACTTTCCCCCATCTCCCCCATCCACTCCTCAGAGGAGCAAAGGCCTCCCTTGGTGGGGGGTTAACAAGGTCTGGTATACCAAGTTGAAGCAGAACCAAACCCCTTCCCCTGTATCAAGGCTGAACAAGGTATCCCACCATAGGAAATGGGTTCCAAAAAGCCAGTTCAGGCACCCAGGATATGTCCTGGTTCACTGCCAGACCACCACAACAGATGAAGCCACGTAATTGTCACCCACATTCAGAGGGTCTAGTTCAGTCCTATGCAGGATCCCCAGCTGGACTGAACACTGATTTTTTTCATCTGTGAATGGTTATTAATCAGACACAGCTTCTGGGTAAGGGATGGAGCTTGTGTCCATGTCTTCTCTCAGCATTGATATTCTCTTCCTGGAGTAAACCTATACAGTCCCTGTGAATGCTGCCACTTTCTCTGTGAGTTCATATATATTATAATACATAATATAACAGCTTGAGTTTGACCATAAACACAAAAAATTGTTTTACAATGTAACCAGTTTCTGACAGTGATGCTTTTAAACATCTGAGGTCCGAGACAGGCAGTAGAAAGTTCAGTGATTGAACATTGATTTGAGAATCTGCTAGAGAGTTTGACAGTAAGCAGGGTGCTTTACAGATTTTATTTCAATCTTCTTCTTGTAGGATACAGTGTACATCAAAGTATGATCCCCTGTTCCAAAGGAGGAAATTGAAGCCTGTTCACGTTTACTGCTGAAGGTCATGTAGCATCATGTTTTATCAACTCAAGCAACTGAATTGAAATCTTGTGTCTTTTTTCTTTCCCATGCTACATCCAAATTACAATCTCAAACACAAATTTTAAAAATAGGTCAAACTCCAACATATAGTGAACTCCACAGTTTTTGTATGCCTTTGTTTTGTTACAGTTTGGTGGGGTTTTTTTCTGTATTGAGTGCTGTTTTATTTATTTATTTTTTTTTGATTTGGGAAGGATTTATTGCTGTATTGTTTTTTTTTAAGAAAAGTGACTTAATCTCTTCAATCTTTAGTTTTAACAAAAAGACAATAATAACACTTTCCTAATATGATCATTATGAGAAGAAAATGAAAAAATGTGATAGTCTACTTGGCACAAAGCTACCATAGTTAATCTTCTAATGCAGTAGTTTCTTTTCTTCTCTGAGACAGGTTCTCTGTGGTTTTGGAGCCTGTCCTGGAACTAGCTCTTGTAGACCAGGCTGGCCTTGAACTCACAGAGATCCACCTTCCTTTGCTTTCCAAGTGCTGGGATTAAAAGTATGCACCACCACCTCCCGGCCTAAAGTAGTATTTTTATTGGTACTTTTCTATTTAATATTTTTACTAACTATCCATTATATAGTCTACACTTGTTTTTGTCTCAACTTTTATGACTTCATAACTTAGCCTATATGAACCATGCTAATACTTCAACCTAGTACATCCTTTTTGTGCACCTTCCATTCTATTCAGATCAAACAACTGACTAGTCTTGTTCTTATTTGTTCTCTTTATTATGTGTGTGTTTGTGTCTGCATGTGTGTAATACATATGTGTGTTCTTATGTGTGAATGTGGCCCATATATGCCACCGCATGAATGCACAACCTAAGTGTAAGGTCATGTATTCCTCTGTGTTTGAGAAAGGATCATTTACGTGCTTGCCACTACATATACCAGTCAACCTGGCCCACCTGCTTCAAGGGATTCTCTTACCTGCCACCAGGATTACAGATGTGCACACTGTTGCCGGGGTTCACAGTTCTGGGAATCTGAACTCAGGTGCTCATGCTTGTATGGTCAATGCTTTATAATCTAATGGAGCTGTCTCCTCAGCACATGACTAACTTAATTTGGAAACACAAAATATACTTCTCCAAACCTGTAACATTATCCATAGGATTTTTTTCTTCCTTGGCCATTGTCTCCATGTAACACCATAGTACCAAATGTGGAAATACTGCTCATATTTCAAAGCCAATTCCCACCTCCTGAAAAGCCCTTGATTTCCCAGTTGATAGTAATTTCTTCTTTCTTTTCTCCTGAAATGTGTTGTTTGTTACTTTTAAGGAAGATGCCAACATTTTGCTTTGTGTTAAATTTTAGGTGCTTCCACTTTCCTTTATTAGAGGAAACCAAGGCGAAGCGAAATTAAAGATTAAATTGAACTGTGCAGAGACATTTCTATTTCATCAATTATGAAATATAAAATAGCAATTTCAAATGATTAAATCTAATAACTTGGCTATTTTTGTCATCACAAATCCATGTAATGTAAGACATTTCACACACTACTTTAGAGGCTAATGTTTCCATGTAGACAAAAGAAAGATAATTTTAGACATTTTTATATTAGAAAAATACGAATTTTAAATTATTTCTAGTTATTTTTTAACAACCTGGCCAAAGTGTGTATTTCAAAGCATCAAGAATAATCTCATGTATATGTAATATAAAACAATTTTTTGTTCCAATTCTTGAATTGGAAGCTAACTTTCTTTTTAAATAATTTTCTTTCTTATTATTTCATCTTCTCTTTAGAGTTGTCTCTGAGAGAGGTCAATTTGAAATTGGAGTAAGTACAAATAATGTCTGACTTTTCGTTACTGCAGTCATTATCATTAGTTTTTACCAGATCGAAGAAAATCTTTTTTTCCTATTATCACTTGTGCAGCAGATATTTACAAGACTCCAATGTCTTCACAACATAAATTAGTCACTCAGGATTGTATCCAGGGAGGCTTCTCCTTAGCAACTAAGTTTTGATTCCTACTTTGTTATAATGTGCAGTAAAATATAAGTATATTTTGACTTTAATTAGAATAATGTATTCTCAAAGAATATATACAGCAACTAATTACCAGCTTGTGAAAAGATATCATTAACAATCATCTCAGATGATAGCGTTTGCAACTTGTTGTTCATTTGAATATTCTATCTCATGAAAATGTGTAATACTGAACAAGAGTTGGGCTCATTTCTAAGGACCAGTTATTAGTTATAATTAAATATTTATGAATCAAGTCATAACTTCATATATTTAATTAATAAACCTGAATTATTTTGTCTTTTTTTTTAATTATTTTGTCTTTTGAGAGGAGTCTGGATAGTTCTTAAAATGTTGTAAAAACACAAATACCAGGGGTGGAGAGTTCACCCTGGTGGTGAGGACAGAGGAGAACTCACAGTTGGCTAAACCTGCAGCTGCCTAGGCCCAGCACCAAGGTTAAGGACTTGGCCCACCCCAACATCCACTACATCTATGATCTGCTGGAACATGTGAAGGGGCCTGATCTACAGACTCAAAGCTTCAGGATCTCAACAACACAGGGCAACAGGATATCCAAGAAGAGTCCCAGTGAGGTCTTGACATTGATAGTGTAGTAGAAACCAGAGGCCTTGAACCAGACCAATGACTCTACAATGAACATTTGCAAGTAAAGATATAGGGACAAAGTGCTTTACTTCATGACTCACTATGTCACACTGCAGCTTTCATGATGAGATTTCTAGTTTTTTCTTTTTTTTTTTCTCTTAAATTTTGTTTTATTGGGAGAGAGGGTTTGCAGGGGTGAAGGGCAGGTACAAAGGGATGGGGAAATGAATAGAATCAAGATGTGAAAGACACATAGAATAAATAAGAAGAAAGTTAAGAAAAACACAAATACCACTGGCACATTTCCTCAGTGTTTGTATGGAAATTTACTATGAATGTTAGAATTCTTGTGTAAGAAATGTTCAAGACCTTTGCTAAGCATTCAGTTGATTGTTCTTACCTGCTCATGTATCTGGCTTGAGCCACCATGACAGAGTTCATGCCCAATATTTGAGTCATTTTCTGTTATGCATTGGATTTGATGGCTAGAATGGGACTGTTGACAATGCGGAGAGTGGATGATCTGGGGTTGCTGGATGACATGATGATGGCATTGAATTTGAGGACAACATTCCTAAAACACATATACATGTCAAAAAATAACCACCTAGAATCAGAACTACTGTGAACCAAGAAAAATTTTGAAATAAATTTGAAAACCACAATGTATGTTTCATAAAATAATTAAAGATGTAGAACTTGTAATTTTAATTAGTGATATATTATTTAATTTGTACACTGAGAAATTTTATTGAATTTTGCTTTTATTTAATCAGTAGCTATGATCACCAAACTACTTACCTAGACATGCTATAGAATTACATGTCTAATTAAATTAATATTCCAGTTTTACTTAATCTTAAAACTATTATGAATAATAATTAATCTTTCTTTGATGATTCAACAGGCACTGTAGCTTCTAATTACATAACACATCTATGATGTTGGACATGCAAAAGAATTTAAAATTAGGAAATAATACAATAGAGTGATTTTCAGTGTCAGGAATCATGCTTTTATCCATGTTGGGGAGGCAATGATCTCATGCTTATTAAAATGGAGAAGAGGCTTTTTATTTTTCAAAAATGAAAACCACCAATTGGTGCTTTTAATCCATACAATGTAAGACTTTACGCACACACACAAACTCACACACATACACACATACACACACACACATATATATACATACATGTGATTTTATAAATATATATATGTTTTTGTATGAATAGAATAATAAACTTCTAAGAGAGGTTATCTAAAAAAAAAATAAAAACTAGAAACATGAAGGCCCAGATAGAGAAGTCAAGTACCATTATTTGCATTGTTTTTAATATACTTTTCATACTCTGAAACTTTTTACTCCATGTGAATTGCTTTTTAGCTGCATAAATTATCTTGAAATGAAGAAAAATATATGAGGAGGCATATATTATGAATGGAAACTGCCTTGGTAGTTATAAAATAGGGAGGAAGGGAAGAGAATGGAGAAAAATATACAGCTCAATAAAAACAATTACTAAAAGTCATAAAGTCAGTTCTTGGCTTTCCTTTCTCTAGACTTAAATATGACTCATTTTATAAGTATGATAGCACTGAGATGTTTACAGTTTAGAAATCTACCATATGCTTTAATAAACTTTGCTTAAAAATTTGACAGATAAATATATTATCTGTTCTTTTATGCTATAAAATGTCATCTTAAAAATGTGTTTACTGTTATCAGTCCTGGTGTTAAGATAGAAGCCAGAGTTTCATAGGCTCACGTGCTTTACAGCACCAGTTCTTAGAGTCAACTATCAAAGTTATCGCTTTAAAGAAAAATATTTATATAGACATCATATTTTGAAGTATATCATAATCTAAACTTTAAAGCACAAAATATCAAACTATTGTTAACTGTCAAAGGTGATTTCTTTAGATAGAGGGGAAAAAGAATAACATAAAATACAAATGTTTTGAAAGGATCTTGTAAGTGGTACTACTTTACCAACTTTTTACTCCAAAAGCCTTCTTTTTATTGGACAGGTCTAATTTCAGTAACTGATTGTATTTGATTCAGTTACAAGTGCCAGTAAATAGTTTTGTTTGGACCTTAGCTTTGTTCAGCATGTCATGGTTTAGTCCCTATCACTGAGGAAACAACAGAACAAAACTTATACTCGCACAGGTAATTTTAATTTGGACAGCTTACGTAGCAGTTCTACAACTTGCAAATCATTGAAATTATTAGTGATAAAAGGTAAGAACAGTCAAACATTGATATCAACAGTAAGCAAAAGCAGTGTTCTTAAAATATCTTTCTTAATTGTTTCATCTGCATGAGCAGAATGACAATGTATAGAACAGTCAACATTGTATTCTAGAGGATATACAACAGAAAAACAATTCATTCTCATTAAAACGATAACCTGAAAGCAGCACTAAATGATGTATCCCAAACATTTCTTACTTCTTAAAACGTGTGAAGCATCATTTTTGACGGACAAGTTGAATAAATATAAATGTACGTTGATAGGTTTAGAAAAATATCATTTGGAAGATCAGAAACAGTGAATTTTTTTTACTCAATATCATAATTTTGGGCTCTTCTTTCTGGAATGCTTTGTTAGATACTATTCAGTTAAACAAGTAAATCAAAAAGTAGACATTTTGATGATTATCATTCTGAAATTTTATGTCATTTCATTTTTACTGGACATAAAATAAGGAATAGCATGTTATTTCTGTTATTTCTTACAAGTCTACTAAGAACTGCCAATAAGTGTTTATAAAAATAGAGTGTGTTCTCATGCCAAGAAGTTTAAAAACAAAATCCAATACATTTTCAGTGTCTTTTATTTATAAATGAAAAAGTGATTTTGTTATCCAATCTGATTTTATAATATTTAACTGCCTATTATATACTGAGTTGTTACCCATACTCCAAATTTATGGTGATGTTCTAAATCCCAGCAATACGCAATTACTCGGGTAGGGTTTAATTCAATATGACCAATGTCTTCATAAAAATGCGAAATTTGACAGCCAGCCAGGCAGAATGTGGCACTAATGTGGAGATGCACATGTAGGGCACCATGTGATAACAGGAGGGTTGGGGTGCTATTATGCAATCAAAAGAATGCCTGCAGCTGCCACAAGCTAAACTAACAAAAAGGGTTCCTTCCCTAAGAGTTCCAGGAGGATGGTGGTCTTATCCTACACAGTAATTTTTTATTTCTGCTTTATAGAATTTGAGACAATACAATTATCTTTTCTAAGTACCCAACTAAAATGTTTACTTAAACTTTCAGTTTTATGTATCTTTCAGAAATTTTACTTATCTACTATTATATACTGTTCATTTAAGTATGAACATATCAAAATAATGAATACAATATTGTAGCCTTTAAAATACTTTTTTGTAAACTAGTTTAAAAGAAAACACATAATACATATTAAGCTTGGTTTCTAAGATTAGCTTTTTATGTGACTTCAGGTTCCCTTTCAGTAAAATGTGCTTCACAATAAAATAAATATAAAAATATTAAGGATAGCATGAAGAATTGTAGACATGATGACACAGGATAACTCACAGTGGTACTGCCTGGTACTTGATAATTGAGTATTATTTCAGTTCTATTATAATATTCATAATTTTAAAACTTATACTTGTCGAACAAGTTCTAAAACAATTATTACTTACCTGATCTGTATTTAGCTTCTCCACTTTTCTTATTGTTTTTTCATAAATTACATTGTTTCCTGGGAAGAAGTGGCTGCCTCTTAGGAAAGGAGACAATGGTTCCTAATAAGAGATTAAATAACATGTTTTGATTTGAAAAGTGTAGTTTTCATAGGAACTCCAACAAATACCTAGTATCTGTAGGCTCTGAAGTAGCAGATTTTAGGAAGGTAATGGAATGATTCATCAATAAATTTCTTCCAGAGAAAAAAATAATTAAAAAAAAACCAGTCCATTATCAATGAGAACGTTTTGATTTCCTTATTCTTTCTAGTTCTCTGTGGGAGATTTGAAGGATGTAGGAAGGATAACATTTGTTTCTCTGGATGAGAAATGAGTAAAAAGTACAAAGCAGATTGGGTCTGAGCTTCTGTGAATCCATTGGCTCTAAGGCAGGACACAATAAAAGTTTCTTCTAAGTTAGTCTAGCATGAGGTCAATATCATTTAAGCTAGGGTCATAGGCAGGTTTCTTCCTACACAAAGGAATTACTAGAGAAATTTAGAATTAATATAGATCAACTTTACTAAACCATAAAGTAGGTAGAACTGCATTAAAGTATTTTCTTAGGACGCAATTCGCATGTCATTGAAGTGTACAATTCCTATTTGTGATGATAATCAAGGCTACGATTCTCAGTACAACATATGTTTTGAGAACTGAGAGAAGCTTTAAGAGTCACTGTACCTGTATAATCAACTAAATTGCTATAGTATTAGCCAAGTGCTTAGAAGATGTTAGTCAATGAAATAAAGGCCTGTGATATGTCTTAGATCGAGAGACTAATAAAGAATCAGACGAGGAGTCCAAAATAAATGTAATGCGCATCACATTCCTTTTTCTTCTCTTTACTTTTGAGAAAGGGTCTCTCTACAGCCCTGGCTGCCATGGTACTCTCTATGCAGATATTGCTGGCCTAAAACTCAAATTTCTGCTTACCTCTGCCTCCAAGTACAAGGGAACTAAAGGTGAGTGCCGCCACATCCAGTTTCTCCCTTCTTTTGAGTTTAATTTGAGTCGTGAGGTTGTTTTATTCATTGATTCATCAAAAAACAAAACTGTGTTCATTTGTTTTGAATGTACTTATAGTAGATGAAATTGCTAGTATACAGCAGAGATTGTTGTTTGGAAAACACAGCAATTACTCTTAGGTCTTAGACTAACTGGGCTAAAAGACTGATTGTTAAGAAGGAAAGAAATTCTGCAGCTCAAGTCCCCAGATCCAGATTTCTCAATGAACAAATTAGAAGCGATGCTTATAATCACACAATTGCTCAAAAATAAGGGAAGATCAAAAAAAAAAAAAACTGAACACAAAAATGCTCCAGAGGTATCAACGGATGAGAATCGCAAAGCAGATTAGATTTTAGCTGCTGTGAATCCATTGACTCTGACTTTAAAATTCAGTGGAAGCAGGTTTACTGGAAAGGAAAGGTATAGTGTCATGAAATAAGAGTTAACAGCTCTTTCTTCATCATCTGTATGCAGTGGATACCTAGGTAAGAAAGGCATTAACTTTCTCTGAAGTTCAGTGTGCTTATCGCAAGGATAAAATATACAGGGTATTCTAGATCAAGTGAAACAATATATTTTAAGGTACTATCAATCTTAACTTTTTTGGACATCGTTTTTTAATTGCAGTTTCATATTTTAATATATTAAAAATGTTTTTGAAAATTTTGTTATAAAATTTCTAGGACAATAATTTGAATTATACAAAATAGACTGTTTTGAAGCTAAAGAAAGTATTGACTCTGCATTTTTGATAATAAGTAAACCTATGACTGAATGAGAAGTGCAGTAACTCTTACCTTGTTGATTTAAAATTTTCTTAAAGAGGAAAACAAATATGAGATTATCTTCTCTATGAAATGTAGCTTATTTTAAATCTTTATTAGTGTTTTTCATGAAGAAAAAAGCTAAGATTTATGAACTACTGATGCTCTTTAGAGTATATTTTGATTTTCCTGTTGAAATGACAATAAAAATGCACCCAAATTTAGATTATGAATTATCCAAATTTATAAGATTGTAAAAATAAAATATTTATATGAATAATTACTCTAGAAAAACAAATCAGCTAAAAACCTTAAATTGGGCATTGTGGAGTTCTTAACAGCTGAGGAGCTCAACAGTTTTAATGCTTTGGTATCTTCTTTTCTTTAGTCTCTACATTTGATTTGGTGCCAAATCCACCCTAAAAATTAGCAGGTGTTTTCAAAATGGTTGATGTTATAACTTTAATTGTTACTTTCAAAACCTCCGGCAGTAGTTCTCACATTTAACAAAGTATGTAATTCCCAACATCTATCACACTGTTCCCAGGCCACAAGGCTATAATAGAGAAACATTTCTTAAAACGAAAATAAAAATTTGTTCATTTCAAATTCAAGTTACTCAGTTTTATGCATTGCTTCTAAGCTTTATGATCACACTTGGATTAATCAAGTACCATAACTGTGGTTTGAAAGCCTTTTATTTCTCTACAACCCTGTCCTCATGTTCCCTTAGCCCTTTCCTTCTAGAAGAAATCAAATTAATGTAATGTCATCTCACCATGTTTCTTCACACTTCAAAAAACTGCCCTTTACTTTCTGTTCATTCTAGCTCATCAAAGAGGAATTCATTCCTTTGTTTTTCTAAAGTTGTGTCTCGATGTGCACCTGAATTGTATCCCCTCTTTTCTCCTTCAGAATCTCACTGCACTTGTCTTTTTACTCTGTTGCATTACTCTTCACTCCCATTACTGATTCATTCTATCTACAAATCTTCCAGGGTTTCCAAGATTCAGCTTTCTCTTCTAGTGATACCTTTTCTTTTGCCTTTGACCAGTATCCTTTTCAGAAAGGCATCCCCATACTAAACTTCCTCCACTTCCCTTTGAGAAATATATCCATTAGCTTCTGGAATCTGGATCTTGCTCCAACGAGCATATTGAAACTGCTGTTTTAAATATCACTGTCATTTTCTTAACTGTCAAAGTTCATTCCCATATTTATTGTCTTTAGCTTTAGGTTTACTTGATATGGTTACTCAATTCGTTCTATTTACTTGTTACTGTTTTAACAACCTTCTCTGAGAAGACATTTGCTGTGACAGTGGGTCCTTCTTTCTGTTCCCTTGAAGTGGATATTTCTCCAGTTCTGGCCTCTCTATCCCACAGCAATCACACCCATGCCTTTACCATTGCCAGTAAACTTTAGATAACAACCCTCTTATTTGTATCTCCAATGTGACATTTAGCTGTGTCATTTTGAATATTCACTAGGTACCCTCTCTATTAAGCACCTCACATCCCACTGCCTCAAGCAGATCTCATGGTATTCCCCTTTAATAAACCAAATTCTCCCCATCTCTTCTTAATCTTTTCTATTGGCCACCAAAACCCAATATCCCCACCTATCAGACCTTTAGGCTCACATTTAATTTTTCTTCTGTCAGCCCCCCTAACACAGATTAGCTGTCAGAAAGGAGAAGAATTTGTGAAGACCTGGACAAAGTACATATATTTAATTTGTTTCCTTATATATAATGATTCTAATATCTTGTAAATTGTATCAATATATTACATGTCAAAACAAATATTTCCTTAATTTTCCACAAATAGCAAATGTGTTATCTGAAGTCAAACTGCAGTGTAGTGGTTTGAATGACCATAGCTCCCATAGACCCATTTGCTTTAATACTTGGTCCCAAGCTACTGGAACTCTTTGAGAAGGATTGGACATGTGACCTTGTTAGAGGAAGTGTGTCACTGGGGAAGGGCTTGAAGGTTTCAGAAACCCACACCACTCCATACCATTCTCTCTCTCTCTTTCGCTCTCTCTCTTTCTCCCTCTCCCTCTCTTGTTTAGTGCTTGTGGATGAGTTGTATGTTCTCACCTACTCTTCCTGTACTATAGCTGTCTGCCTGTTGTCATACTTCCTGGCACTATGGCTATGGACTCACCCTTTGGAATCATAAAACACCAAATTAAAGTCTTTCTTTCAATGTTGCCTTGGTCATAGTGTTTTATCACGGCAATAGAAAGGGAACTAAGACAGGAGTCAGTACACAGGGCTATTGCTGTGACATGTCTAACCATACTGTTTCATATTTTGCCCATATCCACTGGTTTCAGAGGTAAACGGTATTAACAACAAGGCTAACAACAATTTTTGGAATCTATCTTTATGCTAAGAATCTGCCTGCTGGAAGGAAAACTGAAGAGTTTCAGACTAGCTTTGCTGGGAGTGAAGATTTCAGGTATAGCCAAGTATTGCCTGTTTCGTGTGGCTATGAGTAATCACTACTATGCTGATCTACAATGGAAAAGAGCAAGCAGGGCAAAAAAAAATACAAAATGTACAGTTTGAGGAAAAAAAGAACACTAGGATATTAACATTGAAGCCTTAGTCTGTGATAAAAGATATGGAGAAATGTAATAAAGGTAGTGACCCTCAGGGCAAGAACCCGCCCAGTTGTAGGCTCTCAGCTACTGCTCCAAAACAGTGCCTGCCTGCTGTTGCCATGATCCCTGCCATGATGGTCATGAACTCACCCTCTAACACTGTAAGCAAGCCTCAAATGAGAGGCATTATTTTATAGGTTGCTTAGATCTGCATGGTATTTTGTCATGTCAACAGAAGTAACTAAGATGATTTGCATTTCTCTACTGGTATCTATCACTTACATCATGCATTTTCCAAAGGATTTTACACAGCCATTTGTGGACATGCTTTACTTCCTACACTAAAAGAAAATGTAAGCACTTTTGATTTTTAAAAATATACCTTATTTCCTTATTCCTAGTTGAAGGCTATAGAACAGTAGTTCTCAACCTGTGGGTCACGACCACTACAGGGACACCTCGTATTATCAGAAAAACACACATTTCTGGTGGTCTTAGGAACTGAGACTCCTTCTCTTTCATGTCCAGGTGGGTCCACCCACATGCAGACAAACACAGCAGTACAGAACTGTGTTAAAGGTCACAGCATTAGGAAGGTTGAGGACCACTGCTATAATGTATCTTCTCCATATCAGGATCATCACAACAAGAAACTTCACAAAAAAAAAAAAAAGAAAAAAAAAGAAAAGCCGTGCGGTGGTGGCGCACGCCTTTAATCCCAGCACTTGGGAGGCAGAGGCAGGCTGATCTCTGTGAGTTCGAGACCAGCCTGGTCTACAAGAGCTAGTTCCAGGACAGGCTCCAAAACCACAGAGAAACCCTGTCTCGAAAAACCAAAAAAAAAAAGAAACTTCAAAAAACTGATAAATATCATTAGATTTCACCCACTAATGAAACGAATGAGTTTTCTTCATTTTTAGATAAAAAGTAAGTCAATATATATAAATCCTATGATTATAATGACAAATTGAGGATAAGGAAAATCAGAAGCAACCACAAATAAAAAGTCTGAAAAGAGACAGAAGGAATCATAACTAGACAAGTTGTTTGGGATTATTTTAATTCCAAGGACAAGGAATAAAACTTGGAAAAACTAGGAGGTAAAAGAGGATGAGGTTATCATTTAAGAGCCTCAATTTATTATAAACATTGCAATTAAACTAAATCTTCTCCTGGAGAGATTTAAAAGTGAAAAATACAAAAGAAATATACCTAAAAAAAAAAATAGGGACACACACACAGAGAGAGTGTTAAAGCTATTTTGCAAAACCAGTTCGCGTTATTTTAGTTTACAAAGAAAGTGGCTTGAATTTTGTTTTATTGCTCAATAAAAGGCAGAGTTGAAAATCTTTAAAAGGACCAATTTTCTCCACTGTTCTGTTAGATTTTCCTGAGGAAATGTTTGCAGTCAGCATGGCCTGAGATAATGAGTTCTTAGAGAAACAAGCTCAGTGTTCTTAATGTGCCCTTACTTATACACACATGTCAAATTTTGCTGCTTTTTAAACAACATGGTGTAAAAGTAAATATGTAATTACATAATTTATTGGATAATCATTTAAGGTCTATTATGAGTTGTCCTTCACTGTTATTTTTCTTATGCATTATTCAAATCCATTTCCAACTTCATCACTTTGTAACTCAGTGTTCCTGTAGCACTTAAGAACTTATTCCCCAAGAATAAGAAAAATACATTTTAAAGAATATGCGCTTCAGGCTGGGGAGATGACTTGGTTGATAAAGTGCTTGTTGTGTAAGCATGAAAACCAGAGTTTGGATACTAGGCATTCAGAAAAGTCTGTTCACGGTATCATATCTATCAACTTAGCCTTGGGGAAGGAAAAACAAGTAGATACCTGGAGCTTACTGACCAGGCAGGCTAGCCTTACCTATAAGTTCCAGGTTCAGCAAGAAAAGAAAGGTACACCATGATTGAAGAGGACACATGATGCTAACTTCTGATCTCCACATGTACTTACATACATAGGTAAATATAAACATACATATACATCATATTACCATATACAAGAATAAATACCTACGTAAGTATAAGAACATGAAACACGTGGCTAAAAAAAGCAGATTAGATGTGTGTAAGTACAGAACATACTAGAAATTCTGTCTTTGTAAGAAGCCAATATATTAGGCTATAGTCACCTAGTATGTACTCTACTCCAATCGCAGGATTGGGAAGTGGGCAGTAGAGGGACGAAGGTTAGGGAAACATACTCTTTCCACTAATGGTCTCCTTACTGCCCCTAGTCCAGCCACCTTGCCCCTGTTTCCAGACTTGTTTCTTAAATATTTTATTTGCAAAGGAAGGAGCAGGCAACTGCTTTAACTATAATCATGTCCTTCTTTTATGTTTACACAAATTTATGAAAACTCAAGCAAATATCCAAAGTAATCATCACCTTATTCAGATCCTGTGTGTTCACAAATTCACACAAACACACATGCACAACTAGCAGCTTCCTTAATTAAGGAGACACAAGAACATGATTTTAATAAGTAAATTTAAAAACAGAGGTGGAATAGATAGTAGCCGAAGTACATCCTCTACACCATCTAGATTAGGAAAGATTGCTTCTCATTCTAATGGAGAAATGAAGAGTAAAGGGAAAAATGTCTTGTCTCTATTCATACCCCAGTGTTTCCTATAGGGAGATTGATGCCTTAAGAGGCCAAAATGTTCTGTTGCCACTAGAAGATGCATGTGTGCATGTATATGTGTGTGTGTGTGTGTGTGTGTGTGTGTACGCAAGGAAGGTTTATTATCATGGAAAAATGCTGTCTTAATTTTCTTCTCAAATTAGACAGAAGAAACTATGTACTTTGTAAAACATATGATTATATATCTTAGTTAAAAATATAATAATGTAAATTTCTAAATAGCTCATTACTAAGTACATAATTCATACATCAGAGGCTACAAGCACATGAAAACACTTTTTGAGCTTTTGACTTTTAATCTTCTTCCTAGTCCACAGGTGAAAGGCAAATGCAAATACACTAAACCTTTCAGCTCCCAGTGTTGTGGTTGGTAGATTTTATGGGAAGTCTGTGAAGACCTTTGTTCCTTTTCTCTCTGGTTCAAAGTGTACAAAAGTCCCTTGCACTGCCAGGGTGGGGCTATAGAAAGGAAAGTATTATAACAGCCAAGCTGCTTGGAACTTTTGCATTGCTATATCAGAACAGAACGGTGCATGGCTCCCTGAAATTAAAAATGGAGTTTTATATTAATGATTAGAAGTACACTTTCTAACTGGAAGATAGGTCAGTGATCTGCATTTAAGGATCTAGTAACTGACTCACCCACTGGAAAAAGAGATCACATGACACTTTACCTGTTCAGGGTTTTGTACTATGTATCTCCTAATGGTAGTTTGTGGATATGTAGTAACTTTCACTGTTGGAGAATGAAGTTCCTGTAAAGAAAAATGAAATCCATATAACTACATATAAGTATCATTATTTGGTAACCTGGAGCCATTAATAATAAGGAACAATTTTTATGGTGAACATTATATAGTCATTTTCATTAACAATGTTATGTGACTATGATTTATTTAACTTTAGTGTTGGAAATACTTTTACAAAGCAGCATTTGCTCAGTGCTGTTGCAAGTAGTTGACTATACTAATTTCTATTTTTACCATACTTTTTCGTATTTTATTATGTTTTTTTATATATTCTTCTCTGCTAGAGTTTGGCAAGGTAAAAAGTTCTATGAAAACTAACAGTTATTTATCCTTACATTCTACCCTACCTCTAAAGACTCAATACCTAATGACAATAAATACTTTACAAAAATAATAGAGGTACTATTCTTTCGTAAAATATTGAAAGTGAATATTTCCAAGACTCCAGTTCCTAATTCATTTTTATATTTACATACTGGAGATATATTGGAGTAGAGTGAAATTGCATAAATGGTGATAGAATATATTAAATAGGGTACACTATTTTCCCTTTTATTGTGCTTCTCTTCCCATTTTGGAACAATTCTGCTCCTTGTTTTTATGTCTAAATTTTCTACAGTCTTCTGAACCATCTAAGACACAAACAGAATTGGCAATTTCTCAGAAAATTAGGAAACAACCTTCATCAAGACCCAGCAATACCACTTTTGGGTATATACCCAAAGGATGCTCAATTGTGCTACAAGGACATGTGCTCAACTATGTTCATAGCAGCATTGTTTGTCATAACCAGAAACTGAAAACAACCTAAATGTCCTTTGTCCAAAGAATGGATAACGACAATGTGGTACATTTTACACGGAGTACTGCACAGCAGAAAAAAATAATGACATCTTAAATTTTTCAGGTAAATGGATAGAGCTAGTAAACATCATTTTGAGTGAGGTAACCCAGACCCAGAAAGACAATTATCATGTGTACTCACTCATAAGTGGTTTTTAAACATAAAGCAAAGAACACCAGCCCACCAATCACAATCTCAGAGAACCTAGACAACAATGAGGACCCTAAGAGAGAGACATACATAGATCTAATCTACATGGGAAGTTGCAAAAGACAAGATCTGAGTAAATTGGGAGCATGGAGACATTAGGAGAGGGTGGAAGGAAGGGGAGACGGAAGAAGGGGAGCAGAGAAAAATGTAGAGCTCAATAAAAATAATAATAAAAAAGAAATAATACTGTTCATAGTCATTGAATAAAATTGTAGCATTATGTTTTCTGTTCTATTTTAAAGTCTATTTAAAATAAGGGCCTTAAAATTGCCCTAAATATTCTCACTCATCTCACTTCCTCCTACCAAGTCTGAGGCAAGAGAATTTGGAAAATTTAAAATGAGCAAAGTGACTTGAATCTAAATAACAACTAGTTTAAAGTAGGTGTTTCCACTGGGGTTTTTATTTTTAAGAAATTCATTACAAAATTCTCTTTTTCTACATTTTACTACATTTCTTTCTAAATTTTCTCAGAGAGAACTGTGTTGCAATGACACGTTTAGATAAAAAGTTAAGCTTAAATTCAATTTATATTAAATAAGTTGTATAGAAAAAATACTCATAATTTACAAGATGTCAACTTTTTTCTGCAAGACATGGGTTCTGAGTATGAATCAAATGCAGTATGGCTTCCAGGCTCTCTGATTTTTATTATTTGTTTTTCTGTTGGCCCAATCCACCTGCCCATCTGGCTACTAGTAATATTTTCAAGGCTATGGACAATCACCACACATCACAAGGATAGCACAATATGACACACCCTATAGCCTGGTACATATCCTTAATGTACTCAATAAAAAATACTCATGCATATAAAAATAAACAGAGCCAATCAGTAGAATAGCACAGTGTGTTTGCATCTAAAAATCAGAAAGGGTACCTCCCCTTCTCTTCTCAGTCTCTTTATTACTTGCTGGCCTCTTGGAACTGTTTGTTTTACTCATTACCTAAAGAATTCTATATGTTTCTGTCTATTGTTAGAAGCTGGGCCTGCTTGTACATGCTTCAGTTAACCATTGCAGATAATCCACATCAGAACTGTGTAGGAGGGTTCAATGGAGAACTTGATGCTGGGAAGACTGGGAATTTCCACCTACTTCTTGCTGCCGGCGTGATTTGTCACCACAGAAGCAGCACTAGGCAGCCACTCTGATGTTCTCTATGAACAGCATAAAGCAGATGCAATCTTGGACCATGGAGCTGAATATCTCCATTGTCTTTTTTTTTTTTTGCCCCACCTCTGCCATAGCATATTTCAGAGGAAGTTTTCAGGATTTATATTGTCAAAGGCACTAATAGATTCATGCTCCAGGCTACCTGCATGGAAAGGAGCTGGAGCAACTGGGAGCACATTGACCACCTTGTGTACTTACTTTGCTAAGAACTTAACTTTTTTCAAGCACATGCATGACTCACATCTGTGTCCCTTTCCAAAAGGTTAGAAGCTTCCAAAGTCTAACACACTTGGGCTCCAGCTCCTTTGAAATTAGTTTCTATTTATGGACCATTTGGATCACCATTGTTCTAGATTTCGTTTCAGTGGCTGCATTGCCACCAGACTTGGTGTATTTTGGATTATCATTACAGTAGGTGATATTACGGACAGACCAGAAACTTGCAGCCACACTTACTGTCTCTGGGATCATAATTTGGCTGTTCTTTGCTTTCAAAAGTCTGTTGTTCTGATTCTGGATCCCATCTTGGGGGAGTGGTGGTTTGAATAAGTTTCCCTTAGGAGTCAGGTAGCTGAACATTTGGTGCCAGTTGGTGGTACTGTTTGAGTAGAACATGGAATCTTTAGGTGGAGGAATCTTTCTGGAGGAAGTACTTCATTGGAGATGGACTTTGTGGGTTTATAGACACACTCTACTTCCAGAATATTTTCTGTTACATGTTTATGGTTAAGATGTGATCTCTCAGATTTCTGCTCCCGCCACCTCTTGGTATGGTTCACCTACCATTATGGACTCATCTTCTGGAACTATAAGCCCAATAAAGTCTTTCTTCTTGTGCTTCCTAGTGTGAGTCAACTTGACACAAGGTAGAGTCATTAGAGAGATAGAAGCCTTAATCAAGAAAATGCTTCCATAAAAATCAGGCTGCAGGAAAGCCTATAGACAACTTTGTTAATTAGTTATCGGTATGGAAGGGCCCAGTTTATTGTATGTGGACCCCTGGGCAAGTGGTTCTGGGTTCTATGAGAAAGCAGGCTAAGCAAGCCATGGAGAACAAGTCAGTAAGCAACACTCTTCCATGGATTCTGCATTAATTCCTGACTCCGCAATCCTGCCCTGTCTGAGTTCCTGTGCTAACAACCTCCAGTGATGAACAGTGATGTGGAAGCATAAGATAAATAAATCCAGTCCTCCCCAAGTTGTTTTTGGTCGTGGTGTTTTATCACAGCAATCCCAACTCTAAGACAGAAGTTGGGTTGGTATCAGGATAGTGGGGTACTGCTGTGACAGACAAGATCATGCTGTTTTGGGAGGATTGTGGAGAAATTTTGAAACTCTGGGCTGGAAAAGTCATTGAACATTGAGAGCTCAGTGAGCTCTTCTGGAAGACATAAATTTTGACAGATGATGAAGCCCTCGTTTGTGACATAGGGAAATAAAGCCTCTATCAGGTCATTTGTGTGAAGGATCTGTGGTGGCTGAATAATTGGCTGTGACTAACAAGAGACCAGAACTACTAAAGTAAAACCTTTTCCTTGCTGTGACAATCGTTGCTGGTCAGCTGGGATGAAGAATCAGTGAAGATTACGAAGAGATCAGCATCACTGAGATGAAGTCTTCTAGGAAGTGGTTCCTGAGAGAACACAGAAGCTGTGTTCTAGAGGTGGCCTAGGTTGGTAGCTGAGCTTGGTAATGCCTAAGTCACCTGGGTGGTACTAGCTTTGAAAGCATGAGGTTACCGAGAGCACCTGAGTTTTAGCATTGTGAAAGGCCATTAGTAAAGGTGCAGCCTCAGTGGCAGTTGAATTTGAGGCTTGGCACCATGAAGAGAGCCTATGGGAGGGTATTGGTGAAGTGCAGCCCAGGTGCAGCAAAAGACCCCAGCATTTTGGAGATGCCAGTACCATGGGATGACGAATAAGAACAGCCCCAGCAATGAAATGTAGCCAGATGGATCCTAGAAGGCAAGCTGGGTGGAGCCAGAGAAGTAGCCCAAGGCCTTTGGAGGAGTCCAGAAGAGTGTGACTCCCAGACATTGGATACTGAGTTATTTACAGTTGGAGTTTGTTTTTGTGATTTTTTTTCAGATTGTTACTATGCTTTGGTTCTTCCCCTTTTAAGTAAGAACGTTTTTAATGTATTTTTATTTTATAGGAGCCCACAGTTGGGAGATATTGGAGTTTAAAAGTCAATGGGTATTTTAAAGTGTTTAAATTTAAGTGCTTAAAATTTTAAAGATTTTGGGACTTTTTAAGTTAATAAAATGTTTTATATTGTACTATCAATATTAATGTGTAATCTTGGGAATGGAAAAGAAAGAAAAAGATTGTGGCTTAACTGTGACTTATTTTTTTTTTTTGAGTTATTTGGCAAGGGGTCAGTTGCACTGGCTAGTTTTATGTCAACTTGGTACAAATCAGAGTCATTAGAGAAGGGAGCCTCAGTTGAGAAATTGTCTTCATAAGATCAGGCTGTAAGCAAGCCTGTAGTACATTTTCTAATTAGTGATTGATGAGGGGTACAGCCCATTGTGGTTAGGGCCACCCGTAGACCTGTGATCCTGGGTTCTTGAAGAAAGCAAGCTGAGCAAGTCAGTAAGCAGCACACCTCATGGCTTCTGTATTAGCTCCCACTTCCAGGTTCATACCCTGTTTGAGTTCCTGTGCTGACTTCCTTCAATGATGAACAGCAATTTGAAAGCAAAACCAAACCATTTTCTCCCCAATTAATTTTAGTCATGATTCTTTATCACAGTAATGGTAACGTTAATTAAGATACTTCCCTAATCACTTTTGGTCATAGTGTTTTATCATAGCACAGGAAAGTAACTAATATATGGTATGTAAATTATCATTCCTACTTACAGTCCTGGTCCCCACTCTTTTCCCTCACCAAGGGCAAAGACTTCTGCCAACAGGGTCGCAAGCTGTAAGAAGCACTAGGGGGACCAGAAATGTTTAGCACACCTAGTTGTCATTTCAAAGGTAGGTACATAATTTGTTTTCATTTTGCTTTGTTTTGTTTATGACCAGAATGCTGAGAACAGATGTGTTTAGTAGCCTAATGACATCTGTACTATCTGTATGGCCAGGCAACACCAGTTCCCCCAGATTTATGTTTATCTCAGTCAATCTACAGTGCTTTCTCCCAGAGCCCTTATCATGAGCATTGTTTACCTTGAATCTGCTTCCTTAGTTACTATATATAAACCTATCTTTCACCTGTATTTTTACAAGAGTTTCAATGCAATCATGTCTTAAGCATTATCGTATACATGGGATTAGGTTAATTATCAAGAGAAAATATTTTTCCAAATTGTGCTATACTTACATATGTCTAAAAATAAACTGCCCAGTGTCAAACTTTGGAAGTTTGCATTAGCACTGCCTACTGAGTCACGTTTAATCAGACTTTCTTTTCCACTCATTCTGCTCGCTGTAGTGTTTGCAGAGACTCCCACAGCAAGTTAGGTAATAAGAGTGACTAATTTATGCTTCATTTATGGATATTTAAATGCTTTAGAGTAAGGACTTTGGGCAACCTTTACAATGACTTGGGTATTTTTATTCTACCCACTGATATCAGTTTTGAGAAAATCTAAAAAGTTTTATAGATCAAGGAGAAAAGATCTGGATCTAACATTTTGTAATTAAGAGTACCTGGTCTCTTGTCTGATTTGCTTTCTGGAGAAGGGTTGATGGTGCTTGCTCAATGGTGAGATAATCCTCTGGTACTTCTTTGTGGAGAGTGAAAGCCAGTTCAGATGCAGAGTCACTCTTCAAATTAAGGTTATTCTCTAGTTAAAGCTAGCTGATGTGGCCACACAAAGTACATTGGAGACCACAAAGAAATGTGCTATGCAAGTATGACCAATAGCAACTCCAGAAGCAATAGCAGCAGCTTGGGGACTAGGTGCCTCTCTATAAATTTTAAAATACACATGGTGAGATTTTTTATGAAGTATTTTGTTTTGCTGTATTCATCCCTGCAGAATTAGAACAAAATACTGCTTAATGTTAGTCAATTAAAATTTTGGCTTTATCTGGGCATTGTAGCACACCCCTTAAAATATTCATCGTGTTGGAATAGAGAGCCACAGATTATATTAAAAGGGACAAAAGAGACAGAAACCCTGTATGTATTGCTGCAGGCCTGTAATTAAAGTACGTAGGAGGCTGAAACAAGGGTATCTGGCTTTGCAGATTAGCCTGGTGTACATACCTAGACTTGTCTCAGAAGTTCAATAAAAAGGGAAGAAAGACAGACAAAAAAAGAAAAAACACTAGAATAAAGAAAAACTGGAAATGTTTTATAGGAACGCTCAGTATTATTAATATAAGAGGCTTGTTTTACATTAATGAGAACATGATCTGTAAATTTATAGTGAAGTAATCAAATACATATACAATTAAATAAAATAATGCTCAGAGATTATGAAAGAAAGCGTGGGAAGTTGGGAAGATTGTAAGAGCCAGAAATCATGAACATCCCTAGCAAAACCTTATTTGCTGGATCTAAAATCAATGCACACATGAATTCACAGTGACTGTGATTGCATGTATAAGACCTGTCCAAGATCAAACCAGTCAAAATACCAACACGGTTGAGGGAGATCATGAAGTCCCACCCCTACCTAAAGGAGCATCTGGAAACTGATAGCTACTAGGGGATGGGGAGTAAGATTTTGTCAGGGATGTGTCCCTGAGAAGCTCTCATTCTCTAACAGAGGCTCCAACAGCCATACCTATGCAGGAAGCACCAAGAGAACTCTGAAAAATCTATAAAAGCACATGAAGGCTGGAGAAAAAGGTGTTGTGAGGGAAGGATATGAATCAGTGGAGAAGGAATAGGAAACAGATTTGATCAAAACACATTATATCCAAAATTCTCAATAAACATATGAGGGAAAAGAAAGTGGTTAATAAACCTCAAACTATTCAACCAAACTAGGAATCAGAGCTTAACAACAGCAAAATACTATGTGTTGGCCAGAAACTTAAAATAGCATCTTCTCTCTTGTTTACACCCTAAAATTGTGTGCTCCTCTCCCATGTGACTACAACTTTAATATGCTTTATTTCTTAGACGTTTTTTGCATATATCAGTTAGCTAAATCTTTTTTTTATTACAGATCTCATTTAGATATACAATACTTACATTAAAACCTAATCCAATAACTAGGATTATTAGGTCATAAAGGTGAAAGATAATTACAGTCTGTTTGTTATTGAAATCATACACTCATAATGAACATAATCTCTTGTCCTGTAAGGGTCTACCTCTAAATATAAATTTTTAAGTATAAGCACTTGCAAAGGCAGTTCCTCAGTCAACCCAAAATGCAGATGTTTTATTTGCACTAAAACCAAGAACCCTTAAAATAGCCAAACTCACCAGAAGATTCTCAGCTAAAATTAAACTACACTTAAACTGAAAGTTTGAATGAGAGAGAGTAATGCAAGTAAAAATGTAATTCATGGCACTTGGTGCACATTGTTTTCCTGAGCAGGATTTATTTTCATATATGAGAATATTCTCTTCCGTTTGTGAATGTGTAGTTCTATAAAGATCTAAAGATTGTTCACACATATGAACATGACTTACACAAAAAGGAGAAAAACAAATCTAATGTAACATACAACTTTGTTTACCTGTTCGGCATTTTGTGTTATATGTAGAGTGCTTGGCGCGCAAGTAGAGATTTTCAGAGTTGGAGAATGGAGCTCCTGTTGAGAGAAACAAGACATTCAGAAATTGTTTCAGAGCACTGTGCTTTGAAAGTCTCCTGTCACTGGGATTATTAGCTCATACAATTTAAAGGATGATGTGTCCTTTATATTTTTATAATAATTTTATTAGTTACAAATAAGAGCACCGCATATAGCTTTCTTTGATGATGTCTATCTTTCCAAAGGGCACATTTGCTGAATTACTTGGCCAACTTTTTAAAGTAACCTAACAATAAAATAAATTCTAGAGCACTTTTATAGCAGCCCAGTCTTGTATTGTTAGCTTTTATTTTTTTCTTCTTTGACAACCATACAAACATATACCACAATGGTATTTTATGTCATATGTGAATAAGATAAAAAATTTGTTGGGCAAAAACAAATAAAAATTATCAAACTAATAGAGGAAACTACCTTTGAAAACATGAGTGTTACTTTTAGATTCTTTGAAGTTGGCTCCATCCGTCTTACTCTGTTCTGGTACCAGCTTTAATTCTGGACTCAGCACTGTTGCTTCAAAATCATTCACGGAAGTGAAGCGGTGTGCTATTCATAGTGATTAGACAAAAATGATTACCCTTTTGACTATGCTATATCACTGTTTATCTTTCTCCCCAAGTTAGTTAATATGCATTGCCTCATTATTGTGTACAGGTATTGGGGATCCAACCCGAGACCTCACATGTTACCCAAGTGCTTACCACTAAGCTCCATCCCCATCTCCAGATTGCAAAGTTGATAGCATTACTCAAGCTCCTCACACCTCCCTATAATTTACAATGGATTGACATGCCTCCAGGATATTTTCCCACAAACAGAAAATGTTTTTCTAAGAAAGGGATAATTAAAATCATCACAGGTATACAAGGTAAACACTGACAAGTTTATCAGAAGCCAAGCTACAGTGGAAGTATAACATGTGTTTTTAAAACACTTGCTCAAACTGGAGAATGTTCTAGACACTTTGGCACTTTTTTTTTATCATTTTGTCTTCAACTTGTTATATTTTCATCTTGCCCTTCTTTTGTGTCAACTTCAATAACACAGATTCAGTATTTTCAGGCACCTCTGAATAGGTTCCTGCATTTCCTGCTAGAAGCTAAAAATTGTTCAGGTAAATGCAGAAGGTTACAGACTGTACAGCAAAAAGGTACATATTCTTCACTTCAAAAAAATGATTCCAAATACAACCATGTGCTAATGGATCTGGTAAAAAGATCATGGGGAAAAAAAGAGAAGTTAATCTATATGAACATAATGCTTTTGTTCTTTTTTTAAAAAAAAATTAGTGAGATATTTTAATAGCATATTAATTATACAAAGTAAATGGTTTCATCATGACAGTCACATGCATAAAATGTTGTTAGATTATAATTATCCCTTTATTGATCCCGCAGTCATTTCCTGTTTCATAAGAAGTGAGAAATTGTTTGTGAATGAATCAATGAAGAGCATGTCATAATTTAAATGTCACCATAGTAATAAGGTTTCTTTAGCAGTCTTTTTAAGTGTTTAATTTTGTATAAATCACACACATATGTATATGTATATGCGCATATATAGAGAGAGCCTTTATATTGAAATCATTAAATCAATGGGCAGTGATATTTTGATTCACACAGCTTTTGCACCACAGCCTGATAATTAACTCCTGATAATTAAGTAAGGCACAGATGAGGTGTTTTGTTATCATGGTACAATAGAAAGGTGCCTGGGCTTGGAGTCTGGCTACTTGGGTTTGAACCGTGTTATAGGTCTGGACAATTTGTGATACTGGGTAACTCTTATCTCTTCTAGGAAGTTCAGTTTCCTCGTGTGGGAAATGACATGAGGTTGTGTGTAAACGCAGTTTAGACAATCCTTACTCTCTATTTTATAATTTCTAATATTTCCATAAACAAAGGAAGATCATTTTTACACTTTAAACTTATTTTTCCGTATTGGTTCCATAGAGACAAAATAATTTTAAGTTCTTTAAGCTTGTCATTTTTGTTTTCCTTTAATGATAATGTTACTGATGATGATGAGATAATAACACATATTATGAGTTTTCTATTTCAAGCAGCTTATATAGCATTTTCTAAGTCAATATTTAAAACAAGTTCATAAGAAAGGTACCAGAACAACCCTATTATACTCACAAGTAATGTTATATAAAGAAGCTCAATTTAATAGGTGAAAGTCATACAGGCAATATTAAGTACTAGAATTTCAATAAAAGTAGCATGGCTCCAGAAATCACACATTTAATCAATCTACATTACCATATTTATAACTTGCTTGATTATACTTTGTTTTATAAATTGAAAAATCTACTTATAAGGTAAGTTATGATTAGATGTTATATTAGGAGTCTAAATATATTTTTATTTGCTTCTTTAAAATTAGTTCTTGTGAAAAGTAACATTTATATTTTTGGCTATTGGAGAATTAACTGAAGACTTTGTGCATGCTAGAAAAAGGGTTTTACTGCTAAACTATATCCTGGCAATTGTTTTCTGTGGCAGCATTTCAGTATGTACCTCAGGCTGACCTCATCATTTCCCTGCCTTTAGTCACAGTCTCCTTGAATTACAGGAGTGCATTATCACACCCATTTCAAAAGCAACTTTTGTATTCTTCAAAATATTACACCTATCTAAAAGTGATTGCATGAGGAGACAGTCCTGATTAAATAATTTAAGCTGTTATAAATTAAATAAAGGGTATCTGTAGACTGCATGATAGATTTGCAAAGTATAGCCTCGGGGCTCTAAATTAAATAAGGCACTAAAGTTCTATTTACCACCTACATCATTTAATCCCTTTAATATTTCAGGATAGTTCTACTTTTTCTTATAAAATATACACTGTATTATTGAGTCATCTATCCTTGTGGCTCAGAAATGATAAACATCACCTTGTTGTCAACTTTCTTTACACATAAGTCTGGTGAAATCAATGTTCATAATTACACAGGTGAGATTGGTAGAAAATCCAGGTCTGTTTGTCCTCTGTTGCCTCCAGTAATGATTTTCAGCTTTGACAAAGTTGTAACAGTGCTGCTCCTTCTCTTCCTCATTTACTTTTTATGAAGTAGACATGGCCTTGGCAATTTTAAAATCAGAGTGGATTGAAATCAGTTGACTTTTTGAGGAAATTTTGCCACACCACTCAAAATAATTTTCTACATCTTAGCACATACTTCATCAGAGCTAGGAACTTTGGTTTCCAGTAGGGAATTCACTATTCACAAAAAATGTATCCATTTTCAACTGTTAAAATAGCTATGTTTCTTCAGAGTTAAATCAGTTGAAATGTAATGGGCCAAGTTCCTCAGTTATTTACTCTAATAACAGTGCTTTTCAGAATCACAGTGCAGGGAAGAAAGTCAGAGGCTGGGAAACTGTTATTCTCATGTAGACATTAAAAAAAACCCCTACAAAACATACCCTATGTTCTTAATTTAAGAATTGTTTGGAGAATGGAATTAAAAATCAGGACAAATGCTATTTTTGTCCTCTAATAAGTTTTTATGCTATTCTATGGTGATAAAAATAGCATTATCACCAAATGGCTTATTATAATAAAAATACAAACATGTTTAAAGTGAGACACTTTATTATCTAATTAGAATGAACTAAAGAAGATAATTGGTATAATGGAAATATTTGAAATAGGCTTCTAAATTCAGTGATGCATAATTCATTGAAATAGCTGTGTTAACTTGGGGAAGTTATCATTGATGGTTGGAACACTGGGTTTTTTAATTTGTATTTTTGTTTTATTTTCTCTGAAAACCAAGTCTTGTATAACCAAAGCTAGTCTTAAATTTCTTTTTTTTTTTTTTTTTTTTTTTTACAGCCAATTGAAACTCTTTATTCAAGCCAGCTGGAAACACACCCAAGTGTTTGGGAGACCTAGGTGTGGCCCCTACTGTCCAGAACACAGGGCTTTTTAAAGGCAGAAACCACGCCCTGGCATCTCACTGACTGCAGGAGGGAGGGTTGCAGAAACAAGCAGTTTAACAAAAACTAAGACAAGCAGTTAACTGGAGGGGCGCCTCGCCAACAGGCAGTTTAACGGAAGCTAAATTACCTAGGATATTCTAACCTTGGGTTCCTAGACTAAATAGAGTTGGGGAGTTTTCCGTGGGATCTCCATCAAGGAGATCAAATTCTAGTTAAACCTGAAACGACCTCAGCAAGAATACAAGACCTCTGGCCTGTCTCTCCCCAGGACAAAATAATATAAGCCAAAATAACTCTGAACTTCTGATTCCCAAATCCTTTTAAGCCAGACATGTATGACCACATGCAGTTTATGTGGACACTGGAGATCACACACAGGGATTCATATATTTTAGACAAGCACCCTAGCAACCGAGCTGTATCTGCAGCCCTCTTTCTATGTGTAATGGATGTTACTTGTTATGTAACAGGGTAGAGAGATAGATTTAACAGACTATAATCTCAACCCTTACCAAAGTTATAATCAGTTAGCAGATAAAAATTTACAAATAAAAGTGAAATAAGAACTATAAGGAGTTAACTATAGAAACTTCAAGTGGTAAGAGGTAAAGTTAACCTCAAATAACCAAAGACTGGATTACAAAGAAATATTAGAGGAGGGTAATAAATCTTCCTACAATTTTGTCACGTGCAAAGAAGTGTAAACTTTGGGGACTTATTTCGAGAACAGAGGTTTATATTTGGTTGAATAAGAGTTCAACAAAACAATGTATGTACATAGGAAGCAGATCACAAGCAGATCTAAAAGTCAAACAAAGAAATTTATAGACTGAATCTCACTGAAATTTTTATGGGGAGAGGAATGACATGAAGTATTTTCAGAGTCCTTGAGAAGTTTTCTAGAAAACAAATTTAGGTGTATTGATTTTGGGAGCAATTCAAAATAATTTTGTATTGGAATATCTACATTGGATCCAATAACTTTTCTATAGTTTTGATTGAGTAAAAAAAATGGGCTAAGGGAAAGCTCATAAATGCTTGGTCCCATGTGATTAAGAACATGTGTCAGGAGCCTGTGTTGGAGAACAGCTGATCACATCACAATAGATAAAGAAACAGAGAAAGTGATCCAGGAACTGACCAGGGACAATATATACTGAAGGACATACACAAAGCGGATTTATTCTTTTAGGGAGACCACAGTTCCCCAAAAGTTTATAGATTCTCCAAAAATAGTTCTACCAACTCAGGCATAGATGTTTAAAACATGAGCCTGAGAGTGCCGTTTTATAATCAAGTCACAATAACACCCAGGCTAAAGTTCATGTAAGTAGATAAGTGGGTAAGTAAGTGCTATGTTTGAGGCAAACATCTTTCCTTAGAAAGTTCCAAATAAAGCTTGGTGTGTGGATGAGTACTGAAGAGTTATAATAGTCCTCACAAGAGAATCTTTGGGCACATAAGTAATGTGTCAAACCATTAGAGGGTTATAGAATGAAATTTAATAAACAAAAGAACTTCACTTTGACAGAATTTCATCAGCAGGGCAAGTACATGAATATATCTAAAAGCAAACTAATTAACAGCTACAAGCAACAATAGCTCAAGAAACTGATATGAGAACCAATCAAAATACCTGGCCTTTAACATCATATGCCATAACAATTGTGACAAATATTTATCCATCAAAACAACAGACCAAATATAAACAAGTCAATTTCAGATGCTTAATAAGACCTATGATCTGGAAAACAAAACTAACTGGTTCATTGAGTGACTTCCTTACGCCTATTAAGGTGATGTGCTGTTCAATTTTTTTAAGAAGCAATGCGTGCCTTTCTAGTTTAATTTCAAAGAAAGGCTGTGGAAGAATAACAGTCTGAAACAGTTCCAGCTAATAACTATGCCTTTACAAAAACCACATTCAGGAATTTGGAAAAGCCATAATCATAGAAAAGGAAGAAAAACCAGAGGTATGAAATACAAAAGGGGTAAGGGAAGGAGCAGAAAAGCAGAATAAAGAGAAAGAAAACGTTTACATATTCTATTTACACAACATTTATTTTGATTTGCCTTTGAGTCTTAATTTTACAAATAATGTGCCAACCTTTCAGAGGTGTAAAGCCTGGGTGGAAGGACAGACCAAAGTAGTATTTTATGTGTCACCCTCTAGTTAATTCAAGCTAATATCAGTTGTAAAAGTAGACCACATCTAGGGTAGTTGTAGATGAAAAAGCTGTAGGGTAAGAAAAATCTTAAAGATGACTTTTCAAGTGTGTTTTGAGGGATAAGTATGATCAACAGATATCTTAGTCAGGATTAACTATTTACAGAACCTGGAATTTAAATAACAAAGGTGGCAGGGAAGTGGGGAGAGTGCCAAACTGAATGTGTTTAGGAAACAGCAGTATGGATATCTGGAATAGGAGATGGAAAGATGTAATAAATGGGGGACAGATTCAAAAGCAGAATTGGAGGTCCCAAAATGGTCTTCACATCACCAAGGACATTTTGTGTCATTATGACCATACATTCCATATCAAGGTAAAGAGAGATCTTATTCTTTCAATATTTCCACTAAAGTTACCCCCAGGGCATTTGGACATTTGAAGTAACTAAAAATTAATAAATTTCTTACATCATCATATGTTTTGATAACATAATCAGTAAAATTAATGGAAAATATTTTAAAAATTAATTCTGAATGACAACAAAAATTTTTGATCCTGAGAAAGAACATATTTCAGACAGAATGATATTAATGCTTCATATTCTTAGGAAGTTTATGATGGCCTCAAATTCACTATGTAACTAAGGCTATTCTCAAATTCATTATGATGCTACTACCTCAGCCTCCTAAATGATGAGATTATACCATGTCCATCCTATCTTATTTATTTCTGTTCATCTATACTATCTTAGGTGGTTTATAATGGGTACATGTTAAAGAAAATAATGATGGAATGCAACAATGAATCAGATAGCACAGACTTTGTAATGTAAATAAGTCAAATGCCTATGCCGAGAATATAAAATATTGCATAATGGTTATAAGTATAGTCCTGCAAATAACTGCTAGGTTTAAAGCCCAGTTTTAGCTGTATGGAATTCCAAAGGTTATATTACATCTCTGTAATTCATGGACTTAGTCTGTAAAAATGGGAATGGTATAGAACTTCATTTATGAAAGTTTATAAAACAGTTCTGTAGATTAAAAGTTAAGAGACAATTCCAGAGAGGATATGAAATCCAAATCATGTGTACAAAAGGAAAAAAAAAGCCTGGGTATAATGATATGTATTTGTAGGCCTAAATACTTGGTAGACTGAGGCAAGAGGATCACATGGAATTAGGCCATCTTGGCTATCATAGTGAGACTGTCCAACTTCTTCCAAATGAAACAGGAAAATGCACTATGATTAATAGAAATCACTTTTCATCTTTTTTTCTATTCCTAACAACTTTCTCTATAAAACAATGGGATTTTGAAAAGAAAAAATCAAAAGATACATGTTTACAAATATACACATTTTGTTCAGGTCTTTAAAGTTTTTGTTTTGTTTTTACTTTTGAAATAGTTACTGTAAACTCACACTCTGGAAGGCTGTAACTTCATTATTTCTTTCATCCATGTGCATCCATCATCATTGATCAAACATATTAGCAGCACATGGATCATACATTTTTACCTTTAAATATTCCTCTAAATTCAATGGTCTTTAGAGACATTTCTTTATTTAGATAATGGATGGTTTGAGTTTATAGATATACACTGGTTGATAGGCATGTTCTGTATCTGCACTGCTTAGTACACAAACCAGTAGCCACATTCAGGTATTAAATGCTTAAAATGACAGTAGCGTGACTGAAGAACTGAATTAGGTTTTAACTAATTGAAATATGAAAGTTAATATGTGGCTATGGCATCTGTACTGGAAGTACATAACTTTTGTTTGTTTTCTTCCAAAATGATATTTTTATTGATTATTTGAGAATTTCACACAGTGCACTCAGATCACATTTACTTTTCAGTTAGTTCTCCCAGGTCCACTCCCTTACCTCTGTGCCCTATCCTCCCCAAAAGAAGAAAAAATACACCTAGTCCAATTTATGTTGCTCATATACTCGCTGGAGTGTGGAGGCCCAAAAATGTGAGCCTATTTCCACCTTGTCTGAAGGTCAGAGAGTTTTAGCTTGTTCAAAGTTGCTGACAAGTGTGGCTGCACATCCTGACCTAGGGTGTGGTTACTTGGTTTTTTTGACTTTAAGATGGCCCATATAGGTAGACTCACTCTACCCTGACCAATGTTCAGGATATTGAAGCATACTTCTACTCCTTCTTTGAAACAGGCGGTTTAACCTTGGGAGTGGCTGCCTTTAGAATATTTGGTCTAGGGTAGGTTCTCTGCCTAAACAACAGAATGCTTTTCTCATGGATTAATGAGAAATGGCTTAAAGTATTGAAGCAAGTAACTGTTCAAGTTGTCCTTTGTGTCCTTTGTATCATGTTAAAGCAGCCTTTTGTCTTCTTCCCCCTGTTGTATTGTAAAAGTGTATGGAAAATTAACCACAAGAAATTTCAGTATTGACTGGAACTCCCTTCTGGTACTATCTTATGTTTTTTGTTTTATTATTTTCACTTGTTTCTTCGTTCTCTTTACTATTTTTCTAATCCCCATGTCCCTAACCTGATAAGTTGGTCTCCTCCAACACTGGAGCATGATCAAACTCCCAGTGCCCAGTACCTTAAAGAAACCTGAGCCCTTTTCCACCCCCACCCCAACAAGAAGCCATCAACTGTGAAGAGCTAAACTTCAGCATCCTCATTCCAATTTTTAAGGGTACATTTCTAAGGAAAACATTAGGAGGTTTTAATTCTTGGTGTAAAAAGAAAAAAATAAAATTTAAATTCGCATCTCAAATATTGAGTTTCAAGATAACAACTAAGAACATGAAGAGTTCTAAATTATGTTCTCTAAAGAATATTTGTGTCATTAAGCACTATAAATACGTTTCTATTTAAGTCTTCTGATCATATACTATACACTTTGTAAAACTGCTTTAATACTTTTCTCCCTATTCTTCCCTAATTGGCCAAGCCCTATTAAGCTTTTCAAGCACATGAATCTACCTAATATTCTAATGTTAAATGAATGCCTACAGTGTAGTGAGGTTATTGAATTTATTTCCTTGCTTGTGCCACAAAGAGGTTTCATTGACCATACTTTTAAAGAATCAAATAAATTAAGTGCTATCTCAAAGATTGTACTGGATACCTTCACATTTACCTCATTCAGTAATCTCTGAAGTTCTGAAGAAAGACATCATTTTTCCTTTCCAAATAAGCAAACATAGATTCTAACAAGTCAAGTAATTTATTCAAGGTAATACAATACTTAACACTTAACCTGGTGTTTTCCACTATATATAATCCCATTTGACTGTAACAATAGTCCTATGCATTCCTTGTTGTGATTTTCCCACTTTATAGATGAGAAAAATGGCATATACTGCTAAAGAGTTTCTGTACCAGGAATTGAACTCAGGCTTAAAATCCAAAGTACATTGTTTCAGAGTTCTGTTCTATCAGAATCCACTTGAACATGTACTTCCTGAACATTTAGATCCTGAACGTTTAGTACCTACAGCAATCACTAGAACATTCCACAGAGAGCAATCTTGTGGGCATTTTCTCTGTAACTGCTTTTTGGACTACAGAATCTGAACCTCTCGAGCATCTTTAACTGGCTTTCACCTATCTCTTGGTGGCTCTGGTCAAAGTGTTCAATATATTCAAGTAACAAAGAATAAATAAATGAATTAGGTAGTAGAGAATATTATATCCACACTGGAAGATTTTTTTGTATATATTTGAAAGTATATTGCAATGAACATGGAACTTTTTCATGATTTTTAACTTGAACTTTAAGTCTTCGCTTAAAGACTAATATATAATGCTTTCCAACAAATATCATGGGAGCATTATGGATCCTCCTGTTAGTCCCAATAATTATAAGAAACACGGAAAGTATTAATACTGAGTTAGGTCTAGGCTCAGAATTTTCCAATGAACAGCATTTTTTAAACTTTTTTGGTTTTTCTAGACAGGGTTTCTCTGTATCCCTGGCTATCCTAGAACTCACTATGTAGACAAGGCTGACCTCAAACTCAGAAATTCACCTGTATGCCTCCCAAATGCTAGGATTAAAAGCATGCACCACTACTGCCTGACTCTTTTTTGTATTTTTATAGCTCTTTTTAAATTAAAAATAATTTTCTTCATACAATATATTCTGGTCACAAGTTTCCCTTTTTCACCCACTCCCAAAATCTCCCCAACTCGCCATCCAATTAATTCCAGTCCCGTTTTTCTCTTTGTCTTATGAAAACAGATAAAACAATAATTAAAAAAATAATAAACGAGAATAAAAAAGAAAAAGCATTAGAAATACACACAAAAAAGCCCACAACCCATAAAAACACAGAATCTGAAACCATAATATATTTAAATCTACCTGACATTTATCCTGACAGAATTTCCCAAGGCACACTGGCATTTGAATAATGTTCCTGAATAGTGTGAAGAACGCTTTTGTTAGAACCTTTCAAAGTCAGTAACATCGTCAAACACCTGCCTTAGGTTATTGTTGAGATGTTATTCAATGTTTTAAACAAGAAACATGTAAATTATAAGCACCTTTTTTCCCGTCCCGATGAGACAAACACTTCATTTACTTAGAATAAAAGTCTATGATTGTGTTGTAATGTAAAGCAAAGAAAAGTAGCTCCACTTTTTTCTTCTTTCAAGCCCAAATTCCTCACTTACGATAGTTATTCCTGATTCTTATTCTCTCGGTCTTTTTAAAGAGTACTATTAAATGAAAGGGAACAAAAACAGAATATATAGTTCTTTTCAGTGTTTGCTTTCTGTCATTAGCTATTCCTAGGATATATGCTCCCACAAATGTAAAGAAGACATTCTACTGGGATAGCTTCTGATGCAAAGAGTCCATTTCAATGTGCTTATTTAGAAACTCTTTAGCTTTCATACGAAGCTTAAGAGCATGACAAATCTCCCAGTAGTTTCACCATAAATTGCGAAGAAAGATCAGTTGATAAAATGCTTTGCTCTTCTTCCACTGGCTACATTCCCTGCCCATTACCACGGCCCCAGGACAGCTTGTAAATGTCACTGTCTGAAAGCTGGCCCCGAAATTTATCAGAGCTGCTTTAACAAGAGACAATTGCCATGAACATTTTCACCCAGCAATTACTTGCACTAACAAATTCTAAAGCTTCATTTAATTGTGAGCATAAAGGGGATGACCAACTCTGAAAACACCAGCCCCTTTATCCCATGACCTCATTCGTTATTATTCAGGCAACCTACTTCCCTGAACAATCATTCTCTTTACTAACCACACCCTTGAACAACAATTTCTCAAAGCCACACACCCCTCCACCTAGAACAGAAAAAATTTCTGGTAGCAAATAGAAATTTTAACACAGTAGGGAAGTCATTCACAGTCTTTGCAAACAGAGACAAAGGAAAATAGTAACGCAGGCAGACCTCTGCCCAGGTGAACTGGCAGCGAAGGTCATTTCCAAATTCACATTTACCTCTAGGCTGCTCTCTGAGGCCAGATTCTTTGTTACAAGTTTTTAAATAAAAAAGAATGGGAAATTAGCCCATACATTAAAACCAAATATTTTATTTAATAAAATCCTCGTGGCAACATATAAACAAATATTTTAAATTGTACATCGGCATGTGCCACCTACAGCCCAGACTCTGTGTGTTTGCCCCCAAAGTGGACTTCCCTGTGACAAGCAAATGGTATTTATTCAGATCACACAATTTTCTGTAAAATAGGCACTTAAGAAGCATCTGTTCACTGAATGACTGGAATTTAAAATATTTAATTTTGATCCATTTTTCTTTCTCAAAACAGTTTCTCAGTATTCATGGAAAATATCTTGACCTTCATGAATACTTAAATTAGCCAAAGAAAAAAATATAAGTCCAATGAATAATTCACATCAGTGTTGTTCATTTAAGACAGTATGCCATTTTGAGTTAATTTTGGTGGTTTAATATTTAAGTGTTAAGGATTGAATTCTAGAGGGTTTTGTTGTTATTGTTTTCTTTGGCTTTAAGTGGCTTTTAGAACATTATTCATTTATTTCTAAGACCACATTGGGCTTAAAAGTGTTTCTGACTTTGTATGATTATTTTTGTTCCTGAGGGCAAACCTAATAATTTAAATTCTACTATTAATTCAGATAACTTAGTAGCAACTGGTATCTACACTTAATTTTATTTGAGAAATACCCTATTAATGAGACAAAATAATAACCAAGAGAGCCATAAGTATGCCTTATCAATTATAGATAAGAAATGAAAGCAATATTATGTATCATATAGACAGAAATATAAGTGTTTATATCCATAAACGTATTTTTAGTACACTTGAGCACAGTAGTTTAAAAAAAGAAATAACTAAATATGTTCTAAAACACCAGGGATAGAAAATACTAAATAGTTGTAAATGACATTTAGTTAAGTATAAAATTAAGATTAAAATTCATGAAACAAAGCAATGTGGCATAAATTGTTTCTCAAAGTAAACATTTTACTACTGAAAAACTATTTTAAAATCTGAGTTCTCTAAATATCATATATTCACCAAGACAAAGCAAAAGCTTAATTGAATTCATCGTGGCCAGAAATTGAATGTTAATCATCATTATCTTGGCTTCACTTTGACTGACATTGCATAATTGCCACATATCAACTCATCTGAAATACGGCATCTCAAAGAGAAATTTTATTAAAACCGTAAAAGGAGTTCGGAATAATATTTACTTCCCAGTGCCTAGATGGAATATAATAGAGTTACCATTACAGCGTAGACATTTTGTCAGCACGAAGGTAATTTCAGATCACATCTAGGACTACTTTACATAATGCCACAATATCATCCCACCAACAAACAGGAAGACAGGAGAACTAAATAGAAGGGCTTCCTAATCATTATCATTAACTAACTTAAAAAGCTGGTTTGTTGTAGTCCCTTTTATTGGACTTCATATCCAAGTCAATTTGAAATTTTATAGTCAAAATTTCTCTTTTCTACCAAGGGAATCTTTTTCCTCTGTATCACATAGCTTGAATCTCATCTCCTTCCTCATCACTCACCCATACTTTTATTTCTCTTCAGTGATTAATAACTCAGATATCACAGTGAAATCCATTCCTGTCTCTTATCTCAGCTACTAAGGTTACACTTTCTGGCCCTAAGGGTCTGTACTATTTTTTTTTTCAACAAAGAACTAAGTTTCAGGATGGAAATAGAGGGATTAATTTGGCAAATTCCATATAAAAGATGGAAAATTCTATAAAAAGCTTAACCATTTTAGTTTAGACCTGACATTATTATTAAAAAGGAAAGTTGAAACAAGGAACAAACAATAAAACACAATTCTCAAAATTATCCTATACTCAATATTTATTATTTTTTAATATTTTGCTCTTAAGTGTGTACCTATTATTCTTTTACTAGCATGTAAAATAGGCTGAGGGCTGAAATAACTGAAAAGTAGGATGACTGCAGCATTTTTAGGATAATAGTAATTGTTTTCAACCTTCATCCTTTTGGAGGTATTAAGGAGCTACGATGGCACCAACTTTCTTGCTGATTAACATGCTAATGTTGCATATTGGAATGTAAGTTTGCATCACTATGGTCACTTTATACAACCTGAGATTTTTTTAACTTTCATAATTTTCTACCCCTTGAACTCAATACAGATGACGGCTTTTCCTTCCTACAGACAGAAAGGGTGTGAATTTGGATGGGAGGATCTTGGAGGAGCGCTAAACAGAACATATTCTATAAAAAAAAACTTCAATAAAAGGAAAAAGAAAATTATTGGTATTAAATCCTAGATTTGTTGTGTATTTTTCCCTGAAATTGTGTTAAGTGTTGAATAAAACAATAGTAAAATTGTTATGCCTATGATTTGGAAGCAATCTGTATCTTTGAGGAAATCTTTTTTTTTAAGTTTCATTGTACATCTTAATAATATTGCTTCGTATTCTACTTAAATTATGGGCTTTCAAAAAATAATCTGTATTCTTTCCAATTGATATAGTAATGTAAGGTAGGATAAGATCCTGGTAATCATTTTATGAGGTCTTCATAGTATACTTTGTAAATATAATTTCAGTTTGGATAGAAGCTCACAGAAAGCTTAAAATATGTACATTTTATATAAAGATAGAGTTATAGAATCAAAATGGAAATTAATCTGTCATTTTATATCATCTTTCCACATTATTCTTCATGTGCTTGTCAGACTATTAGCACAGATATTGATGTTAAAAGCAAAACAAACAAATAAAAATCTTAGAAATTATTACATTTTCAAGAGTATCTTAGAGATCCGTCTTTTGTAGCTTTCATATAATACTCATTTACCTTTTTCTTGCTTTTCAAATCCTATAACCTGTCTCCTAACAACATTCCACAAATTATTCAGCTAGTACGTATAAGAATCAATGTGTCATTTTGACACATAAGAAAATTCTAAGACATATGCACCTGTCACTTAGCCAGGATCAGCATACTATTAGGTGAACACAAATAACTACACGTCACTCCATATATGCCATTGTCTCTATATCATTCTACTTGGCACAAAACACCTGTTTGCTCCTGATATGAAGCGAATCAGTGGGGAACTGTTCTAAAAATAAACCTTTTTGCATTTAAGTTGATGACTACTTTTGTCGTTACAGGCAAAATGGTTTGCCACTTAGAACACATCTTTCAATCAACTTCAATTTTAAAAATGTGGCTTCCTATGCTCTGGTTAAGTTATGTAAATCATTGGAATGGCAACCAACTAACCACAGGCACTAGTAAATGAAAAATTATAGCTAAGAGACAGAATTTGGGAGACTGTCCAACACATTCATAACTGCAATCCACCAAGAGCTCTCCTGTAAACTACAGCGAATGAAACAGAAAGAGAAGCGAGGTTTAAGATGTGTTTCTTTTCCCCCAATAACCTGGAAAAGCTATCTTTTATTACCTGAGAATGGTCACTCCAAACCAAATTTTGGTAGGAGGAGGCAGTTTTGAGGGGGGAGAGCACTTCCCGTGAGCCGAGGGGGTCCAAGGCCTGCACCACCTTGTTCATAGGCCCACTGTAGGTCCTCACTCGCTCATACACGACACTTTTTTCTGGAGGCTGCTGGCCTTGACTTGACTGATGGTAACAGTGGTAATGCTGAGGCTGGTACTGCAGCACCTCTGTGGGCTGCTGGGTCCCACAGCTGCCGCTGCTGCTCTCACTCCAATAGCTTGAGCTCATCATCTTCTCAGTGGTCAGAAAGGGTTTCCCCGGGTGCTCTCCCTAAGGAATAAACAGAGAAAAACGATAACAGGGCAGGCCGGCAAGCAGGGACACGCAAAGAGGGCCTTTATCAACCACCTTTTATCCCCGGTGGTGCCAGTGAGAGATGAGTTACCTGAACAGCAGCAGGAGCAGGTCTGGCAGCTGCAGAGTAGACAGTAAAGGATTTGAGCTCAAATGAAAAGTGGAGCCACCCTGGGAGATTGCTCCAGGAAATAGTACTGACACGCCCCTGAGGGGCGGATTCACCTGGCAGGTTTGCGTGCCAGGAGAGGCCCTGCCTTGCCACAGAGATAGCAAGGCGGCTTCCCAGTAGGTAAAGGAGTCTAGAAAAAGGCAGAGACAGAAGTTCAGGGCTGGAGTTTGTAGGATTGGAAATCTGAAGACAAAGACACCAGTGTCCAAACTTGTTTGAGAAAACAAAGCTACTTTCCCATGGCTTGTAAACTTAGCAAAGGTGGTTTCAGCCTAAGTACTCGTTCCAGTATCTCAGTCTAAATTAAAGGGTATTAGCCTAGGGACAAACTAACTTTCAGAGATAAGTTTGCATTCTTCACAAACTCCTGGTGATGATAATGAAGATAATGCAGATTGCCATGGGAACGCCAAGAAAATTTTCTCTAATTTGTGAACCTGTTTATCTGGCTCCAGTCATAGTCTGTGTTCTGAACGATATTGACAGAATTGTATCCAAATGATTGAATTTCTGCCTAGAAATTAAAGGGGTGGGGTGGGAATGGCTCAGGAAAATGCTTTGCGTTTTGCTTTTTCCTTTTATTGGTTTGCATTTTTACAAAGGAACTTGCCCTGACATTTTTGGGGCCTTAGTAAACACAGAATTCCACTGTTTCTTTAATCTCCAACTGCTAAAGGAACTGTAACCCTTTAAGATTCATTCTGAGACAAACTGAGATTTAAATGTGTTCAACGCTTATTTACAACCACTTGTGAATCAAATCATAATGATATTTATCAACCAGGTAATGCCTGGCGAGTTACTCCAGCACAACTTAACTGTGAAATATTACCTGAGGACTCCTTCCAAAAAGGGTGTCTTCCTTATTTATATATGGACCTTGGGACCACTATTTCAGAGAGAAATGAGATAATGTCTTTCATCTGGGTAGCCATCTTTTTCTCTGATAAATAACAAAAGCTAATAATTTACTAGTCATTGTGTGCTGGATCACATTCAACAAACGTTAGATAAATTGCTACACTTGTATAACTCTGTAAGGATTTACTCGTAAGAGATTGAGGCACAGATGTAGAGACATTGAAGAAGTTCCCACAGATAAATACGTATTAAAGAAGGAGCTGGAATCTGAATACAGAGGGATTCACATCAGAGTCTAAACTTCGTTGAACTACAATATGCTGTTAAATAAAATTTTAATTGCTCAGTACATACATCTAAGAAATCTCCTATGTGATGGGGGGGGGCACATTAGAAATGACAAGTTACAACAGTCCTTACAAGTAATCTGAATTGTTATGGAAGGAAGGTCTATACAAACCACCTCAAAATTAACTTTTCATGCTTTAAAATAACTTGCTGTTATTTCATATTTATTGCTACTTGCAGAGCTTTCAGAGATAATTCTTGTTCGTTTAGATGTTGCTCCACAAAAATCAATGTAAATTATCTGGCCGTGGTGGTACATGATTATAATCCCAGTTCTTTTAAGGCTGAGACAGGTTTATCATGAGTTGGAAGTCAATCAGAGCTAAACAATAAATTCCAGTCCATGCTAGGCTACACACTGAAACCTTGTCTCAAAATCCAAAAATAATAAAGAAATTAATGAAAACTAACTAGAAATACGTGATGTACCAAGAAACCAGGTATAATATCAGATCACTACCTCAATCATTCCACATAAACTTTGTGTTAATAGGGCCTGGATATAAATAGTATCGACTAGTTAACACCAACTGAAATCTGAATTTAACACATACATACATACTATTAGTATCTGCTGCCAGTCAATAGGTAACCTTATATGTAAAAAAGAAATTGAAGTGAAGAGTAAAGTATGGTCCCCATAAAATTCTGACTATATCTGCCCTCTCTGTTTCTTAGAAATAGGAGCAGTCAATTTTGATGTAGTTGGGCTACAATTAATGTGTGAAATTGTTATGCTCTTCCAATTTTTAGGTGTGTTACATCACTGTTTCCCATTCCTAGGTAAAAAGAATACAACTTGAAGGTCAAGAACTAAGAAATGAGCTTAAGCACCACGTGACTAACAAAGCCATCCTGATCATCCTTCTTCACATTCAACAACTTATTCATTCTCAAGAAAGATTCTATTCCTTCTCAGAGAACAACTCTGCAAATCCATGATCAGCATTGCCAATTATTTTTATAGATAATATTTTATAGATAAATAAGTATAGATACACTTATCTATGTAATAATATACCTACAACATTTCGCACTTGAAAATCCAGTGGATTGATACTATGTTCTAGAAGGTTCATGATTGTACTCTCCTTCTAACTTTGGTATACGGGGTAAAAAGAGTTCATTTCTTATACTTAGCGCTAGACTTGTTCAGAGAATTCTTGATTGTATTTCTAGCAGTCATTTGTTTCTTTGTGCAATATGGATACTTTATATTTGGTAGCACAAAAACTAATTTAAATGTTTGGGGGACTAGAACCGATATTCCCTTAGAAGATAATTTAATTAAAAAGAGCTACGAATTTTATTCACTTTTCCTAGCTATAAAACAATTCATTCTTTAAGAATTCAAATGAAGGTGTTGGGGTGATGGTTCAGCTGTTAAGAGCACTTGCTGCTCTTGCAGTGGACAGGATTCAGCTCTTAGCACTCACAACCATCTGTAACTCCAAGTCCAGGGTAATTGATGCCCTCTCCTGACCTCTGAGGACACCAGACATGCACATGGTTATTTACATACATACAGGCAAAAGATTCACACACAATAAGTAAAATGTTTTAAGTCTAAAACAAAAAAAAGTTAAAAAGTCATACACAAATAAAGTAGAAGATGAAATTTCCATATTCATGATAAATATAAAGGTTGAAACATCAGCTAAATACATTAAAGATAATGAAAATTAATTTTCATTTTGACTGAACTGTTTTTGAGAGTCATTTAAAAAGTACTGATTTGCCCTACAGAGCATATTGAATGAATAAACTCAGAGTCTCTCATAGTTACAACACAAAACCACTCATGCAAACACAGTTACGTGTGTATGGGGAGGGGACTTTTCCTGCATGCTAAACAAGCAGTTGCTTCTTCCATGGACACCATCTGAGTGCTCTCTATTTTAATTCAGTTTTGACTTTGGGAGCTCAGTCCTACAAGATTGTCTGAAAGCCTTGATGTTTAGTGTTTCAAGCAGCCAGTGATCACCTTGTAGGTACCTAATGACTTTCAGTGATTAATCAGTTAGTTAACATGTCAAAAAGTGAAATTATATTCCAGGAAAAGAGGAAGACTGTGTATGTTTGTGTGTGTGTTTGTGTGTGTGTGTGAGTATGTGTATGTCTGTTTTAAACACTATCATATCTATCTCATAAACTCATTAGACTCAAATATGAAAATGCTTGCTAGTTGCAATATACTACCAAGCTATTTGACTTTAAAATACACTGTTCATAGAGTTCAGTGTAATTTTGTGAATTAGTCTATTTGAAAATCAAATTAAATGTCCCAGTGAAGTATGGTGCTGATTTTTGGAAACTTGAGCTGCCTGAAAGAATTACAATAAAACAAAGCACCAATTAATTTATCAAAATTGACATAGAACTATGTTAGACCATTAAACAGCAAAAGTAATTATAAATTTGTCACCTAATATATTTCATCAGCATTGGCAGTTTTTATGTGTATACTAATCCATTACTCCATCTTCTGTTTTATGAGGATGATGCTTAGATCTATCTCTAGCCCAGGCTCATAGCTTGGGGCTAATGATACAAGAACAACAGATAGAGTTAATACAAAGTTACTTAAGCCTTTTTGCCTTTCCCGTTTCTATGATCAAAAGAAGAATGTTCATGCTATAAAAGGTCACCAGGCATTGGTCTGAAGGAGGTTAATGCCAAGTAGGTGAGTCCATTGTATGATTACATGAAAGCAGCTGTCTGTTATTAACTGAGTCCAATTCATTTGATCCTGCAGAACTCCATTCCAGCCTGCTGGCAGGACTTTACGCTGATCTTGTTTAACTGCTGTTGAGAAATTTTTGACTGGGCAAAGTTTCAGGTTATGACGTATGAGAAAGATATTTATTTTAATTTGAACAAAAATGAAAAGCAACGTTTATAATCAGGTCAATTTAATGTGAAATGAATTCAAGTTAAAATTCTATATCAAAATACCAGCTGTCTAATAATACATATAACTAAACGGAGAACAGATAGTCCCTTATAAAACCTGTATCACTGTATCAAAGAGGTGCAAATAGGTATTTCTTCCTAAAGAATATTCTACCGGTCATTTATTTGTGCTCAGAACTAACTGACTTCTGTGTTCTAAAGACATGCTAGAGAAAATAAGACCTGGGTTCTGGACAGATTATCCAACTCTTTGTGTGTGCAATCACAGTGGAATATAGGCTCTAAGATTTTGGAAGATTTTTAGGGATGCAACTTTTCTCAAAGTGTGTCAAGAACAATTCTAACTATACTGGGTGCTATACAAAGAAGTGTTTTATATCCCAATGGGTTTACTATACAGTTGGTTAAATATAATCGTGGAATAGCTTTATTACTATATAAATAGATTTTACAACATGATATTACATTATGACCATATTTTTCCAAATGAATCCACTGTGTGTAGTGTTTCTCAAATTTTTATTGACAATGAAATGTATATATAAATGTATTGTTTATGGAATAGTCTTCATATTTTTTCTGTGTGACTTTTTCTTCTGAATTTTTTTGGATGAATTCAGACAGTAAATGAGAATCCATATCTTGTTTTTAATTCTAATCATATCATGAAGACATATTAAAGATAATTTGATTGTCTGTATCAACATATCTGTCATACTCAAAAAGAGATTATTGAGCCAAAAACAATAACACCTGGAAATATTTTTTTAATTTTTGGGTTTTTGAGACAGGGTTTCTCTGTGTTGTTTTGGAGCCTGTCCTGGAACTAGCTCTTGTAGACCAGGCTGGCCTCAAACTCACAGAGATCTGCCTGCCTCTGACTCCTAAATGCTGAAATTAAACGTATGTGCCACCACCACCCTGCAACACCTGGAAAATTTTTAAGGCAAAAATTCAGGCCTTATTCCTTATCCAGTCAAGAACTCTAGATGTGTGTTCCAAAAGTCGGTCTTAATAAGCATTCTTCATAACTGTGATACACAGCAAGGTTTACAAAATCTCCAACATATACTATGATATTGGGAGCAACAATGCAAAAAAGAGGGAGACGGTAATGGCAGAGTGCTAAAACATTTTTACTTTGTAAGAATTTGTTGAGAACTAAAATCTGTAAGCAAGTGGAGGTATGCTCTACTTCTGGGTAAAGTCAATTGGTTCTACACATACAGAAATGACAGGGCAGTACAAACATGCTACATTGTCTGCCACTATTAAAGGTGGTCTGACATCAAAAATAAAATTAAGAGGATACTATTGAAGTATATCAAAACGTTGTATAATATAGTGGTGAAGAGTAGATTTGTAATCAGACAAACCTAGATTTAATCTCTTGCTCTAACATATAACAGATCTATGGGCCGATAAAGCATGTTTTCGTTTTTGTTTTATAAGCTAGACAAGACTAGACTAGATAAAGCAAATATGAAGGATTTTACATTATGTCCAGTACCTTGTAGCTCTACAACAAATGATAGTTTTTAAAATTATATTTTAGGTCTGAGTTAAGATGAAAGAAAACAGGGCTTGCTGCATCTTCACAGATAAAATTGCCTATGGTAGAAAGTATTATTGATGTAGACCTGATATGAAAAGAGGAAAACAAAATAATCAGAGAAATTCCAGATGATATTATCACAGATCAGGTCTAGTGATTATATATATATATATATATATATATATATATATATATATATATAATGAATCTGAGTGAAAGATAGTCATTCGTACTGTAAATCTTTGGTTGAAGGTAAACTCCAATGTTATCAGCTCTAGATATCTGTATTGTGGTACAGAAAAATTGTAAGAACAGTTGTAAAGTAATAAGAGTTTAAACTATATGCATTCAAAAGTAACTGAAACAAAGAAGGGGAGTCTATAAGCAGTATAAAAATTAAAATCTCTGAGTTTGAAATAGAAAAGTAGAGAACATGTGTGACACAAAAAGAATGAATCTTTGAAAAAATGACTCAATATATATTAGAAACTTCTGCTAAGATATACACATAAAAAGAAAGAAAATAGTAATAACAGAAAACGCTAATGAGAATGAAAGTGGGCATAGAACTACTGACCCCACAGAAAATAAAAGGCTAACCAGGTATTCTCTGAGCAACTCTATTCATGTACATCATATGAAATGGAGCAGTTCCTTGGAAACCACATATTACTACAACTTAATCAAAATGAAATGTATGAAAAGGGTTTGAAATCACAGTTATTACCTTTCCACAAAGAAAACTTATGATTGCACTAAACATTCAAAAATCTCTGTCTATTGTTTCTGTGTCTGTCTGTCTGTCTTTCTGTCTCCTCCCTCCCTCTCTCCCTCCCTCCCTTCCTCCCCCACTCCCCTCTCTCCTTCTCTTCCTCAGTTAAGCCCAGAGCTTTACATCTGCTAGGAGAGCACTCTACTTCAGCATTCTACTACTACTAAACAGCTTCCAAGCCCTTATATCTGAACATAATTTTTCCTATAAATTATGAGGGAATGCTTTTTTAAGACATCCTTGTTGTTTTCGGCCAGCAGTTGTGCCTCTGTATTTACCGGCCTGCTTCTCTGACAGCAGCATTGCCACTCAGGCCACAGCCTGGTGGGAATTCTGTTACCACAGGCATCAGCCCTGTTGCTGCCACTAAAGGTACCTTTAATTAAATCTCTATTATTCTATGCATAACAAAAATTGAAGATTCAAAGACTGGGGTGAAATCCTGCTAAATTGGAGAGGTAAAAGTAGCACCTAGCTAATCTCTCCTTACTGGCCTCCCAAAGAGAGTCTTTGGCTCTGTCAAACAAGCAAAGACTGGCCACTCCAAACCCCTCCCTACTGCTTCCAGTGTGTCTCTCTATCTCTTCCAGAATGCCCTTTGATGTTCTATGATTACTGCTAACTAGTTGCTAACTCAGCCTTCTGGTCCAAGGTTAATTTTATTTAATTAACGCAAATGCAAACTCGGGGTTCACAGTTTGATCAAATATTCCCCAATACATTATTTCAATGCTAACACCAGACGAAAGTGATACAAGAAGTGTATAGAATGATGAACAGCACAGAAGTCAAATCCAACAATAGAAAAGGAGGAGGTAAGTCATTAGAGGTGAGCTGAGGTTTCAAAGGCCCACAACCAGTCCCAGTCTCTCTCCTTCTGCTTGCGGTTTGTGGATCGTATCTAAGCTCTCAGCTACTGCCCCAGTGTCAGGCCTGCCTGCCTGATTTCTGCAATGATCCCCACCGTGGTGGTTATGGACTCACCCTCCGAAACTGCAAGCAAAACCCCAAATTAAATGTTTTCTTGTATAAGTTGCCTTGTTCATGATGTCTCTTCGCAGCAATAGAAAAACAACTAAAACACTGGCTAAACATTCCAAAATCAATATAATTCAGTGACTAGCAAACTGATAATAAAGAAGTCTATGGTCTTCTTATTCAATGAAGACTAAACATATTTGTCAAAATCTTATGTCCATGTCTGAAAAAATCTGTAAACTGAGAAAACAAAGGAGATTCCTCATTCTGATAAATTATGCCTTCAAAATAAGCTATATTAGATATCTTGACTACCTAGTGATAAAAAATTTAATATTTTATTTTACATTAAGGAATGAGAAAGACTTATATTGTGACCATTCACATTTAATATCATATTTGAAATTCTATAGAATGATGAAATGAATGAAAATAAAATAAATGGCTTTCAACTGGATGGTTTACACATAAAATTATTTACTCATAAAATTATTGTCCAGATATGGAGTACCAGGGATTCAGCAAAACCTTCTTATCAATAATAAATTAATTTGAATGACTTCTATATACAATATGAAGTTTCAAATGTTTATAGTTATTCTATGTATTATCATTGTGACATAAGACATGTTTTGACCAAAATTATTGGCCTGTAACTTACTTCCTAAAGTGGATCATAGAAACTGTAATCCTTTCTTCATTCCCCCTTGGAGCTGACTATAAAGGACTTAACTGACCTAACCCAAGTAGATGAATTCTACACAGACAGACCAAGACAAATCTGAGTAGAGAGGTTTTCCTGTGTTCCCCAACCAGTCTCTTAGCAATCACATCTATACAATGTACTCTCAATAAGACCCAAAAGACCAGTTTGGTGGGTTTCCTGCTAGAGCAGTAGTTCTCAACTTTCCTAATCCTAAGACCCTTTAATTCAGTTCCTCATGTCATAGTATCCCCAACCATAAAATTATTTTGATTGCTACTTCATAACTTTAATTTTTTTCTATTATGAATTGTAATGTATCTGAATACAGGATATCTAATATGCAACCCCTGAAAAAGGGTAATTGGACTCTCAAAGGTTCATGATGCACAGGTTGTGAAATGCTGTGTTAGCAGAACATGGGGGAAGGTTCCTGGAGGATTGCACACACAGACAACATGAAGATCTGTGATTTTTCTTCCAGAACTTGTCCTATTTCAATTTTTTCAGAGTACTTTACAATACTCTTTATAATAAATATGTGCGTTTCCCTGTTACATGAGCTGACTTAGAAAATAAATACAGCCTTAAGAGTGTATTGTGGAAATCCCAGTTGTATATCAGGTCTGTCACGAGTACAGATAAAAATAGCCTGGGGCTTGTAACTGGCATCAAAAGTGGGAAGAAACAGTCTTAGAGATTGAGTCCTCAACCAATAAGATCTGACACCATCTCCAGGTGGTGTCAGAATTAAATTGGATTAGCAAACACCCAGCTGGTGTCCACTATAAAATTGATTGCTAGATTGCTAGTAGGGTGAAATCTTTCCACCTTTGATGTCACAAAAGTTATCCGTGTTGATTGTGGTGTAAAAGTAGATGAAAAACAAGAAATAATCATAACTGAACAACTGGGAATAGAAATCATTCAACAATAACATTTAGAATACTCCCCTTCAGTGAAATATTAAGATACACACCAACAAAACATGTGTAAAATATTTATGCTAAAACAAGAAAATGTTAGTAACAGAAACAAAAAGATATTAAATAGAAAGATATTGTGTGTGAATTAGAAGATTTAAAATACTTAAGCTGACAATTTCTTAAAGTTAGATTATATTTTCTAAATATAAATTTAATATTTATAATAAGATAAATTTAAATCAGTACCTGCATAAGTCAAAACAAGATTATTTGAAAGTACATTTTGAAATTTGTGTGAGAGATAATAGATTTAGAATAGCCATACCAACTTCAAAAAACTAGAAGTTAAAAAGTGCAAGAGTGAAAAAAAAGGAGCTTCAGGGCACAGCTCAGAGTCAGAGTGAATGTTCAGCATTCTCAAACCCCTTGGTTAAACATCTAGTACCCGCCTCCCAAAGTTGTAGTACACCTGATATTTAATAGTAAGACCAAATGGAAAAATACAAATTAGTAGAATTGGGAGAGAATAATGCCCACATATACATTAAAACAAATACTGTCATTTTTTTCAGGTTCTAGAGATTGAATCCATGAGGACTTTTTATATGGCAGATAATCACTTTACCAGTGAGTATATAACTCAGGGATTGATTTATAGGAACAAACTTAAAATATTAGGTTAAACAAAGGTTTCTTGTATAGAACATCCAAAACAAAGTTCATTTAAATAATCAGGTGAATTTCATCGCTATTAAAAATATTTTCCTCTTCAAAAGACACAGTCTAGAAAAAAAATATAAACCAAAGACTGTGGGAACTGGTTTCAAATTGTATATCCGATTATTTGATTAAAGCCTTGTATCCAGAATACAGTTTGGGTTTTTGTTTGTTTGTTTTTTGTTTTTTGAAACAGGGTTTCTCTGTGTTGCTTTGGACCAGGCTGGCCTCGAACTCATAAAGATCTGCCTCCCTCTGCCTCCCAAGTGCTGGGATTAAAGGTGTGCCCCACCACTGCCTGGCCAGAATATGGTGTAGGAGGTCTTTCTGTCTGTGTGTTGCTTTCATTGGTTAATAAAAGAACTGCTTTGATCCTATAGCAGAGCTATAAGGAAACAGAGCTAGGTGGGTAAACCAAAACGGAATGCTGAGAAGAATAGGAGGAAAGAGATGCCATGGACCTGCAGCCAGAGATAGATGTGATGAAACTTTGCTGGTAGGCCATGACCTCGTGGTGATATACAGATTAATAGAAATTGGTTAAATTAAGATGTAAGAAGTAGCCAATAAGAAATTAGAGCTAATGGGCCAAGCAGTGATTTAATTAATACAATTTCTGTGTGGTTATTTCAGTTCTGGGTGGCCGGAACAAACAAGCGGGCCCTTCCCCCAACAAGAATACAGTTTTTTATAATTTTATTTTTTATTTTATTTATTTTTATTGAGCTCTACATTTTTCTCTGCTCCCCTCCCTGCCTCTCCCCTCCAACCCTCTCCCAACATACCCATAATCCCAATTTACTCAGGAGATCTTGTCTTTTTCTACTTCCCATGTAAATTAGATCTATGTATGTCTCTCTTAGTGTCCTTATTGTTGTCTAAGTTCTCTGTCATTGTGTAGGCTGGTTTTCTTTGAATAAGGAAAATGTGGTACATTCACAATGGAATTCTACACGGCAGAGAAAATAACATCTTGAATTTTGCAGGAAAATGGATGGAGCTAGAAAGCATCATTTTGAGTGAGGTAACACAGACACAGACAATTATCACATGTATTCATTCATAAGTGTTTTTTAAACAGAATACAGATTTTAAAACTCTCTAGGGACCAGAGAGATGGTACAGCTGTTAAGTACACCTTGATACTCTTCCAGAGGATATGAGCAGAGATTCTGCACCCACATCAGGTGGCTCACAGCTGCCTTTAACTCCAGGGGATTCAATGTCCTCTTTTGGCTTTCATGGACACATGCATATATGTGCACATATGTGTACCCAAAAACAACAGACACAAACAGATACATATACACATAAATCAAAATAAAGTAAACTTTAAAAATTCAAATCTCAAAAATAAAGCAAACAATCTCATTTTTAGGCCATTCACAATAAATAAGGGTGTTTTAAGTAAGCATATTGAAGATGCTGAGCATCATGAGTCATTAGGGAAATTCCACTTACAACTACAAATCTATACATTAAATACCTATTAAGACATAAATAAATGATAGTGAAAAGTTGACATTACCAAGTATTGACAAGGATGAACAGCATCTAGAATTCAGTATTATTTGCTGGCAGAAATTCAAACTGGGATACAGCCACTTCCAAAAACAGGCAGTTTTTTATAGAATTAAACTTACTTACTATGTGATCAATCAACCATACTTTTAGATATTTAGACTATGTTCATTGAAAAGTCTGTGATTAAACATTTCTTGAAGAATAGTCATAATTAATAAAATCTGTAAATAGTCCAGATGCCTTGCTACTTTGGAATATTCAATATATACAGTTCTATTCAGCAGTAAAAATGAATAAAATATTTGTATACTAAATGCACAATGTAACCTTAAATTTACTTCACTAAGTAAAAGTCATAGTCAAAATCAATGTAATATGTGCTTTTATTTATATGACATTTGGAAAATAAAAAAATCAGAAAGATAGAAGTCAAATTAATGCTTTTAAGGGTTAGATTGCAATTATAAAATGTCAGCTTGGGAAATTTTCAATATCAGCTCTGATAGTAGATAAAAAAGTCTATTTTGTCAAAAACTTTGGCGCTACACCCGTAAATGATGAGTATTCCTGTATATGAGCTACGTTTTGATACTTAAAGATTCATAAAAACCCTTATAAGTAATATTTGAGGTGTAAAGCAAGTTGTGATATATAGAGGATTATGTTTTAATTATTTAGTTCAAATATTGCTTCCATTTTGAGGAGGATGGAGGGTGATAAAGATCAAACCCAGGACCTTGAACATGCTAGGCAAGCACTCTACCATTAAGCTACATATACATCCCAAATTGTCTGCTTCTTAAATGCTCTTTTCTTTGATGTCGGTTTATTTATAGATGTGATTATTGATTCTGGGAATATATGGACTTTGTTTAACTTTTTACTATTGATTTCTAGCTTAAAAGTATTGTGGTTACAGAACATGATGTAAATGATTTTAATTTTTAAAACCTTGATACTTTCTTTATGACCTAATATAAAATCAATACTTTAGAATTCTATGTGCTGTTTAAGAAAGTGCATATATGACCTTTTAGGGCACACTATTCTATGTTTGTTTATTTTTTGTTAATTTTTATTTTTTATAAATGTATTATCTGTTATGTCTTTTATTTACATTATTCAAACAATAGATATTTGGGCTCTTCTCTTCCTCACATATCTGGTGTTAAACTTGGGTCTGAAGATTTTTCATTTGTCACTTTCACTTTGCACTTACTAAGTTTTTCGTTTAATATATTTTATTTACTTTTAAAGTGCATTTTAACACTGCATTTTTCATACATCCCCTAATCCTTCTTTCCAACCCCCTCCACTCCACCCAAAAATCTCCTTTATGCCTTCTAAATTCATAGTTTTTCTTTTAATTATAACCCACACATATGTTCATGTATATGAGGTCATCCACTCAGGTGTGGGCAACTTCTCAATGCCTGTTGCTCCCTCAAAGAAAAGTGACAACCCCTTTCTTAGGAACCATGAAATTCCATTAGTTCTTCAGGAGCCCTCCATGCTGGGATTTTTAACTCTCTTGATTGGGCAGAGGTATTGTGGAGGTAAACACAGCTATGTCGTGCTAAGAAAACAGCACTTCATAGCATCCCTCTCCATCTTCAAGCTCTTGCATTCCTTCTGTTCTCTCTTCGGCAGTGTTCCCCAAGCCATGAAATGGAGGTTAATATAGATTCTCCATTTATAGCTGAGTACTCACAGTCACTTAGTCTCATCATATAGAATAGTTACAACCCAGAGCACTAACCACTCTCTTCTACAGTAAGAACTTTCCTTAAAGTTGAGACTTAGCAAAAATAATGCAGATAGAAATATAAAGATTTAGAAGGTGGTTTGACGCATGATAATTTAGCAAAACAGTGTCAGTAGATTCTCCCTTAGGGCCTATGGCTTCCCAGGCCATGGGTTGTGAATATGCTTTCAATATCAATATGAATTCCCTCCCGTAGAGCAAACTTAAATTCAAGCCTTAAGTCCAATCAGGAGAGTGGTTGATTACCTCCATAAACAATTTTTCCATTATTGTACCAGTGAGCACAACTTGCCTAGCAGGTCATTATTGTAGCATGCAGGGGCCAGTTCATGGTAAGACTACTGACATCTTTTCTCTTACATCAGCCTGCATAAAGGTTTCTAGCACTATGAAAGCTAGCCAGCATATTAAGTACATATAATTTTCATATTATCTTGCCCATGAACTGAAAGTTTTGGTACTATGGTTATCTCTGTGTCTCCAACAATACTTTTTATGTTTGTGTGTACATGCACAGATGTGTGCATGTGTGATGTGTTTGTGTGTGTGTGTGTGTGTGTGTGCGTGCGTATGAGTCTACAGGTGCAGGTATATGGTAGATAGGCTTAAGTCTAATTGACACAAGCTAGAGTTATATGAAAGGAGGGAATTTCAAATGAGAAAATGCCTCCCTAAGATCCAGCCATAAGGCATTTTCTTAATTAGTGATTGATGGGGGAAGGAATAGACATTGTGGGTTGTGCCATTACAGGGATGATAGTCCTGGGTTCTATAAGAAAGCAGGAACCAATTATAAATATCACTGGTGATAGTGTGAGTTTTACTACCTGAAAATGTATCAAGTTCTAATACTGAATACCAGAGAATTTGTAGAGGTGGGGGAGGTAGGAAAATGAATTATGTTGAACTGTCAAATGATGTTGGATTCATCTCTGTATGCTGTGAATACCATTGGCTAATAAAGAAACTGGCTTGGCCTGATGGGGTCAAACTTAGAAAGGCAGGGAAAGCTAAACTGAATGCTGGGAGAAATGAGGCAGAGTCAGGAAGAAGCCATGTAGCCCTGCCGGACACAGATACCAGAACTTTACACAGTAAGCCACAGCCTCGTGGCAATACACAGATTACTAGAAATGTGTTAAATTAAGATGTAAGAGATAGCCAATAAGAAGCTAGAGCTAATGGTCTAAGCTGTGATTTAAATAATATAGTTTCTATTTGATTATTTCAGGGGTGAGCAGCTTGGAACAAACAGCAGCCTCCTTACAACAGTCAAAGAATTTAACAGAATACAAAGTTGGCCTTTTGTTGAGAGCTCCATGAGCTGTTCTGTAGGAGTTTGGAAGATAAGAATGTTGAAGGCAATGCAGAAGATGGAGTTCTCACTTATGAAGTTTCGGAGGGAAATTTAAAGACTTTATCTAGGCCATTTATTAGTTTGAATTAAGATAATGTAGTTCTGGTTAACAAGATACCAGAACTACTAATGTGAAACTTTGTTTTGCCATGATACTCAATGCTTGTTAAACAGAGCTAAGAAATTAGTGATGATTAAGGTTGTACCTTATGCTGGAAGCCAGACTTGGGAATGTGTAAGCATCACTTAAGTAGTACTGGTTTTGAAGGGATGAAGATGGTTTTGATGGTCATGAAGAGCAACTTAGGCTTGGCACTGTGAGAGGCCAGGAGAGGTCATTGGTGAAGGTGCACGTCAATGACCCAGGACTGAAAAAGTCATGTAAAAATGTTGAGGCTTGTCACCATGAAGAGAGCCTACGTCTTGGTAAAAGTGTAAACCAGTTACAGCAAGAGACCCAGCATTTTGGAGAAGCCAGTGCTGTGGAAGGACCAGAAAGAACAGCAGCAGCAATGGAGTGAAGCCAGCTGGAGCCTAGAAGACAAGCTCTTTGTGCAACAGAGGCAGAGTTGGAGAAGTACCCTGAGCCCTTTGGGGGAACCCAGAAGATCATGAGTGGATCCCAGACATTGGACAGTTGGAGTTTGGTTCTGCTTTGATTTGATTATGACTGTACCCTGGTTCTTTCCTGTTGAAGTAAGAAAATATGTAATTTAATTTTTGTTATACTGGAGCCCACAGTTGAAAGACTTTGAATTTTTTTTTTTTTTTTTTTTTTTTTTTTTTGGTTTTTCGAGACAGGGTTTCTCTGTGGCTTTGGAGCCTGTCCTGGAACTAGCTCTTGTAGACCAGGCTGGTCTCGAACTCACAGAGATCTGCCTGCCTCTGCCTCCCAAGTGCTGGGATTAAAGACGTGCGCCATCACCGCCCGGCAAGACTTTGAATTTTTAATGACTTTGAATTTTTAAAAAGATTGGTCATTTTTTATTGAGCTATTTTTTTCCACTCCCCTCCTTTCTACCTCCCTATCCCTTTTACTCTCTCCCATGATCCCCATGCTCCCAATTTACTCGGGAGAGCTCATCTTTTCCTACTTCCCATGTAGATTAGATCTATGTATGTCTCTCTTAGGGTCCTCTTTGTTGTCTAGGTTCTCTGTAGATTGGAATTTCTTTGCTTTATGTCTAAAAGTCACTTATTATTGAGTACATAGTATATTTGTCTTTCTGGATCTGGGTTACCCTATTCAATATGATGTTTTTTAGATCTGTCCATTTGCCTGCAAATTTCAAGATATCATTATTTTTTCCACTGCATAGTACTCCATTGTGTAAATATACCTCATTTTCTTTATCCATTCTTTGGTCGAGGACACCAGTTAATAAATGGGACCTTCAGAAAGTGAGAAGCTTCTGTAAAATAAAGGACATGGTCAACAAGACAAAATGGCAGCCTATAGAATGGTAAAAGATCTTCACCAACCTCACATCATACAGAGGGCTGATCTCCAAAATATACAAAAAAATTAAAGAAACTTGTCATCAAATGAACAAATAATCCAGTAAAAAAGGGGTACAGACCTAAACAGAGAACTCTCAACAAATGAGTGTAAAATGTCTGAAAGACACTTAAGGAAATGCTCAACATCCTTAGCCATCAGAGAAATGCAAATAAAAATTGACTATTTTAAAGGGACCAAAATTTAAATGTGTTTGAATTTGTTAAGATTGTCAGACTTAACGTTATTTGTATTTTTAATGAGAAATCTTGGGGGCAAATAAGAAAGGAAGAGTTGTGAATTAATAGTGATGTGTTTGTGTGTCAAGTTGACAAAGGGTAAATTGTGTTGGCTGTCGATTTGACACAACCTAGAGTTTTCTGAAAGGAGGGAAAACTCAATTGAGAAAATGCCTCCATAAGAACCAGATGTAAGGCATTTTCTCAGTTGGTGATTGATGGGGAGGGCCAACCACATTGTGCATGGTGCCATCCCTGGGATTGAGGTCCTGAGTTCTGTAAGAAAACAGGCTGAGCAAGCCATGAGGAGCAAGCCAGTAAGCAGCACCTCTCTATCTGAATTGGTTTCTGACCCCAGATTCCTGCACTGATTGAGTTCTTGTCCTGACTTCCTCCAATGAAAAACAGTGATACGGAAGTGTAAAGCAGCTTGCTTTTTTATCCTGGTGTTTTGTCACAGCAATAGTAACCCTAACTAAGACAAGGTACATATGGTAGAAGCATGTGCTTACATGTATGTGTACTATCATGTAGAAGGCAGAGAAAAACTTCAAAGTCATTCTTTGGGTGTATCATGTACTATTTTTTTTATTTAAAATCTGTGACCAGCCTGAAACTTGTCAAGTAGTCTGGACTATCTGGCCAATGAGCCTACGGTGTTCTCTTATGTTCACCTCCCCAGTGCTAAGGTTACAAAGGCACATCAGCATGCCTGGCTTTTTTGAAAACTGGATTCTGAAGGTTAAAGTCAGGTCTTACTGCTTACAGCAAACACTTTACTGACTTAATCTTATCTCCAGCCCCTCTAATAATACTTTTTATGTTCAAATCAATTCTGCCCTATACTAACATGTTTATAGTCACTTCATTTATTTTACGTTTCTTTCTCTATTGTTGGACTCCAATCTGAAAGTAGGACACTATTCACACTAGGACACCCTATTTAAAACCTTTAGCCTTTATTCTATTAGGAGATATACTGGAACCTTTTTTTGAATGTTTGTTGTCAAATTTTATCCTCATGTTTAGGATATTATTTATACAAACAACATTTTTCTTGGATATTTAAACAGTTCAGACAGTCTACTCTTTTAACTGGAAGTTTACTATCTGTGCATTTAATTATTGCCATATTTTGTGTTTAAATGCACCAACTTATTCTTTTCACTTATTTCAAGTAGTTCATATTTCTCTTTTCTCAATTCACTTATTAATTTGTATTGTGATTATTTTATATTTAATTTTTTCCTCCCTAACACTTTAGTGTTCTTTTGATGTCTTACAATAGAGATGTTGCACAGTGTAAGCATGCCATATCTAGATATCACACAGAGACTGTAAGAGATAAGAAAAAGACAGTTATTTCAAGCTCTTAATTTGTGGAGTTGTTTTAATATATGCATATACTAGTGAAATAACTCTCCCACATCTGTGAAAGGCATTTTCCCTGGGAATAGAAGTTCGCATGGAGAGTAAATTTTTCTGAGCATATTGAAAATGTAATCGCAGTTTTAATTTTGTCTTGTGGTTATAGGGATAATCAGTTGCTATTTATGTGCTGCTTTAGATAATTATTTTCTTATCAGTTTGATGTTTTTCTGTTTCATCAGTTTTCTATACTTTTACTATGCTATATTTCAGTGTTTATTTTATTAATTTAAACTTAATTTTGAAATGCTGGGACTCAAAGACAGGGTCGGGTACATGCTAGTCAAATGTTCTATCACTGAATTACTCAGTAAGATTTCAAAAACTTACTTCACCTAATTCATTGGCTGTATTGATTTAGTAAATCAGGCTTTGATTCATCTTCAAAACTAGTATCATTTTCTTTCCAATGCTGTTGCTCTACATGCTTCCTTGTGTGTTTTTGGAATACAGAATAGGTGCTAAATAAAAAAGCTCACATTAGAGCTTGTTAAATGGCTCAGTGGGTAAGGCGCCTTGCAAGCAGGCCTGGCAATTCAAGTTTGAGCCCTCAATCCCACAAGATGATAGAAGAGAAACAACTCAGAAATAATAACCTCTGACTTACACACATCATGGCACACAGGCTCCTGCACACACACACACACACACACACACACGATCAAAAAGATAAAATTTTAACACATTATTTCCTTATTATTTAGTGTTTTCTTATACTATATACAATCTGCTATTAATACTGTCCAATGATCTGGAGTTGAATATTTCCTATCTTATAGGAAAATCAGGTTTTAATTTTAATCACAGCAGGTTAAGTTGTGGTTAGTCAAATATTTTAACCAGAAGGCTGATAATTGTATTTTCTGTTAAATTATTTGACAATTTTACATAATTCATTTTCTTATGCCCCGAATTCTCTGGCATTCATCATGAGAACTTAGTACACTTTCAGGTAATAAAATTCACACTATTGTCAGTGCCATGTATAATTGATTCCTCTTGGAGGTTTTATTTCTCAGACCAATAAAACCACTCTACAAGAACTGGTCAATTATAGTGGACTTTCTACTTTGGCTATAATTCGCATGGATACTGTTACTCATATTTCTGCTTTGGTAAGTTGCAATTTTCTGCATCTACCTATTTTCCCCGCAAGTTTGGGGTATCGTAACTTACACACATGACCTCAATTCCTTTACATATCTATGAACAATTTCTGACTTTCCAGGATTTTTTGTTGTTCTTTTTGTTTTGTTTTGTTTTAGTTTATCTTGCTACTAAGACAGAGTGCCAATTTCTTCACTAATTACATGCAAAGGCTACACCTGGAAATTCAATATCACTATGTAATTTTTATCCAACATTTATTTTTCATGTGAAGAGCCAAGATCAGAGTCAAGCTTTATCTACTACTCAGATACAGAGTAACACATATTTTTTTTTAAAAGAAACAGGTTCTGGTTTTGTTCTAATAAAATTTTATTGAAATCAAGCTGGAGGTATAAGAGGCAAAGTGTGTGGTTAGCATGTACTGGGTACTTTCACTCCAAGGATAAATGATTGTGAAAATGTGCAGCAATCTAGGTTTTTGTAGTAAACCATGGTTTGCCAAATCCTGCTGCTAATTTATGAATTATTGTACTTGATTCATATTCTACACATGAATTTGTGTGTTCTATTTGTGAATAGGTACATGAAGAATCAAGAAGTCAAACTTTGGTGTTGTTCCCCAAGTATCATTTACGTTGTTTTTCTGAAAGGAATGCTCAATGACCTGGAGCTATGCAAATACATTAGGCTGGCTGGACATCTTCATAGATTCACTTCTCTCTGGTTCTGTAGTACTGAGATTTCAAACTCCTGTTACTATACAAAACTTTTTAGTATGGGTGCTGGGGATTGAGCTTCAGTTCTCATGTTATCTAGTTTAATTACCTCCTGAGCTTCTATTGCTTGTATAAAATGTTAAATTAAATGTAAAGACATGGGGTAAGTCAAACTTAATCTTAATAAATTATTATCTTGTTATAAGTACTCGATTCATATTTACATTGGGTCAAAAATATCTTAATCCTGAAAGTAGACAATGATATTATAAGAAAACCATAGATCAATATCTTTCAGGAAACTTCATTCATGCAAAAACAAATATACATAAAAGCAATGAATTAAATGTGATATATACATTGGTAAGAAACACAAGGATTTTTTCTCTGACAGTTTTTCAATATTTTTACTGAAAGTTCTAGTTAATCTAGTAGGACAAGAGTTAAAAGAAGAAGAAAAACCAGTTTCCTAACTGGCTGGTCAGGTTTGGTCAGAAAGTGGCATGAGTGTTATGGGGTAAAGAACTTCTTTCTGCATAGATTTGAGGTCTGCTTCACTGGAAGAAATTCATGCCTCATAATGTAAACCCAGAAAAACTATCTTTTCTCATTTTACATACCAATCCCAGTTCCCACTCACTCACTCCTCCTGCTCCCTCCAACTTCTCCACCACACCACCCCCATCCACTCCTCAGAAAGGGAAAGGTTTCCTATGGGTAGTCAACAAAGTCTAGCACATTGCTTTGAGGCAAACCAAGGCCCTTCCCACTATATTTTGACTGAGCAAAGCATCTCTCCAGGGAGAATGGGTTCCAAAAAGCCAGAACAAGCAATAGGGATAAATCCTGGTCTCTGTGCCAGTGGCCCCACAGTCTGCTCCAGGCGAACAGCTGTTACCCATATTCAGAGAAACTGCTTTATTCTTCTAGTTGATCAGAGAAACTCCTTTTGGCAGTAGTCAAATGTCAATGCTGAACTTATAATTGGACAAAGTGCTGTAAAATGCTGTGTTTCCAGGGGTTATTAAATCAATGAACTCACAGCCACTGTGGTTAACTGCACAAGACCAGCACAAGAGCAAGATAGAAAAGAATTAAGCATAAATGAGGTAGACACTCTACAGGCTCTAGTCCTAATTGAGGAGATGCTGGCAGTTGGTAACTGCTGTGAGGTGGTGGAATAGCCATGGTACAGCACTAAATGGGAATTGGACAAGTGGGAGGAGATTTGGACAAGTGGGAGGAGATGCAGAGAGAATTTGAAGGGTAAATATTATCATAGTTCACTATATAAAAGTATGAAATTCTCAATGAATATATATTTGTGTGTGTATTAGTGTTAATTACTTTACTATATAAAAGAAATTGAGAGTGGAATTTGAAATTAAAAGAAGTTTACATTGTAGTGTTGAGGCGAGCAGGCCTTCTTTTCTTCCCGCCCTGCACGGCTAGCTTAGCCCCAGAATAATTACATGGAAACTGTATTCATTTAAACACTGCCTGGCCCATTATCTCCAGTCACTTACTGGCTAACTCTCACATCTTGATTAACCCATTTCTAATAATCTGTGTACCACCATGAAGTGGTGGCTTACCAGGAAGATTCTAATCTGCATCCATCTCGGAGAGGAGAGCTATGGCGTCTGACTCACTTCCCTTCTTCCTCCCAGCATTCTGTTCTGTCTTTCCCACCTACCTATGTTCTGACCTATCAGGCCAAGCAGTTTTCTTTATTAATTAACCAATGAAAGCAACAGATAGATAGAAGACCCACCTAATTCATTTCCCCTTTTTCTGTTTAAACAAAAAGAAAGGCTTTCACTTTAACATAGTAAAATTACATATAACAAAACAGTTATCAAGCAAGAATTAAAGTTACAATATTTATATATACTTTATCTTTTATCATAACTAAGGAAAACAATAATTATCTATATATTCTTCAACTCCATCAGAGACTCCAGAAGGATATAATATTACCTAAGCAAACAAGAAATAAGCAACTTCCAAACTCTAGAAATGATAGAGACATCTCGCTGCCTGGACAGTCACCCAAAGTTCTTTTGTGCCGCTGGGGCATTCATCTACAGCCTACAGGCCCATAGTATCCAGCAGACATTTCCATGAAGCAGGAAATTCCAAAGACAGTTCAGTCACTTTCTGCTGTGTCCTGCAGAATGTTTCGCAGACTCTTTCATGAATCAGGAACCCTGAAAGACCATCTCACCTTTAGGCAAGTTCAGCAGTCCTCTCTCTGAGGGTTCTCTGTCCAGTTTATGCAAAAGTCCAGACAAGAGCAGTTTCTTGCCCAAATGGCTATTAAACTCCATAAGGAGCCTCTTTGATGCCCATCTTCCTCTTGAAGTAGATTGGTGCTGCCAGGAGCAGACGTGTCTCATTGTCATGAAAAGCCCTAAGTTATTAAAACATTAAATGCCATATTCTGTAGTCTTTGAAAGATATGAAGAATGTCTATCTAACTGAAATATATCTCTACATATCTAGAAAATCTAACTAACATGACTACAAGCTTTACTATTATCAATGATTATCCATTAGCAACCTATATTTCCTAATTATACATTACATTTTTAAATGAACTACACAATCACAATACCTTAATCAATACCAGAAATACATATACATATAACAAAATTGACCTTAAAATCCATACCAATGCAAATTATTCATATCTATATCATACCCCCCTTTAAATGTAAAAGAACATTTATAAACAATGTTTGGGAATATGGGAGCAGTTTTTTCTCTCCAAACTGCTTTGTGCTGAATGGGGGCCCTTGTTATTCAGGTCTTTCATGGTGTAACCTGTCTGCCAGGTTCATCTCAGTCGGCAGTTGAGTGAAGTAATTTTCTGAAGGTGTTCACGGCAACCTTTCAGGAGGGTGTGGTCTATCATACCATATTGGAAAAGTAGCAATCCACAGGGACTCATCTTCTATGAAAACAAAAGAAGACCCTCTCCAAAGCATCATATCCTTAGACCCAAATTTGGAAGTCATGATACCTTTAGAACATACATGTTGGATCAGCTTAGCAGCCCACACAATGAAATATCTCTCTGTATTTAGTTCTTTCACAGTCAAAAAGTTTAAAGACAATGCAATATACAGAATCCAAACTCTCTGTGAATTTTTTCATTTTTATGTGACTTATTTTTCTTTATTTCTTTTAGTCTATAACTATCTTTACTCTGTCTCTTTAAAGACTTTACCCTTTTTTCTAAGACATTAACTTTATCCTCTATATTGTGGAGAAAGTGTTTATTTTGACTCACAATTTAAGGATATTCTGTCTTAGTCACTTTTTGATTGCTGTAACAAAACACAATGACCAAGTCAACTAATAGAACAATGAGTTAAACATGGGGTTTATGGTTTCAGAGCGTTAGTGTCCATAATAATCATGATGGGGAACATGGCAGCAGGCTAGGAAGGCATGATGTTGGAGAAGTACCTGAAGAGCTCTGACTTAGTTACTATTTTTATTGTTGTGAGGAGACACTATGACAACAGCAACACTTAGAAATGAAAGTATTTATTTGGGATAGCTTGCTTACAGTTCAGAGGTTCAGTCCATTATCATCATGGTGGGACATAGCAATATTTAGACAGACATGGTGTTGGAGAAGTAGCTTAGAATCCTATATCTTGCAGGCAACAGGAAGTAGACTGTCACAGTGGGTGTGGCTTTATCATATATGAGACCTCAAAGCCCACTTCCACAGTGACAATTCCTCCAACAAGGCCTCAATTTTCAATAGTGCCATGGGAGCCATTTTCTTTCAAACCACTACAAGTTCTTACAAGTACATGGCAGAGAGGGGAGAGGGAGAGACTGAGGGAGGGAGGGAGGGAGGGAGGGAGGGAGGGAGGGAGGCAGAGAGAGAGAGAGAGAGAGAGAGAGAGAGAGAGAGAGAGAGAGAGAACAAATGAGAACTGGGCCTGACATGAGTCTTTTGAAACCTCAAAACTTGCCTCCAGTGCCATGCCTCCTCCAATAAGGCTATACATCCCATACCTTCCCAAACAGTTCCACTAACTGGAGACCAAACATTCAAATATATGAGCCTCTAGGCACAGTTCTTATTCCAACCATAATCTTTAGTTACTTTTCTTGTTTCTGTGACAAAATATCCCAATTAAAGCAGCATCAAGGAGAAAGTATTTATTTTGCCTCATAGTTCAAGTGTATATTCCATGAAGAGAAAGTCCTGGTGGCAGGCCACTAAGGCCACTGATTATGTTGTATCTGTGGTCAGGAAGCAGAGAATAATGAGTGCTACTGGTCAAATATCTTTCTCCCTTTTGTTGTACTTATTTATTTTAATATACTATTTTTTTAACTTTTCAATAAATTCTTACAATGTATTTTAATTGTATTTACCCCCGTTCTTCCCCCAACTTCTCCCAAACCGATCCCCACTTCCCAATCCCTCTTAACTTCATGTCCTCTCTTTTCTTTTTATTTTTGTAACCCACAGACAGAATCCCACATGTGTTGTCCACATACTGCTGACAGTGAGGGAATCCACTAGAACATGAACAACCTACAATGGGCTAGATGGGTTACACCCTTAAAGAAAACTGACTCTCCCATCTCCAAAAGCTATATATTTTCGATAGCTCCTCAGTCAGGGGTAGGGGTTTTTGAGCCCTTCCCCCTTCAATGCTGGAATTCTAACTGTCCTGATTTTGTACAGACAACTACAGTTGCTATGAGTTCATGCGTGTAGAAAGCCTGTCCTGTCCAGAAGACAATGTTTCACTCCGACTTTCATGATCGTTCTGCCCGTTCTTCCATGATGGCCCCTAAAACCTGTGTGTGTTGAGGGTGACAGAGATGCCCATTTGTGGCTGACTATTCCACTGACACTCTCTGCACTTCCATCAGTTGTGATTTTTTACCTTAACTGTCTTCCACTGTACAGAGAAAATTCTCTGACAAGGTCTGAGAGCTGCACCAATCCATGGGTATAAGATACCAGTTTAGGGGGCAGTTTGATACTGTGGCCATTTAGCAGAATAGCAGGAGTAAGTTCACTCCTGAGGATGGTGAGCTCTCTGATCATGGTTATTGGCCAGATTTTCAGTACAAGGCATACATTTCCTCTAGTGGAGCGGGCCTTAAATCCAACTGGAAAGCAATTGGTTCCCTGCTTTGTCATTTGTTATACAGCCCACGACCCACGCACAGGGAATGATGCCACCTTCCTTTGTGATGGTCTTTTTATCTCAATTAAGCCAAACATGACTCTCTCTTCCAAATTTATTCAAAAGCTAACTTAATTTAAATAATGTATCATATGTAGTCCTGGAGGCTTGCCTCTTAATGTAGTTCCGATCAGAGCAAGACAGTCAACACTAACCACTGAGTCTCACTGAAAAGCATTTTGGTCGAAGGGTAGCATAAAATTGTGGGTCACAGTCTTTTTTGGATTTCTACTTAAGATGCAGTTTTTCTCTTGCGCATTCCCTGTATTGTGATGCCGATGGTAATGTAGTCTTCACTAGGACTGTTACAGTGCTGGTGCTTTGCCTTAAATTACCGGAATTATAAGTTAATTAAAATGTTTATTTACCTGCTTTACTTTTTATTGTATTTTTAAGCTAGCATAGAATTATAAGTTAATTAAAATGTTTATTTACCTATTTTACTTTTTATTGTATTTTTAAGCTAGCATACAAAGCAATGGGCTTCAAAAATACAGTATTTTCATACATGTGTACAGGCATACTTACTTCTAGTTTATTTATTTCACCCACTGCCTTCTAGCATCCTCCAACCTTTCCTCTCCTAAAATAGTCTCACCTTCTTCTTTCCTGTCACTTACATTTTATTACTTTCTGTTTTTCCAAGACTCTCCCTCGGTTAAGCTATCTTCCTCCCCTCTTGTGGTCCCTGTGCTAGGTTCATCACGCGTGTGTTTAAACACACGTGTACATGCGTGTGCACAAGTGCACACACACACACACCCTTTGGAGGACAAAAACACACTGTGCCATATTTGCCTATGAGAGTTTGACTTATTTCACCTAATGTAATGATTTCCAGTTCCATTAATTTTTCTGAAAATATCATTATTTTATATTTTAAAATTTATAATGTATTTGAAAATGTTCATCATTTTAAAGCATCAGAAAAAAAATCAAATTACAACTGGTTTGAGATCGCATTTTACACCAGTCAGAATAGTTATCATCAAGAAAACAATATCAAATGCTTATGATTTGAAGACGAGGAGACACCTCTACACTTATATGCAGAATTATATGAAGATGAGTATAGAGGGCTTCAAAACACCATAAGTAGAACCGTCATATGACATAGCTCTACTACTTCTGGCCTTCAAATAGAAATCAGCATATCACAAGATATTTCCATACCCATGTTTACTGCTGTGCTGTTCACAATAGGCTAAACAACAGATGAATTTAAAAAGAAAATATGGTATATGCAAACTTATTTTCTTTATAAAATTAGCTTGCTGAATGTATTTTTAATAGTACTACAAAACAGACTAAAATAATAATGAAGTTAATAGAAAAATACATTTAAGAAAATACAACATCTTCTCATAATAAAATTTTTTTAGCAAATTAGGCAAAGAGTAAATTTTTAACTCACTCTTAGTGCATACAAAGCAATAAAATAAATGAAACCCAAAGTGAAATGTTAAAAAAAAATTCTTGTAATGATCAGAATAAGAACGAGACAGTTGTAATCATTTTGATTATTAATTTTCCAGGACATCATTAACAATGTATTAAAATAAAAAAAAGCATTTAAAGTATATGATTATTGAATCAGTGTTATTCTGCCTACCTATAGTACAACTATTCAGGAAACTGTCTAAAGATGACCATTTGAGCATTCGTAAGTTTTATATTGGGCAACATGTCACGAGTACATCTCAAAGATATAAATATTAGAGAGAAAAAAATCAAATATTCTTTCTAAATGTGTGATATGATTGTATAACAGAAATTTTGAAGGAATCTTCAAATATATAATTAGAATTCATTTTTTGAATTGAACAAGTTAGTACATGTACTAACATTGTTTAATCAGTGTTATAATAATTTTCTCTTATTACAATGGCAAATAGAAAGCTAATAAAATATTCAAAGAAATATCATTTACAGTGGCACTGTAAAATATATCTCAGTATACACCTATGAGTAAGGATAACAAGTATTTCAAACCTCTAGAGTCAAAATTCTGAATCTATTGAAAGATGTTTAAAAATACATTTACTCAGTAAGAAATTATACTGTTCTTCAAGGATTGGGAACTCAAGATTTCATAAAATTTTGTGACCACAAAAATGATGCATTTTTAAAAATTATCAAGCTGTTTATAAAAAATATATAAATGTGAAGATCCAAGAATACTGAAGACACACTTAAAGTGGAAAGGCTTTGTCTACCATATACTTAGACAGACGATAAAGCCAATGTAAAGAAGATGATATAGAATTCATGCTAATGAATATATTCCAACTAACGAATAACAAAATGAAGCCTCCAGAACCGGACTCACACACATACAAACAGAAATAGATTTACAGTTTAGTAGAAGGTAAGATGGACTTTTCAGTGTTTGATACTTGAAATAATTAGATATTCACAGACAGAGTCATTTCATACTTCTCTGCCTCCTTGTCCCAGCTCTGAGCTGTGATTACAGGAGTGCCCCACCACACCCTTGTTTTTTTTTTAGTAGTTTCATCATCATGTCTTCTAGATTTTATTAAATGATTTCCATGTGGAATGTCATCGCCCTACTAGAGAATGTGGGGTCTATATTCTTTAATGCCCTTGTTATTCTGACCAAATCCCTGAGAAAACAACCTTACTTTGACTCACAGTTTCAGGCTGCAGTGTATCATGAGGGAATCATGGTGGTGAGAACAGGTCTTATGGAGGCAACAATAACTTGAAGTATCTGGTCACATAAGTCTTCAGTCAGGACGCAGAGAGAAATAAATGTGGGTGCTATAGTTGATTTCTCATTTTGTACCTTTTATTCAGTTCTGGGTTCAGTCTGTGGGATTGTATTACCCACACTGGGAACAGGTCTTCCCTTCTTAGTTAAACCTTTCTGAAAATGACCTCAAGGTCCCATTAAGAGAACTGTCTTCTGAATAATACTAAAGCCAATCAAGTTGGCAATGAAGGTTAACAATCATAGTTTCCAAGAGTAGCAGATTGATGTGGATCTTGAACTTTTAGAGCAATGACATTGTTGAATATTTTGATTATGATCAAAACATAATGTGCTATGTGTTGTCCCAAAGAAAATTTGATTCTGGGAACATCCGTGTTATAGATATGAATTCTCCCTTAAAGAATCTTTAAAAAAACCCAGCAACTATTACAATGTGAAGTAGATGTGATGATCTAGATTAAACTATTTAAATACAGAAATTGTAACTAATTACATTCCTAATTCTAGAAATGTTGTTTGAAATGAATGAGGCTTTATAAAGAACATACATACTCACAAATCAAGTGTGGATTACAAACAATTTTAAATGGTTACCTGTGATCATCTCTAGACCCAGTGACAGTAGAAAAAGCCAAATCCTTAGCTGATGCTTATAGTTCTAATCACTCTAGTTAGATACAGCATATCTTCTTGTGAAGATTGGTCTTCTGACTTAAGAATTTTCAAGGTGATTGAACCATTTCATAACAATTAATGTATGCAGTAGCTGCCACAGTAGATTCAAGTCTCTTACTTCAGATCCTCATGTTTAGAGCATCAATAGGGAAAATTTGACTCACTGACGTTTAATGAGAGAAGTCAGGTGATAGGAGGTTTAACTACGGCTGTGAACTTATCCTTGTAACCTTTTAAACGTGCATCTAGAGAGCAGGCACAGAGTTCTTTTTCAAATTTATCACCCGTGCTTAAATTCAAACCTGTGTTAAAAAAAAAAAAGTTGCCTTGGTAATGGTTCAAATCTAAAGGCTGTAGGATTAATTAACTTCTGAGAAAGGATGGTGACCAAATAAAGAAAATGACATTATGAAGTAACATTTACTTAAGGAGGTACATGGGCCACAAGGAAATTGTTTCAGGATGTCTTACTAGGACATAGTTCAAAACTGTTAATTGCTTGTTTCATATAAAACCCTGGAACACAGGGGAGACGGATGGAGATTCAATTTTCTTATATTGCTCCACTGGCAAGTGAACTATTTAATTTTTGTCTCATGGACTCAATAATTGGAAATAAGGTCTGCAATAAAGGTAAGAAAATTGTCATTCTTTTGTGGATGTATTCTGTGTCAAACTGTAACTTCTTTTTACAAAGAAAAATACATTAGCATTTTCTGAATCTCTATGAACCCTAGTCCGGAGATTCTTCTACACGAACTCATAGCCTCAAATCTGTCTGTGTTGGAATTCTAAACACATTTATTCTTCACCCCATTTTATTTTCCCCAAATGGTTTATTCCACTAGCACCAGATTAATTTTCTTAATACTGTTTTTGGATGTGCTCTGCTTCAAACTTCTCAGTACCACTATTCTGTATAACTAAATCAATACTGAAGTATAACTTTTAAATTTCTTGTAATTTGAAATCAATGTCTGTCTTTTCCTTATGCATGTTCAACACTCCTCCCTCCACACAAATATACACTGAACCTTCCACCCTGTGAGTGTCTTATTATGACTATGAAATGCTATAAGGAACTCTAAACATTTATTGTTAACATAGGATAATAATTAACCACATGTCTTTTGAAGAAATAACATGCTGATCAAAGAGGATTGTGAGATTCTCTTATCACACATTTTGTAATAACTTTGAAGTTTCATTTTAATATTTTCAACAATATTTTTCTATTCACATGGTCTTAGTTCCATATAAATTCTGATGTGTCTCATTTATATCTCTAAATTGTCTTTCTTAGTTGCCAACTCCTGCCTACTTGACATCTGAACACACCACAAACAAAGCTTTGATTTCCCTGGGAAAAAAAATCCACAACTCCCCCACCCCTCCACTTCAATAAATACTAATATCTTCATTAAAATTTCTTATATAATTTTATTTATTCATTCATATTTCACTCTTTCATTCACAGATGATGTGTCAGCAAGTCTGTCAACGACCTGGTAATACATGCATATTGAATCCATTCATATTTTTTTATTTGCAACTATATTGTTCTTGCTTCAGTAATGTTGTTTTTCATCTGAACTAAAATAAACACCTTCTAAATCCCCTGTGTGCATTATGGGCTAAGTTGTGCCCACTCCCCCTGAAGAACATATGAAAATAGACATACAGTTATCCATCTACAAGCTAAGAACAGGGTTCTCAGAGCCTGTTATCTTTCTGATAATTCTACCTCAGTTATCTAATCTCCAGAATTGTGAGAAAATAAATGTCTGTTGTTCATGACCCTTGTTGTAAAAGCCCCAGCAAAGTGTTCTACAGCCTTTTGTTGTTGTTGCTGCGATTGCTGTGTGATGATTTTTCTAAATGCCCCAGCTTAAATCACTGTTTATTGGGTCACAAGTCTGTAAGTCAGAAAACTCTGGGATGCTGTAAATAAACTGTCTTCTCAGAGTATCACAAGGAGTAAAATCCAGGTCTTCACTGGAATCAATTTTAATCTGGAATTCTTTTGGAAAATTCCATTTGTTGGTAAAATTCAATCACTTATGGTTGTGACACTGAGGTTTTTGTACTCTCACTGGCTCTGAGGTCTGAGAGAATCCTTTCCATTTTGCCTTGTGGCCTTTCGATCTTCAGGCCAAGCCTGATGCACAAACTGAACTACCCTAATACTTTATACCTTCCCTTTCCTTTTACAGGATTCACCTGATGGCAGCAGACTCACTGAGAAACCTTTTCTATTCTAAGGTCAGCTGTTTAGGGGAAAAGGCTTCATTTGTTTGTAAAACCTCTTCACAGTATTATTCAAAATAAGTTTGATTTAATTAACTCAGGTAAAAAAGATATTTTTACCAGAGGCCAAAAATCTTAGTAGATTGTCTTAAAATTTGGCTTACTAAATATTTTTATTTCTTGTCTTCTTCTGATCTATTAAATACATGATTCTGCTAAGATATTTTAGATGTAAATTATCTACTATTTATTTGCTTAATATAGTCTCAAAAAGCATTCACAAGGAGCAGAGGATATGACACAATGTTTAAGAGCCCTTTTTCCTCTTTCAACAGACCTAGTTTCAGTTCCAGAACCCACTTCCAGTGGTTCACAACTGCCTATGACTCCAGCTCCAAGACACCTACCACTTTCTTGTGGCTTCAACAGGCACACGCATACATATGATACATATACATATACTCAATCCTGCACATACACATAAAAAATAATAAAATAAATAATTTAAAAATAATTTACAGAAAATTGATAGAACTGGACATCACCATATCAATTGAAATAATCCAGACTGAGAAAAACAAATGTCATCTTTTTTCTTTCACATGCGTAAACTTGATTGGTAAGTATTCAGGAAAGTAAAGTATCCAAGTAAATGAACTATTGAAAGGTGGTGAAGCAGGTGATAATGAGAATAACTAAAATCATGGTACCCAGAAGGCTTGAATAAAAATGTCTTTTATCCCTTTACCATCCCCTTACCTGTACAATGAATACCAAAAATATTCTGCTCTATTTACTACTATTTTGTGCGATCTGATAGAATGTGAACTTCACATGGACAAGGATTTTGCTTTGCTTGCTGTTCTATCACCAGTCTCAAGAATATAACCTGACATAAAATAAATATTCAATAACTGTCAGATGAATTAATACTTTACAGGAAACTACATTGGCTCTACTAAAAGAAAAAAATTGTAAGACAGATAATTTCTTATTCATTTTAAATTATCCAATGTTATCCTATTGTGTGGATAGTAAAATCTAAACTACCTATCATTTTCTCTCCTTTAGGAGGTTTTGCATTTCTTACTATTGTGGCTTAGATCTGTCAATACAACAATCATCCATATTAATAACTGGCAAAGCACTAAATTCTAGGAACTAATCCAAGTTATGTGCAGAAATATAAAAAATTGCTTTGTAGAAATGATACAGATTTTTATTTATGTAATGAAAATATTACATGTAGTATATAACTTCCAAAAATGGTTGCAGTGACTACATCAACTAAAGTCTAATAAAAAGTTACTATTACTAGCAGAATATAAAAGTTAAGAAATTCATTACATTGGGTGTATTTTATAACTCTATTGTTAATTTTTTTTATTTTTATTCTTTTTTAATTAAAATTTCCACCTGCTCCCCGTTTACCATTTCCCTCCCCCTCCTCCCACATATTGCCCCCTCCCCCACTCCCCTCCCCCTATCCCCACTCCTCTCTCCCCCTCCCCCCACTCCATTCCCCCTCCCTCTTGATACTGAAGAGCAGTCCAAATTCCCTGCCCTGCGGGAAGACCAAGGTCCTCCCACTTCTATCTAGGTCCAGGAAGGTGAGCATCCAAACAGGCTAAGCTCCCACAAAGCCAGTTCATGTATTAGGATCAAAACCTAGTGCCATTGTCCTTGGTTTCTCATCAACCTTCATTGTCCGCCATGTTGAGAGAGTCCAGTTTCAACCCATGCTTATTCAGTCCCAGTCCAGTTGGCCTTGGTGGGCTCCCAATAGATCAGTTCCACTGTCACAGTGGGTGGGTGCACCCCTCATGGTCCTGACTTCCTTGCTCATGTTCTCCCTCCTTCTGTTCCTCATTTGGGCCTTAAGAGCTCAGACCGTTGCTCCAAATTGGGTCTCTGTCTCTATCTCAATCCATAGCCAGATGAAGGTTCTAAGGTGATATGCAAGATATTCATCAGTATAAGATAGGGTCATTTCAGGTTCCCTCTCCTCAGTTGCCCAAGGTACCAGCTGGGGACATCTCCCTGGACACCTGCGAGCCCCTCTAGAGTCAAGTCTCTTGCCAACTCTAAGATGGCTCCCTTAGTTAGGATATATACTTTGCTGCTCCCGTATCCACCCTTCCTATATCCCAACCATCCCAATCCCCCAAGCTCCTCCCATCCTTCCCTTCTCACGTTTCTCATCCCATTTCCCCTTTGCCCCATGCCACCTCACCCGCAAGTTCCCAGTTTTTGCCCTGCAATCTTGTCTACTTCCCCTATCCAGGCGGCTGTCTATACGTTTTTCTTTGGGTTCACTTTCTTATTTAGCTTCTCTAGGATCACAAATTATATGCTCAATGTCCTTTATTTATGGCTAGAAACCAATTATGAGTGAGTACATCCCATGTTCCTCTTTTTGGGTCTGGGATATTGTTAAAATTTTAAAAATTTTTAAAAATTAATCTTAAGAATATCATACAATGTATTATTTATTTATTTATTTATTTATTTATTTATTTATTTACGATTTCTGCCTCCTCCCCGCCACCGCCTCCCATTTCCCTCTCCCTCCCCCCGATCAAGTCCCCTTCCCTTGTCAGCCCTAAGAGCAATCAGGGTTCCCTTCCCTGTGGGAAGTCCAATGACCACCCACCTTCATCCAGGTCTAGTAAGGTGAGCATCCAAACTGCCTAGGCTCCCGCAAAGCCAGTACGTGCAGTAGGATCAAAAACCCATTGCCATTGTTCTTGAGTTCTCAGTAGTCCTCATTGTCCGCTATATTCAGCGAGTCCTTATCCCATGCTTTTTCAGACCCAGGCCAGCTGGCCTTGGTGAGTTCCTGATAGAACATCCCCATTGTCTCAGTGTATGGGGAATCAATTTTACTCCCTTCTCCCATCTCATTCCATACCCTCTTCAACTTTCTTAGCCAAATAACTTCTTGGCTTTTCTCTTTCAGATCTAAGGGAACCCCATGAAAGAGGAGGCAGAAGGAATTTAAAAGCCAGAAAGAATGGAGGACACCAATAAAACAAGGCCCTCTAAATCAGCATGATCAAAGATAATATGAACTCACAGAAAGTGAGGCAGGCATGCGCAGGACAGGCAGCACCTCCAACAGGTCTTCTACATATATGATGGCTTCCAGTTTATTTTTTTATAGAATTCCTGAGTTTGTGAACCAGTGGGTATCTCTGAATCTGTTGCCCTCTCTTGGGAACCTTTTCTTTTATTGGTTTGTCTTATATGACATTAATATGATAGTTTTTATTTCATCTTATTATGTTTTATATTGTTATATTAAAAAGTAATAAATATATACCTAACCAAGAGAGCAAAAGTTAATAATGGAACTGTCATTCCTGATATAAGAGGGAAAATCAGTTTTCTCCAGTGGAATGACACTGAGTATATCAACCACTCCAGGGAAAGCCTCACATTCAGTAGTAGTTGACAAATAAATAATTGACTCCACAGTTTTTGGGTGTGTGTGTGTACTTTTATTTGGTTAAAGTTTGGTATTTGGGGTTTTCGTTACATTTTGCTTTTTACTTTTAGAAGGTATTGTATTTTGTTTTCTAAGTTTTGGAAATTTTTCGTTATATTAAATTTCTTTCGAATGAACATAAAATAAAATTTGGTGATAGGGAAGAGGAGAGGATCTGGATGAATTTGTAGGAGGGAAAGAATATGATCAAACTATATTTAAATTTAAAGATTCTTTTAAATAATAAAAATATAAAATCATTACATTGATTATAGTTCATAAGTCTATTGTTAAAATTTTAACAATATAAGTCTTTAAAAATTTTGGCCTGGAGAGATGACTCAGCCATTAAAGGCTAGACTCACAACCAAAATATAAGAATTTCATATAATGTATTTTTATCATATTCATGCATTTCTCCCAGTTCATCCCAGATCCTCTCCCACCTTTTCTTTCTCTCTCATTTTTAACCTATGGATTCCACTTTGTGTTTGACAGCTACTCCCAGGTATGAAGCTTGCCCTGGAGGGTGGTTAATATACTAGGTGTTACATCACTGAAAACAACTGATGTTCATTTGCTCTCTCATGGAAATCAAATAATTATTCAACTAAGAGCGGGACTTCATGCCCATTTCCCTCTCCTTCTTTTTGGGACTGTAGCTAGCTTGAGCTTACATCTGACTTGTGCATGTTATCACACAAAAAATATTGATGCATATGTGCATGCAGATTCCATTTTGTGTTCAGAAAACAATATTTATTTGAATGTATCTATGATATCTTGCTCTTGGAGTCTTCCCACCTCTTCTTTCATAAAGATCTATGAGCCTTGAGGAAAGAAGTATGATATAAATGCTTCATTTAGGTCTTATTCCCTGTATGTTGGCCAGTTATGGATCTTTGTGTTGTCAGCTAAAGCTTCTTTGATTCAGGATGAGTGATTCCCTGACCTATAAGTATAGCAATAAGTGACCAGGAGTCATTTCAAGGCTAAGTACTTTAAGTGAAATAATAGTAGGTTGTCCACTAGGGCACATGAACTCTCTAGCCTCAGGATGTAGGCCTCACTAACAGTTTCGGGTATGGTTTCCATTTTGTAGAGCAGGCCTTAAATACAATCAAAATGTAGTTATTCCCGTAACAATTGTGCCAGCATTGTGGCACAAATGTGTATGTCTTGCCAGGCAGGCCATGACTGTAGTTTACATGTTTCACAGCTGGGTGAAACTGATGACTAATTTTCTCCTCTGGAAGCAATTATTGCCTCTTCCAGTACTAAGAAAGACAGCCAGTAAAGTTAAAGTTTTTTGTTTTTTTGTTTTTTTTTAAATTTATTTATTTATTAAAGATTTCTGCCTTCTTCCCGCCACCACCTCCCATTTCCCTCCCCCTCCCCCATCAAGTCCCCCTCCCTCATCATCCCTAAGAGTAATCCCGGTTCCCTGCCCTGTGGGAAGTCCAAGGACCCCCCACCTCCATCCAGGTCTAGTAAGGTGAGCATCCAAACTGCCTAGGCTCCCACAAAGCCAGTATGTGCAATAGGATCAAAAACCCATTGCCATTGTTCTTGAGTTCTCAGTAGTCTTCATTGTCCATTATGTTCAGCAAGTCCGGTTTTATGCCATGCTTTTTCAGATCCAGGCCAGTTGGCCTTGGTGAGTTCCTGATAGAACATCCCCATTGTCTCAGTGTGTGGGTGCACCCCCTCGCGGTTTGTCATGCTCAACTTCCCTAGCAATCAGGGAAATGCAAATCAAGACAACTCTAAGATACCATCTTACACCTGTCAGAATGGCTAAAATAAAAAACACCAATGATAGCCTTTGCTGGAGAGGTTGTGGAGAAAGGTGTACACTCATCCATCGCTGGTGGGAATGCAAACTTGTGCAACCACTTTGGAAAACAGTGTGGCGGTTTCTCAGGAATTTCGGGATCCACCTACCCCTGGACCCAGCAATACCACTCTTGGGAATATACCCAAGAAATGCCCTATCATACAACAAAAGTATATGCTCAACTATGTTCATAGTAGCATTGTTTGTAATAGCTAGAACCTGGAAACAACCAAGTTTTTTGTTGAGTATCATAAAACTTCATGTTTTATGGTTTAAGTATAAGGTGTCTTTAGCAATGGGTTTTACCATCAAGTTCTGGAGGGTAATTAATAACATTGATAATAACTTGTAATGTTAGGTGGCTTTATGGGACACTACTAACCAATAATTTTTAAAACAGTATTCATGGTACTGGTGATGTGTTTTAATATCATATGTTGTCTAGTTAGGGTATTGTTTTTTTATTAAATGGTCATTTTATTTAAACTTTATATATAAGTTTATATGTGTGTATATATGTGTTTATATGTATGTGTGTGTTTATATACTAATGTATGTATGTATGTATGCATGTATGTATAAATTAAGCTTCTACAGTAGTAGATTTCCATTATGACTTTTCCAAAAGCTCCTTGATGACGGAAGTCACAAAATAATCCCACACCAGTTCAGAATTACAAATAATAAAACAGTTATTTATTTAAGGGAAAACTAACAGATGACTGTCCTAGATAACAGTCCTCTGTGTGAACAGGAACAAAGTCTAGTAGCCTGGAAGCAAGAGAGGGAGCACATGCTTTACAGCTGCTTTTACAGTGTCAGAGACACCGCTCAAGTGGGCTGGTATCTTAAAGGCTATTCGCTGAAGGAGCAGAATGTGCTCCCACAGTACCTCCCCCTTTTGTTGAAATAAGAGAGTTCTTTTTTATTGAAAAAAAAATTTTCTGCCTCCTCCCCGCCTCCCATTTCCCTCCCACTCCTCCTGCCCCTCTCCCCCTCCCCCCACTCCTCTTCTCCTCCCTTTCCAGTCCCTGGAGCAGTCAGGGTTCCCTGCCCTGTGGAAAGTCCAAGGTCCTCCCCCCTCCATCCAGGTCTAGGAAGGTGAACATCCAAACTGTCTAGGCTCCCACAAAGCCAGAACATGAAGTAGGATCAAAACCCCGTGCCATTGTCCTTGGATTCTCATCAGCTCTCATTGTCCGCCATGTTCAGAGAGTCCGGTTTTATCCCATGCTTTTTCAGTCACAGTCCAGCTGGCCTTGGTGAGCTCCCAATAGATTGGCCCCACTGTCTCAGTGGGTGGGTTCACCCCTCGTGGTCCTGACTTCCTTGTTCATGTTCTCCCTCCTTCTGCTCCTCATTAGGACCTTGGGAGCTCAGTCCGGTGCTCCAGTGTGCGTCTCTGTCTCTATCTCCATCTATCGCTAGATGAAGGTTCTATGGTGATATGCAAGATATTCATCAGTATGGATGTAGGATAGGTTCATTTCAGGTTCCCTATCCTCAGGTGCCCAAGGAACTAACTGGGGACATTGCCCTGGGCATCTGGTAGCCACTCCAAGTTCAAGTCTCTTGCCAACCCTTAGGTGGCTCCCTTAACTAAGATATGAGTTTCCCTGCTCCCCTATCCAACCTTCCTATATCCCCAATCATCCCGTTTCCCCAAGTTCCCCTCATCCTCTCCTTCACACTTTTCTCTCTCCATCTCTCCTTACCCCCATCCCACCCCAACCCCAAGATTCCAATTTTTTGCCCATCAATCTTGTCTATTTCCCATAGCCAGGAGGATAACTATGTTTTTCTTTGGGTTTGCCCTCTTGTTTAGCTTCTTTAGGACCACAAATTATAGACTCAGTGGCCCCCTATCCATGGCTAGAAACCAATTATGAGTGAGTACATCCCATGATCTTCTTTTTGGGTCTGGGTTACCTCACTCAGAATAGTATTTTCTATTTCCATCCATTTGCACGCAAAATTCGAGAAGTCATTGTTTTTTACCACAGAGTAGTACTCTAATGTGTATATATTCCACACTTTCTTCATCCATTCTTCCATTGAAGGACACCTAGGATGCTTCCAGGTTCTGGCTATTACAAATAATGCTGCTATGAACATAGTTGAACAAATGCTTTTGACATATGATAGGGCATCTCTTGGGTATATTCCCAAGAGTGGTATTGCTGGGTCCAGGGGTAGGTTGATCCCAATTTTTCTGAGAAACCACCACACTGATTTCCAAAGTGGTTGCACAAGTTTGCAGTCCCACCAGCAATGGATGAAGGTACCCCTTTCTCCAGAAATAAGAGAGTTCTAAACCCAATACAAAACTATATACACTAAGAACTGATATCAAATATAATTAGAATTACAACCAGCATAAACAATATTAAACAAGGAACTTATGTTAAATGTTTTAATAAACATTCTATCCTATGGAGTCTAAGTCTTGTATAGGAAATGGCTTGGCTAGATCGTAAGAGTACAGTAACTACAACTATCTAATCTTCAACCCTATCGAAGGCCTGAGAAGGGAGATAATATTACTTGAGCAGGCAGGAAGTACAATAAAGCAGCTTTTAAAGTGAGCAATATATGACAGAGATAATTAGCTACCTGAGTAATCACCCAAAGTCTCATTTGCAACGTTGAAGTAAACAGCTTTGGCTAAGGCCTAGCATAACTGACCATTTTTAGAGGCAGAAAATTTTTCAGAACTGTCTTACCTTGTCTTGGCAAGGTTTGGCAATCTTTTTCCTTGAGTTCTGCTTATCCATTTCTGGATACCGTTGTCTGTCATCCTGTCACTTGTATTATTTTTAATAAAATACTGATTGGCCAGTAGTCAAGCAGGAAGAATAGGCGGGGTGACCAGGCAGGAAGTAGAGGTGGGGCAATGAGAACAGGAGAATTCTGGGAAGAGGACACAGTCCATAGTAGTGACCCAGCCACAGAGGAAGCAAGATGTGACTGCCTTGCCAGAAAAGGTACCAAGTCATATGGCTGACATAGACAAGAATTATGGGCTAATATAAGTTATAAGAAGTAGTTATTATGAAACCTGAGCTGATGGGCCAATCAGTTTACAATTAATGTAGACCTCTGTGTAATTTCTTTGGGACTTAATGACTGCAGAAACTGGGCAGGACACAAAACCTCGGTCAACAGCCGTTTAGTGTTTAACTCATTCTATTATTAAATTCATCAGTTAAAGACTGTCCAAATTAGACAATTTTTTTTAAATTTAGTTGGAGCTGCAAAAGAGAAAATCAGTATGAAGTTCATACATGTTAATTGCCTGTTTAATTTTTATTATCATTCAATAAACTTTTCTATGAAATTTAACACTTGTACATTTTGGTGTGATGTCTGCAATGATGAGGATGAAGAACTTTTCTATCATTTCCCCAAACTCCATTGTATTGGCATTTCATGATTATACCCTCACCCAACCATCAGTTATTAACACTGATATATTTTCTGTGATTTCATCAATATTTTATAAGTAGAATCATGTAATATATGAAAGTTGGGAAGAAGTACAAATAATAAAATTGCCAAGTCATTGACAAAGAGAGTGTCTTAGGGTTTCTATTACTGTGAAGAGACACCATAATCACAGCAACTCATAAAGAAGAAGTATTTAATTGAAGTGGTTTACATTTCCAGAGGTTTAGTTCATTTTCATCATGGTGTGACATGGTTGCATGCAGGCAGATATAGTGTTGAAGTAGTAGCCGAGTGTCTTATATCTTGAGTTTCAGACAACAGGAAGTAGTATGTCTCACTGGACATGGCTTGAGCATATATGGAACATCAAAGCCCATCTCTACAGTGACACACATCCTCCAACAAGCCATACCCACTCCAATACAACTGTACCTCCTAATAGTGCCACTCCCTTTGGGAGACACTTTCTTTCAAACCTCCACAGAGAACGTAGGAATTCTCTTACCCTTTAGTCTCATGTCCACTGTGATCCCCATACAGTGTTTTAAGATTGGCTTTTAAAATGTAGTTTGGTGTTTCACAGATTTATCTGCTATTCTTCCCTCTTTAACGTTTAATAGATTCCATTATATGGATGGGCCATAGTTCATTTAGCTATTTACTCACTGTAGTATATCAGTGTTATTTACATTTCTGGTTATTACTAATATGGCTGCCACAATATTTTTGTACAGTCATTTGTGTGACCGTGTTTTCATTACTCTATAATAAATATCCACCATCATTTAAAAAATATTGTTTTGTTTGCACAATGGAGTGTTTTCCTCATAATCCTTCCCCCAAACAATCTACCAAAGAGTGACTAAGGAATCAAATAGATGAACCTATGGGGGCCATCCTCATTCAAACTTCCACACTAAGGTAAAACCTCAATTAACAGTCTCTGGTGATCAAAGCTATTTTTCAGCTTTGATATGTGAAGGATAACCCTCCAAAAATTATCTTCATGGCTTGTTGCATTTAAAAAATCAGGCTGAATGAACTTTTTAAATGAACTTTCAATTTAAAATAACCAATATCCAAGCATCATAGTCACCCCCTTCCTGTAATTTCTAGAACAACAATATGGCTGCCTAAGTAAGACCTGAACAAGTCCAACAACAATTGACCTGCTGACAGCTGACATGGCAGGGAGAATAAACAGTATTCTAATTTGGCACACTTTCTTAACTCTCAAGTGTCTTAATAACAACTATGGGAATACTCTAAATACCTCATCGCATAATGCCAAAATCTGTATCAACTTGTCCTTTTTATCTGTCAATCTTTCATTTTCCATATAAGTTGAGATTTTTATGTCTACTCGTATGTTGAGTAGTTTCAGCATTATGAGTCCCTTGTCTTTTATGTATTTAATTGACAGCATTTCTGTTTTTACTATATCAGCCTTTTAGACTGATCAATTGAATGGAGAAAAGGGGAAACAAACACTTGGGTGACTTTTTTCCCTACATCTTTTATACTTTAAGAGTACAACGAATCATTTTCTCCTGGATTTACATCTCTCCCTTCCTCCCTTCTTCTGCTTCTGCCTCACCCCTCTTTTTCTCTTCTCTCCCTTTTCCTCCCTCACAACACCTATCCTCAATTCACTTCCATGGTTACACTGGTTTCAGGTAGGGACAGAAGAAGAAAAGGAACAACTCTGCTCCAGTTCAGTATTGCATTTAATCCAGGTATTGTCTTCTGACCCTCCTGCAGATACTGACATCACAGAAAGCTCAAACAGTTGTGAATAGTTTTATGTACAGGCATTAGCTTCATTTTGTGAGAGAAGTGGGCCCTAGGAGTTTGCTTCAGCTTTCTTGGTACTGGGTCTATTGTCTGAGTCTGATTGCTTTTAAAGAGATAAATGTGAAGCAAAGTCACGTAATGAAATATCCCGTGTTTTAGAGTCAAAATACCTAGGCATTGTCTTTTAAGTGGGAGACCTTGATAAAGTAGCAATTTCCCTGTCTTAGTTTCTCACTGGAAAAAAGGAAGTAACAAAATGACTATCTCAATAGGAATTGGGAGATGAGAGGAGATGAAAGCACTAAGTAGAAGCTGCATTGAAAAGGAGAACATAAACAAATACTGGCAGATAAGCAGAAGCAGATAAAAATAGATACAAAGAAATAAAGGCAGAGACAGAATGTAGTTGCAAAATATTCTTCTGCCTCCACTATGTTATAGAAAACACACACAAATACAGACAAGCACACAGACAACACGAGAGGGGGTATGGGTAGGGTTTTGATAATTTAAAGCTAAAAGCACATAAGATAAAAGAGATAATATGGTTTGGCGGGGTGTGGTGACTCATACTTGTAATTCAGGTATTTAGGAGGATAGTCCTGGCTACACACAAAATACAAGGACTGATTGAAATGTGTAGGGAAACCTCTTCTCAACCATCCCCCAAAAGCAAATTAAAATTAACTTCTGGTCATGTGGCTCAGGGGTCAAATGCATATATGCATATATATCATGCACCATCCTGGATTAGCTCCCCAGCACTGAAAGAGAAGATAGAGAGACAGGAAGAAGAGATTAAAGTGATGTGGACTTCAAACTGATGGCATGATAGGGCTTGGGTAGGCTTCAGTGGCAATATAGCTCAGCACGTGTCTTAGTCAGAATTTCTGGTATCAAAAACAAACACAAATTATTCAAAAACACACAACTCCAAGAGTGTATGTTTCACAAGCTTTTCAGATATAAAAGCTAGAACATATAATTGATTTTCAGAATAAGCATTTGAATGGCTTTTGCTTTTGAGCTAGTTTGCTTCTCATCTCACTCCATTCAAGCACATACCATTAAAATCTTAAATTGGAATGTCACCTTCAAAAGAATAAAAACTTCTGTCTCTTTGTTCTTGATGAATCCCAGGTACCTGAACTATGGCATTGTACTTGTTAGATTCTCTATAAAGTGCCTATTGAAAACATGAATTATTCAAGTTACCTCAATTTAGGAAATTTTCCAGTTGGTACAGAGCTATTGATGATGTTTAGCTTAATGTTACTGGAGGAAGTGTTTTGCTATGCAAATAATGTAACTACAGTCATTTGGAAAATAAACAGGCTGCATAAAGCAAATTGAAATTGAAAACACCCATCTTTATGACATTTGCTCTGTTAATTTCAAATTCTCTTCTAACAGTCTATTCAAAGGGAATCCTGTCCAAAGTCCTTTACAATTTATAGCTGATTTAATAGGTATCAAAATGCACATCATGAAAATACATTTCTTTTAAAAATGATCTGTCTTCTTTTCATATGCCACCAAGTAGTCCAGGAAAGAATTGATCTATTGTCTACTTTATAATATGACCTGACCCTTGCTTATATTTGTAAAATGTAGGGAGTTTAAATCAGTTGTTCTTAACCTTCCTAATGCTGCGATCCTTTAATACAGTTCTTTATGCTGTGGTGATCCCCAACCATAAAATTATTTTCATTTCTACTTCATAACTATAATTATGCTACTGTTATCTATGTGATGAATCATAATGTAAATATTTTTGGAGATAAAGGGGTTGTGACATACAGGTTGAGAGCCACTGATTTAAATGTGAATTCTATTGTTTATTTAAGCGTGCTTTCTTTCACTTATGGCATGAATAACTCAATATTCCATTCACTGGAAAATATCCTTAGTACTCAGAGCTCTTAATGATAATACTTGGAATGTTTATTTCGTGAGGTTTAATTTTACACCTGTATGTGTTGCTTTGCATAGCTCTTAGTCAATAATTTGAAAATGTGTCACTCTTTTGCCCAAGTAAGGTATTTTAATATTTTTGTAGTAGATCAAGTCATTGTTTTCTCTTGATTTCTCCATAATAACGCTTATGACATTTGACTCCTAGTTTGGATATACTGTAGTCTCAAACTTTTGAAGTAAGATATTCAAAGGACACAGTGGTCTCTTCTTAAAAATAAAATTTTATTAATAATAGTATTTTTAATTTAAAGTTTTTTCATTTTTACACATCAACCACAATTCCCCCTCTCTCCCCTCCTCCAGCTCTCCCCCACCTTCACCCAACTCAACCCCCATCCACTCCTAAGAAAGTGTAAGGCTTCCCATGGGGTATCAACAAAGTCTGGCATATCAAGTTGAGGCAGGACCAATCCCCTATACTCTTTATCAAGGCTGAGCAAGGTATCCCTATAGGAAATGGGCTCCAAAAAGTCATTCATGCACTAGGGATAAATCCTGGTCCCATTGCCACTGTCCTCACAGACTGCTCAAGCCACAGAACTGTCATCCACATTCAGAGAGCCTAGTTTTGTCCTACGTTGGGTCCCCTGCTGTCAGTCTGGAGTCAGTAAACTCCCACTAGCTCAGGTCAGCTGTCTCCGTTAATTTACCCATCATGATCTTGAACTCTTTGCTCATAGTATCGCTCTTCCCTCTCTTCAACTGGATTCAGGGAACTCGTACCAGTGCTTAGTTGTCGATCTCTGCATCTGCTTCCATCAGTAACTGGATAAAGGTTCTATAATTACAGTTAGGGTAGTCACCAATCTGATTACAGGGAAGGCCAGTTCAGGCACCCTCTCCACTATTGCTAGGAATCTTAGCTGGAATAATCCTTGTGGATTCCCGGGAATTTCCCTAGGGCCAGGGTTCTCGCTAAACCCATAATGGCTACCTCTATCAAGATATCTCTTTCCTTGCTCTCCTTTTTTGGCTCTCCCTCAACTCAACCATCTCTCTCTCTCTCTCTCTCTCTCTCTCTCTCTCTCTCTCTCTCTCTCTCTCTTTTATTATTGTGTGTGTATAATGTGTAGATGTAGGTATGTGTGCTACTATGTGTTTACAGAGGCTGAAGAACAACTGTATGGAATCTGTTCTCATAGTTCACTGTGGATTTGCAAGATCAAACTCTGGTCATGAGGCTTGCAGGGAAAATGCTTCTGCACACTGATTCATCTTACTGGTCAAACAGAGTGTTTTTTTTTTAAAAAATATTAATAAAAAGAGTCTTTCTTAGTAATTCAGTTATATGTTGTAAGTTTTAAGCCTGTGGTTTGTTTTAAAACCACAAGAATAAGAAAAACTAAATTCACTCCTTCATTGCTAATGGGAATGCAAACTTGTGCAGCTACTATGGAAATCAGTATCATAGATCCTCAGAAAATTGGAACTTTATCTCAATACCTATCTATGCTACTCTTGAGTACATACCCTAAGGACCATCCATCCTACCACAAAGTCATTTGCTCGACTATAGTCATAGCAGCTTTATTCATAATAGCCAAAACCTGGAAATAGCCTAGATGTCCCTTATCCCTTTATCTATGGAATAGATAAAGAAATTTTGGTACATTTACACAATGGAGTATTACTCAGCTCTTAAAAACAATGACATCAGGAAATTTGAAGGCAAATGAATGGAACTGGAAAAAAATCATCCTGAGTGAGGTAACCCAGACCCAAAAAGACAAACATGGTATGTACTTATGGACTCACTCATAAGTGGATATTAGTAAAGTAAAAGATAACCAGAGACCCATAGAGTCTAAGTAACAAGGAGGGCAAAAGGGGATGGGGAACAGGAAGTATAGATCTCCCTGAGAAGCAGAAATAGAGTTCTCTTCCTGGGTGGATTGGGGATGGGTGGGCATGAGATCTTGAGAGATCAGGTTGGGGATTGAATAGAGGGGGACAGTGCTGAGAGATGACTAGAAAGGCGGGCTTTTCCAGGTCGGGTAGTAGCCTGATGAAAAGGAAACTCCCAGGAGTCTTAAGACTCCTGGCAGTAGTGGATACATAGCCTGAACTGGTCATCTCCAGTGATCAGATTGATGATTACCCTGGTTGTCATTAGAGAACCTTCATGGAGTGACTGATGGAAGTAGATTTAGAGACTCATAACTAAACACTGAGCCAAGCTTGGAGAGTTCTTCTGAGGAGAGGGAGGGGGAGTATAGGAGCCAAGGGGTCAGGGACGTCATGAAAAATCCCATGGAAATGGATAGCCTGGCTCAGGGAAACTCAGAGTCTGAACGGACAATCAGGGAGCCTGCATGGGACTGACCTAGGCCCTCTGCATATATGTGACAGTTGTGTAGCTTGGTCTATTTGTGGGACTTCGGCAATGGGAGCAGGGTCTGTCCCTGGTGCTTTGACTAGATCTCATGCAGCATTGCCTCCCCTCCCCCCCAAATATGGGGGGGTGCTTGTTTTTTTAATTTTTATTTTTCCATTTAATTATTTACACTTCCTTCCTTCCTCCCAATCCCCTCCGGCTCCCCCACACCCCTTCCTCCCTCCCCGGCCCCGCTTGAGAGAGGGCCAGGAATCCTGTCCTGTGGAAAGTCCAAGGACCTCCCCACTACATCCAGGCCTAGGGAGCTGTGCATCCATATAGACTAAGGTCCCAAAAAGCCATAACGTGCTGTAAAAACAAGTCCCAGTGCCTTTATCAATGGCTTCTCAGTCAACCCCCATTGTCAGCCACAATCAGAGAGTTCGCTTTGATCACTTGCTCATTCAGACCCAGTCCAGCTGGATTTGGTGGGCTCCCATTAGAACAGACACACTGCCTCAGTTGGTGGACCAACCCCTCGAGGTCCCAACTTTCTTGCTCATTTTCTCCCTCTTTCTGCCTTTCAACTGGACTTTGGGAGCTCAGTCCTGTAGTAATATGAGCAGCAGGGCTGCGTCCCCGGCACCCAGCCGCCCGTATGGCTAGCTTATGCCCCAAAATAATTACACCGGAACTGTATTCTTTTAATCACTGCCTGGCCCATTAGTTCCAGCCTCTTACTGGCTAGCTCTCATATATAGATTAACCCATTTCTAATAATCTGTGTAGCTTACCAGGGAGATCTTAACCTGCGTCTGTGTCTGGTGGGCGAATCATGGCGACTCACTGACTCGGCTTCTTTCTCCCAGCATTCTGTTCTGTTTACTCCACCCACCTAAGGGTTGGCCTATCAAATGGGCCTAGGCAGTTTCTTTATTAATTAACCAATGAAAGCAACAGATTAATATAAGACCCACCTCCATCACAGTCCTTTGCTCTGATGAGGGTCTCTGTCTCTATCTCCATCCGTAGCCGTGATATTCGAGATAATCATCAGTGTGATAGTGTGGGAGGGGTGCTTGTTTTTAAGGCAGCTTGATACACCTTGCTTTACTGATGCCCATGAGAAACCTGCCTCAGAGCTGATATGGAGGAGAGCTGGATGGCGGGTGAAGGAAGGTGGGGGTAAAAAGTGGGAGGAGAGGAGGGAGGGGAGGCTTCAGTAAGACAAATAAATTCATTTAATTAAAAAATATAAAAAATGTAGTATGAAACCTACTCAAATCATACAGTTATAAAACAAAAAATATACAAATTGAAATTAGCAACCATGATAAAAACAAACAAACAAAAAACAACCAAATTTAGGTATCTCCTTATTCTAAATGACTATATAGAGGTTTGTGTAAGTTGTTCATACTTTTTGCTTTCCTGTGATAATGGCCAGCTACAGGAATCTCAGACTGCAATAATGTGGTAGTTATGATTTTGGCATCTACATTCAGACTACAGAAATATGTTTTATCTTGCATCTTCCTAGCTGTACATGTAATATGTGATACTGAAAAATCTTCAACTCATTAAGCATGTAGTGAATGAATAAATTTTGAGAACACTAACACTTGATAAATACATACTAGCATTAAGACAGAAGCCATTTAGATGCACACACTTCAAGGTAATTCAGTAATATGTTCTAGTTGTTACATCTCAAAACATCTACCCTCTCCTGTAACATCCACACTCCCAATTTACTCAGGTGATCTTGTCTTTTTCTCCTTCGTATGTAGATCCATGTATGTCTCTCTTAGGGTCCACTTTGTTGTCTGGTTTCTGTGGGATTGTACTACACAGTGGTAAAAAAAAAAAAAGAAAGACATCTTGAAATTTGCAGGCAAATAGATGGATCTAGAAGAAAAACATATTGAGTTAGGTAACTAAGACCCTAAAAGACAAATATAATATATATTCACTCATAAGTGGCTTTTAGACATAAAACAAAGAAAAACCAGCCTACAGGCCCCAAACCCAAGTATAATTCTTAAGGCTGATAGGATGCTTAGTGTTTTCAGTATTACCTCATCATCTCACTCCACTTGCTCCTTTTAGAATTAATTCATGCATTGGATAAAGATTTATTGAGTTCCTATACCGTGTTAAGTGTTGCTGTTGCCGTCATTGAAGAAACAGCAGAATATTTTTGGATACAAAACGTATAAACAAAATAATCCCATGTAATGTGATAGGTATGCAATTGATATATGTTCTAAATCTGTAAATCCAAGAAATGGGTGTGGTTAATGTATCCAAACACTGATAAAATTTATAGACAACTATAAAACACATGAAATGAAAATGAAAAGATACTATTATGAGAATTTTTATATCTAACTTAATTACACACAAAGGGCAGTGGAAAGACTAAACCTACTTGGCACTTGAGGGATGGCTTTACAAAAGGGATTGAGTAGAGAGGAGTTTGCCAGAAAAAGGTAATGAGAGAACAGGTTGACTCCTCAGCACCCCCCACAAAAAATACAACACCAAGTAGAAAAACCACAAAGTCAAACAGCAAGATGTTTCACTCCAATGTTTGAATAATTTTCCCTTGTACAGATAGAGCATTTTGTTTATTCCCTAATCAAATAATGAACAATTTGATTGTTTTTGCTTTTGAGCTTTTCATGAATATTGCTAATTTGAATGTTTATATGCATATTACTATGTGAGTGTGTGTTATTTTATTTTTTTCCTTGGGTGCTATCTTTAGAATGAAATCACTGAGTTATGTGGAAATTATGTTGGTTTTCAGCACTGGGGATCAAACCCAAAGTCTTAGATATACTAATCAAGCATGGTACCAATAGCTACATGCCTAGGTCTATTATTAAACTTTTGAAAATTTACAAAACTATCTTTTAAAGTGACTGTACCATTTTATATTCCCACCAATAGTACATGAAGATTCAAGTTTCTCAATATCCTTTTCAACAGTGTCAGGGCCAGAATTTCAGTGAATTAACCGAAGTTTATTTTAAGACAAAGGTAGTCACATTTGCTTTTATACTGATACCCTCTGAAATTCACTGAGGAGAGAAAACAGCCTGTCTTCTCAACTGGCAGTTGTTAAGACCCGTTTTTCTTCCACCCCTTTCCTTTCTTCTATCAGACACATACAGATTGGTTTGATTTCTTTGTTTTTAAGGGAGAGAAAGAGGGCTTTGTTATATCTCCCAGACTAATCTCAAACTCAAAGTCTTAAAAAAAAATCCTCTCGCTTTAGACTCTTGAGAAGAAGACATGACCAACAAGCCCATCCTGTCCTACTTTCCTTGAGGCAATTTAAATTCATTTATTCCAATTTTTTATTTCCCTGGCATCTCTAATGTAGCTCTTAACTATGAACACCGCTCCACACACCTGCTTTGCCTAATCCTGCCTTGGATTAAAATTTTGTTTTAGCTTTCTTGACCTTTCCAAACCACATCTTAAATATCCTCTGCTACCCTTTTAAAGAGTACATTTTACTATATTACAGCCATACAATGAATTAAATTGGCTTTTGTGTGTGAGCCTTAGAATCTTAAGACAATTTGTGTCATTATTCTTAAGAAAGATGCACTGCTTAGCTTAAAACAGTATAATTAAGACTGCCTTAGAAAAATATTCTTCTAGTTTGATTCTAATGCAGGAAGTGTAAAAAGCTGTGATAAAACACACAAGAAATAACTACCTTTAAAAAAAAAACATAATCATATCAATTTCCCACTCCCTTTCCTCCCCCTACTGATCCCATGTCTTATCCCTCTTTCCCAAATTCACAGCTAGTCATTTTAAACTATTGTGGTTATACAACATGCAAACAAATCAGCATATAAGTACAACCTGATGAGTCTGTATAATATTGCCAGCATGTGTCTGTTTCTAGAGCTGACCACTGATATTAGTTACAATTCTTATGTGTCTATCAAAAAGAACATAATCAGAAAAGTTTTAAAATAAAAATCTGATTAAGATTATTCTTTTTTTAGTTGATTAAAGTCTGTTAAAGCATTATTCTACTCGGTTTGGCTTAAGAAATCTTTGAAGTACACATTCTTATGTAGATGTGGAGTGGTACATTAACTTATTAGCTCAGTTTTAAATTATCTTTATAATACATGTTGGTAATATTTGAAAAACAAAAGCTTTAAAGTGTATTTCATGCTTTCTGTCCATGTTTGGTTATGATTAAATTTCTGAGTTTTTGCTGAATTATGTCAAAATTTCTATGGACTCTATTTTTTTTCACTTTCTAAAAATATTTTAATAGAAATATAATTATAACCTTTTCTAATTCCCTTACTCCATACAGGCCTTCCTAGATAATGACCATCAAACCCCTTCTATGTGCCCCCCGACTCACCCATTGACAGTTTCTTTTTAATTTCTTATATTTGTTTAATTTCTTTAATTTCTTATATATATATATATGTATATACACATACACACATGCATGCACAAACATTGTTTACGTGATTTCAAGGTGGACCATTCTGCATAGGACAACTGATAAAATGGGCCATTCCCAGGAGAGGCTAATGCTTTCTTTCTCCCAGAAGTCAACAGTTGCCTGTAGCCCCTTTTCTAGGAGCAGGATCTCATGAGATAGTCCCCCTTTATGTTAACATGCCCATTGATATTGCTATTGTTACGGTACTTCTTATTAGCCATTTCTAGGAGAGACTGCTTCACAACAGACTTCCTGTACTCTAACTATTAAAATCTTTCTATCTCCTCTTCCAGATGTTACCTAACCATAGATGCAGGAGCTATGATAAGGATTATTGACTGAGGCTGCGCTTCATATTAGCCATTGGTCTCTGCCTTTTGTCCAGCTGTGATTTTCTGTGATGATCTCCATTTGTTGTAAAAAGAGATCTCATACTAGTAACTTAACAGTACACCCAAGAGCTCTAGAACAAAAAGAAGAAATCTCACCCCAAAAAGAGTAAACAACAAGAAGTAAACTATCCCACCCAAAAAAGAGTAAACAGCAAGAAGTAAACTCAGGGTTGAAATCAATTAAATAGAAACAAACAACAATATATACATATATATTAATAATATATATAATCATCTTTAAATAAAGTTGGTTCTTTGAGAAAATCAATAAGATTGACAAGCCATTATCAAAATTAACTAAAAGCTGGAGAAAAAATATCCAAAATAACAAAATTATACATGTAAAGGGGGACATAACAGTGAATACTGAGGAAATCCAGAGGACCATAAGGCTATCCTTTTACTCCATCATATCAGAAAATCTAAAAAGAAGTGAATAATTTTCTTAATACATACCACTTCGCGAACGTGAAATCATTATCAGATAAACATTTAAACAGATCATTATCCCCTAATGAATTAGAGGCATTTAGTCTCCCAATCAAAGGGAAAAAAACAAACCAAAAACATGTCCAGATGTTTTTAGAACAAAAATTTTACCAGCCTTTCAAAAGAGAGTTAAGGCCAATATTCCTCACACCATTCCACAAAATAAAAATAGAAGAAACGCTGCCCAATTTATTTTGCAAAACTACAGTTACCCCAATATTCAAACCATATATAGACACCACAAAGAAAGAATTATAGTCTAATTTCCCTTATGAGGGTAGTTGCAAAAATAATAAATACTGGCAAACTAAATCCAAGAACACATCAAAAAGATCATTGACTATGATCAGGTAGTCATCACCACAAAGATACAGAGATAATTTAACATATGTAAAACATGTAAACAAACTAAAATACAAAATCCACATGATCCTCTTATTAAATTCAGAAAAGGACTTTTAAAAATACCCAACACCTCTTAATGATAAAAGTCCTGGAGAGACCGGGGATACAAAGAACTTTCCGCAATATAATAAAGACAGTTTACAGTAAGTCTATAGCAAACATCAAATTAAAGGAAAATAAACTTAAAGTGATTCCACTAAAACCAGGAGCAAGACACGGTTATCCACTCTCTCCTTATCTATTCAGTATAGTAATTGAAATCCTAGCTAGAGCAGTAAGACAATTGAAAAGAGATCAAGGAGATACAAATAGGGAAGAAAAGTCAAATGATCTTCATTTGCAGATGTTATAATAATACACATAAGTGACACTAAAAGTTTCACTTGGAAACTCCTATAGCTGATAAACACATTCGGCAAAGTAGGTGGGTACAAAATTAACAACAACAAAAAAAACAGTAGTTTTTCTATATAGAAACAATAAGGCAACTGAGAAAGAAATCAAGGAAATAATACCTTTCACAGCAGCCTCAAATAATGTAAAATAACCTGGGGTAAATCCAACCAAACAAGCAAAAGACTTGTTTGACAAAAAATTTAAGGCACTGAAGAAAGAAACTGAAAATTCCTGAAGATGGAAATATCTCCCATGCTGATAGATTGGTCGGATTAATATGGTAAAATAGCTATTTTACCAAAAGTAATCTACAGATTTGATGCAATTTCTATCAAAATTTCAAGACAATTCTGTCCAGATCTTGAAAGGTCAACCTTAATAAAGTAGAACCTTTTTAAAATATATACAAATATGAAGGTGATTCTAATGAAATCTCCAAATAATAGGGGGGAAAGAGCTCCAATTGGCCATCTCTTTTCACCAAATGAAGCTTGGAGTACCAGGACTGGGTATCATCTGATTGAGTTCTTGGCCAAAGGGGTCACATGGGAATCCCAAAACAACCCAGGCTCTTGCTAAGACTATAAGTTGTTTTCCACAAACTGACAGAAAGGCCCCATTGCTGAAGACAACACCTACACAACTCATACTCTTTGTACATGAAGTCTTGTTGGTGCCTACACAGAGCTTTCACCCCTATGTTCTAAATTTTTTTTGGTACAGAAATGTATTCTGTATGCTACCAAAAGAGAAATATAAACACCAAGCCAGCCACAAACTCCTAAAATTTCTGGTGTCCTGCTTGCAATATATGCTACGGCAATTGTAAATGGAATCTGCACTTTCATTTCCTGGCTGCCCAGACCCAAATAATCACACGAAACTATATTAATTACAACACTGCTTGGTCAATGGTTCAGGCATATTCCTAGCTATTTCTTATATCTTAATTTAACCCATTTATATTAATCTGTCTATCACCACGAGGCTATAGTATACTGGTAAGTTTCTGGCATGTTTCTCCTTCAGCAATTACATGGCGTCTCCTTGATTCCACCTACTCTTTCTATATATCTCTGTTTAGATTTCCTGCCTGGCTTTTCTCTGCTAAGCCACTGGTCAAAAAAGCTTTATTTATCAATCAATAAAAGCAACACATATACAGAAGGACATCCCATATCAGGAAATGGTGACACACAGCTTGTAGGAGTAACCAAACAATATCTGGTTTAAGTTAAAGCCCACACCACCAGATGGAACTCACACCTGACAGTGCTTGGGCAACCAAGACCCTGAGACTAGATAGCTTAGAGTCTAGGGTAAAATCAAATACTATTGTTCTAAAAAATGTAGCGATAAAATGACTCCTAATGACATTATGCGGTACTCACAGATCAGGGCTTTGCTAAGCCATTAACAGAAAACCTTCCTTCCTTCTGCAGCAGATGAAACAAATATGTACAGCAGATGAAACCCAAGCCAAACTTTATGCAGAGAGTGAGAGACTTTGGAACACTCAGCCTTAGATGGTATTTCTCCTTCCCATCAGTAACCTTTAAGGAACCCTTCCAAAAAGGAAGTATAAAGAGTGCAAGAGCCAGGGGGACAACAAAGCCCTCTAAACCAGCATGTTCAAAGTTCATGTGAACTGTCAGCAACTGAGACAGCATGCATAGGTCTGGCGAGAGTGTGCATCAAATTCTCTGTATTTTATGGCTTCCAGTTTAATGTTCTTATGGAATCCCTGAGTGCGCAAGCAAGTGGGTCTCTAATTCTTCCTTCTTCTATTGGGCTCTTTTCCTTCTTTTGTCTTGTCTGACTCTGATATGTTCATTTGTTTTATCTTATTATATGCGAGTTTATTTGTCCTTTAGAAGTCTGTATATTTTCTAATGAGAGACAGAAAGAGAATAGATTTGGATGGAAGGGGATGTGGGGAGAGGTTCTAAGGAGTAGAGTGAAGGGAAACTGTAATCAGGATACATTATGCTTAAAATGTCTATTTGTTGAATACATGTTCCATGTTCTTATTTCAATCTCTCTGAGACCCTGAAACATATATCAAGTGTTTCAAATGGACAGTTAGAACTGTCGGGGGGGGAGAAGCAAATGATGAATAATATGCTTTAAATATCAGAGAGGGTAATAAATATTTTCTGATTCTGATATTCAACTCCCTTTTTAGACTAGTATATTTCATGATAGATTTTTGGGGGGAAACATGATTCCTGTAATAATAAAATGATAATATTCACACTGACTATCAATGATTTTGTCCTTGGACAAATATTCGTAGAGTCCTCTGAGCACTTTGGTCTAATCCTCAGTTTGAGTCTGCAGAACTTGAAGAAAAACACTAACATAGTTCCCTAATAGCTCAGAGCTGCCTTCCAAAAATAGATCTAACTCCCTTAAAAGTGGCTGCCAGGGAAGAAATCAAGGCTACTAGAAAAATGTAACATTTATTCTAGCTAACTCCTGAGGATAGGACTCTATCTCCCAGTCTCAGTGAGAAGAAAGATTCCTGCTGGCTAATTCCCAGCAAGCAGGTGTATTTGGTCAAGGCACACTTTTCATGAACCTTCTCTTTCAGTGTTTGACTTTCCTGAATCAAATGAGCTGTTTTGTATACCCCACCCACATTTTCTTTTAAAAATAAATCAAGTTACCCCTATATGAATAAAACTTTAGTTCAGGTCACACTGAATTCTTTTTCCTTCTGCAATAGTTAGGACCGATTACAATCTGTCTTTGAGCTTGTTCTCTGGTGTTCAGCTTTATCTTTGATATTGAATAGATGTTGAAATGTTGTGCTTATCTGTTTTATTAAAACTGTGAATTTCCTTTCCCTAGCACTTCAAAAAGAGCTTCTTATTCTCAGAAGAAAAACATCACATTAAGTTCCATCACATTTCTAACATTTATGTAATTTTTATTCTGGGAAATTTGAGTAATATGTTTATATGTTTGGTTTATATCCCTTTTCTTTACTAAGAATAGAAGCAAGAGTGATTTTGAAAACAAAAACCTGCACCATGGTTTAGTAAACAGATTTAATGTTCATAAGATTGTTTCCTACTACACATAAATCTTTGCAACTATTTCTGCAGTAGAGTTTATTTACTTGAATATAGTAGCTCATGTTTGTACTATCTTTACTACTGAAGAAGAAACAAGATTTCTGTGAGTCTGATGTTAACCTGTGGTGTATAATCAGTTCTGGGCCAGCCTGAGTTAGAACCTGTCTAAAAAGTATAGAAAAATTCTATTTATTTTCAAGTTATATTCTTAAAATAAGTTCAGTGAAATAGATTCAAGGTGAATTTCCCTAAAATATTTGATTTGTGCTTTGGAACTATATATCTGTAAAAGTGTAGAAGTGCATGCCATTTCATAATATCATGCAAGAGTTCTACACTTACATTGTTTTCACTGCTCCCTCTCTCTTTCCAACTTCTCCCATATCCCTCTGTTCCTTCTCAAATTTATGAACTCTTCTTTAGTTATTTTATATATATATAAATATATATATATATACATATATATATATAGTTTGTTTATATGTATATGTGCTTAGAACTGACTGCTTGGTATTATATAGCCTATTACGGAGCTTGTTACTATCTCTCAAAGGAGAAGTCTCTGTGTTTTCATAATTATGTCATTAGAATAAATTCTATAAAGTAGGCCAGATGTTATTTTTACTTTAAAATACCTTATTTAATACTTGGAGCTTTACAGAATCATAAATTTATTTTAGAATAGAAGTGTTTTTGACTCACTGCACTTTTACTAAGGAAGAAAAAACACATTTTATTTTTGACAATTAACTGCTAGACTTAGATGATAATTTGCCAAGCATAAATACCACTGATAATTTCCATTTGTTGGAAGTGGTTCATATAAAGTATATCTTTCTCAGGTGTTTTTACAAACTTAGAGAAGAGAGAAAACAGATGAATAAGATGTGAGTATGCACAGATGTGTAAAGAAAGATTTATACAGTAATTTATGCTCATTACATGAGTTGACTAGGAAAAATGGCCTAAAATAAAACTCAAGTTTGAAGGTTACAGCAGGGAGAGCATCTTGCATAAATACTCGTCATTATTTTTATCATCTTTACCTAAGTAGTCATCAGGAAGAGGAACAAGCCATTGAATTAAATACTTCATGGATTTCACTTAATGAGAAAGGGAATAAATGACTACCTATTATTTTTCCTCATCACAGCACTTGCTGTTTCTAGGTTCTGCTGAAAGAATTCAATTCTAAAGATAGTATTTATCTAGCCTTTCCTTTTTTTCTCATGCCTTATCTCTACCCTGGTTTTTATTAGCTTCTAGAAATCACTGCACAGGCAATTATTTTGAAGGAGGTCAAAGGCTCATTTGATTCATTTCTGTACTGACACACAGATTAAAGGTACAAATGTAATCAAATATTGTGCTTAGTCAGAAAGAACTTGAAAAAAAAATCTATTCTTAAAAATAAAGTCCAACATCCCAGATGGATGAAAGATGTTTTCTTTTTAATTAGTGTTTCTGTTTGGTTTGAAAAATGAAGCTGACTGGAAGCTATTTTTGAATAACCTCTTGCAGTGGTATGGGTGAGTAGAATGGTTACCCACAAGAGTACAGAAAAATCATAAGCAAAGAATTATCTTTGACTCGAGTACTATTGAAGGAAACAACCACTGAGGCATTGTCCCATTTTCCTAAATTTTATAAGAAGACACAATATGTCTTCAATGTTCTCAATAACTCTTACAGCATAGAGTATCCTATTTAAAGATAGTCACATATTTTTATTAATCAAAATGTTAACAAAATGTACCTTGCCCACAGTATTGCAAACAGATCATTTTTAATGTATCTAGGAAGAACACTAAGCATCAGAATTTAAAATGACCAAGCACTTCATTAGAAATTTATTTCTGAATACTGTGTTCTACTACAGCAGAACAAATTTCCAGACAAAGCTTTAGCAATTAGATGTTGATGTACCACACCCAAGCATGTTCTCAGCCAGTTTTTTTCTAGGTTCTTGCTAACAGATACACATCAGTCATTTATCTCACATAGATACAAACATCATCATGTATTTTATAAAAAGTCATGCCAAGACTCTCTTTTTAAATATTATCAGATCTCAGACTTCAGCAAAGAAGTCTTGTGAAAGTGGAGCATTAGAAGGGAGGAGACAAAGCTGGGTTGAATTTAAGTAGTACAGTCATCTCTTAAACATCCATAATTATGGTAGAAATATTGTGCAGATAACAAAAAGGAGGATACCTAATGCTTCTCTGTATTAAGTTGGAACATTTGGAATATGACAGTTTTCAGAAACTGGAGAGTAGGTTAAACTTTAATTCATTGGATTTGGAATCCTACATTCAAGTCTATTGGGAATAAAAATCAGGGAGGACTGGGTAAATAATATGTGTGTGTTGTGTGCCTATGTGCAGTACTACAAGGATTAATAAATCATGGTTTGGGTTTTCACTGATGATTTTCTAGGTCCATAAAATACAATCATTCATGATGAAGCTTTGGCTGATTTTTTTCATCATATACATTTGCATATTAGCAACATGAGTTCTTATAGTATATTTATAGCATATTACGTTCTTATAGAATCGAACACCCTATCCTGTCTACATTCATTTTTTACTGGAAATCTTTTGCAGGTGAGTTAAATACAGGATAACCAAAACAATATGATGGTACACCATATTATATACTACTTTAGGATTTGAAAAGCAGAATAATAAAAAAGATGGAAAATTCACACCCAAAACTTTTGCTTGCTTTTAGACCTTTTCTGTTATTTTATTGGATTTACTTCCTGTATTTGCACGCTTATATTTTACTTTGGTGATTTTTTCCTCTCTCCAAAGATTTTAGCCCCTATAATATACACTACTTTGATTTATAATCACGTGAAGAATGTAATTTGTTTAGTGTGTTTATGTGATTAGATGAAATTAAGTTTATGTCAGCAATCAAGAGTGCTTGCAGCTCTTGCAGAGGACCAAAATTTGGTTCCCTGCATCCATGTCAGACTCATAATTCCAGCTTCAGAGAATTTAAAACCATCCTCAATCTTACCTAGGCATCTTCATGCATACCTTAACACACACACACACACACACACACACACACAGAGAGAGAGAGAGAGAGAGAGAGAGAGAGAAACAGAGACAGAAATAAAGACAGAGACAGAGAGACTTATTTCTTTAATATTAACAATGAGAGACATTCAAACCCAGATTTAGGAGGCAGAGGCAAGTGGATTTCCATGAATTCAAAGCCAGACTGGTTACATTACTAGTTCTAGTCTAGCCAGAACTGAACAGTGAGACTCTCTCTAGCAGAAGAGGAGCAAGATGACAATAAGTATAGATACTAAAAAAAGCTCTTGAGTAGCCTCTCATTTAGAATCTATTTTTCTTCACAGAGTTTTAATTTTCACTAGCATACTTTAGCCTTTCCTAGTAAAAGAGAAGACAAAACTTTCAGATAATTAGAGATCAATAACAAGGCAAAAGTGCAGAGCAAGCAAGGAGAGGTAACAGCAACAGGTTGCTGAATTCTCATATGTAGGTATATCTCTCCATTTTAGACAAGTTAAAACTAAAAGATTATGATGATTGGATTGCTGAGCAAATATAAAATGTTGCTCTGAAGATGACAAAAATTTGGAGATTTGAGTAATGGAAATTATCCGTAGATGAGATTAAATACGGATGATTATAAAAACTAAAGTAAATAATATTGTAGATTTTTGTTCATACATGTAATCAATCAGGAGGGCATCAAAAGTCCACTGTAAACAAGTCATGCCAAATGAGTATCATTTCCTTTCCTTTACTTATTTATTCTTTGGTAACTTTGTACTCATATAGAATGTTTTAAATCATATCTAATTTTGCTTTTTATTTATTACATTTTAAAATTCTTTTTATTGTTGACTTATTTTACTTGTAAATAATTTTATTAATTTTTTGGGAATTCCAAAAATGTATTTTAATCTTATTCACCTCTCCCCCAGTTCCTCTCAGATCTAACCCCAATTATTATTTTTAATTTTTTGTTAATAACTATCTTTTCTCATCTTATATGCCAACCCCAGTTCCAACTCCCTTCCCTCCTCCCTCTTCCGGCACCTTCTCCCTACCCCAAGCCCTCTTGACTCTTCAGAGAGGGTAAGGCTTCCCATGGGGATTCAATAAATTCTGGCATATCACTTTAAGGCAGGATTAAGGTTCTCTCGCCTATATCTAGACTGAGCAAGGCATCCCTCCAAAGAGAATAGGCTCCAAAATGCCAGTTCAAACTCTAGAGGTAAATCCTGGTCCCAATCCCCCATCTATTCACTACCAAGTTTGTGTTCTTTTCTTCTTTTACATCTATTATGTTCAATTATCATTGCCCTTATATTCTGAGATGTGCAGACTTCCACTAGAGTATGGTCAACTTACCAGGGGCTATAATCTTCTTTTTTTAAGTTTATGCATGTGAAAGGCACCTTTATTATACCTACACAAGAACTAGGGGAGGCAATTCACATTTTGAGGACTAACTTAATATTGAGAGATGCATATATATCACTATGCACAAACTCAAGTCCAAATGGATCAAAGACCTCAACATAAAGCCAACCACACTGAACCTCATAGAAGAGAAAGTGGGAAGTACACTTGAACGCATTGCCACAGGCGAACACTTCATAAACATAACCCCAGTAGCACAGACACTCAGAGAAATAATTACTAAATTGAACCTCCTGAAGCTGAAAAGCTTCTGTAAAACAAAGGACACAGCAGACAAGACAAAATGGCAGCCTACAGAATGGGAAAAGATCTTCACCATCTCCACATCAGACAGAGCACTGATCTCCAAAATATACAAAGAAATCAGGAAATTGGTCATCAAAAGATCAAATAATCCAATAAAAAATGGAGTACAGACCTTAACAGAGAACTCTCAACAGAGGAATCTAAAATGGCTGAAAGACACTTAAAGAAATGCTCAACATCCTTAGCCATCAGAGAAATGCAAATAAAAAACCTTTGTGATTCTATCTTACACCTGTACGAATGGCCAAGATCAAAAACACTGATGACAACTTATGCTGGAGAGGATGTAGGGTAAAGGGAACACTCCTGCATTGCTGGTGGGAATGCAACTGGTACAGCTGCTTTGGATTTCAGTATGGCAATTTCTCAGAAAATTAGGAAACAACCTACCTCAAGATCCAACAATACCACTTTTGGGTATATATTCAAAGGATGCTCAATTGTGCCACAATGACATGTGCTCAACTATGTTCATAGCAGCATTGTTTTTCATAGCCAGAACCTGGAAACAACCTAAATGCCCCTCGACCAAAGAATGGATAAGGAAGATGTGGTACATTTACACAATGGAGTACTACACAGCAGAAAACAATAAAGACATCTTGAAATTCAGACAAATGGATGGATCTAGAAAACAGCATTTTGACTGAGGTAACCCAGACCCAGAAAGACAAATATTATACGTACTCACTCACAAGTTGCTTTTAGATATAAAGCAAAGAAAACCAGCCTACAACTCACAATCCCAGAGAACCTAGACAACAATGAGGACCCTAAGAGAGACATACATGAATCTATTCTTCATGGAAAGTAGCAAAAGGCAAGATTTCCTGAGTAAATTGGGAGCAAACAGACAATGGGATAGAGTTTAGGGGTAGGAGAGAGGCAGGGAGTGGAGCAGAAAAAAATGTATAGCTCAATAAAATCAATAAAAAAGGAAGATGCTTGAGTGTTTGATTAATATAAAGTATAATCTTGTGAAAGTGCTAGAAAACTATAAGACCTTTTATTAATAGTAGAGGCTAAAACATAGGCAATTCCTATACAAAAAAAAAACTGACCCAAATGTGGCAGGAAGTTGATAAGAACTTGAAAGGTATACATGTAAAATTCTGTATTTGGTTCCGAAAATCAAAGACCTGAAAGAGAACCTTGACAACAATTTATAAATAAATGATCTAGATTTTTTGCCAACCATACAGAATATTTAAGCCAACAAATAAGACAAAATTAAACAAATGGAAAACCGGTCCTGCAATCTTTTATGACACTACTAAAATTCTAGTATCAAATTCTGTAAAACGTGAGCAGTGCATTACGCCTAAGGTTGTTGCAAGGATTCAATGAGTAAATGTATGTAGAATATTCAACACTGGGTTACGAATTCAGTGTATTAGTTAGGATTACTAGAGATCATCTCATATTGTTTTTGTAAAATCACTTCTTTTTTTTTTATTTTGGCCTTGTTATACTTAATTCTTTTTTTTTTTTATTGAAAAAAAAATTTCCGCCTCCTCCCCGCCTCCCATTTCCCTCCCCCTCCTCCCGCCCCTCTCCCCCTCCCCCCACTCCTCTTTTCCTCCCTCTCCATTCCCAGGAGCAGTCAGGGTTCCCTGCCCTGTGGAAAGTCCAAGGTCCTCCCACCTCCATCCAGATCTAGGAAGTTGAACATCCAAACTGTCTAGGCTCCCACAAAGCCAGAACATGAAGTAGGATCAAAACCCCGTGCCATTGTCCTTGGCCTCTCGTCAGCTCTCATTGTCCGCCATGTTCAGAGAGTCCGGTTTTATCCCATGCTTTTTCAGTCACAGTCCAGCTGGCCTTGGTGAGCTCCCAATCGATCGGCCCCACTGTCTCAGTGGGTGGGTGCACCCCTCGTGGTCCTGACTTCGTTGTACATGTTTTCCCTCCTTCTGCTCCTCATTAGGACCTTGGGAGCTAATATAAGGAAGAGAAATCTTGAGGCAGGGAGAAAGTAAATATAATCATATTCTTTCAAAAATTAAGGAGTAGGAAAGAATAATCAAATTTACTTTTTATAGCTCTAAGAATTAGTGACAGAGAAAAAGGTGAAAACCACTTCTGTAATTGTAGGGCAAACTTTCTAACAAAATCTACGAGATCTAAAAAGGAATATGTAGAAGTCAGGTTTCCTGTCACTTTATAAATGTGTCTCAAGGCTCCATGATCATGTATGTGGAAGGACACTGTGTAGCAAGTATTCACACATGGACTGTTTTTTTTGCACTCACCTATTTGTTTGACCTGATTGTCATGAGACAAACAGTTTAACATTTAACAGGTCAACATTTTGATCAAATTTGCTAGACATCTAAGACTGTTTCTAAGTAAAACGCTACATGTGTTTGAAGAAACTTGCATCTTCAGTTCCATATGGAGATTTCTTCTCCAGTAATTCATTTTTGTTCTTTCCTTCCTGTAGCTTCAACACTGCTGACTTCTAAAGAAAATACTTACTATCTAATTCTATGTTCTTCCACAGACAGTGAGCTTTGAAAATCTGTGAGTTAAAGAGTGTTATAGTGGAACTGTATGACTATTTTTTCCAACATAGTTACAAAGGTGGAAGAATCAGGAGATAGAGGAGTCAGGATCTGAGGATTTGTTGCTACTCTGTATGATGCTTCATGTTGATATGAAATTTCTATTCAACTTAAACATGTTTACAAGTAGTGGAAGGATATTCAGTGCAAGGAGCAGAATAGCTAGCTACTCCTAGTCTTCTTGGTGAAAATCTTTTTGGGGGAAAGTTTTTATATAGAAAAATGATTTCCTGTAAAAGTGGGGTTAGCTATGCAATTGTACAAACTGTATTCACACCCTGTGTTCCGGATGAGGTACTCTCCCTACTGCTGTCAGCAACATTTCCTGCCAAATCCACTAACTGCTTTAACTCGACCTTGAGTGGATAAACAATATAATCATCCATGCCACATCTCACCAGTCTCTGCTAGTCAAGAAAAGCATGCTTGATTCATAATTACATCACTAAAGCAACTTGCTGTTCTAGAAGAGCAAAGTACTTGAATTAACAGATGTACTTGTCCAAGTTTACTTCATAGCCAACAAAACAAAATAAAATGAGACTCGAAACACATTAAAGAATGGCAAACCCTGGGTGATCAGTAAGAGCCACTTGAACATTGCTTTAAAAACAGCCTTTAATAGCAACAGTACAGAACAAAGGTGAGAAACTGGTGACAAATGTCAAATAAATTGAATGGAGCCATAAAAATAACAAGACTGACTTTCCTTCCCAAGAAGACAAATAGTTGGCAGTAGTAGACTTCCCAAGTAGACAAATGGTTGAAATGGTAGTACATTTTTTAAAAGGATGAGTTATTTTAAAAGTAATTATCTTGTCAAAATTAAGATTAATCTTAATCATTATAGTAAATATAAGAGGACCATGAACAGTTTATACTTTTCATTCTCATTCGATCCCAAGTCTATATTCTATATAGCACACATGCAAGTAGCAACCAAGTACAATTTTCATTCTTCTCACTTGCTAGGAATAAGGTATCCTTTTCCAGCTTAAGTGATTATTGCGGGCCATGGAAGTGTACAGCAGGTGACAACTAGTGTTCAGGTGTCACCCCACAAGAGGAACAGCTATCAAGCCACCATTAAGTGATTACTTGCTCTTTTGATGAATCCTTAAGCAAATGAAAGAGAGCCTAAACAGGTCCAGATCTGAAAGGCCAATGTTTTAAAAGGTTGTATGACTCTAGTGTGTATTCTTTCACTACGGAAACTGTAATATCAGCTAAAGACTTTCCAATGCTGCCTAATAAGGTTTTCAAAAAGCAGACTTTGATTTAAAAACATAAAAGAAAATGAGAAATACTTTGTACACTTTCATAGTTGATTTATTTTAGAAGCATAAAATACTTGAAAAACAATTCAGAAATACATAAATACCTAGCAAATATAATAAAAATGTGTCACTGAAGACCAGAGGCAAGAAATGAACCCAAAGGATATTGTTTTTAATATTAAATACTTAACCAAATGTATATGATTGTCCAATGTGTCCTAGTGGTGAAGAAGGAGTCTTCATCTTTGTCTATGAAGGTTTTATCACATTTGGGTTGACTTGAAATAGAAGTCACTAGGTACATAAGAGATTTCCTGTAGGGGTAGACAACAACACAGAAGGAAAGTGGATACATGTAGACATGTTTACAGTGATAGAATATGTGCAAACATTAGAGCTTGAGAGCTGTGGCGGTGGGAGGTTACCTCACTGGGACTAGGAAAAGTTTATAAGTGACTTGGAAGCAGAATGAACAGTCTTCTGATTTGATCAACAGCATTTGATGATGTTGAATGAATCGCGGTGTATACTGACTGATGAAGAAAAAAAGGCAAAAGCTTAATAGAAGAACACCTGGAGATTAAATATCAGTCAGTTGAACTATGAATATAGCAGAAGGGAGGAAAAGAGAAAACTACAATATTTAGATTGTTAAAGCAGTATTTCTAAAAGACTGAGTGATTCAGGCATTTTATGTTGTGGGTTTTCTGTGTCAGTGTGTGCAACTATACTCTGGGTTGGGCTGGTACTATCTCTGTAGTCCTAGCTGGTCTCATACTTGTGGTAAGACTCCAATCTCCGATTCCCAAGTTCTGAGACTCTAGTCAAAATATTCTATAATTTATTTTTGGTTGTTCATTGTGCTGCACCCTCAACAAAGCTGTGTCTGATAGTGATGACTCTATGCATTCTGTCCTGTACTTAACCTGCTTGAAAAATTCTTGGGATTAAGCCTAACTCTGTGCAAAGCTGAAAACTGTGTTGTGTGTGTAACAGTGTTCACTGAACTAAAGAACAGAGACATTTACTGTGCTTAAGATGTACCAAGTGGTCTGCCCTTTGCTTCTGTTTCTGTTTCAAAAGCCTGTGTGAAGTTTGGGATCCTGATTACTTAAAGCACGCTAAGCAGATCTTTGAAAACACCTAAAATTCTCAGCTATAGTTTGAGAAATTCTCTTGCTGATCAATAACAACAACAAAACAAATACAAAATCAGTGGGAAAATATCTACAGACATGGAAAACAGTAGCAAGAAATAGCCATTGGTTTCAATTTTATTTAAACACAGCACTTTCTGAAAGAGTTATTGCTACAAGGCAATGTTCTTCAAGCACATCAAATAATTCTTTTACAGGATTTCTTTAATTCTACCACTAGAACAACTTAACCTTTACAAAATGTCTGCTCTGAGCAGTATATTCACAGTCTTACTCTCCTTTAATATGAATTCACTTTGCAGTAAAAAATAATTTTTAAATACCTAAAGTTAATCATTCATATTTGCAGACATCCAAAACTGATTTCCATTTTTATTTACTTTCTTATCTCCCAAATTTTGCCTAAGACATCAAAATCTCGTCATTGAAGATAGCAACTAGAGATCAACTTACAATTGCTGAGTTGTGATTGGTCACAGAAACACATTACAGGAACCTAGTATTGCATTAGGGTTTCTCAAGCCTCTGATCTTAATATGTACCTCAGCTACCCAAACCTCAAAGGTACGGCTATGGTGCAGTGTGACAGCTTTTATGACTTTGGTTTCATTAGACACATAGTACCCTCCGGAACCCTGAAGCAAAATACCACGGAGTTGCATTGTTTGTTTGTTTTACTTTGTATTAAACTTCATGGTGAAAGTTAGCTACACATGCTACTGATTTATTTGTGTACTCCCATCCCTGTCTTCACTGTGACTTGAATGAGGGAAAACTGAGGCCAAAGTAAAGGAGCAAATTGTTTTCCATAGAAACTAGTTAGTTGAGTTTCAGTTGAAGTCATTCTTTTCTTTTTTTCTTTTTTTTATTGAAAAAAAATTTCCGCCTCCTCCCAGCCTCCCATTTCCCTCCCCCTCCTCCCACTCCTCTCCTCCTCTCCCTACTCCTTTCCCCCTCCCTCTCCAGCCCTAAGAGCAGTCAGGGTTCCCTGCCCTGTGGAAAGTCCAAGGTCCTCCTCCCTCCATCCAGGTCTAGGAAGGTGAACATCCAAACTGTCTAGGCTCCCACAAAGCCAGTACATGAAGTAGGATCAAAACCCGGTGCCATTGTCCTTGGTTTCTCATCAGCCTTCATTGTCTGCCATGTTCAGAGAGTCTGGTTTCATCCCATGCTTATTCAGTCCCAGTCCAGCTGGCCTTGGTGAGCTCCCAATAGATCAGTTCCACTGTCTCAGTGGGTGGGTGCACCCCTCGTGGTCCTGACTTCCTTGCTCATGTTCTCCCTCTTTCTGCTCCTCATTGGGACCTTAAACGGAGTGAGTTGAAGTCATTCTTAAGCAAATCTGCGGAATGGTGGTTAAAGCAAAGGCTGGCCCTCTAACTGGTGTAGTTTCCAACCTCCTGCTTGAGCTGTGCTGTGCTACTTCTCTTTTTTTTTTCAGCTCCGTAATCTCATGTGCTCCACTGAATGAATGAGTGACACGTTTTATTGTTCTGCTTTCTGTGCTGTCTTATTGTGAATCTAGATGATTGCAATGTGATTCTGAGAGCTACCTAGTGGTTAATCGTTTTCTTTAAGCCCTAATGACAGTTAAACAAGAAAGGCAAACAACAAACCCAAAACAAAACTTGTCTGTGGAATGGCAATACATTTTCCTTGTTAAGGTTTTATTTCTGGAAATTTACCTTCCTAGTATCTTTGGGAGGAACTGCATTAATCCCATCTTGTCTCAACTAAATCCCCACTCACATTAGAATTTCGCTAGCATTCTAAAAATTAAACTTCTACAAGAAAGTGTTTGCTATTCCAAAGACCTTGAAATTTTGTGTTGGGACAATATTAGGAATGTTCTATTATTTTTTTATTTAATAAGATAATCTCAAAATTGAAAATCTTACAGAGACAAATAAATTTAAATATCCCATAGTTGCTATTCCTAATTATTTTTAAATAAACTATCAAAAAATAGAATTTTAACATTTTGATTTAATTTTATAAATAGCATATCCCAATCATAGAAGAAACATAATAAGAATTTAAGGAAACATGCTTTACATTTAATGAACATCCCCCCTATTTATCTACCTCTCCATCTCTCCCTCCCTGAGTCAGTGAGTATTTGTGGAATTTATATATCATTTTAATGATGGAAATTTATTGCGCATGTATTTTATGGTTTGCATTTGAAATGATACATATATTTTCACATGAAAATGTCTATTTCCGCAGTCTTATTATTAAGAATGCACCTTAGCTTATTTAACCAGTCTTGCATTGTTGAAAATATATATATGTCATTAACCCATTTTTGTTATTATAAATCATCTTTTTAAAATCATATTTTCAGAAGCCGTATGTATTTTTCATAATCTCTTTATATCAAAAGTTGACAATCCTATAAAATGTCCGGTGAGAATATTTAATATTTTTGGAAACTGATAATACAGCATCACAACTACTCATTTTTGATGTTATATCATGGAGGCAGCTGGAGACAATATATAAGTTACTTACTGTGTGTGTGGTCCAGTAAAATTTAATTCCAAATTAGAAAGTGGGAAAGATAGCCTATGTGCACGTGCCCAATAATAGCATCCCATAAGAAGAACTGGTGGCATACATGTTTAAGGCTTTTAATATACAGTAATCTATAGAACTTCAAAAAAGTGATGTTAAATTATAGTATTTCCTGTCTCAATGGGACTTTTTCATATTGTGATATATACTTTTAAAATATAATGCTTTTGTAAATTTTAAAAGTACTCTCTTTGCCATAATTGATAATATTTCATATTCACCTCCCTCTTCATCAATTACCTCTACCTTACTAACCGCTGAGTCTTCTTTGGGGGAAAAGAGGGTAGGAAAACATCATCTTTCAGCAGACATTTTAGTTCTCTGGCTCTCACAGTATTTCCACCTGATTTCCTGAGCTTTACTAGTAGGGTATGTGTTCTAGATGTCTCAACTGGAGTTGGGCACTCCATGTTCCACCGTTCTATACATTTTGACCACATATGGCTTTCTGTAATGATCTCCATTGCTGGAAAAAAAAAGAACTTCATTAGTGAGGAGTGACAGCCGCACTTATCGGTACATATAGGGGGACGTTTTAGCATGCAGTTAAAAACGATGCTGTTTTAGGCTAAGATCAAGAGGAAAAAATGATGGAGCTAGATAGGTGTTTCAGTGTTTTAGAGCACTGCTACTCTTGCAGTGGACTCATGCTTGCTTCCCATTGCTGCATAGTGACTCACAACCATCTGTAACTCAAGTTCCACAGTAACTGATGCCCTGTTCTGAACTTTATGGCACCAAGCACACATGTGGTAAAGCTAGACATATGCAGGTAAAATACTCACACAGAAAAATAAATCTAAAGAAAAAAGGGAAATATTTGAGAAAAATGAGTTAAAAATATGTGGAAAAAGGGAAATCCTCGTTCACTATTGAGTTCACTGTTGTTGGGTTTGCAAACAGTGCAGCCTCTGTAGAAATCAGTGTGAAGTCTTAAAAAGTTGAAAATAAACCTACCACACTATATACTTTTTAAAAGAGCTTCAAGGTAACATGTCAGTGATCAGGCAATTGTGAGTCTTAAAGGGACCATAAAACGAGAGGGGAAGATATCCCTCAGCTTAGAAGATTCAGGATTGATAAACTCTGAGATCATAGTCTTACCAAACTTTACCCTATGAAAAGCAACAACGATGATCAATATACTTGTATGATAAGTGCATCATTATTGTCCACAGAAATAATTATCAGTAGTATCTGTGGTATTCATTAGGCCCACACCAACCACAAAAACAAAAGCAGTCAGTTAGAGCTGACCTCCAGAGGCTAGCAGGTGATGTTGAAGAAAAGGGTTTAGGGGAGTGTCAGAAGCATGGTAAGTACAATGCTCTCCCAACCAACAAAGACACACACACACACACACAATCTGAGAATACAAGGAATGAGAATATTCTTTGCCCTAGAGATAAAAAGCCAACAGTAAACAAGTTGCACATGACTGTCTGTGTTTCCATCGCTATTTTCCATTGAGTTCAGAAGCTGTTGTTGCAGTACTTGACTTCACTTTGATTTAATTTGTCTTTTCAGCTTACTACATTTTCTCTTTCATTAAAGAAAATCTGATGGTGAGCATGGCTATCTGGAGACACTCAAAGACACCTAGTGACAGATAATAGAGAATTGGTCCGAAAGCGTGATGCTAGAGAAAAAGAGATTTGGAAATACTTTATGTCTAAACTCTCAAGAAAAATGATGAACCTCCAACCATAAAAGTATATTGAAAGAGTACTGAGGAAATTTTCTGAGGAAAAGGAGGCTGTTTTGTATTACTGCAAAGTCTCCACTCTGACTTTAAAGTGTATTAGGAGTATAACTCCATGATCCCCAGAACATATATATAACAACAGAAACTATTTACTGCTTTTATGGCCCTGAATAAGTTTACTCAGTGTGCTGAGCATTGATTTTCTTATCTGTGAAATTAAGATGTTATCATATGGTTGTATGTTACTATATTCCTGATGCATAATATTGACTAAGTTATTACTAGCTATTATGACCATAACCACTATATTCATACCTAGGATAGTTGTAATGTTCCTACTGCTGTCCACTAGTTTACCCCCAAAGCACTATTCCTATACAATACTAAGTAAAATATGCACTTGAACTCGAGATTAGTTTTTCTATCCCATTTATGAAATGCTTACTATTCTATTTTTTAAAAAAATTCTATCATTATATTTTCATTATTATAATTCATATTTGAGGAAGGTTTTGGTGTTTTATATTTGTGAACCATTTAACCAAGAAACTATGAATTGAGGGCCATTGTTTCTGTATTTACTGAGGCAACGGTATTCTACTCTGCATTGTAGCTGCTTTACAAATTCAATTAATCATGATAGATACCCTGCTTTCTTCAGAATTGAGCGATGTCATAATTATTCAAATTGGTAAAATCCTGTTGTGTGGTGTAGCCATTTAGAAGGAGAATAAAAGGTGAAAAACAGAGGTAAAAATCACAGTAAGCAAAGTGAAAACATCACACACTTGTAAGATAGGTAATGTTTGTCTGGCTGAAAAATGATTGCCAAAAAGCTTTCGGTTACAAAGAGTGGGGTCTGTAGAAAAAAACAAAGTTCTTTTTCAATCAAACAGGGAGCACAATGCAGGCTTTTAAATCTCTAATATAATGTTCTTCTTCCTACCTGACCACTTTACTCAGAGATATGGAACAAAGGAATAATGAGGACTGAACCGTATTCACCGAGAACATTTTGGACCATTTCAGATTGTAAAACAAATGACTGGAGACCAGCATGAAGACGAGAAAATAGGAGTGGAGATAGAGTGCTTTTACACTCTGTATTGTCAGCAACTGATTTTGGCTTGTTTGTTTTGGAGACTGAAGACTTGTCTGGTTGTAAACTTATGCTTTTACTCTAAGACTTCCTCCAGAATTTAGATTCTAGGAATTTACTCACAACATAGTTAAGTAAAATTTCAAAGTAAATTAAGCCAATCTGCCAATTGGCTAATTTTTACCATACTTTCAGTTTTTGATATGTGCCTCCTTAAATTGGAAAACTATTGATTAATGTGAACTAAAGATACACTTCTATGTAGTCGGACTTCCCTTTTGTTCACCAACTCATGAAAACAAAAACGACACAGAGACTTATTAATTATGAAACCTTGGCCGATAATTTAGGCTTATTTCTAACTAGCTCTTTTAACTTAAATTAACCCATTTCTATTCATCTAATTTTTGCCTCATGGCTTTATTACTTTATCTCTGTAGTGCTCATCCTGCTCTCTCTGTGTCTTTCCACGACTCCTCCTTTCTTCTTCCCAGCATTCTCTCTGCCCCCAAAATCCTGCCTAGCTATTGACTGTTCAGCTTTTTATTAAACCAATCCAAGAGACAAATCTTCACAATGTACAAAAAGTTTATTTCACAACATTTCCCTTTTTGTTTAAATAAAAAAGAAAGGTTATAATTCTAACAAAATAAAACTACAAACAAAAAGAACAATTATCAGGTAAATTATATTTAAAATGTCCATTCCATTTGTATTGGGCATATTTAGAGAAAATATTCCATTATTTATTCTCTTTTGATGAGCCCAAAGCTCTATACCTAATTTCCTTCTATTATAACTAAGGAAAATTATAACTAGCCGGTCTTCAACTCCGTTAAAGATCCCAGTAGGATATAATATTACCTTAGTAAACAGAAAGTGCAGAGCAAGCAACTTCCAAAACTAAAAGTAACATTAGAAACATCAGACTGCCTGGACAGTCAACAATCAAAGATTCTCTGCAATGTTGAGGCATCTATTTTCTACCTATAGGCCTAGAATATGACAGACTTTTTTCTGTGAAGCGGAAATTTTTGAAGGACAGTTTTACCGTTCTACCCTGTCTTCAAAGAATTCGGAAGTCACTTTTCTTTGTGTTCTGCTGGTTCAATTTGGACAGCATACTGTCAATAGTTGAGACAAGAATACTTTCTTGCCCAAATGGCCAACTTTTCTCATAAAGAAAGCAAACTCCATATGGAGGTTCTTCGACGCCCATCATCCTTTTTTGTAAGTATATTGGTGCTGCCATGAAGTGTGTCTCACTGTCATGAAAAGCTTTATGTTATTAAAATATCTTAAATGCCATATCCTATATAGAGACCTATTAAGTTTGAAGACCACCTGCTTATCTAAAATATATCTCAATTTAACCTTGAAAACAAACCTAATGTGACTAGTTTGATCATTATAGGTGACTAACTACTAAACTGTAGTTCATTATTATCCTAGTTTGTAATAATAACTTTCAAGGACTAGAAATTTAGATTACATTGTTAAATGAGCTGTATAGATAAATTACCTTAAAAAGAAGTAGAAACTTATGTATAACATGTTCTAACAAAAATAACCTTAAATTTAAATCAATATACAAAAATACCTTTAAAAAGAGTAGAAACATATATACAGTATAACAAAAATAACCTTAATTTTTTAATCAATACACAAAAATCCATACTAATGTAAATATTTAAGATTGGTAGTTGTTTTTTTGTTTTAAAGTAGATTCAATAATCTACTCTTTTATTGTATCATTTCTATGTCCCCCCTTTATCTTTTCTGAGAGAGATCCCTGAATCTAATCTCTTTTGTTCAGCTTTTTCACTGACCACTGAATGATCAAAAAGAACCAAGCACCTCACCTCTTGGGAATGGCAACATCATGTTCTTTAGATTGCTTCCTGCTGTCTCAGGGATGGTGGTATCTCTAGGGGACCCTGAGAAAACTGAGAAAATGGTCAAGTCCTGGGAGATCTAGCTCTCTCATTTATTGCCAGTCTCTGTGAAATGGGAAAGTGTAGGGCTTATTTGAATTACTGACTAGAGTAGTACATGAGACTGAATCATCTCAGCTAGCAGCCTGGAAATTGCCATGAGCAGACTGTAGTCCAAAGCTGAACTTTGGGTGTTATTTGTCAGTTTAGAAACATTGCCAGAGTCCAGCAGGAATCGTTGCTTTGGGGCCCCATCATCCTTTTGTATACTTCAAAGATCACTGTTAAGAATGACCATAGTTCACTGCAGAAAACTTAACATTTTAAATGTCATATACAACAGATCTTGGAGAGGTTAAAGGACCACAGCTTGTTAAGTACACTCAGTGTATATACAAACTTAGGTCTTAGTTACCTGATAGACTCAAGCCAAAAATCATGTGCAAGAAGATAGATGAAGTATTTTTCTATAATTAGTTAGTACTCGATATGACCATTAATATCAGAACAGAAAGTTTAAATAAACATAAATATATTATTATTCATATATATTAGTCTTATAATTTTTTTAAATTGAAATAGAATTTTATTATATGTAATAATAAGTATTCGAGATAATATTTATACTTTAAGAACAGTTTAAAAGAGTCAAAATAAAACCAAGGATTATGAGATTAGTAGCAACAGAATAGTCCCTTAATTTTGGTTTTTCTCTTCTTCCATTCCAGGAGGCTCTTCTGACATGAATCAGAGACTTTGTATTTTCCTTTAACAAGTATGTTTGAGTTTAGAGGAGAAGAGAGCTGTGCTCCAACTCCAAAACCAGCTTTAATTTTTAATTGAACTGGGACTACAAAAGGACCATTTGTTTTATATGTTTGTAGAGAGTAGCAAAAACAAACATTTGGGAAGATTTATGAAATTTTACCCTGTTGAAATAATGCCATACCATTAGGCCAATTTACCTTTTTTTCTTGGGATATTTTATGTGGGTGAATTGTCCTTTTTCTTCAGGTGTCTCATTTGTCCAATTGTCTTCAGACTCCTTAGCTTGATTCTGTCATTCTCCTGGAAAGACAAAAATAAAACCCTGCTCTAATTCTAACTTTGGAGAATTTTCTTTTTGGAAGGTTATATCTGATCAAATGAAAGGCATTTGATACTCTTCTAAGTTAGTTTAGATTGAATGGTCATGTTGTTTGATGAACTATCACCCCTTCTAAACAAGATGTTTCTTTTGCTCAAATCTTTATCAATTTTTATTGTATCCATAACCTTTCTTCTTCTGTGGAAACAAGAGCAAAGCCTCTTCCCCAATGTTATACATAAATTCATTTCCATTCTGAGGTCAACACAGTTTTAAAGAACAGAAGCTGACTTAATTCAGCAGTTTTTTTCTATTATCCAATATTTCTCTGCAGTTGTTGCTCCTTTCTCATTAGCATTTAAAAAAATTAAAGTTATTAAAGCACTGTGCAATCTATCTCTGGGGGGTCTTTATTATACCTGTTTATTAAGCATATCTTTTAAATTATAATTAGATCTTTCTATAAATGCTTGCCCTGTAGGATTGTGTGGTATAACGGTTAACTGTAATATTTTTATGTTGTAATATACAAAAAGCAGTTTCATTTTCCTAGAGGCATATGCTGGAGCATTGTCAGTCTTAATGTATACAGGTATCCCCAGGATAGCCATAAGTACTAATAAATGTGCAATCACAGAATCAGCCTTTTCAGAACACAAAGCAATTGCACTATGTATCTTTGGTATAGTATACATATTTTAATTTCTTTCCAAAATCTGCAAAGTGAAACATGTTAATTCTAGAACATCTGGAGTAAGTTCAGCAGTTTCAATGTAAAACAATTCTGTATATTGAGAGTCAGTAACTATATTAAGAGGTTCTGGAAAATCTAATAATAACATGAAAATAGCATATAATTTTGACTTTTGAAATGAATCATAAGGGCTTTGAACCACTTTATTAAAATTTCCTGATTTATAACCTGGCTTTTCTGATTTATTTGAATCAGTATAGAATGCAGGGGCTCCAGAAATGGGTGTTCCCCATACAATGTGATGAAAGATCCAACTGGTTCTCTTTATTAGCTGGAGTCTCTTGCTTTGGGGATATTTGTTGTTAATCTAGCCTCCTCCCCCCAAAAAAACGCTGCAAGGCCTTTGCCAATGTTCATTTTCTGTCCACAATGAGGAAATTTCAGCATTAATAAAAGATACCAGTTCCCCTTGTCCCTGGCTCATTGGGCTACCAGGTGTCCCTGTGTAGGTGCTGAGAAGTTCCATCTGGACGGGTGAGTGTGTGCTATCAAGGGGCGGACTGTCCCGGAAGAGAGCACAAACCCCCCTCCCCCAGCTCCTGCTGCAGGGCTTTCTTTCCTACACATGCCCCCCCCAAGCCTGTCTTGTCTGCAAAGTCCTTTGCTGAGGATCAGCTTCCTGCTCCTACACTAAGGCTACCCACCCAGAGCAGTGAGTGCCTGACTAGCAGGCAGGCCTCAAGGTCCACTCGAGGGAGCACGAACCCTGCTGCTGGGGCTGCAGGGTCTGCTGTGCTCTTCTGGACCCACCCTGCCTGCCTCATTCTTCCCTTTGTCCATGGCTCATTGGGCTACCAGGTGTCCCTGTGTAGGTGCTGAGAAGCTCCATCTGGACGGATGAGTGTGTGCTATCCAGGGGCAGACTGTCCCGGAAGAGAGCATAAACCCCCCTCCCCCAGCTCCTGCTGCAGGGCTTTCTTTCCTACACACGACCCCCCCCCACCCAAGCCTGCTTTGTCTGCAATGTCCTTTGCTGAGGAACAGCTTCCTGCTCCTACACTAAGGCTACCCACTCAGAGTGGTGAGTGCCTGCCTACCGGGCAGGTCTCAAGAACCCCCGAAAGGGAGCGCAGGCACCTCCAGCTTGTGCTGCAGTGTTGCCTGTGTTCTACTCGACCCCCCCCCCCCCCGCGCATTTGCCCTTTTGTCCGCGGGTCATTGGATTACCAGGCGTCCATGTTTTGGTATTGAGGAGTCCATGTGGAAGGGAACGGTTCCTGCCCCTACACTGAGGAGATACACCCAGAGAGTTAGTTACAGCAAAGTCTGGAGCAAGACACCAGGCCTCTCCTGGCTCCATTTGAAGGAAGAGATGAGCAGGCGCCAATGCAAAAATTCCTCCAACAACCTGAAAGGCAACGTGACATCACCAGAATCCAGGAATCCCGAAATAAGAAGAATTGTACACCCTATTCCAGAAGAATTAGAAGAATTCGACTCAAAACTGAATTATATGAAAATAATAGAGGACCTTAAACAGGAGGTGAAAAACTGCCATAATCAATTAGAGATTACAAACAAAAAGGTAGAGGAAATGAATAAATCTCTTAAAGACATCCAAGAAAACCAAGAGAAACAAGAAAAAGCAATCAAACAGGTAAGGGAAACGGCTCAAGACTTGAAGAATGAAGTAGAAGTAATAACGAAAACACAAACCGAGGGAAGGATAGAGATGGAAAATTTGGATAAATGAACAGGAACTACAGAGACAAGTACTACCAACAGATTACAAGAGATAGAAGAAAGAATCTCAGACACTGAAGATACCATAGAGAAAATAAACACACTGATCAAAGAAAACAGCAAAACCAACAAATTCTCATCACAAAACATTCAGGAAATCTGGGACACAATAAAAAGACCAAACCTAAGAATAATAGGAATAGAAGAAGGAGAAGAAGTACAGCTCAATGGTCCAGAAAATATATTTAATAAAACTTTCCCAACCTTAAGAAAGATATTCCTTTGAAGGTCCAAGAAGCATACAGAACACCAAATAGACTGGATCAAAAAAATCTCATCATATAATAATCAAAACACAAAACATACAGAATAAAGAAAGAATATTAAGAGCTGCAAAGGAAAAAAGGTCAAGTTACCTATATAGGTAAACCTATCAGACTTACACATGACTTCTCCACGGAAACCATGAAAGCCAGAAGGTCCTGGATAGATGTACTACAGAAACTAAGAGACCATGGATGCAAGCCCAGACTCCTATACCCAGGCAAGCTTTCGTTCACTATAAATGGAGAAAACAAAATTTTCCAGGATAAAAACAAATTTAAACAATACGTAGCCACAAATCCAGCCTTACAGAAAGTAATTGAAGGAAAATCACAACTCAAGGAGTCCAACAACGCCCACAATAACTCAGACATCTAAAAACCTTTCACCAGCACAACTTGAAGAAGGGAAACACACAAAATCTACTATAAAAAAAAGAAAGAAAGAAAGAAAGAAAGAAAGAAAGAAAGAAAGAAAGAAAGAAAGAAAAAAAAAAAATGACCAGAGTTAACAACCACTGGTCATTAATATCACTTAATATCAATGGATTCAACTCACCTATAAAGAGGCACAGGCTAAGAGATGGGATATGAAAACAGGATCCAACATTCTGCTGTTTACAAGAAACACACCTCAACCACAAAGACAGACATCTACTCAGAGTAAAGGGCTGGGAAAAGGTTTATCAAGCAAATGGACCTAAGAAACAAGCAGGTGTGGCCATAATAATTTCTAACAAAGTTGACTTCAAACTAAAATCAATCAAAAGAGATGGAGAGGGACATTATTTACTCATAACAGGAACAATTCACCAGGATGAAGTCTCCATCCTGAATATATACGCCCCTAATATAAAAGCACCCACTTATGTAAAAGAAACATTACTAAAACTCAAGGCAGTCATCAAACCACACACACTAATAGTAGGAGATTTCAACACACCTCTCTCACCAAGGACAGGTCAATCAGACAGAAACCTAACAGAGATATAAGAGGATTAAGGGAGGTAATGAATCAAATGGACTTAACAGACATCTATAGAACATTCTACCCAAATAGGAAAGAATATACCTTCTTCTCTGCAGCTCATGGAACCTTCTCGAAAATAGACCACATACTCGGTAACAAAGCAAACTTACACAGTTACAAAAAAATATTAGTAACCACCTGTGTCTTATCATATCACCATGCATTAAAGTTAGAATTCAACAACAATGCTACCCCCAGAAAGCCTACAAACTCATGGAAACTGGACAGTAAACTACTGAACCACACCTGGATCAAGGAAGAAATAAAGAAAGAAATTAAAGTCTTTCTTGAATTCAATGAAAACGAAGAATTAACATACTCAAACCTATGGAACACTATGAAAGCAGTGCTAAGAGGAAAGTTCATAGCATTAAGTGCCCACATAAAGAAAACGGAGAAAGCACACATTGGAGACTTAATAGCCCACCTGAAAGCTCTAGAAAAAAAAGAAGCAGACTCACCTAGGAGAAGTAGAAGATTGGAAATAATCAAACTGAGGGCTGCAATCGACAAAATAGAAACACAGAAAACAATTGAAAGAATCAATGAAACAAAAAGCTGGTTCTTGGAGAAAATCAACAAGATTGACAAACTCGTATCCAAACTAATCAAATGGCAGAGAGAGAATATGCAAATTAACAAGATCAGAAACAAAAAGGTAGACATAACCACAGACACAGAGGAAATTCAGAGAATCATTAGATCTTACTACAAAAGCCTGTATGCCACAAAATTGGAAAATGTAAAAGAAATGGACACCTTTTTAGATAAGTACCATATACCAGAGTTAAACCAGGACCAGGTGAACAATCTAAATAGACCTGTTAGTCATGAAGAATTAGAAGTTGTTATAAAAAAACCTCCCTACCAAAAAAAGCCCAGGTCAGACGGCTTCAATGCAGAATTCTACCAGAACTTCCAAGAAGACCTAATTCCTATACTCCTTAATGTATTTCACAATATAGAAACAGAGAAGTCATTGCCAAATTCCTTTTATGAAGCTGCAGTTACTCTGATACCAAAACCACACAAAGACCCAACCAAGAAAGAGAACTACAGGCCAATCTCACTCATGAACATCGATGCGAAAATCCTCAATAAAATACTGGCAAACCGAATCCAACAACACATTAGAAAAATTATCCATTACGTTCAAGTAGGCTTCACCCCAGAGATGCAGGGCTAGTTCAACATAAAAAAATCTATCAATGTAATCCATCATATAAATAAACTGAAAGAAAAAAAAAACCATATGATCATTTCATTAGATGCTGAAAAAGCATTTGACAAAATTCAACATCCCTTTATGATAAAGGTCTTAGAGAGATTAGGGATACAAGGGTTGTACCTAAGTATAATAAAAGCTATTTATAGCAAGCCGACAGCTAACATCAAATTAAATGGAGAGAAACTCAAAGCTATTCCACTAAAATCAGGAACATGACAAGGCTGTCCACTCTCTCCATACCTCTTCGATATAGTGCTTGAATAAGACAACATAAGGGGATCAAAGGGATTCAAATTGGAAAAGGGGAAGTTAAACTTTCATTATTTGCAGACGATATGATGGTGTACATAAGCGACCCCAAAAACTCCAGCAAAGAACTCCTACAGCTGATAAACACCTTTAGTACCGTGGCAGGATATAAGATCAATTCCAAAAAATCAGTTGCCCTCCTATACACAAAGGAAAAGGAAACAGAGAGGGAAATCAGAGAAGCATCGCTCTTCACGATAGCCACAAATAGCATAAAATATCTTGAGGTAACTTTAATCAAGGAAGTGAAGGATCTATTTGACAAGAACTTTAAGTCTTTGAAGAAAGAAATTGAGGAAGATACCAGAAAATGGAAGGATCTCCCTTGCTCTTGGATTGGGAGGATCAACATAGTAAAAATGGCAATTCTACCAAGGGCAATTTATAGATCAATGCAAACCCCATCAAGGTCCCATCAAAATTCTTCACATATCTTGAGAGGACATTAATCAACTTTATATGGAAAAACAAAAACCCAGGATAGCCAAAACAATCTTAAATAATAAAGGATCGTCTGGAGGCATTACCATCCCTGACTTCAAACTCTATTACAGAGCTTCAGTATTGAAAACAGCTTGGTATTGGCATAAAAACAGAGAAGTCGATCAATGGAACTCAGTAGAAGACCCTGATTTTAACCGACAAGCATATGAACACCTGATTTTTGATAAAGGAGCTAAAACTATTCAATGGAAAAAAGGAGAGCATCTTCAACAAATGGTGCTGGCAGAACTGGTTGTCAACCTGTAGAAATGAAAATAGATCCATATCTATCGCCATGCACAAAACTCAAGTCCAAATGGATTAAAGACCTCAATATCAATCTGAACACACTGAACCTGATAGGAGAAAAAGTGGGAAGTACTCTACAACATATGGGTACAGGAGATCACTTCCTACGTATATCCCCAGCAGCACAGATATTAAAGACAACATTGAATAAATGGGACCTCCTGAAACTGAGAAGCTTCTGTAAAGCAAAGGACACTGTCACTAAGACAAAAAGGCAACCCACTGACTGGGAGAAGATCTTCACCAACCCTGCAACAGACAAAGGTCTGATCTCCAAAATATATAAAGAACTCAAGAAACTAGACTTTAAAATGCTAATTAACCCAATTAAAAAATGGGGCACTGAACTGAACAGAGAATTCTCAACAGAAGAAATTCAAATGGCCAAAAGACACTTAAGGTCATGCTCAACCTCCTTAGTGATAAGGGAAATGCAAATTAAAACAACTTTGAGATACCATCTTACACCTGTCAGAATGGCTAAAATCAAAAACACCAATGATAGCCTTTGCTGGAGAGGCTGTGGAGTAAGGGGCACACTCATCCATTGCTGGTGGGAATGCAAACTTGTGCAACCACTTTGGAAATCAGTGTGGCGATTTCTCAGGAAATTTGGGATCAACCTACCCCAAGATCCAGTAATACCACTCTTGGGAATATACCCAAGAGATGCCCTATCATATGACAAAAGTATCTGTTCAACTATGATCATAGCAGCATTGTTTGTAATAGCCAGAACCTGGAAACAACCTAGATGCCCTTCATTGGAGGAATGGATGAAGAAAGTGTGGAATATATACATATTAGAGTACTACTCAGCGGTAAAAAACAATGACTTCTCGAATTTTGCATGCAAATGGATGGAAATAAAAAACACTATCCTGAGTGAGGTATCCCAGACCCAAAACAAGGAACATGGGATGTACTCACTCATAATTGGTGTCTAGCCATAAATAAAGGACATTGAGCATATAATTTGTGATCCTAGAGAAGCTAAATAAGAAAGTGAACCCAAAGAAAAATGTATAGTCATCCGCCTGGATAGGGGAAGTAGACAAGATTGCCGGGCAAAAACTGGGAACTTTCGGGTGAGGTAGCATGGGGCTAAGGAGAAATGCGGTGAGAAACGTGAGAAGGGGAGGATGGGAGGAGCTTGGGGGAATGGGATGGTTGGGATATAGGAAGGGTGGATACGGGAGCAGCGAAGTATATATCCTAACTAAGGGAGCCATCTTAGGGTTGGCAAGAGACTTGACTCTAGAGGGGCTTGCAGGTGTCCAGGGAGATGTCCCCAGCTGGTACCTTGGGCAACTGAGAGGGAACCTGAAATGACCCTATCTTATACTGATGAATATCTTGCATATCACCTTAGAACCTTCATCTGGCTATGGATCGAGAATGAGACAGAGACCCAATTTGGAGCAATGGTCTGAGCTCTTAAGGTCCAAATGAGGAAGGAGCAGAAGGAGGGAGAACATGAGCAAGGAAGTCAGGACCACGAGGGGTGCACCCACCCACTGTGACAGTGGAACTGATCTATTGGGAGCCCACCAAGGCCAGCTGGACTGGGACTGAATAAGCATGGGTTGAAACTGGACTCTCTGAACATGGCAGACAATGAAGGCTGATGAAAAGCCAAGGACAATGGCACTAGGTTTCGATCCTAATACATGAACTGGCTTTGTGGGAGCTTAGCCTGTTTGGATGGTCACCTTCCTGGACCTAAATAGAAGTGGGAAGACCTTGGTCCTCCCGCAGGGCAGGGAATTTGGACTGCTCTTCAGTATCGAGAGGGAGGGGGAATGGAGTGGGGGGAGGAGATGAGGAGTGGGGATAGGGGGAGGGGAATGGGGGGAGGGGGCAATATGTGGAAGGAGGGGGAGGGAAATGGGAAACGGGGAGCAGTTGGAAATTTTAATTAAAAAAGAATAAAACATGTGCATTTCTCACAAAAAATATACCACAATTTCTGCTGGGTCTATTCCTGATAATTGAATGAAGTCTTAATTTTCCTTTCAAAATCGAATCAGAAACCTTTTCTACATAGGTCTTTAAGTTTTTTACTCTGTGTTAAAAATATCCACACTAAGTATTGTCTTCTTTGTACAAAACGATATTTCTTGTATTCTTACTGGAATACAATAAAAGTACTACTTACAATCACAGCAGAAGGGGTGTGTGTGATTATATAGTAATGAAATTACCATCTCTGACGCAGGCTAAGTATCCTTTTCCCCTCTTAAGTAATAACGTTGATTACTTTTTTTACAGTTTGTATTTTGGAGACAGGGTTTTATTATGTAAATTAAGCAGCTTCAAACTCAAAGAGCTCCACCTGCCTCTGCTTCCCCAGTGCCGAGATTAAAGGTATGTGCCACCACACCAAGCTGTTTACAAGTTTTGAAAAAAAAATATCGTCAAAGACTCAGCCTGCTTGTTTCCATATTTTAAATGCTTTCTCAAAGGATGAGTTCTAATTTTTTTGTTATTGTTGTTTTATTTTTTATTTTATTTATTCATTTTTAAAAATTTTTCACCTCCTCCCATTTCCCTCCCACTCCCCCCACGCCCTCTCTCCCTCTCTCTCCAATCCTAAGAGAAGTCAGGGTGCCCTGTCCTGTTGGAAGTCCAAGCCCCCCCCCTCCATCCAGGTCTAGGAAGGTGAGCATCCAAACAGACTAGGCTTCCAAAAAGCCAGTACATGTAGTAGAATCAAAATCCGGTGTCATTATCATTGTTTTCTCAGACAGCCCTCATTGTCAGCCACATTCAGAGTCTGGTTTGATCACATGCTCGTTCAGTCCAGCTTGCCTTAGTAAGCTCCCATTAGATCAGTTCCACGGTCTCCGTGGGTGAACGCACCTCTCGAGGTCCTGACTTCCTTGCTCATGTTCTCCCTCCTTCTGCTCTTCATCTGGGCCTTGGGAGCTCAGTCCAGTGCTCAAATGTGGGTCTCTGTTTCTATCTCCATCCATCGCCAGATGAAGGTTCTATGGTGATATGCAAGATATTCATCAGTGTGGCTATGGGAGAAGGCCAGTTCAGGCACCCTCTCCTCTGCTGCCCATGGACCTAGCTGGGGAAATCCTCTTGGCCACCTGGGAACCCCTCTAGAGCCAAGTCTCTTACAAAAGATATGTTGTGATTACTTTGCAAGTAAGCAGTGGAAAATATAATAGATATTTTGTAGGTAATGGGGAAATGAAAATGTTATTATAATGTATTGAACTTTTGATGACTGTGACATAATAGTATCATTGGGAGATCAAGGAACTATAGGAAAATATGCTCACGTATTCTGACCAAAAATGGAGTTTTTTCAGGAATTTAATTTTAAACATGAATTCCAATTTATTCTAACACTGTGTCTTTATCTGGAAAAGAGTTGGGCCTGCCAAGTACTTGAAAACTTCTATTTTACAATGGAGGTAGGCTTTTTTCTAATCCGTAATTTCTAGTTTTTCTATCATTATGTTTCCTACTATAGTGATCTACTAGTTTGCCCTAGTTTTGGCTTTATTTGATATAATTATTAAAGGTAAATTGCAACAATAGTGGAATTTGTATAGAGAAATTACAAAATATTATGATAGTGAAGCAATTCATTTGATGTAATCTCTCTCAAATCCCTGTGTTATTAAAAATAAGTCATGCAAAATGAAAACCTACAGGAGCCTGTTGCAGATGAATATTGAAGCCATTCTCTCCAGAAGTACTTTAAGCCATTAAAATTATTCATATGATTGCTCATAACTTAACACATTTACTATTATAAAATTTTATAGCTCTATATACATTATTAGAGGCACAATAAGAACAGCATGGCCTGAAAGACTTGAACCTTAGTACACTTGTTAAACTCAAAGAACATCTTAGAATTGAGGCTCATATTTATGCTTACTTTTATTTCACATTGGGCTCAATTTGCTACTACAGTTACTGAAATGATGTAGCTTTGGGAAAGCTCAGTATATGGACAGAGTCTTATTCAATAAGAAGGTCATTTTTCAAACAGAAGTGAACTCCTTCCTTACTTTGGGTTGCTAATAAAGATTCTAAATCTTTAATACTTGAAGTAGACCAAGTGAAATGAAGACTCATTAATAATCTAAACTATGAAAATCTCAGAAACATGATAAAATCTTAAAATTGAGACAAAGACCCAACAAATTAAAAATATATTCAATGAGATCCTTCTAAAAAGGGTATTTAGTAAAATAGCCAGGGGTGAAGGCATATGCCTTTAATGCCAGCACTAGGGAAGCAGAGGCAGAAAGATCCCTGTGAGTTTGAGGCGTCTTGGTCTACAGAGCTAGTTTCAGGACAGTTAGGGCTATAACACAGAGAAACACTGTCTCAAAAAAAGAAGATATTTAATACTTTTCTTTTACACTGGTACTTAGTATTTGTGGTACTTGTTCCTTTTTGTTTTCCTGAGACAGGGTTTCTTTGTGTAGCTTTGGAGCCTTTCCTGGTACTCACTCTTATCCATGAACAAAATTTTCACAATTATAAAAGACATGGAATTGGGATGATTAGAATCACCAATTCAAAACTCCTCTCCAGGTGTTTTGGTTATGCCTTCAAATAAAAAGAAGCATCAGTTAATCCAATACAATTAGTACAGAATTTAAAACATGGACTTATTGATAGAAGAGCTAAAAGTATAACCACATGTTCTTGATTTAAGGTGAGAAATTGGATTGATTCTAAAAAACAGTTTAGAATGAGATATTTAATAAACATAAATAAAAGACCCCTATCTTTTTTTGAGTTCTACCATTTACCTACATGCTGTATGTTATACTTTGTTTGTTTGTTGTTTTTTGTTTTTCGAGACAGGGTTTCTCTGTGGTTTTGGAGCCTGTCCTGGAACTAGCTCTTGTTGACCAGGCTGGTCTCGAACTCACAGAGATCCGCCTGCCTCTGCCTCCCGAGTGCTGGGATTAAAGGCGTGCGCCACCACCGCCCGGCTGTTATACCTTTTTTTAACTTGAATTCCTATCATCAGAACTACCATGACAATGCAGGTTATTCCCATAGTAGCTATGTCATGGGAGTGGAGAAACACAGAAGACATCATTAATACAACAGAAATTTTGGTGTGGTCTACATCATGAATATAAAATATTCATTAGTTTCTTTCATATAGTAAGATCTCTGGTAGAACTAATGCTACCTAGGACAAATGTTAACATCATAAACTGTACCATTATCATATATTCACCCAAAATTGTACTGGCTTAAGCCACATACGTGGTACTCAGAAGACCAGGGAGCAAAAAGAATCAATACTCTAAGAGTACCAAAAGACTGAACCAGTACCCTGGGCACCATCTGTAATAGAAAATATGGATGATTCAATGATATCCTCACTATATCCCTTTCACAGCTTGGTAACAACGAGAATCAGCTTATACCATTATTTTTGCTAGAACTGTCATATGACAATTCATTATTCCATGACTATATTCACAGGGCTTCTCAGAAAGAACTATAAATCATAAGCATCAGGGACAATTGTTTAATCTACTAGCCTCTGAACTCTACCCTACAGGCTTTTAATGGAGTATGTCTGTTCTGAGTTCCTAGTATCTATTTACTTTCAAGGTTACCTGTGATGTTGTGACTAATATTTGAGGACCACTTCATTATTGGCCATTAATAATCAGAGATGATTTATTTCAATTTTCTTATATACTAGGATTCTACTGAAATAAGAGAGGTAAAGGGGATACATATGACACTTGAGGAAAAATTTCCAAGAGCAGGTGAAGTTTCCACAAATTCTCTCACAAAGCTATGCATTGTAATTTTCTCCAGGCAGACCTGAACTTCCCTCAACTATCAGCCAATGGAAATACATATCCAGAATTTCCTGTTTAGAACTCATTAGGAAATGAGATACAGTAGAAAAAACAAGAACATTAAGGGTGTGTCTGCATCAAGCATTATGAAACAATTAATTACTGTTTCTTCTGTGATCATGAGAATTCCAGGTGACTCTCCTGGCAGCCCATTAAAACTTAGGTTGTGAAATTTAGAATATCTGAGCTATTACCTATCCTCAGGACTATTTTTCCATCATTTCCTCCAATAACCAAAAAGAAAATTGTAAAATACTCAAGATCACTTTCTGGGAAATGCACAGACTCCACTGGATGCTCACGCATTCACCAAGATGTTTTTATATTGAGTTATACAAACCTGTCCAACCATCAAAGATATAATGATGAGAATGTATACACTTTAGTTAGTGGAGGCAAAAATTAGCAACACTGAAAATGTGTCACATGTTTAACATTGAATGTAAGTCTAGATATTGATATAGAAATCAGAAAGCATCAAACCAATGTATCTCTGTTATTTTCTGGGTTATGACTTTTGATTTTAAAACTTATAAGGTCTTATTTTGATTAAAATAAAGTCTCTCTGACTTACAGACACAGAAAATCTACTGATTGAAACTTTGCTGATTCAGAAAGCGTTGGTAAAATGAGAGATAATAAAAATCACAGAGATAAAAATTATATACAGGCTAACCCAAGTTGATTGTTTACTACATTCTACACTCTCTACTATGACCTTGGCATATATTATCTAACTTAATCTCCAAACAATTATATGAAATAAAAAATGTAATCATTTGCATTCTCGGATAAGGAAACCAAGACTAGGCATGATTAAATTAATTTTGCAAGAGCCATACATTTTTAATTGACTGAGGTAGAATTCAAACCAAAACTGATATGTGGACAAAACTAGAAAAAAGAGCAGATAACGCAAGACAAGACAATTCAATTGATTTTTAGTACTTGTATATGGAACTACTATAAATGGACACCAAAGATGCAATCTTCTTCTCATTCCAGACACACCAAGTTATTAAATTATAGAGCATTGCAAATCCTAACCCAGACTACACATTCAGATGCTGAGTATGAATGGCAGCTATCATTCAACCCTGTAGAACACTAGATAATAAGATTGTAACCTAGTTCAGAAACATTCTTCCTTCTCTTTTAAATACCTACCTGGATTTTTATGAAGACATTTTGCTTCAAAAATTTGCTATTACATATGTACTCCTCCCTTTTAAAATAAAAACGTTTCTTAAACATTTAAGAAATAGCTTTGTGTGGTGATGCTTGCTTGTCCTTCTAGCTACTAGAGAAGCTGAGGTAGGAGCACCACTTTGGGCTCAAAAGTTTGAGACCACTTGGAAACCTAGTGAAACCTCTTCTCCTAGCAAAACTAAGGACAAAATAACTAAGAAAAATGCTTTTATTTTTAAATAAAGATTATAAATCAAAAGTATACACCTACTGTTAAACTATTGTTTCATTTATCTTTTTAAAAGAGCTTTTAAACATGATCTGTTTATACTTGTAATGCTATTTATTTAATTTGTGTTGACCTCTCCTAGCTTTCCTTAGAATTGCTAATATTTATTAAGAAATGGTCTTATCAAAATTTTCATGCATGAATAACTCTTAAGTCTTTTAATTTCTTGTACATTATAGAGTATTTTATATTTAAATTACAATGGTATCTCTATGTTTAAATTGTTAGAACTTGTACAATGATATAAAAATGTAAGCCATGGAATAGAAATTGCTTGTTATTAGTTATTCTTTTATGTCTTGGCTCTGACATTTAAATACAAGCTATGAAAGGCAAAATTTTGCCAAACTCAGTGCATTTTAAAAAGGTACTAAGACTTACTAATCTAGAGGTTAGAAGTCATCAATTTAGGCTAGCTTATCAGTATCACCATCATTGTGTAGAATGATTCCAGGAAACTTCTTGAATCATGCTTTGTCAATTCAGATGAATTATTCACTTTCTTCCTCCCAGAAGGATGTAATTAGTGAAGTCATAAGTAAAGAAGAACTGCATTTTGTTTTTTGTATTTGTTCTGATACTAGATCTAGGTGAATTTTTGTCTAATAAAAATTCATGCCATAGAGTCTCTACACATTACTAGAGGACAGATGATTTAAATCATTTTTTCTATGTTTCTATTTTATTTTGAAATTTTGATAGAAGACTAGGGTTAAAACATTTGATTTTCTTTTAAAAGGTATTATTTTGGGCACTTTAGCAAGTTGGTGAAGGCAATCAAGGAACTTCATAATGGGTTTTGACCCTATCATTGTGGCAGTAAGTAAAAATTACATATTTGTGTATGTACAGTGCATGGTTGGCACCTGAAAATATGCATAGCTTTAGATATACCATTCCCAGAAAATGCTCTTGTATACTTTGTGTTGGGATCCTGAATCTTCTTTTCCTGCTGTATGTATTCCCACGTATTCTTCTGATTCCAGTCACTAAGCAGCCCTGCAGGGAAATCTCAATTTTCTATCATTATCTTCCACATGTCCTATAGAGTCCAGATCAAATATCAAACTGCTTATTGAACATCTCCAGCTAGATTCTTCTCAGTTATTTTGAAGATAACATATATGCATTTTAACTCATTCCAATAGTAAGTTCAAAATATCTTTTTGTGTTCCATGTACTCATACATGATGTCAGCAAGTGTTCAATTGCCCAATTCAGAATATTAATGTCATCTTCCTTATTGTCCCTCATCTTATATACTGGATAACTACTGAATTAGGTTAGATTGCACTGTCTTCGTAACTCTTCAAATTATTAAGTTTTTATGTCGACTGTCACATTTTGGTCAAGTTATCATTATTTCTTACATGAACCTCTCTAACAATCTATTAACAAGTCACCTTCACTAAAGTTTTGCCCTCTTAAAAATGTACTTTCAGTGTAAGTAAACACAAATATTCAGTTAATAAATCCTATAAATATTTTTACCATATTTGATCTGCAGTGGAACTCATATTTATGCTACAGTTTCATACTTATTTTATTCTATGTTATAACATTGGGAAAGTTCATTTCTATGCTTGTCAATCATATTATGCTTCATTTGTCTTGACACTTAATCGCATTAAAATTATAGGTTTACTAATCCAAAAAGCCAAGATTGTAAATTCCTGGAGAGTTGAGAATAAGTCTGTTTCATATACTTGATAGTCAGGTAGTACTTGATACGTAATAAGCAATAAATAATAATTTTCTAGGTGAAAAATGAAAAAAAGAAGGAAGCAAAAGAAAGATAAGGGATAGAGGAAAGAGAATATGGGAGAAATGAGAGAAATGGGAAGGAAGAGGGGGATGAAAGGAAGACAGAGAAGGAAAGGAAACAGAGAAGAAGAGAAGGTAGCAAAGAAACATTAAGTCCATTTATCGAATTATTCCAGTTTCACTATAGTCAAAGAGACAAAGAAGTAGAATACATAAAGCACATAGACTAGGAGATGTTTAGAATGTGTGCTTTTACTTAAATTGAGGAATTAGAGGGAAATCAGTTAATTATCAACATCTTCAGGATAGTGATGTGTACGTGGTTTTGTTATTAACATACGAGTGTGACTGGGTTTTTAAAAAAGTACAGCTATAGTTTTTGCTTCAAGTTTTATTTATTATTGTTCTCTCATTTTACTCCACTTTATTTCTAATACTAGCTGCAAAGTCTTATTGTAATGCAAGCAAGCAAGCAAGCAAGCAAGCAAGCAAGCAAGCAAGCAGGCAACATGAGCTATTCGATGGAAATCACACTGATCTGGACTGGTGAGCATGCCTGTTCCTTGCTTCCCCCCAGCAAGGCCTAAAGACTTTTAGTTTCCTCACTTTCCTAATCTTAGATGTTATTATGATGATTGACCTCAAAGTTTATTGAATGATTTGTGTGGATTATTATTGCCTGTTCTTTCACTCTGTTCTACCTTTTTATTTTACCCAACTATTCTGTGATTGGAACTACTTGAACTTTAACATTTATAGTAACTAATATTTAGAACAAATTTTATACTCTGAGAATGCTGATGTTTTTTACTAAATATGATTAAAGATCACATTTAAAGCTCCACAGAGTACTTCTGTAATAAAGCATATTTTAATGGTTGGTCATAAGGTGGGAACGAAAGAAGCAAAAATATGTTTAAACTATTCTCTTGAAGGCAAACAAGAAAAGGTTGTTTGCTATGTTATTTTGTTATGTTATTTAAGGAAAGGGAAGTTAGAATACAATAGCTTTGTTACAGCAACAATGGCCTTGCTTCTTTTCTGTCTTTTTGTTGCTCTAGGACACATGATTTTCCTTCAAAGGAGTTATCTTGAAAAAAAAAATCACCTTGGAGAAGTAAGTTAACTTTGTGACCTAACTTGAGGACTTCTTGCGAGACTACAAAGTAAGAACTCACCAAGAAAGACAACAGCAGATCATACTGGGTTTCAAAGATGATTTAAGGGAAAAAAGACCAATCATTGTAAATAAACATGTGCTGTAAATAAAAACACAGAAACTTGGCATCTTGTGTACTCACTGTCCTTTATTTTTCTCTGATGTCAGATACACAACTAGAAATTCTATGTTAAAATTTTACCTGTTTCTTTCCACCAATGTAATCTATTTAAAAAATATACAAGACAGTAAAATTTCTTTTTTATTTTTAATTGACTATTTTTCTTTAAAAGTCATACAAATAGTGCATGAGCATGCTTATTGTAGAAAAATCCAATGCAAAATTCTGTGCAGTAATAGATGACAGACTCACTAGCCGTGCACACCCTCATCCTTAGCACTACCCAGAAGTAGCTATTACTAATAGTTTAGTGTCCATCTTTCTTATCCACTTTAGACTGCATTTTAATTTAAAATATTAGTAACATATGTGTAAAGAATGGCAATGTTTATATACAGTTTAATTTTTACACAGAGCTGTGAACACTATAACCTCATTGCAATGCTTATTTAATTTTACAAAGAAATTTTACAGAAGACAAGATTATTTAGTTGTTCAGGTAATAAAACATGAAAAGTACCTCCAAAGAAGGCTGTACAGTTATTAAGCTATCTAATTTGTATCTGGAAAAACCGAGAGATACTAAGGGATTCATCATTCATAATTCTGCATGCAGTGGGCATAATATATTTTAAAAAGTTTCTAATTCACTTGTTATCCCCTTACTATTCCCTTAGTATAACTTATCACTTCCACATATTTTAAATTTCCATATATATATGGATTTTAAAATATTTAGCTGGTTAATAAAAATTAGTATATTTTAGGGTACAATGCAATATTTTGATGTGTTTATATAGATACATTTATATGTATACATATATCTTCAAAAGACAAAATAAAGCTAATAAAAATGTACCATTCTTTGGATGAGGGGCATTTAAGTTCTTTCCAGGATTTGGCTCTGACAAATAATGCTTCTATGAACATAGTTGAATACATGTCTTTGTGATATGAATGAGCATCCTATGGGTATATACCCAAAAATGGTATTGCTGTGTCTTGAGGTTCATTGTTTCCCAATTTTCTGAGAAATTTCCATATTGGATTCCAAAACAATTGTATATGTTTGCACTCCCCCCAGCAAGGGAGGAGTGTTCCCCTTACTCTACATCCTCTCCAGCATAAGCTGTCATCAGTGTTTTTGACATTGACCATTCTGACAGGTGTAAGATGGAATCTCAGAGTTGTTTTGGTTTGCATTTCTCTGATGGCTAAAGATGTTAAGCATTTCCTTAGGTGTCTTTCAGCCATTTTAGATTCCTCTGTTGAGAGTTCTCTGTTTAGATTTATACCCCATTTTTATTGGAATATTTGTTCTTTTGATGACCAGTTTCTTGTGTTCTTTGTATATTTTGGAGATCAGTCCTTTACAAAGAAATTGTGGTACATTTACACAATGGAGTACTACTAAGTGATAAAAAAATAATGACATCTTGAAATTTGCAGGCAAATGGATAGATCTAGGAAAAACAATGAGTGTTAGTTAAATATCTATTTTACACACATACACACACAAACACACACACACACACACACACACACACTGAGTGAAGTAACCCAGATCCAGAAAGACAAAAATAATATGTATTCACTCATAAGTGGCTTTTAGACATAAAGCAAAGAGAAACCAGCTTACAATTCACAACCCCAGAGAACCTAGACAACAAAGAGGACCCTAAGAGAGACATATATGATCTAAATAAGAAGGTGAAAAAGACAAGATCTCCTGAGTAAATTGGGAGTGTGGGGGTCATGGGAGAGGGTATAACGGGAAAGGAGAGGAAGGGAGGGGAGCAGAGAACAATCTATAATGCAATAAAACCAATAAAAAGCTAATTTAAATGTGTGTACTTCTAATAATACATTCTATTTTACAATGAGTGTTAGTTAAATATCTATTTTACACACACATACACACACACACACACACATATATATATAAACATTGAAATCGACTGTGGTTCTCCATCAGCACAATAATTCACTAATTGAACACTGTTCCTCCAAGGTAGCTAAAATGTTTTATCCTTTGACTACCATCTTTTCTCCCATCTTGTCCACTTGTCTTACAATTTGTGGTAACCACATTTTGGCTCTTTAAGAGACGGATTTGCCTGTATTCTACATGTTAGTAAGAAGCTGCATTCTATGTTTGGCTTTCATTAGAATTTTATCTTCTAGTTCCATCCATGTTGTCACAGATAGTAAAATATTCCTTTCAAGATTCCATTGTCTATTGATGTGTATAATTTTTGTTATCTATTCATCTATTGATTTACATTTAAGTTACTTATATAGCTTGGTTATTTCAATATTGAAAAAAAGATATGAGGTGCTAATTTCAAATCCTTTGGCTATAAACTTAGATGTTGATTTACTGGTTCATATGGTAATTTTATTTCCAGTTTCTTGAGGAATCTCCACTTTACTTTTCCAAATATCTCTATTAATTTACATTCCTACCAACAGTGTAGAAAGATTCTCATTTCTTTATGTCCTCACCAATCATTTGAATCATTTTCATTTTGGGAATAAATTATTTAGTAGGGATACAGTGATATCTCATTATGCTTTTGACTTGCATCTCCCTCAGAAGTAATGACCTCGAGCATTTAGGCATATTTTCCATTAGCCATCTTTCTTATGTTTTATTCTGATAAATGCCTTTTTAGATCTTTTTATCTATTTATAAAATCAGGTTATATACAGTACTTTTTTTCTATTGACACAGAAATTATATTCTCAGAAGGTCTTCTCTGAGAGTACAAAAGAACATTTATCTAATGATTTCACATATTATTAGTATTAAGGTTAATTCTCAATTTAAATGTTTGATGTTTTGATGGTTGAGCTTTTAGGTTAAAGAAGTTACAAAAGTTTCCACCTCCTCCCCACCTCTCATTTCTCTCCTCCTCCCCCTCCCCCTCCCTTTCCAGTCCTAAGAGCAGTCAGGAGATGGGGTGGAGGTGAAAATTTTTAATAAATAAATTTTAAAAAGTTAACCTCTAAAAAATTATATTTAAGGACAATAATGGATAAAAACAAGATGATGAATAAAAACTTCAATAAATAAATACAATTTTAAAAATAGTTAAATTAACACATTAAAAATTAAATTATCTTCTCTAGAAATCCAAAAAAAGAAGAAGGTACAAAAGCAATCTTAAATCTCTTTCTTCGTATTCCCAAATTGGTATTAACATAAAGATTTCAATAAACTTGGACATGTTAAGCATATGCTATGGAATGGATAATGTCTAATCATTGTCAGGTGTATGGTAAAATAATTTATTCACATTCTATTTGTCTTCAGTGAGTTATGCTGGTAAGCTGTCACAGAAATACATGAAACAAAGTTAATATCAAACCATGTGGCAATAAATATGAATATAAAGTGTTAGAAGAAAAGGGTTTGAACATGGTTTTCCAAATTTATTAGTATACAGCCTATATCTTGAAATTAGATAGAACATAATTAGTTTGCTGGTATCTTTCAAGCAAGGTTTCTAAAATCAAGCTGCCTGACTTACCCAACCTTGAATTCAAAACTTGATAGTCATGTGACCTAGTAAGGTGCATAATATTGGTACTTTAGTTACTTCATATTATAGACAGAGATGTTAATAATAAGAATGACTTCATAGTATTATCTGAAGCATAAATTGAGATGATTCCTACAAAATGCTTATAAGTATATAATAATATATGGCTTATTAGCTGCTATTATTCTGATTAACATTTACCCATTATTACTTAATAGGCTTGTTAATATTATTTAGATTATCACTGTAAATTTTAAAAGAGAAATCTCTGGGTACTATAGTATTATATGAAAATTCCTTCTTTTCATTCTTTTTGAAGCTCTCATTTACTACAAGTGTAGTGAAGGGAGTGGCAGGCTGCTTCCTGCTGCCTGAGAAAAGCACGGGCCCTTTGTTCCATCCTGGTTAGCTTTTCACCTGAAATAATTACACGGAAACTATATTCATTTAAACACTGCCCAGCCCATTAGTTCCAGCCTTTTATTGGCTAATTTTCACATCTTGATTAACCCATTTCTAATAATCTGTGTAGCACCACAAGGTGGTGGCTTACCAGGAAAGATCCTAACCTACATCCGTCTCGGGTCGGAGCATCATGGCGTGTGCCTGACCCTGCTTTCTTCCTCCCATAATTCTCTTCTGTCTTCTCCACCAACCTATGGGCTGGCCTATCAAAAGGCCAAGGCAGTTTCTTTATTAACCAATGAAAGTAAAACATGCATAGACAGATGACCCTCCTACACCATTTCACCTTTTCTATTTAAACAAAAAAGAAAGGCTTTCACTTTAACAGAGTAAAATTACATATAACAAAACAGTTATCAAGAGTCACAATTACAATATTTAGATATATTTTATCTTTTACCATAACAAAGAAAAATTATAACTATAACTAACCATTCTTCAACTCCATCAAAGACTCCAGAAGGATATAATATTACCTAAGCAAACAAGAAGTAAGCAACTTCCAAAACTCTAGAAATAACAAAGACATCTTGCTGCCCGAACAGTCACCCAAAGTTCCTTTGTACCATTGGGGCATCCATCTTCGGCCTACAGGCCCATAGTATCCAGCAGACATTTCCATGGAGCAGGAAATTCCAAAGACAGTTCAGTCACTTTCTGCTGTGTCCTGCAGAAAGTCTCGCAGACTCTTTCATGAAGCAGGAACTCTGAAAGACCATCTCACCTTTAGGCAAGTTCAGCAGTCCTCTCTCTGAGGGTTCTTTGTGTCCAGTTTATGCAACAGTCCAGGCAAGAGCAGTTTCTTACCCAAATGGTTAGCAAACTCCGTAAGAAGCCTCTTCAATGCCCATATTCCTCTTGAAATAGATTGGTGCTGCCAGGAGCAGATGTGTCTCATTGTCATGAAAAGCCCTAAGTTATTAAACATTTAAAATGCCATATTCTGTAGTCTTCGAAAGATATGAAGAATGTCTATCTAACTGAAATATATCTCTATATATCTACAAAATCTAACTAACATGACTACAAGCTTGATTATTATCGATGATTATCCATTAACAACCTATATTTGCTAATTATACATTATATTTTTAAATGAACTACACAATCACAATACCTTAATCAATACCAGAAATACATATAACAAAATTGACCTTAAAATCCATACCAATGCAAATTATTCATATCTATATCATACCCCCCTTTAAATGTAAAAGAACATTTATAAACAATGTTTGGGAATATGGGAGCAGTTTTTTCTCTCCAAACTGCTTTGTGCTGAATGGGGGCCCTGTTATTCAGGTCTTTCATGGTGTAACCTGTCTGCTAGGTTCATCTCAGTTGGCGGCTGAGTGAAATAATTTTCTGAAGGTGTTCATGGTCATTTTTTAGGGGGGCATGGTCTATCATACCATATTGGGACAGAAGCAATCCACAGGGTCTCATCCTCTGTGAAAACAAAAGAAGAATCGCTTTTCCAAAGTATATCCCTAGATCCAAATTCTGAAGTCAAAATAGCTTTATAATACACATGTTGGATTAGCTTAGCAGAGCACACAATAAAATGTTTCTCTGTATTTAGCCCCTTCACAGTCAAAACATTCAAAGAAAATACAATATACAGAATCCAAATTCTGTGAATTTTCCATTTTTACATGACTTATTTTTCATTATTTTTTTAATCTATAACTCTCTGTACTCTGTCTCTTTAAAGACTTTACCCCTTTTTTAAAAAGCATTAACTTTATTCTCTATTTTTTTTCTTCTCTTTCCCAAGCCTGTGTATGTCTAACACTATGACCCATTTAGAGATCTTTTATGTCTGAATCTGTCCTATTGCATTGCCTGTAACTTTTTTACTGTCCAGGCACACTTCTTAAAATGCTAAGCACTTCTTAAAAACTTAAGTTGTGCCATGTAGTAATACAGTACTGGCTGTTTCCTACCCAGTATAAACCTTAACTGTGCTGTTATTATGATAATTATAATAGCTCCTGCCTGAGTTCAGCACAGTTCAGCATGGTGGAGCCACTCCTGCTTCAGAGCCATTTGATACCCTTAGCCTTGCTCAGTTCCAGGTGCACAGCAGTCCACCTTTCCATCAAGCAAACCTTAGCACTTTACTCACAAAACCCCATCCAAATTCTCTGGCTCCAGCAAGAGACAGAGGTCGCGCTAGGAGCATAGCCCAGAAAACCGGTGTTTTAAAAACTGCATGGCTTTTCTTTTCGCCTCCAGGTAGGAGCCACACTCAGCAATTTTACTCTGAGAATAAGTTTTTTTTAATCTCAGTTACAGCCTAATCTACCAGGTAGACCATTGCTCAGCCTGGAAACATCTCTGTGTATGGTGGCAGGAAACCGACATGTTCTCTGGCCTTCCCAAGCCTGATTCTGCCATCTGCCCAGGCAGGAAGAGCTGAGCCATGGGCATAGTCTCAGCCACTTTCCTCCCGATCCTGAGAGGACACACAAACACCAAGGCCCACAAATGTACCATAGCCAGAGTCTGCACTGGCAGCAGGGCCCAGGAATCTGCATTTTAAAATGGCATGCCTTTTTTTTCTGCCACTATTGCTGAATCAAGAAATCTCTCTACTGTATGCCCTAGCAAACAGAAAATAGCTGTGTTAAACTCTTTTTTCTGCATTTAATATTAAGCTCTCTCTCAGGTTTTTAAGTGGATTTAATTGGCCACGTTAGGTTGCCAATTGTAGTGATGAGGTGAGCAGGCCTGCTTTTTTGTCCAGCCCAGCTCCCACATGGCTAGCTTAACCCCAGCAGCCCAGCCCTCATGTTACAGAATGGCACCCATGTGGATAACTGCATCCACAGAAAGCCTGAGAAAGCTTGGGAAAGAATAGAGTAAAGCATGGCTTCTTGGTATCAGCAATTTCTCGGGTCTCCTCTGCTTGCTAGAGGCAAGCGCTCTCACCTAAGAGAGGCTTCCTGACTCAGCTTTAGGTGCTAAATCTTGCAGCTCTTTTAAGAGCTCTTTTAAGAGCCACGAAACACTTAAATGGTGTTGATGAAAAGCTGAATGCATGCTTTTTGGCTTTTAGCAATAGTAGGAAAAAAGCTGCACCATTTCAAAATGTCAGCTTTCTGGGCTGTCCTGCCAGGGCAAATTCTGACTCTTTCAGGCAGGTAGTCTGACTGTGGTGTCTGAGTGCACTGCTGCAAGTTGCTTGCTGGCAGGGACCTTGAAACATGATAGAGTTGTGGTAATACAAATGGCTAGAGCCAGTACCATAAAGTCTCATGTGGTCAGAAAAAGAGAGAGATACAGTAAAGAGAGATTAAAAAAAAAACCTCTAAATGGTTTACAGTTTGTTAAAAATATATGTAGGCTAAAGGTTAAAGTTCTTAAAGTAAAAAAAAAGAAAGAGAGTAGTTGGGTGTGATGGTACACACCTTTAATCCCAACACTTGGGAGGCAGATATAGATTGACATTTGAGACTTCAAGGGGCAGAGGTAGACTGACCTCTGTGACTTCAAGGTGTGGCAGGACACACCTTTAATCCCAATGCCTGGGAGGCAGAGACAAGTGGATCTCTATGAGTTCAAGGACAGCCTGGACTACTGAGTTATTCCAGGACAAAGATATACAGAGAACCTGTCTCAAAAAGTAAAAGTAAAAATAAAAGAAATAGCCGGGCGGTGGTGGCGCACGCCTTTAATCCCAGCACTTGGGAGGCAGAGGCAGGCGGATCTCTGTGAGTTTGAGACCAGCCTGGTCTACAAGAGCTAGTTCCAGGATAGGCTCCAAAACCACACCAAAACCACAGAGAAACCCTGTCTCGAAAAACCAAAAAAATAAATAAATAAATAAAAGAAATAGAGGTTAAAATAAAGCCATGTAAAGATGAAAAATACACAGTCTGGATACTGTATGCTATTATGCTCTCTTTGAATTGTTTGAATGCTGAGGAAGGAGCAACAGCTGCTAAAAGATATTTGCTTATAAATGCTGCTGAATTAATCCAAGATAGGTATTTTGAGAATACCTTGACTTCAAAATTGAAGTCAAAGGTATGTTACTTTGGAGAAGAGATTTTGCTTTTGTTTCCACAGGAAATGAGAGGCTGTGGATTCATTCTGAGTTAATAAAAATCAGGTTTGGTCAAGGAAGACCACCTGAAAAATCTCTGGTAGGAACAGATGGCCCAAATGTCTAAGTTCTACATCCAGATCAAACTCAAGACTGCTGCCTGAGATCATCAAGACTCAGGGTATTCCAGTCAGGACTTGATGATAATTCTAAATTTTCTTTAGGTCCCCATAAGATTATTAGTGCCCCCAACCAGCAGGAAGTAGCCTGGAATACTATGCCCACATTCCCAAAAAATAGACTATGGGTATTTTCCTTTGTTAAAAAAAAGAGGGAGGCCATTACTGCTGGAAAAGGTCCTGCAGAGCTGAGCAGCAAAAATGTGTGACTTCACCAAGGACAAGACCGCAGAGTTCAAGGAGGCTTTCCAGCTGTCTGACTGAACAGGTGATGGCAAGATCCTGTACAGCCAATGTGGGGACATGATGAGGGCCCTGGGCCAGAACCCTACCAATGCAGAGGTGCTCAAGGTCCTGGGGAACCCCAAGAGCAATGAGATGAATGTGAAGGTGCTGGACTTCAAGCACTTCCTGCCCATGCTGCAGACTGTGGCCAAGAATAAGGACCAGGGAGCTTATGAGGACTATGTCGAAGGCCTTCGTGTGTTTGACAAGGAAGGGAATGGTACCATCATGGGTGCTGAAATCCGGTATATCCTCATCACACTGGGAGAGAAGATGACAGAGGAGGAAGTGGAGATGCTGGTCATGAGGACAGCAACGGTTGTATCAACTATGAAGAGCTTGTCCTGATGGTGCTGAGCGGCTGAGGACACTTCCAGATCCCGAGCCTGTGTCTTGCCCAGTGTGGGATCTCTTGTGGCCCCTCCTAGGCTCCCTTGTCACAGCACCTTGCCATCTGGTCTCTTCTGGATGTCTGTCTTCACCAAAGAAATTCTTTCTTTGCCCAAGAAAGAAAGAAAGAAAGAAAGAAAGAAAGAAAGAAAGAAAGAAAGAAAGAAAGAAGTGATGTGGGAGAATTGTCTGTATTTTGTCAATCATGTATTTTAATAAAGGTACCAAGCCGTGTGGCTGACATAGATAAGAACAATGGTTTAATATAAGCTACCAGAGCTAATAAGTAGCCTGAGCTAATGGGCCAACCAGTTTTATAACTTATGGAGATCTCTGTGTGATTCCTTTAGGGCTTGCCAGCTGTGGGGTACCAAGTGGGACAGAAACCCCAATGAGCCCAACCCTCATGTTACATACAAGTACATATATTTATATTCATTGAGAATTTCCCGTCTCCCATTTCCATCCCCCTCCTCCCACTCCTCTCCCCTGCCCCCCACTCCTCTCCCACACCCCCCACTCCTTCCCCCCTCCCTCTCCAGTCTGAAGAGCAGTTATGGTTCCTTGCCCTGTGGGAAGTCCAAGGTCCTCCCCCCTCCATCCAGGTATAGGAAGGTGAGCATCCAAACAGGCTAGGCTCCCACAAAGCCAGTTCAATGCAGTAGGATCAAAACCCAGTGCCATTGTCCTTGGATTCTCATCAGCCCTCATTGTCCGCCATGTACAGAGACTCCGGTTTTATCCCATGCTTATTCAGTCCCAGTCCAGCTGGCCTTGGTGAGCTCCCAATAGATCAGCCCCAGTGTCACAGTGGGTGGGTGCACCCCTCATGGTCCTGACTTCCTTTCTCATGTTCCCTCTCTTTCTGATCCTCATTTGGACCTTGGGAGCTCAGTGCGGTGCTCCAATGTGGGTCTCTGACTCTATCTCCATCCATTGCCAGATGAAGGTTCTATGGTGATGTGCAAGATATTCATCAGTATGGTTATAGGATAGGGCCATTTCAGGTTCCCTCTCCTCAGTTGCAAACAACTTTGAGATATCATCCTACACCTGTCAGAATGGCTAAAATCAAAAACACCAATGATAGCCTTTGCTAGAGAGGTTGTGGAGTAAGGGGTACACTCATCCATTGCTGGTGGGAATGCAAACTTGTGCAACCACTTTGGAAATCAGTGTGGCAATTTCTCAGGAAATTTGGGATCAATCTACCCCAAGACCCAGCAATACCACTCTTGGGAATATACTCAAGAGATGCCCTATCATATGACAAAAGCATTTGTTCAACTATGTTCATAGCATCATTATTTGTAATAGCCAGAACCTGGAAACAACCTAGATGCCCTTCAATGGAAGAATGGATGAAGAAAGTGTGGAATATATACATATTAGAGTACTAATCAGCGGTAAAAAAACAATGACATCTTGAATTTTGCATGCAAATGGATGGAAATAGAAAACACTATCCTGAGTGAGGTAACCCAGACCCAAAAAAAGGAACATGGAATGTACTCACTCACAATTGGTTTCTAGCTATAAATAAAGGATATTGAGCCTATAATTTGTGATCCTAAAGAAGCTAAATAAGAAGATGAACCCAAAGAAAAATATACAGTCATCCTCCTGGATATGGGAAGTAGACAAGATTGCTGGGCAAAAATTGGGAACTTGGGGGTGGGGTGGAAATGGGGTAAGGAGAAATGGGGAGAGAAAAAGTGAGTAGGGAAGGATGGGGGGAGCTTGGGGAAATGGGATGGTTGGGATAAAGGAAGGGTGGATATGGGAGCAGGGAAGTATATATCCTAATTAATGGAGCCATCTTAGGGTTGGCAAGAGACTTGACTCTAGAGGGGCTCGCAGGTGTCCAAGGAGATGTCCCCAGTTAGTTCCTTGGGCAATTGAGGAGAGGGAACCTGAAATGGTCATTGAGAATTTCTTATGTATACCTGAATATATATAATCATATTCATCTCCCATTTTGCCTTCCAAATACTTCCAGATTTCCTTCAATACCATTACTTCTCAACTTCATATTCTTTTTTATTTTTGATAACTCACTAAGTTCTTTTAGTGTTTCCTATATCTACATGGATGTTGGGACATCAACCAAACATTTAAAAAATTAATTTCATTAAACTCAGTTACATAAAACCATTTTCAATCAAATATATAATGGAGATTGTACCTGTATCCTTTAGTATAATTTAGTCATTGTTTCTACATTCAATATATTTCATATAGCTTTATTGAGGGATAAGTTACATATAAATATTTAAAATATAAATATGAAACTTAATAAATTTTAGTAAACTTATAGTTGTTCAATTATTGTTACAGTCCAGTGCAGAAATATTTTTAATATGTCCTAAAGAAGTTTGTCATTTACTATACTCTGAAATTTTACATTCATCATTTGCTTAATTTTATTTTTTTTAAATTGTTAATAAAATAAAACATAATTACAGAAAATAAAATTGCAAAACTGAGTCAATAAACTATGGCAACTTATTTCCAAAATAATACTTTATAGCTTGATCAGTATTACATTTGCACTTATCTCTACAAAACACATATCTGATTGAGGTATTCTAAAACATTTGCAATTCCTTTGCTTCATCAAGAGACAAGGATTATGCTGGAGAGGTTGTGGGGAAAAGGGAACATTTATGCATTGTTGATGGGAATGCAAGCTGGTACAGGCCCTTTGGATGTCAGTGTGGCAATTTCTCAGAAAATTAGGAAACAACCTTCCTCAAGACCCAGTAATACCACTTTTGGGTATATATCCAAAGGATGCTGAATTGTGCCACAAGGGCATGTGCTCAACTATGTTTATAGCAGCATTGTTTGTCATAGCCAGAACCTGGAAACAACCTAAATGCCCCTTGACTGAAAAATGGGTAAGGAAAATATGGTACATTTACACAATGTAGTACTACACAGCAGGAAAAAATAACAACATCTTGAATTTTGCAGGAAAATGGATGGAGCTAGAAAACATTATTTTGAGTGAGGAAACCCAGGCACTGAAAGACAATTATCACATGTATTCACTCATAAGTGGTTTTTAAACATAAAGCATAGAAAACCAACCTACGAACCACAATCTCAGAGAACTTAGACAGCAATGAGGATACTAAGAGAGACTTACATAGATCTAATCTACATGGGAAGTAGAAAAAGACAAGATCTCCTGAGTAAATTGGGAGCATGGTGACCTTGGGGTAGGGTTAAAGGTGGAGAGAAGAGGCAGGAAGGGGAGCAGAGAAAAATGTAGAGCTCAATAAAAATCAATACAAAAAGAGACAAGGATTTTATGGACAATGCATTTCACTTTCTGCATAAAATCAAAATAATATTTCCAGAATTAGAGACAGCTCTATTTTTGATGAGTGATGTGGGATTACCCTATATATGCTATGAATATGTTTTTGTTACCATTGTTTAATAAAGAATTTATTTTGGCTTGTTGCAGGGCAGAATAGAGCTAGGTAGGGAAAACTAAACTGAATGCAGGGAGAAAGAAGATGAAATCAGAGAGAAGTCATGTAGCTGCCTAAAATGGACTCTGGAAACTTTCCAGTAGAACATAGCCCCATGGTGATACACAAATTAATAGAAATGGGTTAATTTAAGACATAAGGGCTAGCCAGGAATACACCTAAGATGTTGGCCAAACAGTCTTGTAAATAATATAGTTTCTGAGTAATTATTTGTGTCTGGGCGGCTGGGAAACAAAGTGTTGTCTCCCTTACAAGTGAGATGATAATGAAATTATGTCTGAATTTTTATGAAAAAATAAATTCTAAGTACACAAAAGAAACTAAAGAATACGTGTGATAAATAATAGCATGTAGGCCATCTAGAAGACTTTTATAAGCTATAAACTAGCATTTATGATACAGAAAGACACTTTAAATGCTACTGAAAAAAATGGAATCATAAATGTAACCCATCTGCAAACTCTGTGACCTATTATAGAGACTTTTCTATAAAATACACTAGTGCAATAGTGGCAAAAATGTTATGGAGTTAGCCAACCATTTTATAACGGTATAATGCCTGCTCCATGAGATGGAGCCCATTGCTGACACTGCTAACATGGCCAAGAATCTGAAACTAGATATATGTTGGTCCCTAGAGGGAAACTTTTAGTAGCATTTACAGAAATTTACTATTACTATTCTGCTAAAGTAATATAGCAGTAAAATTACTCTTCATGAAATATCACTATACCCATAGACTAGTGCATCACTCAACCCTTAACAAAGAATCTTCTTACAGTAGATGGTAATTATCACAGAAACCCACAACATGAAAATGTGAAGAGAGTGAGAGACTTTTGAGTACTCAACCCTAAAGGAGTCTTAATCAATCTTTCCCCCTAATGGCTTAAGGATATATATAGAAGAGGAGGTGGAAAGACTGTATGAGTCAGAGTTGGTAGATGACCACAAGGAAACAGCATCTTTCAAACACAACAGAGTTGATGCACATATGAACTCAAAGAGACTGTGATGGGATGCATAAAACCTGCACAAGTTCAAAACAGACAAAATACCAGTATGGAGAAGAAGTAGACACAATGTCCCACCTCTAATAAAGAAGCTATTTGGAATCCATACTAGATCTGAAAGGGAAATGAATTTCCTCTAATGAAGTATTCCAAGTATACCAAAGACATTTTATGTGCCTAGTAGTTGGCCAATACAAAGAGAATTCCACTTTTTTGTGTATACTTTTTGTTTTGTTTTTAATATATTTTGTCTTACTGATTTTTGTTTCTTTGCTTTGATTTTACTTTTTTGTTTTGGGTGGTTTTAGGAAGAGAATGGTAGAGAAAGAATATAAATTGTATGAGTAGAAAGGTAGGAAGGATCTGTATGGAGTTGAGAAAGAGAAAAGAATATGATAAAATATATTTTATGAGAAAAAATTTAAATAAATAAAATATACAAAGTAATAAAATAAAATCCAATTAAAGAGAACCAAAGTTTTGTATCAGAGCTATTATCCAAGTGTGAGAGACTAGAATAACTATGTGAGTATGGAATCATGCAAATGTAGTCTAGCTGAGCCAATTAGTGGATGTAAGACTTTTGGGCAAATTAAATCAACTTCCACAACTTCATTTCTTCTTCTAGAAATAAAGGAATAAAAGTTGCCTTGTTGAGTTTATTCTGAGTAGTTACAACATGTGTGGAAACCACCTTCTGTTTAGTAATAAATATGTTCTTTCCTCAAACTTGGCTCTTTCTATCCTTCTCCCTACTTTTCATTTATTCTTCCCTTCATCTTTCTTTCTTTCTTTTTTGTTTTTTCAGAAACTGACTCTGAAGAAATCTTGAAAGATATTCCTCTTAAGGAATCTATAAGCATTGACTCCACTTCTAGACATAAATAATCTCAAGAATGCAGTCCTAAGAGCGAAACTGTCTCATGCCCTATCATAGACTTCACAACGTCTTGCTACCACAGCTACCCGCTTATGTTCACCAGAGCTTTGATGATTAAAATCAAATCTCTTGTCAAAACAGGTTCTACAAAATGGTTTTTATGCATATGTTCTTGTGTATTTCAACCCCACCCTCACAATTCCATTATAATTTATGGTGTGTTATATCTTGTTCATTGATTTTTTAGAAGATCTGCAAAATACCTTATCAAAACACTCAGTTTAATATTTGATTACTTGATAGCTATCCAAGTAAAAGACTAAGTACTTGAAGAAAGTTTTATTAACAACAATATTATGGTAGCAAAATGTTTATAGGAAAAATGTTGTCAAGGAATTTAGGTGTCACATATTTTATTGTGTGGTAGTAAATATGATTTAACATGAACTGACATTGTTACTGGAGCTGTGCCTACAGAAACTACCCTGGTAATGTGTTTGTATGATTCATAATTAAGTGCAAGTTGCAACATGTTCATAACTATTAAATACACATTGGCTTGAGCAGTGTACAATGTCCAAACACAAGGCTATGAGCTATGCAGTTCATATCATCTACCACATTTCCTTGTTTTTAAGAATAATGGTGACATTCATTTTTTAAGAATAATGGTGGTATTCATGTCATAAATCAGTCAACGTGAACATTAAAAAAGCATAAAACTTTTAAAAGTTAGATTGTTGTGTACATACTAAATAAAGCAAATATATGACTTTTTAGTCAATTTTATCACTAATTTGTTGCTTAAGAAGTCAAATTTGCTTCTAGTAGAACCACGGATAACAGGGCTTTCTTATCAAAGGCTTAATGACCTGATAATAATGAGTTGCTGCCTTAAGTGTCCTCATTCTTAAATAACTACTATAGCACACTACAAAATATTCAAGGGTGCTCCCAAATAACACCTATGTCTTGGAATGTCTAGCAATGGAGGCAGACAGAGCTGGAATGGAAGACCCAGGTGGGGGGGAGTGATAAAAGAGAAGAGAGTAATAAAAGTTGCCTTATTTAGAACACATGTCAAATAGACTAAAAGTAGAACTAAAATATCTGATAAGTATTATGAATGCCTTTTAAAATCTTAGAAACTAATATTAATATATTTAACAGGTCTTATCTTATAAAAATCAGAATCATAAAAAATAAATAGAACTATGAGGATAGTGATGCAATCTTTTTAACGACACTATTCACTCAAATTTCCTACCGTTCTTTTCTGATTAGTTTCTTCAATAAACATGTACTCAGACTGGCTTTACATGATTAATCAGATCAATTGTACTATGGGTGAAGCACTACACAGTCAACATGATCATAAGTAATCAGTCCTATTCTGTCCTAATGACCAAATAAAGCCTGGTTTGAATGGCAATTTCATTTAATTTTCAGCTCAAAAGTGTCCTGGAGACCATTTAGTTCACAGATGCTCAACCTTTGCCACTCTTCTAGAAATTCAAAATGTGGTTTTCTAAAATAATGGTTGTACTTTTAGTATCTGTTGATTAAGAAAATATATAAGAGCAAAAGGTTACAATTGATTCAACGTTGGTTTTAAATGAAAGCGTATTTCCTTAATCTCAACAGCATTTACATATATATTTATGCAATATATGTTAATTTATGCACTCTATAGACAGTGCTCCATGATCACCACTTCAATCAATGTACTTGTACAATATTTTTTTTGAGTCTCTCCCCTACTCTTACTTCAAAGAACTGTAGGCTTATGGATTTGAAGCCCTGAAATTTAATCCCGACTTTCCATACCCTAGCCTGACTGATGAGTGACACATATTAGCCTAAATGGCTACAAGGGTCCAACAAGTTTAACATCAGCAATGAGGGAAGAAGATAGAGTCTTGTGATAAAAGAAGGCTCTTAGACTTGCTTTCAGGATAACTAAGCATGAGTGCTCCATTTTCTGGCCCTTTGTTTCTTTATCCATAAAGGACAGATAATAAAGTTAGCTTTGCATAATTGTACTGAGAAGTAAAAGAACAATGATGCATACAAGTACCTCTCTTACCATTGAATTTTATTGTACAATGGGCACATTTTATTAGAACCTGACTCTCCATTGTATTTTCTATCAATCATTTTTAATCTTTTGATGACTACATGTGATTATATCATTTGGATGGTTTTGATCATGAAATCAAGTGACACCACAATGTGTTCACTTTTCTCAACACAAGATTATAATAGCACAAATAACTATTTACAATGAAGAAGACTGAATCATAATGTGGAAACCATCTCAGTTTATGGTCAGTATTTCTTTCCTATTTTCCTATCTACCTTGTTATGTTTGTCTCTGGATTCAAGAAGACTTAGTATTTGTTTCATCATCACAGGTTCCTCTTCTCAGGCATCTTTTGTGGTGTCCATTATAAATTAATTCCTAAATTACATGGGCTTTATTACAAAGATAGAGATTCAGGAACTGAGGAGAAAGTTCAGTCACTCAAGTGCCTGCCATGCAAGCATGAGGACCTGAATTGGATCCCCAAAACATTTCTTAAAAAAATACAGACATATCTGTGTTTGTCTGTATTCCCAGTAATACTGAAGGAGACAAAGGAGGAGCCCTGGAGGTTGCTGACCAGTCCTGTGGGCAAAACTGTGAGCTCAAGTTCTAATGAGAGATGATTTTATGTCAACAAACAACATAGGAGGAGACTGAGAAGGACATCCGGTGTCAACCTCTGACCTCCATATGCATAGACCCACATGCATGAATACAAATGTGCATTCACGTGCGTGCAAATATACACAATAGTGGCTCATTACAACCCAGAAAATTCAGTGCTGTAGTTGAGATAACTGACAGAAAACTGGGAGAAAGGTTTTTCCTTCTAACATGTTTGTCATTGTTATTAGTTAAAATACATGAATGAAATGTTTTTCATTTTTATGACTTTTTGATGAGTTCAAATCAGCATTTACATAATTTATAAGAAGACACTATGAAATGTAGACACTATGCTGCAATGATACTCTTTTTTTTAATTAATTAATTTATTTATTAAAGATTTCTGCCTCCTCCCCGCCACCGCCTCCCACAAACACACACATCAACTCTTCCAGGCTGATACATATACTTAGCTGTGAAAATAAAACTTTCAAATTCATAATATGAAATCTTATAACTTCCTGGTGGGATGAACTTTCAAGGAGTTTAAATTAGAAATTAATGGCCCAATCGTTTCAGATGATTTCTTATATATGTTTCTACCTAACGATACACATATTCTTGCATGACTTTGTAACAAATGAATTGAGTCATTAGATACTGTCTAGCATCTAGAATATATTCCTCTGAAATATAGACAGGACATTTGCATGGTGAGCAGATGGGGTATATCCTAAAAGAACATATGATTATATAAGCTAAGGAAACTATAGTACATATTTCCTGTTTATAGTTTGAATTCTGGCTGATGTTTCCTTTTTATTAGAAGAAGAAGACTATGTGTGCCCACATGGAAACCTACTACTGTAGAAGCTTTCTAAACTATAAGCATATATGAGAGGAATTTTAATTGAGTCACTATATAATATGGGAGAGTGCCACAAGTAGACATCTTAAGCTACCAGATAAAATGTACCATAGCACGAATGGGTTGTTTGTTGAATCTTTAACTAAAACACGACAGATTATTACCAAAATTACTGGTTGTTTTCCACAACCAGATGGCAAAACCCTATTGCTAAAGACAATACTTATTCTGCCATCAAATGTGGATCTAGATAGAGAACTGGTGCCCAAATAGAAGCTTCACCCCTATAGATGAACATTCACAGTGCCAAAAGGTATTCTGAACAGCACCGGAGAGAAAAAAGTAATCATCAATATCACCCAGCTACAAACCCTGTGGCCCACAATAAAGACATAGTTATAAAGTATACTGGTACAACCGTGGCACAGAAGCTACAAGAATAGCCAAGAACCTTACCCTTTGGTTGTATTTGAGGTCCATTCAATGAAATGGAACCCATATATAGCAATGATAGAATGTCAAAGAACATGGGGCTACATAGGTCATGGGCCTAGAGGAAAACCTACTACTATAGTCCTGCAGAAGGAACATAATAAAAGTGACTACTAATGACATATTCCTATACCCCTAGAGAAGAGCATCTCTCAGCCTTCATCAAAGAAGCTTCTTTTGCAGTAGATGGTACTTAATGCAGAGGTTTACAACTGGACAATGTGTAGGGAGTGAGAAACTTTAGAGCACTCTGCCCTAAATGAAATGCCTTTATCAAACCCCTCCCTTAAGACTTGGGTATCTACATGCAAGAAGGGTGAAAACATTGTAAGAACCAGTGGTGACAGATGCTCCAAACAGTGTTTTTCAGACACAATAAGACTGGTACATGTATGAACTCACAGAAGCTGTGGTTGCACATGACCTGCACAAATTCAAACTAGACAGAATCCCAGAATGAAGAAGGAGAAGTGGACACAAAGTTCCACTTCTAACCAATACATTTTTCACAAATTTAAGATTAATGAATGTGAGATAACACACTCATTGTATATTATTCCCAAAGAGACAACAGTACTGCTTTAGGCATCTTTCATCATTAACTTCTTTTCAAAATTTATTCAGATTTATTTGATATTGCATGTGTGAGTATATTGCCAACATTTTTGTCATGTATTACTTGTATGCTTGGTGCCAGCTAAGGTCAAAGAGTGCATTAGATCTTCTGGGAATTGATGTCTCAATGGTTCTGAGCCACCATGTGGGTACAGAAAATCCAACACTTGTCCTCTGCAAGAGGAACTTCTAAGCCACACTCTGGCCTTCTTTCATCATTAATTATTATTATTAAACAACCAGCTTTTTTCCTACATGCAGTGTTTCTGTGTGTATGTGTGCATGTGCATGCCTAGCTAACATGGGGAGCTAGAGAGGATCAGCAGGAATGGGTGGGGCTAACAGTAGGTAATGATCAAAATGTGTTTTATACATGCATGAAATTGTCAAAGATAAGTAAAAACATTTATTTGAAATAACACAGGGCTGGAGATATGCCTCAGTAGTTAAGAGTGCTTCCTCCACAGTCATGAAGACTGGTGTTTGTGTCCAAGTACCCATGTAACAAGTTCTTTGTCCTTGTCCACATGTGAAGGATTAGGTGGGCCTAATCCTAAAAGGATTGTTGGGTCTTGATAATTTTCAGTGAGTCAAGAAAGCACAATCCCAAGGTTAAAGATGAGAGCCCTCCTTAAAAGAACAGAAAGAGTAAAGTAGAAGACACCCAACACCCATCTGTTGACCTATGCACATATATAGATGCATGCACACCCTTACAGGAGTGCGCACAATCTTACAGGAGCATGCACACTCTCACAGGGGCATGCACACTCTCACAGGCTGCATACACACTCTCACAGGAGTACACACACTCTCACAGGGGCATACACACTCTCACAGACTCCATGCACACTCTCACAGGAGCACACACACTCTCACAGGGGCATGCATACTCTCACAGATACATGCACACCCTCACAGTGGCGCACAAACTCTCACAGGTACCAGACTCTCAGAGGGGCATACACACACTCACAGGGGCATGCACACTCTCACAATTTCGTGTGCACACTCAAAATGGCATGAACACTAACAGGAACATATACATACACACAAATAAATAAGCAAATCTTAAAATGTGTCCCTATATGGGCCACCAAGGAAAAAGCACATATGTATCTATAGTTGGAAATGCAGAGACAGAGAGTGAAAGAGAAGAGAAAGAGAGCTGTTTACTACAATTTCCCATAATATTACTGAATATTTCCTGTATTACATGAGTTCTGATATGCCTATGTTTTCTAATATCTACCAGGAAGTGCACCCGCTATGTTATTTTGGAAAATTCATTGTTAGAGTGTCATTTCATTAGTTCCAAAGGCTGAGGCAATGTCTTAAATTGTTGATTGTCATTTATCCTTTGGTATTTTAGGCTCTGGAGCCTTAACATCTAGAAGACAAAAAGGCAAAACCTCATCAAAGATTAGAGATCCTTGTTCACAATTTACTCTGCAATATGTTGCAATTTGGAATCATTTCCTCTTTGCTTGCTGCCATAGGCCTGTAATTAAATACCCATCTCATACATCTATCGTGGGAATAAGCGAGATAATACATGTAAAGCAGCAAGCACAGAGCTTGGCAAAGACTATGTTCTCAGTAAATGGTAGCTATAAAAAATCTCTTAGCCATTTACTAACCAATAGCAACTGGGAATTAACTGCCTGTGCCTAATGGAGTTAATAGAAAGGGGAAAATAATACGTACTCTATGCTTTCATAGTGTAATTTTCCTAAAGATATTTGGAACATTTTCTATTTAATTGTTTAGGCACTGCATATTATTTGAGGAATTTCATTTTAAGCTATTAAAATAAATTGGATGTTTTTAGTGTCATAAAACACTGGTAAAATATGGAGGTCCTTAAATCTTGTAATTTTTATTCTAATATCCTAAGCTCTGTGCTAAAATGAGACCCAAATCCTAAAGGCACAAAAATTCTTATTTTATGTAAGTGTTATGAAAAGTCACTGTTATAATCAGGTAAATTATTTTATGCACTCTTACACAAATAACAATAGGGTTCGATGGTAAATTTTATAAATATAGTTTTAAATCAATTCATCTTCAAATTTCATGGCGTAATTGTTTTTAACTGCTGAGTAATATTCCATTGTATAAATGTACCACATTTTCTTCATCCATTCTTCAGTTGAGGGACATCTAGGTTTTTTCCAGTTTCTGACTAATACAAATGAAACTGCTACGAACATAGTGAAGCAAATGTCCTTGTGCTAGGATTGAGCGTCCTTTGGGTATATGTCCAGAAGTGGTATATCTGGGTCTTGGGGTAGATCAATTTCCAATTTTCTGAAAAGCCACCATATTGATTTCCAAAGTAGCTATACATATTTGCACTCCAACCAGCAATGGAGGGTTATTTTCCTTGCTCCACATTCTCTCCAGCATGAGTTGTCACTTTGTGTTTGGATTTCACGATTCTGACAGGTAGAATCTCAGAGTTGTTTTGATTTGCATTTCCCTGATGGTTAAGGATGAAAAACATTTCTTTAAGGGTTTTCAACCATTTGCGATTTTTCTGTTGAGACTCTTCTGTTTAGACCTTTACCCCATTTTTAATTGGACTATTTTGTTTGTTGGTGTCTAGTTTCTTGAATTCTTTATATATTTTGCAAATTAGCCCTCTCTCAGATCTTGGGTTGGTAAAGATCTTTTCCCATTCTGCAGGCTGTTGTTTTGTCCTATTGACAGTGCCTTTTTCTTACAGAAACTTTTCCGTTTCATCAGGTCCCATTTATTGTCTATTTTAGTTTAGAAAGCTGTCTCTTGTGCCAATGTGTTCAAAGTTGTTGCCCATTTTCTCTTCTTTTAGGTTCAGTGTGCCTGGTTTTATATTGAGGTCTTTGATTCACTTGTACTTGAGTTTTGTACATAGTGATAGATATGGATTTATTTGCATTATTCCATATTGCTTACACCCAGTTATACCAGCACCATTTGTTGAAAATGCTTTCTTTCTGTTGCATATTTTTGGCTTCCTTGTCAAAAGTCATGTGTCCATAGGTGCGTGGATTTATGTCTGCATCCTCCATTCAATTCCATTGATCCACCTATCTGTTTTTATTCCAATACCATGTGGTTTCTACTGCTGTCGTTCTGTAGTAGAGCTTGAAATCAGGGATGGTGATGCTCTGGAAGTTTTTTCATTGTACAGGATTGTTTTACCTATCCTAGGCTTTTTGTTTTTCCAAATGAAGTTGAGTATTGTTATTTCAAGGTTCGTAAAAAATTGTATTGAGATTTTATTGGGGATTGCATTGAATCTGTATGGTATGGGAAGTTCTTCTGTATATATGTTGATTTTATTTGTTAACGAATAAAGAAGCTGGCTTGGCCTGTGATAGGGAAAACTAGAGCTAGGTGGCAAAACCTAAACTGAATTCTGGGAAAAAGAAGGCAAAGTCAAGGAGATGCCATGTAGCCCTGCTGGAGACAGACCTCATGGTGATATACAGATTAATGGAGATAGGTTAGTTTAAGATATAAGAGTAAGCCAAAAATATGCTTAAGCTACTGGCCAAACAGTATTGCAATTGATACAAATTTCTGTGTGATTATTTCGGGGCTAAGTAGCCGGAACCAAACAAGTGGCCTCATGTAACATCTGTAGATTGATTTTGTAAAGATGGCAATTTTCACTATGTTTACTCTACTGACACATTAACATGGGAAATATTTCCATCTTCTGATATCATCTCCAATTTCTTTCCTCAAAGACTTGAAGTTCTTGTCATATAGGTCTTTCACTCACTTGATTAGAGTTACCTCAAGATGGTTTTTATTATTTGTGACTGTTGTGATGAGTCATGTTTCCTTGATTTCCTTATCAGACAATATATAATTTGTATATAAAAAGGAAACTTTTTTTTGAGATTCTAATTTTATTTTATTTTATTTTTTTTTAATTAATTTATTTAATTATTAAAGATTTCTGGCTCTTCCCCGCCACCACCTCCCATTCCCTCCCCCTCCCCCAATCAAGTCTTCCTTCCTCCTCAGCCCAAAGAGCAAGCAGGTTTCTCTGCCCTGTGGGAGGTTCAAGGGCCACCCACCTCCATACAGGTCTATTAAGGTGAGCATCCACACTACCTGGGCTCCCACAAAGCCATTACGTGCAATAGGATCAAGAACCCATTGCCATTGTTCTTCAGTTCTCAGTAGTCCTCATTGTCCATTATGTTCAGCGAGACCGGTTTTGTCCCATGCTTTTTCAGACCCCGGCCAGCTGGCCTTGATGAGTTCCCGATTTTTTAGAAAGTACCATATACCAAACCTAAACCAAGACCAGGTGAACGATCTAAAAGGGAAACTTTTAAGTTATCTTGTAGCCAGACACTTCACTAAAAGTATATATTAGCTGTAGGTAATAAACCTGGTAGAATTTTGGGAGTTGCTTATGTATACTATCAAATCATCTGCGAATAATGATACTTTGATTTCTTTCTTTCCAATTTGTATCCCTTTGATCTTCTTTGTCTATTGCTCTAGCTAGAGCTTTAAGCATATTGAATAGATATGAAGACTGGAAATCCTTGTCTTATTCCTGATTTTAAGTTTTTCTCATTTATTTAATGATGAATATTGGCTTGCTGTATATTGACTTCATTGTGTTTAGGTAGTCCCTTGTGTCCCTGATTTCGCCAAGGCTTTTTATTTTATTTTATTGTTTTTTAATTGAAATTTCTGCCTCCTCCAAGTTTCCCGTTTCCCTCCCCCTCCTCCCACATATTGCCCCCTCCCCCAACTTCCCTCCCCCTATCTCCACTCCTCTTCTCCTCCCCCCACTCCAGTCCCCCTCCCTCTCAATACTGAAGAGCAGTCCAAATTCCCTGCCCTGCGGGAAGACCAAGGTCCTCCCACTTCTATCTAGGTCCAGGAAGGTGAGCATCCAAACAGGCTAAGCTCCCACAAAGCCAGTTCATGTATTAGAATCGAAACCTAGTGCCATTGTCCTTGGCTTCTCATCAGCCTTCATTGTCCGCCATGTTCAGAGAGTCCAGTTTCAACCCATGCTTATTCAGTCCCAGTCCAGCTGGCCTTGGTGGGCTCCCAATAGATCAGTTCCACTGTCACAGTGGGTGGGTGCACCCCTCGTGGTCCTGACTTCCTTGCTCATGTTCTCCCTCCTTCTGCTCCTCATTTGGACCTTAAGAGCTCAGACCGTTGCTCCGAATTGGGTCTCTGTCTCTATCTCGATCCATTGCCAGATGAAGGTTCTAAGGTGATATGCAAGATATTCATCAGTATAGGATAGGGTCATTTCAGGTTCCCTCTCCTCAGTTGCCCAAGGTACCAGCTGGGGACATCTCCCTGGACACCTGCGAGCCCCTCTAGAGTCATGTCTCTTGCCAACCCAAAATGGCTCCCTTAATTAGGATATATATTTCGCTGCTCCCGTATCTATTCTTCCTATATCCCAACCATCCCATTCACCCAAGCTCCTCCCATCCTCCCCTTCTCACGGTTCTCACCCCATTTCTCCTTAGCCCCAAGCCCCCTTACCCGAAAGTTCCCAGTTTTTGCCCGGCAATCTTGTCTACCTCAACTATCCAGGCAGATGACTATATGTTTTTCTTTGGGTTCGCTTTCTTATTTAGCTTCTCTAGGATCACAAATTATATGCTCAATGTCCTTTATTTATGGCTAGACACCAATTATGAGTGAGTACATCCCATGTTCCTTGTTTTGGGTCTGGGATACCTCACTCAGGATAGTGTTTTCTATTTCCATCCATTTGCATGCAAAATTCGAGAAGTCATTGTTTTTTTACCACTGAGTAGTACTCTAATGTGTATATATTCCACACTTTCTTCATCCATTCTTCCAATGAAGGGCATCTAGGTTGTTTCCAGGTTCTGGCTATTACAAACAATGATGCTATGAACATAGTTGAACAGATACTTTTGTCATATGATAGGGCATCTCTTGGGTATATTCCCAAGAGTGGTATTACTGGATCTTGGGGTAGATTGATCCCAAATTTCCTGAGAAATCGCCACACTGATTTCCAAAGTGGTTGCACAAGTTTGCATTCCCACCAGCAATGGATGAGTGTGTCCCTACTCCACAAACTCTCCAGCAAAGGCTATCATTGGTGTTTTTGATTTTAGCCATTCTGACAGGTGTAAGATGGTATCTCAAAGTTGTTTTAATTTGCATTTCCCTTATCGCTAAGGAGGTTGAGCATGACCTTAAGTGTCTTTTGGCCATTTGAATTTCTTCTGTTGAGAATTCTCTGTTCAGTTCAGTGCCTCATTTTTTTAATTGGGTTAATTAGCATTTTAAAGTCTAGTTTCTTGAGTTCTGTATATATTTTGGAGATCAGACCTTTGTCTGTTGCAGGGTTGGTGAAGATCTTCTCCCAGTCAGTGGGTTGCCTTTTTGTCTTAGTGACAGTGTCCTTTGCTTTACAGAAGCTTCTCAGTTTCAGGAGGTCCCATTTATTCAATGTTGTCCTTAATGTCTGTGCTGCTGGGGATATACGTAGGAAGTGATCTCCTGTACCTACATGTTGTAGAGTACTTCCCACTTTTTCTCCTATCAGGTTCAGTGTGTTCAGACTGATATTGAGGTCTTTAACCCATTTGGACATGAGTTTTGTGCATGGTGATAGATATGGATCTATTTTCATTCCTCTACAGGTTGACAACCTATTCTGCCAGCACCATTTGTTGAAGATGCTCTCTTTTTTCCATTGAATAGTTTTAGCTCCTTTATCAAAAATCAGGTGTTCATATGCTTGTGGGTTAATATCAGGGTCTTCTACTCAATTCCATTGATCGACTTCTCTGTTTTTATGCCAATACCAAACTGTTTTCAATACTGAAGCTCTGTAATAGAGTTTGAAGTCAGGGATGGTAATGCCTCCAGACGATCCTTTATTATGTAAGATTGTTTTGGCTATCCTGGGTTTTTTGTTTTTCCATATAAAGTTGATTAATGTCCTCTCAAGATGTGTGAAGAATTTTGATGGGATTTTTAATGGGGATTGCACTGAATCTATTTGCCCTTGGTAGAATTGCCATTTTTACTATGTTGATCCTCCCAATCCAAGAGCAAGGGAGATCCTTCCATTTTCTGGTGTCCTCCTTAATTTCTTTCTTCAAAGTCTTAAAGTTCTTGTCAAATAGATCCTTCACTTCCTTGGTTAGAGTTACCCCCAAGATATTTTATGCTATTTGTGGCTATCGTGAAGGGCGATGCTTCTCTGATTTCCATCTCTGCTTCCTTATCCTTTGTGTATAGGAGGGCAACTGATTTTTTGGAATTGATCTTGTATCCTATGTAGGAGTTCTTTGCTGGAGTTTTTGGGGTCGCTTATGTACACTATCATATCATCTGCAAATAATGAAAGTTTAACTTCTTCCTTTCAAATTTGAATCCCTTTGATCCCCTTATGTTTTCTTAATTGCTATCGCTAGAATTTCAAGCACTATATTGAAGAGGTATGGAGAGAGTGGACAGCTTGTCATGTTCCTGATTTTAGTGGAATAGCTTTGAGTTTCTCTCCATTTAATTTGATGTTAGCTGTCGGCTTGCTATAAATAGCTTTTATTATACTTAGGTACGACCCTTGTATCCCTAATCTCTCTAAGACCTTTATCATAAAGGGATGTTGAATTTTGTCAAATGCTTTTTCAGCATCTAATAAAATGATCATATGGTTTTTTCTTTCAGTTTATTTATATGATGGATTACATTGATAGATTTTCATATCTTGAACCAGCCCTGCATCTCTGGGATGAAGCCTACTTGATCATAATGGATAATTTTTCTAATGTGTTCTTGGATTCTGTTTGCCAGTATTTTATTGAGGATTTTCGTATCAATGTTCATGAGTGAGATTGGCCTGTAGTTCTCTTTCTTGGTTGTGTCTTTGTGTGGTTTTGGTATCAGAGTAACTGCAGCTTCATAAAAGGAATTTGGCAATGACTACTCTGTTTCTATATTGTGAAATACATTAAGGAGTATAGGTATTAGGTCTTCTTGGAAGTTCTGGTAGAATTCTGCATTGAAGCCGTCTGGACCTGGGCTTTTTTTGGTAGGGAGGTTTTTTATAACAACTTCTAATTCTTCGTGACTAACAGGTCTATTTAGATTGTTCACCTGGTCCTGTTTTAACTTTAGTATATGGTACTTATCTTAAAAAGTGTCCATTTCTTTTATATTTTCCAATTTTGTGGCATACAGGCTTTTGTAGTAAGATCTAATGATTTTCTGAATTTCCTCTGTGTCTGTGGTTATGTCTCCCTTTTCGTTTCTGATCTTGTTAATTTGCGTATTCTCTCTCCACCGTTTGATTAGTTTGGATAGGAGTTTGTCAATCTAGTTGATTTTCTCCAAGAGCCAGCTTTTTGTTTCATTGATTCTTTGGATTGTTTTCTGTGTTTCTATTTTGTTGATTTCAGCACCCCCCCCCCTTTTTTGAGCTTTCAGGTGGGCTGTTAAGTCTCCAATGTGTGCTTTCTCCATATTCTTTAAGTGGGCACTTAGTGCTATCAACTTTCCTCTTAGCACTGCTTTGATAGTGTCCCATAGGTTTTAGTATGTTGAGTCTTCGTTTTCATTGAATTCAAGAAAGACTTTAATTTCTTTTTTTATTTCTTCCTTGATCCAGGTGTGGTTCAGTAGTTGACTGTCCAGTTTCCATGAGTTTGTAGGCTTTCTGGGCGTAGCATTGTTGTTGAATTCTAACTTTAATCCATGGTGATCTGATAAGACACAGGTGATTACTAATATTTTTTTGTAACTGTGTAAGTTTGCTTTGTTACCGAGTATGTGTTCAATTTTCAAGAAGGTTCCATGAGCTGCAGAGAAGAAGGTAATGCTTTTAACCACTGAGCCATCTCTCCAGCCCCTCGCCAAGGCTTTTATAAAAAAAGGAGAGTCTTGGATTTTTCCAAAGAACTTTTCAGCATCTAATGAAATGACCATGTGTTTTTCAGTTTGTTTATCTGGTGGATTACAAATAATCTTGAATGAGGTAACCCACACCCAGAAAGACAAACATGGTATGTCACATAAAAGAGAACCATGCTACAATCCACAGACCCGGAGATGATAAGTACCAAGAAGGGCTCAAGACTAGAAGGTCAATTCTCACTGGGAAGGGGAAATAGAAGAAATCTTGTGGGTGGATGGGGGAAAAGTGGTGATAGGTACATGAGGGATCAGTGGGGGGAATGATGAAGAGGGAGAATACTGAAAGAAATGACTGAAAAAGTAGGGGTCTTTCAAGGTCAGGTAGAAACCTGGGAGAAGGCAAACTCCCAGGAATCTACAAGGTTGACCCCAGCTAATACTCTAAGATGTAGAGGATAATTAGCCTGACGTAGCTATCTCTTGTGATCAGGCAAGACTTCCAGTGGAGGGATTAGTACACCAACCCAACCACATAACTTTAGACCTACAATTTTTCCTGCCTACAAAACATGCTAGGATAAAGTTGGCACAGAAAATGTTAGAGTGACCAACCAATACTCTCTGATAGCATGGGTCCCAGGGTAGACCCACACCTGGCACTTCTGGAGGGCGAGGATCCAGAGACTGGATAGCCCAGAGACCTAGGATAGAACCAAAAATGACTGGCAAAAAGTCAATATAGTGATATATAATAATATTCTGCTATAACTCATATATTGGTGCCTAGACCAATTGTCATCAGAGAGGCTTCATCCAGCAACTGATAGAAACAGATGTAGAGACACAGTTAAATATTAGGCCTAGTTCAGGAATCCTGCTGAGGAAATGGAGGAAGGGTTGTAGGAACCAGAGAGGTCAAGGACATTACATAAATCCATAGAATCAACTAACCTGGGCTCAGAGAGACTGAACTGACAACCAGGGAGGCTGAATAGGACTGACCTAGACCCTCTGCATATATAATACAGTTGTGTCACTTAATCTTCTTGTGAGATTCCTAACAATGGTAATAGGGGCTGTCTGTCTCTCTTTTGATGGTTCTTGGGTGCCTATTCTTTATACTGGATTGCTTTCCCCAGCGTTAATACAGCGGAAAACTTGATCTATCATGTTTTGTTGATATCTAAGGGAGACTTTGCTTTTTCTGAAAAGAACACAGAGGAGTGGATGGGGGCAGAGTAGAAGTAGGGTGAAGAACTAGGAAGAGAGAAGAGAAGGGATACTGGTCAGGATGTAAAATAAAATTTAAAAACATTTAAGAAGTCCAAAGTAAAACAATCCATGATTTTTAATAAACTATATATTTTAAAATATAAATACAATTTTCCAAAGTTTAAAATAAGTCATTCTATTGAATCTATGGTAATGTGGTTAGTTGGTGAGGTGAGTGATTTTATGTAGGAAAAGATCATGGGTGTTATTATTTGTTGGGGGATGCTGTTTGTTCATTCACAGAAGCTCAGACCTGAAGTAATCACACAGAAACCATATTATTTGCAATACTATTTGGCCAATAGCTTAAGCATATTTATAGCTTGCTCTTATATCCTAAACTAACCCACCTCCATTAATCTGTGCATCAACATGAGGTCATGGTTTACCAGTAAAATTTTGGCAGGCTACAGTAGAGACTGCTATCCTCAGCAGCAGCTGCATGGCTTCTCCTTGACTCTGCCTTCTTTCTCCTGGCATTCAGTTTAGTCTTCCCTGCCTAGCTCTATTCTGTCCTATCACAGGCCAAAGCAGCTTCTTTATTCATTAACCAATAAAAGCAAAACATAGACAGAAGGACTTCACACACCATTTCCCCATTTCTATTCAAATAAAAGGGAAGATTTAAACTTTAACATAATAAAATTACATATAACAAGACAGGTATTAAGCAAGAATTACAGTTTGGTACTTTTAATCCCAAGGTTGTGGGTTCATGCTCCGCATTGGGAGCTATTTTTTAAACGAAGGCTGCTTGTTCATTTTCCAGCTGGCCAGACCTGAATAACCTCACAGAAACTATATTATTTAAAACACTACTTGACCAATCACTTATGTATATTGCTAGCTAGCTCTTTTATCTTTGGTTAACCCATTTCTATTAATCTGTGTATCACCATGTAGCTGTGGCTTACCAGCAAGATTCTGGCAAGTCTATCTCTGGTGGAGACTACATGGTTTCTCCTAACTCCACCTTTCTCCCAGCATTCAGATTAGTTTTCCTGTCTAGTTCTACTCTGCCGTATCACATGCCAAAGCAGTTTTTTTCATTTATTAACGAATAAAAGCAACACACAAACAGGACTTCTCACATCATTTATTGATTTGGTTTTTTTTTTTTTGACTGTCATTAGAAATGTTTTTTGTTTTTTCACTAGAAAACCTTGTTTGTAATTTTTCTCAAATGCTGGGAGCCGATTGAGTGGCTGCCATTACAAGATGGCGCTTGGCCCCCTGCCTCGCTTGCTGGACAGCTCCATATTAGGCAATGCAGTGGAACCGTGCCTCTCGTATGTGCAGTGACGATGATGTGCTTAGGGCCAATCCCGTGGCCAGGAGCATCGGCAGGCGCGCATCGGCCAATCCAGGCACGACTCGTTCCCTTACCCCCTATATAAGCAGCTGCCGTTTGGCGCTCGGGGCCCCTCGCTTCCACTCTCCCTTCAACCAAGAGGCTCCAATAAAGCATGATTTGGGAAGAATCCTCGTCTGGTGGTCATCTTTTCCTGCTGGTCAGGGAGTTCGCCGCACTCAAACATAACCACTATATAGATATCACTATGCCAAAACATTATTTTGGACTACTTTTATGATAACGTTAAGGTATCCTGATACTAGAGAGATCACAAAGGCCAACCACTATATGAATATGTGGCTTTATTGAACTAATTTTAATCTTAAATTTTTGATAATTCACTTTCAGTTTTAAAGGAACCATAAGACTTGAAATTTAAGTCCTGTTCATTTTTTTTCACAAACAAAATATTCTAAATGATGCCATTATGCTGAGGAATGACCTTGTAAAGGGCAGTGCTTGTGCATGTAGTGATATAACTGTAGCATCACAATTAGATAGTTTATTAATTGTGCAAGACACATGCCAATCATTGCTATCACAGAAATAAAAGCCATTTAATAAGCAAAGGGTTATTCTTTGAATTAGAGTCCAATGGGACAAAATAAACTATTGGAGTATTAGTTCACATCTTTATTTTTTTCCTGTAAAATCCTTAAACATTGAAATTCATCCTGAGCTTAGTATGTAACAACTGAAGTAGCTGTCTTATACCGAATCATATTTTAAAAGTTATAAAGTACTATATTCTACTATCTTAACTTGCCACCATTGTCTAAGATACCATTTTATGAGACAGTAAAGTCAACAACTCTGGTCTAGAGTGAACAGAATAGCTAAAGAATTTCTGTGAATTCTGAATCAATATCATCAGTTCAAAAGCATGTTGTATGCACAGAGATTTGCTGTGTATGCCTGTGAAAAGGTGCAATTAAATGTCTGTCGCAAAACAAACATGATACTGAATTTAAACTAATTTTATCCAGTTGTTTAACTTTAAAAAATCCTTTTAGTACATATTGTTTAAATTTGATAGTTTTTGAAAGGGTAGTTCAGGAAGGAAATTAAAAACCTCTCAATTAGTATCATTTTTGTGTACACATTAATTAATCTTACGTTCAGATCACTCTCACAATTTTTTAAGCAGAGTCTTAAAGTCATACATTGATAAAAATTAATATTATTATTTTTATTCTAGGCTGTCAGGATATAATGAAATCACGTTATTTATATTTCTCAAAGTCAAAATGTATATAAATTCATGGGGAAGTTATCCCGGGTTTTATTTACTAAGAAAAGAGTGCCTAGAAAAAAGAATGAGCAAAATTCTTTTTGATTATTTCTAAGAAATTTCTTGTTTACATTTAAAATAGTCATCTTGTCTTTCCAACTTCCCCAGAACCTACTGACTTATATTTATCATTTTCAAAACTATCTTCCTATAGATTATAAGCTCCTTGACACAAAAAGTCTGTACCATATTGTTATTAATTAAATTTTTTTTTCCAACATTCTGCTGCTTACAAGAAACACACCTCAACCACAAAGACAGACATCTACTCCGAGTAAAGGGCTGGGAAAAGGTTTATCAAGCAAACGGACCTAAGAAACAAGCAGGTGTGGCCATAATAATTTCTAACAAAGTTGACTTCAAACTAAAATCAATCAAAAGAGATGGAGAGGGACATTATTTACTCATAACAGGAACAATTCACCAGGATGAAGTCTCCATCCTGAATATATATGCCCCTAATATAAAAGGTCTTAGAGAGATTAGGAATACAAGGGTCGTTCCTAACTATAATAAAAGCTATTTATAGCAAGCCGTCAGCTAACATCAAATTAAATGGAGAGAAACTCAAAGCTATTCCACTAAAATCAGGAACACGACAAGGTTGTCCACTCTCTCCATACCTCTTTAATATAGTGCTTGAAATTCTAGCAATAGCAATAAGACAACATAAGGGGATCAAAGGGATTCAAATCGGAAAGGAAGAAGTTAAACTTTCATTATTTGCAGACGATATGATAGTGTACCTAAGCGACCCCAAAATCTCCAGCAAAGAACTCCTTCAGCTGATAAACACCTTTAGTAGCGTTGCAGGATACAAGATCAATTCCAAAAAATCAGTTGCCCTCCTATACACAAAGGATAAGGAAGCAGAGATGGAAATCAGAGAAGCATCACCCTTCACGATAGCCACAAATAGCATAAAATATCTTGGGGTAACCCTAACCAAGGAAGTAAAGGATCTATTTGACAAGAACTTTAAGTCAATGAAGAAAGAAATTGAGGAGGATACCAGAAAATGGAAGGATCTCCCTTGCTCTTGGATAGGGAGGATCAACATAGTAAAAATGGCAATTCTACCAAGGGCAATTTATAGATTCAATGCAATCCCCATTAAAATCCCATCAAAATTCTTCACAGATCTTGAGAGGACAATAATCAACTTTATATGGAGAAACAAAAAACCCAGGATAGCCAAAACAATCTTATATAATAAAGGATCGTCTGGAGGCATTACCATCCCTGACCTCAAACTCTATTACAGAGCCTCAGTATTGAAAACAGTTTGGTATTGGCATAAAAACAGAGAAGTCGACCAATGGAACCGAGTAGAAGACCCTGATTTTAACCCACAAACTTATGAACACCTAATTTTTGATAAAGGAGCTAAAAGTATTCAATGGAAAAAAGAGAGCATCTTCAACAAATGGTGCTGGCAGAACTGGTTGTCAACGTGTAGAAGAATGAAAATAGATCCATATCTATCACCATGCACAAAACTCAAGTCCAAATGGATTAAAGACCTCAATATTAGTCTGAACACACTGAACCTGATAGAAGAAAAAGTTGGAAGTACTCTACAACATATGGGTACAGGAGATCACTTCCTACGTTTATCCCCAGCAGCACAGACATTAAGGGCAACATTGAATAAATGGGACCTCCTGAAACTGAGTAGCTTTTGTAAAGCAAAGGACACTGTCACTAAGACAAAAAGGCAACCCACTGACTGGGAGAAGATCTTCACCAACCCTGCAACAGACAAAGGTCTGATCACCAAAATATATAAAGAACTCAAGAAACTAAACTTTAAAATGCTAATGAACCCAATAAAAAAATGGGGCACTGATCTGAACAGAGAATTCTCAACAGAAGAAATTCAAATGGCCAAAAGACACCTAAGGTCATGCTCAACCTCCTTAGCGATAAGGGAAATGCAAATTAAAACAACTTTGAGATACCATCTTACACCTGTCAGAATGGCTAAAATCAAGAACACCAATGATAGCCTTTGCTGGAGAGGTTGTGGAGAAAGAGGCACACTCATTCATTGCTGGTGGGAATGCAAACTTGTGCAACCACTTTGGAAATCAGTGTGGCGATTTCTCAGGAAATTTGGGATCAACCTACCCCAAGATCCAGTAATACCACTATTGGGAATATACCCAAGAGATGCCACATCAAATGACAAAAGTATCTGTTCAACTATGTTCATAGCAGCATTGTTTGTAATAGCCAAAACCTGGAAACAACCTAGATGCCCTTCAATGGAGGAATGGATGAAGAAAGTGTGGAATATATACATATTAGAGTACTACTCAGCAGTAAAAAACAATGACTTCTCGAATTTTGCGTGCAAATGGATGGAAATAGAAAACACTATCCTGAGTGAGGTATCCCAGACTCAAAAAGAGGAACATGGGATGTACTCACTCATAATCGGTTTCTAGCCATAAAATAAAAGACATTAAGCATATAATGTGTGATCCTATAGAAGCTAAATAAGAAAGTGAACCCAAAGAAAATCATATAGTCATCCGCATGGAGAGGGGGAAGTAGACAAGATTCCAGGGCAAAAACTGGGAACTTGCGGGTGAGGTGGCATGGGGCAAAGGGGAAATGGGATGAGAAATATGAGAAGGGGAGGATGGGAGGAGCTCGGAGGATTGGGATGGTTGGGATATAGGAAGGATGGATACGGGAGCAGCGAAGTATATATCCTATCTAAGGGAGCCATCTTAGGGTTGGCAAGAGACTTGACTCTTGAGGGGTTCGCAGGTGTCCAGGAATATGTCCCCAGCTGGTACCTTGGGCAACTAAGGAGAGGGAACCTGAAATGACCCTATCCTATACTGATGAATATCTTGCATATCACCTTAGAACCTTCATCTGGCGATGGATCGAGGTAGAGACAGAGTCTCAATTTGGAGCAACGGTCTGAGCTCTTAAGGTCCAAATGAGGAGCAGAAGGAGGGAGAACATGAGCAAAAAATCAGGACCACGAGGGATGCACCCACCCACTGTGACAGTGGAACTGATTTATTGGGAGCCCACCAAGGCCAGCTGGTCTGGGACTGAATAAGCATGGGTTGATTCCGGACTCTCTGAGCATGGCGGTCAATGAAGACTGATGAGAAGCCAAGGACAATGGCACTAGGTTTCGATCCTAATACATGAACTGGCTTTGTGGGAGCTTAGCCTGTTTGGACGCTCACCTTTCTGGACGTAGATAGAAGGACCTTGGTCTTCCCGCAGGGCAGGGAATTTGGACTGCTCTTCAGTATCGAGAGGGAGGGGGAATGGAGTGGGGGGAGGAGAAGAGGAATGGGGATAGGGGGAGGGAAGTGGGGGGAGGGCAATATTTGGGAGGAGGGGAGGGAAATGGGAAATGGGGAGCAGGTGGAAATTTTAATTAAAAAAGAATAAAAATAAATAAATAAGTAAAAAAAAAGCACCCACTTATGTAAAAGAAACATTACTAAAACTCAAGGCAGTCATCAAACCACACACACTAATAGTAGGAGATTTCAACACTCCTCTCTCACCAATGGACAGGTCGATTAGACAGAAACCTAACAGAGAAATAAGAGGATTAAGGGAGGTAATGAATCAAATGGACTTAACAGACATCTATAGAACATTCCACTCAAATAAGAAAGAATATACCTTCTTCTCTGCAGCTCATGGAACCTTCTCGAAAATAGACCACATACTCGGTAACAAAGCAAACTTACACAGTTACAAAAAAATATCGGTAACCACCTGTGTCTTATCAGATCACCATGGATTAAAGTTAGAATTCAACAACAATGCTATCCCCAGAAAGCCTATGAACTCATGGAAACTGGACAGTCAACTACTGAACCACACCTGGATCAAGGAAGAAATAAAGAAAGAAATTAAAGTCTTTCTTGAATTCAATGAAAACGAAGAATCAACATACTCAAACCTATGGGACACTATGAAAGCAGTGCTAAGAGGAAAGTTCATAGCATTAAGTTCCCACTTAAAGAAAACGGAGAAAGCACACATTGGAGACTTAATAGCCCACCTGAAAGCTTTAGAAAAAAAAGAAGCAGACTCACCTAGGAGAAGTAGAAGACTGGAAATAATCAAATTGAAGGCTGAAATCAACAAAATAGAAACACAGAAAACAATCCAAAGAATCAATGAAACAAAAAGCTGGTTCTTGGAGAAAATCAATAAGATTGATAAACCCCTATCCAAACTAATCAAATGCCGGAGAGAGAATACGCAAATTAACAAAATCAGAAACGAAAAGGGAGACATAACCACAGACACAGAGGAAATTCAGAGAATCATTAGATCTTACTACAAAAACCTGTATGCCACAAAATTGGAAAATGTAAAAGAAATGGACACCTTTTTAGATAAGTACCATATACCAGAGTTAAACCAGGACCAGGTGAACAATCTAAATAGACCTGTTAGTCACGAAGAATTAGAAGTTGTTATAAAAAAACCTCCCTACCAAAAAAAGCCCAGGTCAGACGGCTTCAATGCAGAATTCTACCAGAACTTCCAAGAAGACCTAATACCTATACTCCTTAATGTATTTCACAATATAGAAACAGAGAAGTCATTGCCAAATTCCTTTTATGAAGCTGCAGTTACTCTGATACCAAAACCACACAAAGACACAACCAAGAAAGAGAATTACAGGCCAATCTCACTCATGAACATCGACGCAAAAATACTCAATAAAATACTGGCAAACCGTATCCAAGAACACATTAGAAAAATTATCCATTATGATCAAGTAGGCTTCATCCCAGAGATGCAGGGCTGGTTCAACATATGAAAATCTATCAATGTAATCCATCATATAAATAAACTGAAAGAAAAAAACCATATGATCATTTCATTAGATGCGGAAAAAGCATTTGACAAAATTCAACATCCCTTTATGATAAAGGTCTTAGAGAGATTAGGAATACAAAGGGTCGTACCTAAGTATAATAAAAGCTATTTATAGCAAGCCGACAGCTAACATCAAATTAAATGGAGAGAAACTCAAAGCTATTCCACTAAAATCAGGAACACGACAAGGTTGTCCACTCTCTCCATACCTCTTTAATATAGTGCTTGAAATTCTAACAATAGCAATAAGACAACATAAAGGGATCAAAGGGATTCAAATTGGAAAGGAAGAAGTTATTAATTAAATTTATTCATTTATTTTGTATCCCAACTGCAGTTTCCCCTCCCTCCTTTCTTCCAATTTTCTTCCCTCAATGTCGTTCCCCGCAATCCACTACTCTTCTATTTCTGCACCATATTTTTAGTGAAAACTTACCTGCTCACACTATACCAGGCATGGGCCTCAGTGTTCTTACATTTATCATCTCATTTTTTTTTCTCAGCAATTCTATCAAGCAGGTAGTACGAAGATCTTTAGTTCATAGCTAAGGAAATGGAAGCTTGAATAAGTTGTCTGAAGCTAGTTTAGTTTCAGAAGTACGATTTGGATGGCCTAACTATTCACAACACCTTTCTCATGCTTTCCAGCCTCCCTTAAATTGTCTGAGTACTTCTTGAGAGATAAGAGTAAACAGGAAGGAAAGATCAGTATACAAATAAAAGCCAGCTAATGGATTAGCAGTCCATTTAAAATTTTATTATTTTAATTCTAAGTGTATTGTGGGGAGGTACATGCAAGTGCTGGGGCCCATGGAGGTCAGAAGGAGGATGCAGATGACCTGGAGCTAGAATTGCAAGTGGTTGTGAACTGCCCTGTGTAGGTGCTGGAAAATGAAGTAGGATCCTCTGCAAGAACAACATGCGCTCTTAATTTCTGAGGCCTCTCTCCAGCTCAATAGGTACTTTTTAGGCCAAAGCAGAACATACTCTATTTTTAACAGACAATATATTATCAACAACTTTATATATGGAAAATAAATAACTTGAAAGTACAGAATGAAGCCTTGGCATACCTTTAGAATGCCAGCAGGCCTACATGGGTGCAAATAGGACTATTTCTTTCTTCCGTGGATATTGAATGCAGATAGTAGCCGGGATAACTGTATCTTTAACTTCAGGCATGGAAATGAGCAGATTTTTCAGTAAGAGTTTGCTAGGTAGAGGTTTCTATCACCTAGTTGTGCTTTTAAATTTTAAATACTTTATGTGTTTATCTTGCAAAATACACAATGCATTAGTTCATTTAAGTAAATTAAATGAGTAAAAGAGAACATTTATAATTAGAACAATTTCCCAATGTAAATGAATGCATGTGTGCTTTTAACATGCTTGAATATTTTGTGTTCTTAATTGGCATAATTAAGATTACAAGGGAAGCAATTCTTTGTTAATCTTTAGACCCCTATTTTTCTCTAATATAATTACAGACCATGCAAAACATAACAAACTCTCCATTTGTGAAACTTGACACTCTATTTCTTATGTTAATCTTGACAAATGCCTGATGCATTTTTTAGCTATGTTCACTAAAATTATACCCAAAATTATTTCCTTCTTATTTTCCCATTCACATAAACACATTTAAAGGAAAAGCATACTCCTTTAGAAAATCATGAAAATTAGAAAATCAAAAGACTAATGTCTTGCTTTTGAAAACGTATAATTTCATAATAAAATATTACTTGTTCATGTGATAATGCTTTTATTATAAATATTTTCTTTTTACAATTTATGATTTTAATGAACATTCCACATCGATATTTTTTTAAATTGATTTTTATTGAGCACTACATTTTTCTCTGCTCCCCTCCTTTCCTCTCCCCTCCCTTTCAACCCTCTCCCAGGTTCCTATGGTTCCAATTTACTCAGGAGATCTTGTCTTTTTCTACTTCCCATGTAGATTAGATTTATGTATGTCTCTCTTAGGATCCTCATTGTTGTCTAGGTTCTCTGGGATTGTGATTTGTGCGCTGATTTTCTTTGCTTTATGTTTAAAAACCACTTATGAGTGAATACATGTGATAATTGTCTTTCTGTGTCTGGGTTACCTCACTCAAAATGATGTTTTCTAGCTCCATCTATTTTCCTACAAAATTCAAGATGTTATTTTTTTCTGCTGTGTAGTATTCCATTGTGTGAATGTACCACATTTTTCTTATCCATTCTTCAGTCAAGGGGCATTTAGGTTGTTTTCAGGTTCTGACTATGACAAACAATGCTGCTATGAACATAGTTGAGCACATGTTCTTGTGGCATGATTGAGCATCCTTTGGATATATACCCAAAAGTGATATTGCTGGGTCTTGAGGTACGTTGATTCCTAATTTTGTAGAAATCACCTTACTGGTATACAAAAGGGCTATACCAGCTTGTATTCTCACCAACAATGCAGGAGTGTTACCTTTACCCCACAACCTCTCCAGCATAAGTTGTCATCAGTGTTTTTGATCTTGGCCATTTTTACAGGTGTAAGATGGAATACCAGTGTTGTTTTGATTTGCATTTCTCTGATGACTAAGGATGTTGAACATTTCCTTAAGTGTCTTTCAGCCATTTTAGATTCCTCCTTTGAGAGTTCTCTGTTTAGATCTTACTCCATTTTTATTGGGTTATTTGTTCTTTTGATGACAAATTTCTTGATTTCTTTGTATATTTTGGAGATCAGATTACATTGGCACAGGAGACCACTTCCTAAATATAACCTCAGTATCATAGACACTGAGAGAAATAATTAATAAATGCGACCTCTGAAACGGAAAAGCTTCTGTAAAGCAAAGGACATGGTCAACAAGACAAAACACAGCCTACAGAATGGGATACCTTTATTTTTACTGTTGAAATGCAGAATGCAAGGCAATGAACAGAAAATTAGGTCTATCTGCTGGTCGTCTCAACTCTATTTACACAGGTAAACATCAACTCCTAGAAACAGAGTAGATTTAATACTGAGCTTATTATGAAGTCTATAATGCTGGGAAAATGCTATTTTTTTCTGTGCCTCAATTTATTCATCTGTAATAGAGAGCTGACAGAAACATTGCCTTATTTTATAAAATGAATGTGAGAATTAAGCAGGTTAATGCACGCAAAGGATATAAAATAGTGCTAGCACCCAGAAAATGCTTGATAAACATTAGCTCTTGTCATTTTACTGCAGTGATGCTTGTAGTTTTATGTCATTATCTAAGCAACAGTAAATATGTCGACATTGAAATCAAAGGTCAAATGACTGAAAAATTATTTCTATGTGTATCTCTGTGAGTGTCAGTGTGTTTGCATGCCTCTGTGTGTGTGTGTGTGTGTGTGTGTGTGTGTGTGTTTCTTTGCGTTTGTGACTATGACTGTGTATGTAGGACAGAGGTCAACCCTAGGTGTTGTTCCTCAGAGGTCATTCATCTTACTTTTAGAGACTGGATAGCTCTTTGACTTGAGCTGACTGACTCATCTAGACCGAGTGGCATACAAGCATCAGGACTCAACCTGTTTCAGCCTCCCCAACTCTGGAACTCCAAGTATGAGCCAGCACACCTGGCATTTGTCTGTGGGTACTGGAGATCAGGCACCAGTCCTCATGCTTGTGAGGCAAGCAGTTTCCTGAGTGAGATGTCTTCCCAACCCCTAACTACTTTTAGTGACTTTCCCAAAACTTTTGTGCTAGAAAAAAATTCTAGGTTACAAACAATATTGAATTACTTAATCAAATTTTATTGACTCATTAAAGGGAAATAAATTCCTGCTTTGAGCTTAATTTTTTTTGTTTCCATTTTTTACTGTAAGAGATTTTCTTTCCAACTGGTTGCTGCTGGTCCTAAGTCCATTCATTTTCTCTCTCTTTAAGAAACTCTCACTAGAAAGCACTTCTCCCTGTAATTATATAATTGCATTAGTGGGCTCTTTTGCAGAAGGCTTTTTTATAACATTCCATAATTACAACATGTCCCTATTAATTATATAATCTTCTAGAACAGATATTGATAGAAATTTTTCTTTGATATGTTTTATAAAAGAAATTTAATGCTTGGGTACATTCATAACTAGACAGGTCACTTTTATCTCTGGACCTCACTTTTCTCATTTGTAAAATAAGAAAATTTGAGCTATACTATATTTTTTTATTATTTTCCAACATCCAAGCTTCTCAAATTTAATCACTCCATGAATTAATACACATTTGATAGCCTGCACTCAAGAAATTTTCTGGCTTCAGTGGATAGTTTTCTCAATATTTCCTATAACATTTGCTTAAAACAGTGGGAATCAAGCTTCTTGAGCAAATTTCAATTAAAAAACCTTCATTGCCGTATTTAGCAAAATATTTCCCAAAGGTTAGTAGCGAACTGTTCAGCCATCATCCTCAAAAACCATCCAACACAAATTCAGACGTAAGCAAAAAGAAAAATAATTCCAGTTCTGTTAGACTATTTTAGAAGCACTCTTTTATTCTTTTAAGAATCACTGATTATTTCAATTTGTGCTGATTGCTGTTTTCAAGAAGTAAATACGTTTTGTTTTCTCTCCTCTCCTGGTTGCTGCCTAAATGGCCGTTTTTTTTGTTTCTATGGAGACTTCTGTCAAGTTTTAAATGTGTTTGATGCCACCCTCAAATCAGACAGCTGTGTGACTAATCTGAAGGCGCTGCCCGCTGTTGCTTCATCATTGACTGCTTTGATGAAGATTTTACCCTTCCCCACTCACTGCTGTCACATAGGAGAAAAATTGAGAGCTGGGTGTTTTAAAGTGTGTGTGTGTGTGTGTGTGTGTGTGTGTGTTAAAATCTGATTCACATTCACTAGATGTTTCTTACTGGTTGCAGGAGGAATATATTAGATATGATATTTGCTTAATCTAGGAATATTTTTCCTTCACCAACAGGCCTGTCAACTACATATAGTATGACAAAAGATTTAAATAAGGAAAAACTATGTGGAAACTCTATATGGTATTTCTGTCCTGAGAATGAACACTCAGGCAAAGGAGGATAGACGTAATGCCTTGTTCGATTTATATGAGATATGTAAGTGCAGTGTAATACTAGATGTAGCTTTCTAAAGAAGGGTCTCCTTTTATAACATTTCAAGAATAATTAGAACAACTCAAACACTTAATTGGAGCAATTTACTGGGAAGATTCAGTTATAACTGGAAGAGGCTGAGGATATCCTGGGTTTCAACCCTATGATTTTATAAATGGACAGAGAACAGAACTTAAGTTATTTACTCAAGCACACTACAGTGATTATTGGAAATGGCAGGACTTAAAACTGGCTTTCTTGGCTCTCACTTAGTGATCCTTCTAACATAATTTGCTTCTTCTTGGCAACTTAAATTTTGAGGTTTGAAATGTTTCCCAACATTTATATTCCTCAATTTTTTCTGAACTCTCCTTTGGTTCTCTATCTTCACAAGCATGTTCAAAATGTCCATTAGCTTCCACACGTTCACTGACCATAGACTTTTTCAACTTTAAATTAGATAATGATGGCATAGTTTGAGTGTCTAGGGAAATAACTCTGCAAAACTATGATACAAGGTGTTATTATGGTAATTTGTGCAGAAGCAGCCACTTGATTACTTGTTCACATTATTAAATACATCATCAAAGTTCTCTGAAAGAAAAAATACTCGACTGATTTATAGATAAGGCTGATTCCAATTGAATTCTTTCCACTCTAACAATCCAAACCCAGTTGAATTGTTTTCAACTTGCAACAGCATTTTGTAGTTCACCAAAATACTTGAGAAATGTACACCTATCATATAAACACAAGATTGTAGACCAAAATACAAAAGAGCTCACATAAAAACTTGTATCCCATAAAATGTCCTCACAATAACTACACACCTTCCCCAGATAGTTCCCCTTTATGACAAGAAGAATTCCATTTGTAACATTCACTTCTTCCCATGTGATTTCAAGCTGTTCAGAAGAAAATTTTGTAATGGCAAGTAAATGAAGTAGCTGGTGTTTTATTGCTGAATAAGGGGGTGTTTCATGAGAAAATGTTTGGAAGTGAAGGGATTATTTTCTGACAATGAAGGCATGGATACAGCTTTGAGTCCAGGCCCTCGGAGTTATAGAAATTATATAGCTCAGAGGTTCAAGCTTTAAGTGTGAAATTACTCAGGTTAAGCCTGGGTTGCACAGAAGGAGTATCATTCGTATAAAAGTGGAGAGCATTTTTGTTAGGGTGATAATACATGAAATAGTAAAACATGAAACAGTATTTCATTTTCCAATAAAACCATCTGCAGATGCTCCAACAGATAGAGCCTATAGAATGACTGAGATTTGGAGACTAAATGTATTTGTGCCAGATGCTTTCTGCATCTTCTCCTTTTACCATTTTCTCTGAATACACTCTAAAACTAGATGGCAACCAACACTGCTAAAAGTGGAAATTGTTAGGTGACGTTGACAATTAGGAAGAGGTGCTATCTGACCCATTAGAATCTGCTTAAAGGAATATTAGGCAAGGAAATTAAGACTGTTAAAATATCTATTTAATGTCTAGCATAATAAACCAACTTCTCTGATTTAAGATACCTTTCCTGAACTTGGGCTCTTGTGTAAGCTATACTACAAATTGGACTGGGAGACATTATGAAGCAATAAACACTTCATGACTGCTGATTCCCTTTTATAAAATCGTATTCTCTGTTTTCTGTATAGAAATGCATCGTGTTCTATTTATACTTTTGTCTTACATTTAAAACTAAAACAACTATCCAACTGAGCTCTGCTATGAGAAGAGGATAGAATTTGCATTATTAAGTATTCAATTATGTGACAAATACCCAGAAAATTAATTCTAGTCTTTGGCATCAGTTCTTGCAGTCCTTTGTACAGACTGCCTGCTTGTCACCCAATTAAGTTTTGTGGTCACTTTCTTTAAAATGTGAATCTCCTGCTTGTATGTTATAATGGTGTCCTATACACAAGCTCACAAAAAGATGACCATACTGCATTGCAGTGGCATTGAGTTTTTTCTAGTCATAATATTCCCTACACCTGAAAAAGGAGCCTCAAAAGATGGAGGATCACATAGTACATTGGCTGCATGCATTGGAAAAAGTGAACAGATGAATGAATGGCATGCACCCTGATATCTTGGAAGACTTATCCTAGCACCAGTACATTTTCCCAAGGGAAAAAAATAATTTCTAACCATTTCAGTGTGTAATTCCATTCTCATTAGCCAAACACCAGTGTAAGCAAAAGTTGTGAAACTACTAATATATCATTTTCCTTAATTCTGTGTGGTTATTTGCTACTCACCATTCTTGTACAAATAACTCAAACTCACTGGTTTAAAAGATTCAGAGCTTCATGTCTTTGGGGAAAAAATGTAGAGGCTAAGGATACAGCTAAATCTACTGGTGAAATCAATTATTACCTTTAATGACAAAACTATTTTGCACTGCAGGAAACCAAAAGCATTTTATTTCTTACAGGCCAGCCTACTTGAAGTAGCATCATCACTAATAATGAAAATGGGATATCATTTTAAGTGATCCTACTTGTGAAGAATCAATTACATTTTCCTTCTCATTATCATCAGTGTTGAAAAGGTGGATTACAAGAAGTATTTTAAAAATATTTTAATGACTCATGAATGTACTAGAGAATATAGCATGCTGAGATTTGTCAATTTGAGCAATACAAGTTTGTACAAATTTTAAACTGGTTTAGTTAGGTGTGTCTGACATTCATGAAAACCTAGTTATATTTGCATGTTGAGCAATGAAGTTACAGTCTTTAGTTCATATATCCTATGATGAAAACTGCATTGGAAATTATGTTTTAGTAAAATATCTTCAATACAAATAAAAAAGCTTCTTTTTATCCATACTTTAAGCTGGATAAATTATATCTGTAGATTTGACTTCTTAAGAAATGTCTCAGGAGCTATTAAATTTCAATGTTATTAAAAAACATAAAATATATACTATATTATTTTGTGTCATTCATGACTTCTTACTGATGATAAGGTTAAGTCAGAATACCAGGGGTGGGGAGCCAATCATTGTATTAGAAATCAAATAACCGAGGTAAAATGTTGTATTTTAATACTGAGTTCATTGGCATTGATTTGAAGATATCATTTTTATATAAATATACAATGTATAATGAATATAAATGAACCATTTTATATTATATACTTCTATACTCTACAGTTCAGGAAGATTCAAAATTAATTTCTATACAGAAATGAACATCCTTTTAGACAAGTTTATTATCTTGACCAAGGATATTAAAACAAGGATTTCTAGAACCATGATAGTTTTATATAATTTTCAGCTAAATATTTATAAAAATAATATATGGAAGAAAATCAGAGAATAATAAATATACTTACTACTATATTAGATATATTGTATTATATGCTTATTTTAAAAAATACATAAAAAATACTTACTTTAAACTTAATCTAGTTTGTGGATAAACAAATGTATCTTAACATTTGTGATAAGTCAGAAATAAATAATGCAAAGCTATGAACTTTTTGTTTGATGCCAAAAAGGTCCATGTGGATCCACAAAACTGGGAGTCTTTAAAACAATGTATTCCAAAGTTTTTTATGTGTGAACTTTCCTGTTGATTCTTTGGTAATGTTCCTAGAATGAGTTTATGGTTTGTGGTGGGTATTTATCAGATTCTTCAACTTAACTTGAAATATTTCTGGTTTGGCCTCAATGACAGAGAGCACTTTGATCTTAATCTATTTGTATATGTAAATACTTATAAAGCCTCATGAATTATGCTGACCTCAGAGAACTTGCAACAATACTTTAACTTTCTCCCAATTATCCACTCATATTAGCACCACCACGAGTGATGGATTTTTCCCTTAGTATAAGTAAACAAGTTTCAAAATCCAACTTTTGCATGACATTTGAGATGAAAAATAAAAATATGATTGAATTAATAAGTGAAATAAATGAAATAGAATTAAGAAATATTGTTTCCCTCCAGAAACATATATCAAAAAACAGTTGAAAGAATTTTTGGTAAACCTTGACATATCTGTAATAATAAGTATGAAAGTTTTACAAATGGGTCTGTGTGTGACTGAGCAATAATAATCTGTCTCACATGCATGAGACCCTTTATTCCATCCATAAAAACATCAACAAAAGAATATATAGAACAATATCTATGAGAGTCAAGAGGGTACTGAAATTTGTATAAATAAGCACAAAGTTCTACCTTTAAAAGGTTCTCCTAAGTATTTGCCAAATAATATTTCAAGAACTTGTTCCCTGATGCTTATGTCTGATGTTATAAAATGGCATGCATATATTATATAGCACAATAAAAATAATTGTCAGTAATAATAATAATGTAATGGTAGAAGCAGCTCCACCTTAGCCGAAACCAACTCTAACCAGTTGGGGAGGTTCAAGAGAATGACCTTAGCTACCAAAGCTTTGCTTGAGTGTTATTTCTGCTGCTGCATAATGCTTGTTATGACTGCAGGAACCTCCCTCTTACTCTCAGTCTTCATTTTGATAATAGCCAACTGAAACAAGCTTCAAATTCTTTTCTTTTAGCTACTCCTTTATTCAAGAATACTTCTATGTCATCAGGATAAAAAATAAAGATTGTTTTTAATTAAAAGAAAAAATATAGAAGAGAAAAAGCATACAACTTTCAACCTAAGCATAATAGATTATATTTCTATGGTAGAGTAATTTTCTACATAAATTAAAGAGGATTCTTATGTCTGCTCATAATCTTTGCTAAATTCTACAGCACAACACACATCTAGAGCACAGTTGTTCAGTATTTGAGAACTATAATGTCTTCTAGGTCACACAGAATAAAAAAACAATTCTAGGAGGTAAATGAATACTAACTTTTAAAATATTTTTGGACTTATTTAAACATTTACTTTTTGGGATCTTTTCAAATTGATAGCTCTGAACAATGGCAAGAGAGGTAAAAAGAATCAATAGCTTCATTCAAACGTTACACACCTGTCAGAAAACCAGACAGACTGGACAGACCTTCTCTTCTCTCTGTTTTCCACCAGATCCAATCTACCAGTCTCATCTTTGGTGCTCCAAGACAACACCAGATGCAACCCTCTTTTCCCCTTGCTCGCATCTCCTTTGGATCCCATAGTCCATCCTCTCCTAACCTCCCTCCCACGCTTGGTCTTTTTATCCCAGATCCCAAACCCAAAAGGTATCCCCTGCTAGTCCAAGGGTCACTCCTCCCAAGTAACAAGTAGGCTGAAGGCAGATCTGTACCTTTCCTACTTGCCCTGAGGTCCAATCCCCCTCAGGCACATCCCCCTCAGGCAATCCCCGTATCTATTGCAGGAAAACTGCTTCAGTCTACCTTTCCTATATGACCCCATCCCAAAGGAATCAGAGATCTTCTCCCCCAATGTTCTTTCCCACAACTCATGCCATTATCCCAGCCTCCAACCCCAGCAGGCATCCACTGGCAACACAATAACTAATCAGAACAGGGAAACAGGTTACCTAACTGAAGACCCTCACTACTGCCTTCTCCCCTGCAAATCCAACACCCCAGTCTTGTACCCAGCACTGCAACAGAACACCAACTGGACTTTTCTCCCCACTGCCCACATTTCCTAACCTTCTTTCAGCCAGTTGTGGTATTCTAGCTCCCAGCTCGAGCAGCACTCCCTGCTAAGCCACAAGTCAAGCCTGCTGGGAAAGCAGGTAGACTGCCTACAAACCTTCTTTTTTATCTGTGTTCTCCAAGATTCAATCTCTCAGTCTTATCAGAATGCTTCAACAAAATACTAGCTGTAGCCTCCCGCCCCTCCCCACCCCACCAGCATCTCCTGGGGATTCCACAGCCCTCTCTTCCTAACCTCCCTACCCACACTTGCTTTATCCAAGTCCCCAACCCAGCAAGCATTCACTGCCAACCCAAAGGCTTCTCTGTGGAGAACAAGAAGGTTAAAGGCAGATTCACAACTCTCCTACTCTCCTGAGATCCATCCCCCAAGTCACATCAGCCAAGCAGGCCAGTAAATCAGGCAACACATAGCCATGATGCACTCTCAAAATGTGAAAGATGAAACAAAAACCAAGGAGCAAAACAGCTAACCAACAAAGACAAACCCAGAAATCAGCACCTAGACCTATAATCACCTCATGCCTAGATACCTAGATAACAGCATAAAAACACAATCAGTAACAGCCAGGACAATGTGTCTCCACTAAAGTCCAACTACTCTATCACAGTAGGCCCTGAATATTCCAACAGAGCTGAAACACAAGAAAAGGACCATAAAACCAACTATATAAAATGTGATAGAGGTCCTTAAAGAGAAAATAAATAAATTCCTTACAGAAATCTAGGAAAACACAAACAAATAATTGGAGGAAATTAAAATACCTTAAAGAAAGCCAAGAAAACAAAACAGTTGAAGAAAATGAATAAAACTATTCAAGACCTGAAAATCGAAATAGAAACAATAAAGGAAACACAGACTGAAGGGATTCTGGAAAAGAAAATTTTAGAAATTCAAACAGGAACTAGAAAGGGAAGTGATAAACAAGCCTGTCTCCATCTAAGGCTTGAAAGCCATCTTATAGCAAAGATAAACTGTATTCATCCCTGTTTATGATTAAATCTGTTCCTCAAGGATTGGGCTGTTGACTACCTGTCACCTCAACTTCAAACAGTTCTGTACTGCCTGTTCCAGGAAATGGCAGCCATGCTTTTGCTATAATGGTTATTATTACCACCTGACATTATGACCACCTTGCAACCATATCTTTGTTTCAGGGTGTTGTTGTATTCTGCTTTGGTAATTCTGCCTATTTACCTACTAAATTAACCATTTGGAAACCACCTACCCCTGAGCTATAAAAACCCTCTTCCCCACATCCAATGCTGACCTCTTGAACTCCAACTTAGGAAGAGGCAACCCATGTAAACAAATATTATAAAAAGTTTTCTTTAATAATTTGCTGACTTTATTAATTTTGCTAAAATTAATTGGGTTGATGGTATTTCTCCTCACATCTTTGGGATGAATGAAAGCTTCACAAACAGGATATAAGAGATGGAAGAGAGAATCTACAGCCTTGAAGATAGAATAGAATAAATAAATACATTGGTCAAAGAAACACTAAATCTAAAAAATTTCTGACACAAGGCATCAAGGAAATCTGGGATACTATGAAAAAACTAAACCTAAGAGTAATAGAAATAGAAAAAGGAGAAAAACCCAAGTGTAAAGGCCAAAAAAACAGTTTCAACAAAATCATATAAGGAAAAGTTACCTAACTTAAAGAAGGAGATGCCTACAAAACTACAAGAAGCATGCATAACACAAAATAGATAGGAACAGAAGTCCCTTCTCCACATAGTAATTAAAACATACAGAACAAATAAAGAATATTAAAATCACCAAGGGAAAAAGGCCAAGTAACTTATGAGGGCAGACCTATCAGAATTACAATTAACTTCCAAAAGAAAACTCTAAAAGATGGAAAGATGTGCTGTAGACTCTAAGAGACCACATATGCCAGCCTGCTGTGGGAGCACATTCTGCTCCTTCAGCCAGTAGCCTTTAAGATACCAGCCCACTGGGGCGTAGTCTCTTATACTTTAAAAAGCAGAAGAAACCATGCACCTGCTCTCTTGCTTCCAGCTCCCATTCTGGCTCCTAGACTCTGTTCCTGTTTGTGCTCAGAGGACTGTTGTTTAGGACGGTGATCTGTGAGTTTTCCCCTTAAATAAAAAACCCTTTTATGATCTATTCTTCTGAACTGGTGTGGGATTGTTTTATGGAATCACCAGCCCAGACTACCATACCCAGCAAAATTTCAAGCACCATAGATGGAGAAAATAAGATATTCTATAATAAAATCAACTTTAAACAATATCTATTTATAACTCCTGCCCTACAGAAGGTGCTAGAAGGAAAAGTCCAAACAAAGAAGGTTAATTACACTCAGAAATAAACACAGAAAATAAATAATCCCACACCAGCAAAATCAAAAGAAAGAAAGCACTCTCTCTCTCTCTCTCTCTCTCTCTCTCTCTCTCTCACACACACACACACACACACACACACACACAAACAAACAAACACCACCACTACCAACAACATAACAGAAATCAACATTCATTGGTCTTTGATATCTCTCAATATCAATGGTCTCAGCTCCCCCAATAAAAAAGACACAGAATCACAGAGTAGATGAAAATCTGGGTCTATCTGCTGTATCCAAGAACTATACCTTAATATCAAGGACAGATATTACACTAGGGTAAAAAGCTATAAAAAATTATCCAAAGAAAATTGACCTATGGGGCAAGTGGGTGTAACCATTTTTATATCTAACAAAATAGAATTCACACCAAAATTAATCAAAAGAGATAGCAAAAGACACTACATACTCATCAAACTAAAAATCCACCAAGATGACATTTCAATCCTTAGTATATATGCCTCAAACACAAGGACACCCAAGTTTGTTAAAGAAATACTACTATAACTTAAATCACATATTGATCTTCACACTCTGATAGTGGGAGACTACATAACTGTAATTATTGTGTCTTGGCCAGAAGATGACAAAACACAACCTTTGTCCTTAACTTCCACCTCTCACCTTCTTTCTGCCCACTTTTCCATATTGTTTCCTGAGACTAAGAGGGGAGGCTGAAAGGTTAGTTTGGCATTGTTTAATTTATTCTTAGTGTTAGGAATATTTCCTAACATGAGCTCTCCGCTGACGCAAAACCCCAATCAAGCCAAATCAAAACAAGTCAAATTAAGAGATATCCAGGTTTAATGGGAGTTCTGCACTCTCAGGTAGCCCCAAGGGGAAACAGAGAAGCAGTGCAACCGTGAACACCAGGAGGAAGAAGAGGAGACCATGTGTTCTTCTTTTGGGAGATAACTTAAATATTCTGTGGGAGTGGTCCTGACCCCCCCTGAGGGGGGGGCTCAGGACCTGGCCTGCTGGGATTTGAAGTTCAGAGTGCTACCTCTCAGAGTCAGGGGGCTAGGATAGATGCAAAGGCCTGGGGCCTAAGCTCCCAACTTAACTCTTAGGTTTGGCTATATGACAGCAAAATAGCTGGTAGACTTGGGAAGTAAAATGTTAATTCAAATAGATGCATTGGTGCTTATTAAATGCTTCTTCTGAATATGTGGTAGAAGTGAATCTATTATAATATGTACCATATAATTTTTCTAGGGTAATTCCAGGAAGTCTAATCACCTTAACTAATATAGGGATTTGTTCCAAACTAGTAGCACTTAATAATTATAATATGACGTGGATTTTGAATACTTGAACACCCATGTCTTTCTTAGTTTACATCCTTCCTAAGCCTGCCTTTAAACTGGCCTTTCAATTCTGTGAGCTGCTCTATGCTGGTTCAGTACATCTTTCTATCAGTTAAAGAGACTCAAACAAAAAGAATATATTAGTGCTAGTCAATTCATTAAGCAGGATAACTTTGTTTTATTCCTGGTTTTATTGGAAATACCTTGAGCTTTTCTCTATTTAGCATATTGCTGGCTGTGAGCTTGTTGTATATTGACTTTACTTGTTCAGATACCCCACCTGTATCCCTAGATTCTCCAGGACTTTTAACATGAAGATATGTTGGATTTTGTCAAAGTCCTTGTGGTGGTTCTAATGAAAATGACCTCCATAGGCCAATAGGAGTGGCACTATTAGAAGGAGTGGTCTTACTGGAGTAGATGTGTCTTTGTTAGAGGAAATGTGTCTGCGGCAGTGGGGGTGGGACTTGAGATCTCAGATACTAAAGCTAGGCCCAGTGTCTCATTGTCTTATGCTGCCTGCCAATCTGAATGTAGAACTTTCAGATACCTCTCCAACACTGTGTCTACCTGCATGCTTTTGTGTTTTCCACCATGACAATAATGGTCTAAACCTCTGAACTGTAAGCCAGCCCCAATTAAAGGCTTCCTTATAAGAGTTGAATTGGTCATGATGCCTCTTCACAGCAATAAAAACCCTAACAAAGACAGGTCTTTTCTGCATCTAATGAGATAAGTGTGTCCTTTTTGTATTTTAGACTGTCAATGTGTTGGACTCTGATTATTAATCTATATATGTTGAACTATACCTGCATCTCTGGGATGATCATGGTGGATAATCTTTTTGATATTTCCTTGAATTTGGTTTAAAATTATTTTAACCAAGAAGTTGAAAAATCTCTGCCCTGAAAATGATAAAAAAAATTAATAAGATAATTGAAAATGATAATAAATAGAAGTCTGTACTGTTTTCCTGGGTTGAAAAGTCTACCACAATTCAAATGTTCATAGTATACAACCAAACATAGATTCAACACAATCTTTACCAAGATATGATATTGCTTATAGGTATAGAAAAACAAACAATTTAAAATTTTGTGTGGAGCAATAAAATTCCCTGAATGTCCAAAAATAGTAAAGATATATTTATAGTTAATTTATGTTTGACACAAAAACCAAGGATACAAAATGAAAGAAGATAGCCTTTTTATTAGATGATGTTGGTACAAGAATAAAATTGGCCCTATCTAACACAATAAGAAAAAAATCAAATAAAATTGATTAAAGAATTAAATTAGAAGAACAAATAAGAGGAACAATCCATAACATTAGCCTTGGTATTGATTTTCTATGAAATCACATAAAAAGCTGGTGCATCTTTTAAAAAGTGGTAGTTTGAAGAGAAAACTTACAAAATAGAGGAAATACTCCCAAATCATATATTCAATAAAATGTTAATACAAAGATATGTTACTAAGACGTATCAATAGCCAGAAAATAAAACACCATTATTTTAAAGTGAGCAGAGGAGGTGCAAAACTTGTAAGAGTCAAAGGATCAGAAAATATGCTATGATGTTGTTTCCTCTAGAAATGACAGAAAAGCTATTCCCATGATTCCTCAACAATATAACATTTCCAGATATTTGTCCTGATATTTTGCCTTATAGAATCATTTGAAGTTTGCTAATGTGGTGTCTCTAGCTTGTCTCTTTGGTTTTTTGAAGTTTTTTCTTATTCCATGTTAACATATCTGTTGATACTGTCATTGTCCAGGGCTTTTTTTATGCAGCCATACCATTGAGGTATTATGAGTGCATCTTCTTTCACATCCCTAGAATATAACAATCTCACAGTAGGCTTCGTGGTCCTCTGACTCTTAAGATCATTCTGTCCTTTCTTCTCTAATGTTTCCTGATCCTTTGGTGCTGGAGATATATTGTAGATGGGTCTGTCCATTGGGGCTGAGCTCCCCATGAGATGTTAATCTCTATATTATGACCAGGTTCAGTTTTCTGTAAAGGTCTTCCTTTTTTGCAAAGAGAAGATCCTTCAAAGCAGAGTGAGAGCTACATATACCAATGGATATGAGAACATGTACTTAAAACGTTATCAAGAATTCTGCTGGTCTAGTAAAGTTGCAGTAGTAGGTTCTTCTCTAAGATCCACGACCTCACTAGCCCTAGATAGTTGACTATATTTCCAGTACCAGATATGATTTCTTTCCTGTTAAGTAGTAGTAGACCTTAAGTCAAGCTGTTGGTTACTGCTCAAATATGAATACCACTACTGCACTTTTAGGGATATCTTGCCATGCTGGTCATTGTTGTGTTTTATAGGCATTGCTACTAACTAGGACTATTGGATTTTCTTTCCTTGGCAGTTTACACAACATCTTTTGGTTCTATGAAAGCTATATGGCAGGTAGGTGGTTTTAAGTTAGGTCCAACTCAAATCTCGCAAGTCCTGTGTTTAAAGTATGTGGCACCTTCAGCAACAGATACTTAATTTCAACTTCTGAGAAGCAATCAAGGTCAACAGCAGTAATATATATTGTTTTGGAATCACTTGGAACATCCTGATCAAGTTCCTGAATGGAGATTTCAAATGCCAAGAACTGGGTTTTTCTTGAGATAGTCAATGTTTCTTGTGACGGGTATTGTCATACAGAATGTCATAACTTCATATAAGAAATGCATATAAGGACACAGTCAACAAGACAAAATGACAGCCTACAGAATGGGAAAAGATATTCACTAGCCCCACATCAGACAGAGGTCTGATCTCCAAAATATACAAAAATCAGGAAATTTGTCTTTAAAAGAATAAATAATCCAATAAAAAATGGAGTACAGACATAAACAGAGAACTCTCAACAGAGGAATCTAAAATGGCTGAAAGACACTTAAGAAAATGTTCAACATCCTTAGTCATCAGAGAAATGCAAATCAAAACAACTCTGAGATACCATCTTACACCTGTAAGAATGGCCAAGATAAAAAACACTGATGACAACTTATGCTTGGAGAAGTTGTGGAGAAAAGGGAATACTGGTGGGAATGCAAGCTGGTATAGCCCCTTTGGATGTCAGTGTGGTGTTTTCTCAGAAAATTAGGAAACAACCTTCCTCAAGACCCAGAAATACTACTTCTGGGTATATATCCAAAGGATGTTCAATTGTGCCACAAGGACATGTGCTCAACTATGTTCATAGCAGCATTGTTTGTCATAGCCAGAACTTGGAAGCAACCGAATGACTCTCAACTAAAGAATGTATAAAGAAAATGTAGTACATTTATACAATGGAGTACTACACAGCAGAAAAAAATAACAATATCTTGAATTTTGCAGGCAAATGAATGGAGCTAGAAAACATCATTTTGAGTGAGGTAACCCAGACCCAGAAAGACAAATATCATATGTACTCACTCATAAGTGGTTTTTAAACATAAAGCAAAGAAAACCAGCCCACAAATCACAATCCCAGGGAATCTAGACAACAATGAGGACCCTGAGAGAGACATACATAGATCTAATCTACACGGGAAATAGAAAAAGACAAGATCTCCTGAGTAAATTGGGAACATGGGGACCTTGGGAGAGGGTTGAAGGGGAGGAGAAAGGCAGGGAGGGAATCAGAAAAAAATGTAGAGCTCAATAAAAATCAGTTTTAAAAATTCAGAAATTTCAAGTGAAAAAAAAGAAATGTATATATAATCAAATAAAGGAAAGTCATTGATTTAAGATATATAAACATGGGAGAAATTGGAAGAAACAGACATAGGAGGGAGTAGGTAGAGGAAAGGGAATGGGAAAAGATATATAATTAGATTTTAATAAGAGGATCTACACAAAGGGAGTCTTGGGCATCAACAAAAACCTTGTGGATAGCTTGAAGTGAGTTCAAGTGGAGCTCATGGGAGGAACCAGATCCTAGATCAGGGAGGTACCAGGAGTAGACACCCCTTGCAGTCTTGAGGATTTAACCAAATAAATATGAGTGGACAAAAGAAGTTCCCAGAGGCAGCTGACGAAACCAGAGGAGTTCGTGCTAAGGAGATCACTGCCTTGCCTCCACATCCTAGACATGTAGGACCTCATGAAAATAAAAATCCGTGATATGAAAAAGGAAGATGAACTCTGCACTAATAAAACCAAGATGTACATTCCTTTGGTATTAAGAAATCCCAGACCCAGCCTCCCCACCCAGAAGACATCCTTTTCCAGGGTCTAGCCTGGTAAGTGTAGTCTTCACCCTTCATCAAGGGAACTTCTCTTTGCCACAGCCAGAGACCATTACATATAAATGCAGCCAATCAAAATGCAGAGCTGTAAGGAACTCAGGACCGCGAGGGGTGCACCCACACACTGAGACAATGGGGATGTTCTATCAGGAACTCACCAAGGCCAGCTGGCCTGGGTCTGAAAAAGCATGGGATAAAACCGGACTTGCTGAACATAATGGACAATGAGGACTACTGAGAACTCAAGAACAATGGCAATGGGTTTTTGATCCTACTGCACGTACTGGCATTGTGGGAGCCTAGGCAGTTTGGATGCTCACCTTACTAGACCTGGATGGAGGTGGGTGGTCCTTGGACTTCCCACAGGGCAGGGAACCGGGATTACTCTTAGGGATGATGAGGGAGGGGGACTTGATGGGGGAGGGGGAGGGAAATGGAAGGTGGTGGCGGGGAGAAGGCAGAAATCTTTAATAAATGAATGAATTAATTAATTAATTAAAAATAAAAGAAGAAAACCTTACAACTTGCGATAACATAATGCTAAATAAATAAGCAAGGTATGGAGAGACAAATACTGAAATATATCACTTATATGTAGTCTGAACAATGTTACTCTCATGATGGAGGAGGGTCATCTGTCTATGTGTTACTTTCATTGGTTAATAAAGAAACTGCCTTGGCCCTTTGATAGGACAGAAAATTAGGTAGGCGGAGTAAACAGAACAGAATGCTGGGAAGAAGAAGGAAGTGAGGCAGACTGCCATTGAGCAAGCTGCCAGGTCAGACTTGCTGAATCTTTCCCAGTAAGCCACCACCTCATGGTGCTACACAGATTATTAGAAATGGGTTAATCAAGATGTGAGAGTTAGCCAGTAAAAGGCTAGAGATAATGGGCCAGGCAGTGCTTAAAAGAATACAATTTGTGTGTTGTTATTTCTGGGGCTAAGCTAGCTGTGCAGGAGCCAGGTGGGATGAAAAGCAGACCTACTCGCTCATCACTACACTCTCACAATCATTAGAACATCAAACCAGGAGCAGTGTGAAATGGGCAGTTAGAAGGACTAAGTCCAAGAGGTTTATTGTACAGTAAAGTGTCTATAGTTAGCAATAATTGATTATTTTTTTTAGCAATTTATTGTTCTTTTTATTACTGGAGTATTTGAGTGCAGTCTCAAAGAATACATTCCCTCCTTCCATATTCATTTGTGTTCTGGGTATTGAAGATGGGTCATCACACTTGCAAGCAGTCCTACATCATAAACCATCTCACCAGCTCCTATATTATACTTTAGTTTTATTTTTTAAATTTTTATACATAAGTACTATATTCACATCATTTCCACCATACCCTCTCTTTGTCCACCTATTACTTCACATATTCATAACCTCTTGTTATTGTTATACATCAAGTGGGGACACACACACACACACAACCTTCTGAGTCCCTTTAGTATTTACTGTATGTTTGTTTAGGGCTTATGATTTGAGTTTGGAAAACCTATTTGGAGTCTCTTCCATGGTACCTGGAGAATAATGATGCCACCTTGTTGTAGGAGGCCACTTGTTTGTTCCTGGCTGCCCAGCCCCAAAATAATCACACAGAAACTATATTATTTACATCACTGCTTGGCCTATTAGCTCTAGCTTCTTATAGGTTAACTCTTATATCTTAATTTAACCCATTTCTATTAATCTGTGTATTGCTACAGGGCTATGACTTACCAGCACCAGCATCTGTTTCTGGCAGGGCTACATGGCTTTTCCTTGACATTCTGCCTTCTTCCTCTCAGCATTCAGTTTAGTTTTCCCTGCCTAGCTCCCCTCTGCCCTATCAGGTCAAGCCAGTTTCTTTATTAACCAATTGTATTCACAGCGTACAGAGGGGAATCCCACATCACTCCCTCTCTTTTTTTGCAGCAATTAATTTGCTGTAGATCTTCATCTAGGAATGAAGTTATTTGTGATTTCTTCTATTCATGTAGGAATGTCAGTCACTGCTGTTATTATATATGTCTTGTTGTCATATATAGAAGACACTGTTTCATTATGTGACCTTTGCTGCCCTGGGGATTGTTATGTATAATAGAAGACATTCATAATCCAAACACTCAAGAAGTATAGGCAACCAGTTCTCTGTGACTTGGAGACCAATAAGTCCAGGCCAGTCTTCTGTATGAGTGAGACCCTATCTCAAAAAATAAATAGGTTATATTCTTTAATGGTATAGAGTTAATTTTACATATTTGTACAAAATTAATGAAAACTGTATGAGGTATTTTATATTCTAATTTTCTACATTTGGTCATCCCACAATGTACCAAATGAATAGCTATGCAATAGCTGGCCATCTATGTTTATGTCATAGACAGGAAGACTGCAATCACATGCCATCTAATAACTACCATAATTTTAACATAATGATGAGTACAAGTGGCATTTTAATAGATGTATAAGGATAGTTATGGGATATGATATAAAAACATGTGATTTCTGTTGACAATGGTGACATATACAACTAGTGCTATTGTTTTTATCATAAAATATAATAGAAGGACATGACAAAGCTCATTTAATTTAGCAAAAAATAAAAACTACTTTTTTTCTGATGCAAATTCTGTTAAGTGTAAATTTTTGTGAGGCATGGAGAAATGAAAGCAAAACAAATTGAAATGATAACTGAACTATAAAGTGGTGATAATAAAATATTTAGAAATTAAATCATGAAACAGGACAAGCTCAATTGAGAGAGGACATCAAGAAGGGAATAATTATTGTTAGTGTCATTTGATATAATAGGAACCATAACATACAGGTGAGCCAAGAAAAAGGAAAAAGTGAGAAATTAAAGGAATCACATAGAAAGGGGAAATTGATGGAATAGAATGGAATCAAGAGCATGAAGAAAAACACAAAAGGAGGGAGGAAAACTCTTCCTCAGAAAAGAAAATAGTTTACTTACAATTTGTGAAAATGAAGCTTTTCTTTTCCTGAAACTTCTTTTACATGGAAACTTCTATGAGATATCCTTTCGTAATAAGCCTTGGGGAAAGAATGTACATGTTTGTGCAATTAACAAATAAATTGTATTTAGTGTATCAAAATGATATCTGAAGTATATATAGCTGTGTATACTGTAGTCTGGCCTCGCCTCAAATAGTTACCACTTTTGTGATCAGAACAAATTATATCTACTGTCTTTCAAAGAAAGATGTGCTGGTGTTTGTTTAAAATACTTTTGTATTCTGAAGTTACATTAGAGTTTGGATATGTGAGCTTTACTTGATCTTAAAAGGCTGCTCTGCTATTCTGTTAACACAGCCTTTTTTCATTAATCTCATATCCATTTTTATACCACAGGACCAATCATTTTTATAATGGGAAGGGACTGTTTTTGAAAGGAGATTTATATTAGAAAGTGAGGCTGCACTTTTTTTTCCTGAAGAGCAGTCTCTGATCAATCAGTGAAATTCTGCTCAAGGGCCAGGGATAGGGTGGATTTATAGTACTCTTAGCTGGATAATGTGAAGAGAGAAAACAGAATCCATTTGCTTGCCATTTATTGTATTTACCCATGTAAATGCAGCATGAAGATCAGTTTCTAGAACACTAATTTTGCTTGTATATTTACCATTTAGTAAAAAAAATACAGTAGTTATTTTTCCATAATTGAGTGGGGTAGTATGTACCATTTTATTTCCATGAAGTTTTTCTGAGATGTCTCCTTACTCTGAGAATCCACTTACAATATGTTAGACCCATGATGACACCTAATCCCAGACAACATGTTTATAGGACTAATTTTTGTAATTGTGTGTTATTATTTGAGCAGGCTGACTTCTAGAGAGAGCATTCATGAACAGTACCCAGCAATTAAATACGTAATTATTAAATCACTTGACTCCAGAAAAGGGTTACTATCCATTCTTCCAAGTTTTTCATCATCTCATTGCTTCTAGTTGTTCTCTAATGCATCTCTAGCTCCTTTATAGCCAATACTGTTATCACCAGCAGAGGTTTACTCCCTGTGCACTTAATGCAGATCACTGTGTTAAGCAAAATGGGCCTACAGAGAGCAAATTAGAATGGCCCTGCCTTTGAGGAACTTGCAGTCCACAGAATTCTGAAATGAATTCTGCCTCAGCCCGTTGTTTTGATCCACCATTACTCTCCCATGTCCTAGAATATCATAGTGTCACACTTCCTCCTAGAAGTCACAGCCAAGAATTCATACCCGATAAGAGCGTTTGTAAATTTTGATTTCGTAATAGTATTTTCTGTCAAAGGCATCCTGTATTACACCTTTGTCAGGTATATTGCAGGCACATTCTAGGTCATCACTTGCTTTTCCAGAAGAACTTCTATCCAGTCATCAATTACATATCAGTAATTCCCCATTTGTTACTCAAATATCAAGACGAAAGGTAATGATGTTATCAGCTTTTGTCTAATAAGCAATATCGTTAAGACTTGACTATGGTTAAGAATGAGTGAGACATAATTTCGCCATGGAACTGATATCCAGTGACTCCATACCATGAGCATGTCATACTTTGTCATCTCCACCTTTGATTAACTTTGTCTAAGTATTCAAAATTAACAGAGTAATACAGTGTTTTGAAGTTTATGCTTTACTGAGTGTCATGAAGTATTACTTTTAATTGATAAAATGCATCAGAGTAGACCTGTAAAAATTTAATCCTTAGAACAAAAAGAAAATAGTACAATATCATTAGTAATAAATTGTCATCTTTAGTTACTATGTCAATCTCTATGGCAGTTGAAAGAAAAGAACTGTGGTGTATATAGTTTTACTTTGTACTTCTGAGATAGGACTGTATGTTATATTGTGGCCAAAGGTTGTATAACTTTAGTCATTGTAAAAATTTGTTTCCTTAAAAGTCAGTCACTTATATCAAATATTAATATTCAAGATGTCTCAACTATACTAGCATGAGTTTTCAAAGGCCTGAGCAAGTGGAGGATACACTTACTAGGGTGACACACATATTATACACAATTTACCACGGAGATGTGTTTTCTGATTAAACTATAGCAACTTGTTTAATTGTTCATCACTGGCACAATTAATACTTCTTTTTATGTACATCACATTTTGATTTTGTACTGCTAGAATTTGATGTTCTTTATTTAAAAAAATATAAAAGTCAACCCTCTCAAAATCTCCCAGAGGATAATTTTCTGTTAATAATGACTAAACAGAAGCACACACATATGCACGTGTACACACACACACACTAGACAACCTACATAAATAATGTAACCAAGAGACTGACAAACAGCCGGTTCCCCCCAAAAAAACCCATATTTTTCCCCCTTTAAACAAGATCCCATTATTATATGTATTCATAAATGAAGCAACAGAAAAGAAGTCTAATTTCCTATAATAAGCTAAATGGTTTATCACTCTGAATGCAAGTAAAAATCTGCTTTTCTTCTTCTTCATTTTCCCTTCTTTCATTTTTTCATATTAATAAGGTAATTACAATATTGAATAAGGCTGTGCTTCTTGGATGACATTCATTAAAAATAATGACATGCAATTTGGCTACTGTTTCCTGCTGAAAAATACACGGGGCCATGGATATAAATTATCAACGTTATTATTTTTAACATTTAAAGTAATCCCGAGGCCTGGGAATCTTTACAGCTCTCGTTACCTAACAGAAAAAAGCCTCGCATCTGCATGCAGATACATACAGCAGCAACTGGTCCAAATCTTTTTCCCTCTAGGTTGCTTCTGCAGTGTGGCGTTTTAGAGAATAAATAAATTGATAACAGAATAAACTAGATGTGGCCTATTACTTTAAACACGATCAAAACTTTTGCAAGTTTCAATAAGTAAAACTTCCATCTTTTATAGACATTTCAAAGAAAATACTATGGATTTCTCATAAGCGGTTACGTAAACACAAAATAATAAAGCAAAACCGAGTTTTAATGAAATGCTGGTGTTTTTTGTGAGAGCGAGCTGAAGGAATGATGTGTAACACCTCAAAGTCACATGATGCTTTCCAAGTGGGCTGGGTGGATTCACTTCCAGTCCCAAAAATGCTTAGGAAGAAGCGATGAAGCCCCGCCCCCCCCCACACTGCCACCTAGTTTATTTGCTCCTGTTTAGTTGTTTATTTGTTTCTCTTTACCAGAATGAATTAGTCTCATGATTCCATGTTCACTAACAAATTATGCTCTTGGTGCATGGAATAAAAGCTGTAAAAATGTTACTCAACAAAATAAAATGAACTATATTATCTGGATTTCTTTGACTATTTAAGCTTCCAATTTAAAAGAGCAACTATTTACTGTCACTTTTATAAATCTATTATGTTGTTCTTTCTTCTAAAAACGAATGTATAATTGTGCATTGTCAATAATCAATGTATAAAATGTTCCCTAAGTGCGCCTAGTTCATATATTTGAGTATATGCATACCCACCAACATTAGAGCTTGATTTCATTTTAAAGCTCTAAGTTAAAGGCTCTTCTTTTAAAGGCTCTTAGATTAGATTGCTTCTAATATTCTATTTTCACATTATGTTTCTTTTTGTAGAAGGGATAAAATAGCTCAACTTTTCAGGGGAACAGATTAGTAAGGCCAAACGGCCTTTCCACCCTTCTCCCAGAATATCCCCTTTCACTCCTCTGGGAACAAAAGTATAAATGGTTGGAAATGCTTTGTGAAAGCCAGTTCCCCTGAATGAGTAAAAGAAATGACAAAAGTTAGACAAGATAAATTAGAAGTTATGACCCTACAAGATAATGTATCTCAGCCAAACCTACCTTCAAAAAAACGGTCACCAAATGATAACTTCACCTCTATTTTCACATTGCTAAATAAATTCAAAATCCAAAAGAAATTGTTTTGAAATTGAGCAATTTCTCTGGAAATTTTACAAATTTTAAGCAGTTATTTCTAAGGCTAACAATATATAAAGGCTTCCTCTTTGGTTACTGATGAAAAGAGAAAAAAATAAAACACCTTGCTTACTGCTCAGGAGCCCCCTCCTCACCCATGGCGAGCAAGAGTCATCATAGCATTTCTTCTACGCGCAGCACTGAACAACATATGCCTTTCGGCAGGTCGCAGAGCCTCACAGAGGAGCACCTTCTCAGCAGCCAAAACCTCTTTTCTGTGTAAATAATCAGCAATTTCCATTTAAACCCATGTTTTAATTTCAAAAGGGACCTTTCCAGGTCTAAAATATGGCCTTGTCGTCAGAGCAAACTATTTTAATATGGCACTTTTTGTTGCATTTCAAGCGACTGATTTAATATTTACCATTATCGCCATAATAAAATCCGAAACCTTTGGACATTTGATAAAGGTGTGCGGTATTCCCTTGTTTTCTCATTTTGAGGTGGAGGGCGAAAACCATTTTGTTAGAAAGCCACTGCTGCCATCTAGTGTCAATATTTGGCACTACAACCAAATATTTAAAAGTGATCACTCGTTTAGGGAAGAGGGGAAGTTAAATAGAATGACCTATACACATGTATAAAATGGTCAGAAAATAAATTCAGTAAATTATTTTAAAAGAACATTTTAAAAATTTGAATCATAGAACTATTCAGTCATAAATGCATATGCAAAAATTTGAAAATTGGTACTAATTTTGCTTACATTTGAAATGCAGTTTTCAACAATATAGGGCTAGTTTTTGTATTTTCTTATTTTACTTTTTGAGATTATAATATAAATATGTCATCTTGCTTTCTCTTTCTTTCCTCTAGCCATCCCAGTATAACCCTTCTTGCTCTTTTTCACATTCATGGCCTCTTTTCATTGTCATTGCATGCATGGTTTTAGAACTGTATGTGTGTGTGTGTGTGTGTGTGTGTGTGTGTGTGTGTGTGTGTGTGTAACGTACACACACATGTAATATTTAAATACATTAGTACAACCTGCTCAGTCTGTCTAATATTACTTCTACGTACATTTTCAGAACCGGCCATTTGGTATTGTGCTTCACCGGGGCTATTTCTCCTGCTCTCATAATTCCTTAATTGCCTTTGTTTAGTTCTTTCCATGGGGTTGAGGTTGGTCTCTTGAAGTCGCTACTCTCATTTACATTAGCACATGTATTGTTGTTGTCCTTGTTCAGCTGGTGTTTAGGCTGGCCTGCTCGTGAGTCTTTATGGGAGTAGCTTCCAACATTTCTAAAAGACAGTCTCACAGCAAATGCCTTGATTCTCTGATTTATACAATCTTTTAACCCCTTCTTCTGCAATGATCCCTGGCTTTAGCTGTGGGAGCTGTATTGTAGATAAAATAGTTGGGACTGAAGTGCTCCATAACTCTACATTTTAATTGGCTATGTTTTTCTATGTTGGTCTCCATCTGTTGCAAATAGAAGGTCCATGATAAGGGGTAAGAACTACACTTATCTGTGGGTATAAGAGAAAATATTTATATTGTAGTTAGAGATTGAGATACCTGGCGCTTCATAAATGTTCAGAAGCCCCTGAGCTGGGTGTGACTTGAATGTCCCTCCCTGAGGACGAGCTTTCATGGTACCAGGAGGCATAAGGCAAGCTTCCAAAGGAGGAAGGCAACCAACAGTCCTACCCAGGTAGGAAAACTATGAATCAAAACAACAGCAGCTTGGCATGAAAACCCTAAGGGTGCATGCATAACTCGGTGATCACCAACAGCTCTCTAATCCGACTTAAGACCCACTCAACAAGAGGGAAGTCCTGCCTGCTACTGGAAACCTAGTTGTTAGGTATTTTCTTATCAACATGCCTCTTCGCTGATGTAAATAATCTCAATCAGACCGAATAAGACCGAATTAAAGATGCCCATGTTTAATGAAGTGCTCCCTGGTGGCCCCAGGAAAACATGGAGAGGGAGAGAGAGAGAGAAGAGGAGATCACAGGAAACTCAGAGACCACTTTTCATTCTGGGGGAGGGCTGGGCGGTTTAAATAGCCTGTGGGAGTGGTCTTGACCTTCCCTGGCGAGAAGTCACCATTTGGTGGGCTTTCTTGACACTCCATGGGGAGGGGTCACCATTTGGCAGGCTTTCTTGGAGGTGGAGTTTGGACTGAGGCAAATCCCAGGGGAGGGGGCTTATGTCAGGAGTTGGGGTAAAGACCCCAGGCAAACAATCCAGACTTTTTGTATAAAGGGGTGTTAGGGAGCTGAGGTGATGCTTTCAACCAAACACTAGCCACCATCTTGAAGGAGAACCTATAGCCACCAATTAATAAAATCAGCATAAACCTTAAGGATGGCTCTGTAGAATAACAATATTCTTCAATATATTTTTTGCTCAGAAATTTTTTTAGTTATCCTGGGTCTTTTGTGCTTCTATATTTAAGTTTTTCCTCTTATTCTTTGAAGAATTACATTAGAATTTTATTTTGAAATTATATTCACTCTCAAGATTTCATGTTACAATGATGATTTTTACAGTATTAATGCGTCCAATCTATGCGCATGGGAGGCCGTACCATCTTCTATTTTCTTTTTCAATGTCTGTGTTTGGTATTTTAAAGTTCTCAGTATAGAGCCTTATATTTCTTTGGTTAAGATTATTCTAAGGTATTTTTGAGGCAGCTGTGAGCATTGTTTTCTGGATTTCTTCCATGGCATACTTATTTTCAGTATATAGGAATATCACTGTTTTTTGTTTGTTAGTATTTTATACTATCACTTAGTTGAGTGTTTATCAGCTTTGAGAGTCTTTGGCAGAGATCCCAGGTCCCCTGGATTGAATCATATCAACTGTAAATTAGGGCATATGACTTCTTTTTTCCCCTTCCATTTCCTTCTTTGGTGTTATTGCTCTAGATAAGACTTCAATCACTTATGCCAGGCTTTATTGAGTTCCCATGGGAAGCCTCACCCTCTCTGAGGAGTGAATGGGGGTGGGGTGGGTGGAAGGTGCAGGAAGTAGGAGTAGGGGAGGGAGAGGGAATTGGGCTTGGTATGTAAAATGAAAAAGTATTGTTTTTAAAAGTAATAAAAAAAAAAAGAAAGAAAGAAGTGAAACCCCCCGTCTTGTTTGTGACTTTAGTGAAATGCTTTCTGTTTGTCCAAACTTGTCATTTCTGCTGATGGTCTGTACTATATAGTGTTTATGTTAAAATTTCCCATTCCTAGTTTCTTCAGGCTTTTATCATAAAGGAATATTGGATTTTGTCCAAAAAAAGCCCCCCTTCATCTTGAAATGACCAGGTGTTTTCTGATCTTGAATCCATTTATTTATTGATCTGTATACATGGCACATCCATGCTTGTATGAAAGGAGGCTAACTCGGTCATGGTGTATGATGTTTTTAAATATGTTCTTGAGCTAAGTTTGTATTTCACTCATAAATTTTGCATATGGGTTTGTCAGAGAGATTGACTTAAAATTCCTTCTTTTTAGTTGTGTATTTATGCAGTGTTTCTATCAGGGTAAACCTTTATAAAGAGTTATATAATATTCCTTCACTTTCTATTTTATGAAATAATTTGAGGAGTACTAATGTCCTTAATTTTGCTCCAAGGCTCAGCTTGGCTTTAGCAGAGTCCTTCTGAGCCTGGGCTGTGGGTGATATTTTTTATGTTAGGACATAGACAATTTCTTACTGTTTTGATCTCATTGCTTGTTTTAATTTGTTCAAATTGTTTTGTTTCAACTGACCTGAGCTCGTGGGAGCTCATGGATGCTGAACCAAAAGGAAACCTAAATGGGACCAACCTCTCCACTGATGCAATAATTTCAATCAGACCAAATCAGACCAAATTAAAAGATACACAGGTGCCCCCCTACCCCCCCAGGAAAACACAGAGGGGGGAACAGAGAACTGACAGACCATGGAAAACCGGGCAATCTGTGGGAGTGGTCTTGACATTCTCTGGGGAGGGGTCACCATTTGGTAGGATTTCTTGACCCTCCCTGGGGCGGGGTCACTGTTTGCTGGACTTTCTTGGAGGTGGAGTTTAGACTGAGGCAACTCCCAGGGGAGGGAGCTTGAAATAGAGTTTTTTCACCCAACATTCAAATATGGATGCCAGGGTGCTGGGGTGAAGCCCCCAGCTAAATATTCCAGACTTTTTATATAAAGGGGTGGTAGGGAGCTGAGTTGATGCCCTTAACCAAACAGGACCAACCTAGGCCCTCTGTGTCTGTATTTAAATCATGTAGCTTGGTCTCTTACTAAGGCTTCTAACAGTGAGAGCAGGACCTCTCCCTGCAACTTAGCTGACTTTAGGTAACCTGTTCCCCCTGCTGGATTATCTGGCTTCACCTTGACATAAGGGAAGGAGCTCTGAACTGCCTCATCTTAAGTGCCACATTGTGGAGTCAATGGGAGGCCTGCCCCTTTTTGAATGAAGATAAAGGAAGAGTGGATGGGGAGGGGTAGATAGGAAAGAGGAGGGGCCAGGAGGAGAGTAGGGAGTGGAAACTGGTTGCTATGTAAAATGAATGAAAAAGTGTTATTTAAATAATGAATAAATTATCTCCTTTTGATTTAATTTAGTAGATACCATGTTCTGTAAATCAATGCACTTCTTTTAGAACATAAATCTCAGTGAAATGTGTTTCCTGGAGGCAACAATTACATGGAGCCTATCTTTCTGAATCCAATCTGAGTCTGTATTTTTTGGTAAGTCAGTTGGAATAACTGGTATTCAAAGTTATTATTGAATGTTGTATATCATTTCCCATCATTTTTAAATGGTGTGTGTGTGTGTGTGTGTGTGTGTGTGTGTGCCAAAGTGAGTGTCAGTATTTTAAGAGACATCAGATTATCCAGAGCTAGAATGACCATCAGTTTTGATCTTCCCAACACTGGTGCTGAGAAGTGACCTCAAGTCTTCTACAAGAACCGCAAAGGCTTTTTATAACTAAGCCTTATCTTCTAACCCATGACCTTCTATTTTTTATATTCTAAATTCCTTATGAATCTAGGTGATCATCTGTTTCCTTATATTTAGGATTGTTTTTGCTCTGATGTGATTGACAGATTAATGTTGCTTTTGCCAGCAGTTGTCCTACCTTACAGCCTCCTAAATTTGGTCTTGTAATGTTTCCAATAGATCTCATGTGCTATATCCATACTTCCTGCTGTTTACATCTGCCAGTGTCTAAATATATTAATTTATCTATCATTTGTTCAATATATGAAATTCTATCTTCTACTTGATCAGTTCTACTAGTAAGGCTTTCTTTCTTACATTTTATATTTTGCTTCTTAAAGTGTGTTTAATTTATAAAATGAAATTTTTTTCAGTTTTCTTATTGAATTTGTTTTTATTATCCTTCTATATCCTGTATTGACATATTTCTTCAGCTGTTTACTTGAATTGTCTTTGAACTTATTTAGGAATTTATATCCTCTTTGATTTTGTTCAACACTTTTATAACACTCACTTAAAATGCTCGGAGCTCCTAATGTGGTCCTGAATGCCTTTCTGAGGAGTAGAATATTAACTTCTGAAACAATCACAAATACTGGATATGCCTATATGTGCACATATAATATATTCCATTATCACAAGGACCAATTAAAGCAGTTATCCATTTAACTTCAATAATTATTAGTAGATAAGGGAACATGGATCTTTTGTAACTATTAGTGAATAAGGTAACATGGATCATTTGGTAATATAGCTCACTTTGTATTACTATGATAAACATGACACTCAATCAACATGGGGGAAGAAAGGGTTTACTTGACCCATCATCAATGGAGCCAAAGGAAGCAACTCAAGCAGGAACATGGAGACAGGGAGTGAAGCAGAGTTCATTGGGAAATGTTGCTTACTAGCTTCTTTTACATGCCTTGCTCAGGTTGCTTTTTGTTTGTTTTGTTTTATATACAACTGAGACCACCTTTTTGGGAATGGCACTGTCCATAGTGGGGTGGTCTCTTCTATAAGAATCAAAAATCAAGAAAATGTCTCACAGGGATGGATACATATAGGTCAATTTGATCAAGATAGTCCCTCAGTTGTATGGCATGTAGTGCAATTTGAATAACTGGGGCATAATTCTCATCACTGACCTTTCTTCCCTTCCTGACATCCAATGCTGGTACCAAACTTCAAATATTAGCAATTATTATTTACAGTTAATTAGAATACCCTTTGAAATATAGGTTTTACAGAGTACTCCAGAGTGGATAATAACATTTTCCAAACTATCTGGCAAAGCATACAGTGTTCTAAATAGTAACTGCTATTAGAGTAGGCTATGGTAGAAGAAACTAAAAAGGAAGAAAAGGCTGAGGAGAAATAGAAATAAAATTTTATAAATATAGTTTGGTCTAGGTATATTTCTTAGTACTAAGTAAATTTCTTCTTAGAGTAAAGTAAAATATAGAAGACATATTTAAGAACAGAATTTATTCCACGTTTTTTCTTGTGCCAAATCTTTGTCAGTTTAGTTACTGTGAAGTTTTTCTGGGAGTTAGAAGATTTTCTAGTTGTATAAGCTAGCACTTATTCAAACTGGAGAGACTAATCTGAAGATTGGCAAAAAAAAATTATCTTTAGATTTCAGAGTTCTTAGACTATTTTGTACCCAAGCCAAATTCTACCCTTTCAGAGAGCACTTCAGGCTAAAAGCTATACCTGCAGAATTGGAAATGATAAATATCTTTTATTTGGAATTCCAAATGATTCTGTCAGTTCTCATCTGCTGCAGCAAGACACAAAGGTGAATTCAACTTCCATTGAGATATGCTCTTTACTAGTGGTTTGTAGAATGTGTGCCTCTAAGACAGGAGACATTCCTTTGTAAGTTTTGTGGCAAAAGAGGTCTTTTCCTTCATGGACTGCTTTAGGCTTGCCACTCTTCAGGATTTTCCATGCTACTTAGAAGTGTTAAGTTAAATGTAATTACTGAATCAAGGGCTGTAGCTAACAGTTGCAGTCCTTAGAGAAAAATGGAAACAACCAAGAATGTTTTAAGACATTGGCTGCATGTCTTTAGACTCCTTCCCTCCTATGGATTACCTTGTCCAATCTCAATATGAGGGCTTTTGCCTTGTCTTATTGTACCTTTTTTGTGCTGTTTGGTTGTTACCGCTTGGAGGCCTGCTTCTTTCTGAAGGGAAATGGAGGAGGAGCATATCTTGGGGAGAGGGAATGTGGGGAAAGCTGGAAGGAGTGAAGGGAGAGGAAACTGAGGTCAGAATGTGTTGTATGAGAGAAGAATCTATTTTCAATTTTTAAAATGGTGAAATTTTTATTAGCAGTTGAGAGAAACCTCTTTTTTTTAACTTATTAGTCCTTTTTAAAAAATAGCAATCCAAGTTCCCACTCCCTCCCCTCTTCCCATTCCCTACATACACCCTCCCACCCCACCCCCATCTAATCCTCAGAGAGGGTAAGGCACATTGCCTTGTAGAAGGTCCAAGGCCCTTCCTACTATATCTAGGCTGAGCAAAGTATACATCAAAAAATAATAGGATCCCAAAAAGCCAGTATATGCAGTAGGGATAAATCCTGGTGCCACTGCCAGTGACCCCTCAGTCCGTCCCAGCCATGCAATTGTCAACCATATTCAGAAGAACTAGTTTGGTCCTACGCTTGTTCCTTCCCAGTCCAGATAGAGTTGGTGAGCTCCCATTAGCTCAGGTAAACTTTCAGTGGATGAACCCATCATGGTTTTGACCTCCTTTTTCAAATTCTCATTATTTCCATTCTTCAACTAGACTTTAGGAACTCAGCCCAGTGCTCCGATGTGGGTCTCTGCCTCTGCCTCCATCAGTTGCTGTATAATGGTTCTATTTATTTAAGATAAACAGCAGTCTGACTACAGGGAAAGTGAAGATCAGCCCCCCTTTCCTCTATTGCCCAGGGTATTAGGTTGGGTCATCCGTTTAGATTCCTGGAAATTTCTCTATAGCCCAGTTTCTGCTAACCCTAAAATAGCTCCCTCAATCAAGATATCTCTCTCCTTGCTCTCATCTCTGCCCTTCTTCCATCTTGACCATCCCATTTTCTAGAGTTCTCTTCTACCCTCCCCCTCTCTCCACCCTTCTCCACTTCTCTTCTTCTCCTATCCTCTCCTCTGCCCCCACCCTCATACTCCCAATACTGCAAGTCAATCCTGTTTGTTTCCAATTTCCAGGAGGGTCTATATATATTTTTCTTCGGGTTCACCTTGTTACTTAGCTTTTCTAGGATCATGAACTATATAGGCTCAAAGTTTTTGTTTACAGCTAGTATCTACTTATGAGTGAGTACATGCCATATTCAACTTTTTTGGTCTGGGTTACCTCACACAGGATAATGTTTTCTAATTCCATCCATTTGCATGCAAAATTCAAGATGTCATTCTGCTATAAACATAGTTAAACAAACTTTTGTTGTATGATTAAGCATCTTTGGGGTATATGCCCAAGAAAAGTATTGTTGGATCCTGAGGTAGGGTTGATTTCCAATTTTCTGAGAAACTACCATACTGATTTCCAGAGTGGTTGTACTAGTTTGCATTCCCACCAGCAATGGATGAGTGTTCCCCTTACTCCTCATCCTCTCCAGCATAAGTTATCATTGGTGACTTTGATCTTAGTCATTCTGAAAGGTGTAAGATGGTATCTCAGAGTTGTTTTGTTTGCATTTTCCAAATAGTTAAGGATGCTGAACATTTCCTTAAGTATCTCTTGGCCATTTGAGATTCTCCTGTTGAGAATTCTCTGTTTAGTTCTGTACCCCATCTTTTAATTGGGATATTTAGAATTTTAATGTCTAATATCTTGAGTTCTTTATGTATTTTGGAGATCAGTCCTTTGTCTGATGTGGGGTTTGTGAAGATCTTTTCCCATTCAGTAGGCTGCCTTTCTGTCTTATTGACTGTGTCCTTTGCTTTACAGAAGCTTCTCAGTTTCAGGAGGTCCAATTTATTTATTGTTGCTCTCAGTGTCTGTGCTACTGGCATTATATTTAGTAAGTGGTCTCCTGTGCCCATGCATTGAAGACTACTTCCCACTTTTTCTTCTATCAAGTTCAGTGTGGTCAGAATTATATTGAGGTCCTTAATCCATTTGGACTTGAGTTTGGTGCATGGTGATAGATATAAATCTATCTTAATTCTTCTACATGTTGACATCCAGTTATGCCAGCACAATCTGCTGAAGATACTTCTTTTATTTTCATTGTATAACTTTAGCTTCTTTGTCAAAAATGAGGTGTTCATAGGTGTGTGAATTAATAACCAGGTCTTCAATGTTATTCCATTGGTCAACCTCTCTATTTTTATGACAATACCAAGCTGTTTTCATTACTGTAGCTCTGTAACAGAGCATGAGGTCAGGGATGGTAATGTCTCCAGAAGTTCCTTTATTGTACAGGATTGTTTTGGCTGTCCTGAGATTTTTGTTTTTCCATATGAATTTGATTATTTTCAAGGTCTGTGAAGAATTGTGTTGGGATTTTGATGGGGATTACATTGAATATATAGATTGCTTTTGGTAGCATTGCCATTTTTACTATGTTGACCCTACCTATCCAAGAGCATGGACGATCTTTCCATTTTCTGTTTTCTTTTTCAATTTCTTTCTTCAAAGACTTAAAGTTCTTATCAAATATGTCTTTCGCTTTTTTGGCTAGTGTTACCCCAAGATATCTTATGTTATTTGTGGCTATTGTGAAAGATAATGTTTCTCTGATTTCCCTCTCAGCTTCTTTATCATTTGTGTAGAGGAGGGCTACTGATTTTTCTGATTTTTTTTTTTTGAGTTGATCTTGTATCCTGCCATGTAGCTGTAGGAGTTCTCTGGTAAAGTTTTTGGGGTCACCTATATACACTATCATATCATCTGCAAGCAATGAAAGTTTGACTTCTTCCTTTCCAATTTGAATAACCTTGATCTCCTTTTGTTGTCTTGTTGCTATTGCTAAAACTTCAAGAACTATATTGAAGAGATATGGAGAGAGTGGACAGCCTTGTCTTGTTCCTGATTTTAGTGGAATTGCTTTGAGTTTATCTTCATTTAATTTGATGTTGGCTGTTGGCTTACTGTATATTGCTTTTATTATATTTAGATATGTTCCTTGTATCCCTGATCTTTCCAAAACCTTTATCATGAAGGGGTATTGGATTTTGTCAAATGCTTTTGACATCTAATGAATTGATCATATGGTTTTTTTCTTTCAGTTTATTTATATGATGGATTACATTGAAAGATTTTTGTATGTTGAACCAGTTCTGCATCTCTGGGATAAAGCCTACTTGATCATGGTGGATGGTTTTTTTTGATGTGTTCCTGGATTCAGTTTGCCAGGATTTTATTGAGTATTTTTGCATCCATGTTCATGAGTGAGATTGGTCTGTAATTCTCTTTCTTGGTTGAGTCTTTCTGTGGTTTTGGTATCAGGGTAACTGTAGCCTCATAAAAAGAGTTTGGCAATGTCAATTCTGTTTCTATTATGTGGAACACTTTGAGGAATATTAGCTTTTCTAGGAAATTCTGATAGAATTCTGGACTAAAACCATTCAGCCCTGGGCTTTTTTTTTTTTTTTTTTTTTTTTTTTTTTTTTTTTTTTTTTGGTTGAGAGGTTTTTTGATGACATCTTCTCTTTCTTTGCAGTTTATAGGTCTATTTAAATTGCTCTTGGTCTTGATTAAATTAAATTGGTCTTGATTTAATTTTGGTACATGGTATCTATCTAAAAATATTGTCCATTTGTTTTACATTTTCCAATTTTATGTAGTACAGGCTTTTGTAGTATGACATAATGATTCTCTGAATTTACTCACTGTCTTTTGTTATGTCCCCCTTTTCATTTCTGATTTTGTTAATTTGGATGTTCTCTCTCTGCCTTTTGATTAGTTTGAATCAGGGCTTGTCTATCTTGTTGATTTTCACAAAGAATTAGCTCTTGGTTTCATTGATTCTTTGTATTATTTTCTTTGCTTCTATTTTGTTGATTTCAGCCCTCAATTTGATTATTTCCTATTTTCTACTGCTCCTGGGTGAGTCTGCTTCTTTTTTTCTAGAGCTTTCAAGTGTGCTGTTAAGTCACTAATGTGAGCTTTCTCCATTTTCTTTAATGTGGGACTTTGTGCTATGAACTTTCCTCTTAGCACTGCTTTCATGGTGTCCCATAGGTTTGGATATGTTGTGCCTTCATTATCATTGAATTCAGGGAAGATTTTACTTTCTTTCTTTATTCCTTCCCTGAACCAGGGGTGGTTCAGCAGTTCACTGTTGAATTTCCACATTTTTGTAGGCTTTTTGAGAGCTTTATTGTTGTTAAATTTTAACTTTAATCCATGGTAATCTGATAAGACACAGGAGGTTACTCCATTATTTTTGTATCTGTGGAGGTTTGCTTTGTTGCTGAGTATGTGATAAATTTTAGAGAAGGTTCCATGAGGTGCTGAGAAGATGATATATTCTTTTGTGTTTGGGTGGAATGTTCTATAGATATCTGTTAAGTCCATTTGATTTATGACATCTGTTAATTCTCTTATTTCTCTGTTAAGCTTCTATCTGGTTGACCTGTCCATTAGTGAGAGTGGAGAGTTAAAGTCTCCTACTATTAGTGTGTGGGTTTTGATGTGCGATTTAAATTTTAGTACTGTTTCATTTACATATGTGGGTGCTCTTGTATTGGGGGCATAGATATTCAGGACTGAGACTTCATCTTGATTAATTGTTCCTGTTATGAGTATTAAGTGTCCTTCTCCATCTCTTCTGACTGATTTTAGTTTGAAACCAATTTTGTTAGATATTAGGATAGCTATTCCCACTTGTTTCTTAGGTCCATTTGTTTGAAATATGTTTCTCCAACCCTTTACTCTGAGGTAGTATCTGTCTTTGAGGTTGAGGTGCATTTCTTGTACACAGCAGAAGGCTGGATCCTGTTTTTGTATCCATTCTCTTAGCCTGTGTCTTTTTATAGGTGAATTGAGTCCATTGATATTAAGTGATATTAATGACCAGTGGTTGTTAATTCTGGTTATTTTTCAGTAGTAGTGTTTGTGTGTTTCCCTTCTTTGGGTTATGCTGGTGGAAGGTTATCAAATGTCCGTGTTATTGTGAGTGCAGTTAACTTCCTTGGGTTGCATTTTCCTTCTAGTACTTTCTGTAAGGCTGGGTTTGGAGATATGTATTGTTTAAATCTGTTTTTGCCATGGAATATCTTGTTTTCTCCATCTATGGTGAATGAAAGCTTTGCTGGGTATAGTAGTCTGAGCTTGCATCCATGGTCTCTTAATGTCTGCAGCACATCTATCCAAGACCTTCTGGCTTTCATGGTTTCCATTACAAAGTCTGGTGTAATTCTGAGAGGTTTACCTTTATGTTACTTGACCTTTTTCTTTTGCATCTCTTTATATTATTTCTTTATTCCGTATGTTTTGTATTTTGATTATTATTTGCTGAGAGGATTTTTTTGATACAGTCTATTTGGTGTTCTGTAAGCTTCTTGTACCTTCATAGGGATATCTTACTTTAGGTTGGGAAAGTTTTATTCTATGATTTTGTTGAATATATTTTCTGTGCCTTTGAGCTGGAGTTCTTATCCCTCTTCAACCCCTATTATTCTTAGGTTTGGTCTTTTCATGGTGTCCCATATTTCCTGGATGTTTTGTGTTAAGAATTTGTTGGATTTAATGTTTTCTTTGACCAATGAGTTTATTTCCTCTATAGTATCTTCAGCACCTGAGAGTCTTCTATTTCTTGTATTCTGTTAGTTATACTTGTCTCTGTTATTCCTGTTCATTTACCCAGATTTTCCACATCCAGAATTCCCTCAGTTTGTGTTTTCTTTATTACCTCTATTTCAGTATTCAAGTCTTGAACTGTTTTCTTCAACTGTTGATTGTTTTTTCTAGGTTTTCTTGGGTTTCTTTGAGGGATTTATTAATTTTTCCCAATTTTTTTGTCTTCCTTCCATTTTTTAAGGGAGTTTTTTATTTCCTCTTTAAAGGTCTCCATCATTTTCATAAAGTTACATTTAAAGTCATTTTCTTCTACTTCTTCTGGGTTAGAATTATCAAATCTTCCTGTTGTGTGACCACTGGGTTTTGGTGTTACCATGTTGCTTTTTAGGTTGCTGCTGAGGTCACTGTAAGCCTACTCTCTTGGTCTTCTCTCCTGGTTTGTTCTCTTGGTGCTCTCTTAATCCCCTCAGTGTTGTAGCAAGTTCTTGTTCCCTCTTAAGTCCCCTCAGTATTGGAGAAAGCTGTGTTTCACAGTTACACTGAGGTTTCAGGAAGATAGGAGGGTTTGGGGGTGGGGTGCAGCTTGTAGTTTGGATGGCAGCTGTATGGGTTTGGGTTTGGGGGGGATCCTAGCCCAGGAAACCCCCAACTGGCTGGCTAGAAAAGCCAAAGTCCCACTGGGGAGGTCCTAGAGAGTAAGGTGTTCCACCATGTGGTTGTTTATTCACCTCTTATGTCCCCTCAGTATTGGAGTAAGCTGTGTTTCAAAGTTCCACCGAGGTTGCAGGAGGATATTTGGGTTTGGGGGCAGGGTGTGGCTAGTAGTTTCGATGGCAGCTGGATGGGTTTGGGTTTGGGGGAATCCTAGCTGCAAGGAACTCCCTGCTGGCTGGCTAGAAAAATCAAGATAGTTGGGGAAGAGGCCCCGGGGTTCTATCCCACTAGGGAGGTCTTAGAGAGTGGGGCATCCTGACATGTGGTTGTTTACTCACCTCTTAAGTCCCCTCAGTATTGCAGCAAGCTGTGTTTCAGAGTTCCACCAAGGTTGCAGGAGAATAGGAGGGTTTGGAGGCGGGGTGTGGCTAGTAGTTTGGAGGGTAGCTGGATGGGTTTGGGTTTGAGAGCATCCTAGCTGCAGGAAACTCCCTGCTGGCTGGCTTGAAAAACTGAGGAAGTTGGGGGAAAGGCCCAGGGTTGTTTCCACTGGGGAGGTCCTAGAGTGTGGGGTGTCCCACCATGTGGCTCTCCACTCAGCGCTTAAGTCCCCTCAGTATTGACAGAAACCTCTTTTATCCAGCTCTTTTATGTAAGGCTTATGAAATCTATTTTTATTGATATAGGGGTAGAAGTGAAGGGATTCTGCAGGAGGGAACATTTAAGACCTTGCATGTTAACATGGTTAATACAAAAGAGCTCACCATACACAATGTGTGAACTGGATTGAGGTAGCTCTCATTTGGGGGCATTGTCAAGTTTGGAAAAGACAACCAGAAGTCCCTCAGTATCCTTGGCCTGACCCAGGTTGTAACTCTCCATGTTGAACAAGTGTGCCACAGTGTATATCACTGAGGTTGAGGCAACATCAGACATAAACTATATAAAAATCACCCTCCTTAGTTCTTCCATAACACTATGTTGCTATCTTAAGTTTCTCTGTTGTGGTTTTGGCAATCTCCAAGGAAAAATGATTTATTTGTACTTCTTTTCCAGTGTCTTGAATGGAGTGGAGCACATGGTATATGGTTTACCACATACATTTTAATTATATTAAGAAATAAAGTAATTTCATTTCACCATGAAAAAAAGAGATATTGACTGAAGAAAGACCCATAAAAAAGATTGTATGATGCCATCAGTGTATCAACAAATTAGAAAAGAAAATCAAGACCAGAAACTGGAGAGATGACCAGTGGTTAAGAGTAAATACTGACTGCTCTGGTAGAGAATCTAATCATTTCCCATTACCTATATTGGGCAACTCACAACTATATGCAAGTCTAGCTCAAGGGGACCTTTTTTGGCTTCCAGGTATACTGCACATATGTGCACAAACCTACACACAGATAAACATACATAGTCATAAGTAAAATTAAATTTATTTTTAATTATGTGGATACCTATGTGGGGGCACATACCTGTGAGTGACCCTGTCTGTTGAGACCAGAGAACCAGATCATTCTCACCTGGCATTATAGATGGTTGCTAGTTGCATGACCCTAGTGCTGGGAATTTGACTTATGTCTTCTACAAAAGATTGCATTCTCTTAACTGCTGAGCTATTTCTCCAGGTCCCCAAAATACATCTTAAAAAAAAATACAAGATCAGAGCCAGAAGAAGACATGATTCCAGACTCTGAAGGGAGGAGTTATAGCTAGGTGGGACTATGATCAGAGCCCAAATTTGAAACCTAAAAGCCAGATTCCAAAAGAACAAAGCAGGAAGCAGGCTAATTGTTCAGCAACATCACTCAGAATAGAAATGGTCAAAGTTGGGCTGACACTATTAGATAACATTTGAATGAAAGGACATGGATTTGAATATTAAAAAGAAGTAAACGGGGGGAAAAAGTAAATGAAAGTGGGCATGAAATATTTTTAGGGCTTCTGAAACAGAAAATACTCAATAACAATCATGGCCTTCGTGTTAAGAAGAGATTAAAGAACATTTCTAAAGCCGGGCGGTGGTGGCGCACGCCTTTAATCCCAGCACTTGGGAGGCAGAGGCAGGCAGATCTCTGTGAGTTCGAGACCAGCCTGGTCTACAAGAGCTAGTTCCAGGACAGGCTCCAAAACCACAGAGAAACCCTGTCTCGAAAAACCAAAAAAAAAAAAAAAAAAAAAAAAAGAACATTTCTAAAGAAGTGTTCTAAAAACGAAGTTTCCCTTTTGTTTGGCTTAGTGGAAAAAGCCTATACTTAGGCTTCCCGGGAGACTAGACAGGGAGGTTTTAAGTGCAAGACCTGCTTGACCTTCAGCATGAGATCACATGCTAGTCTAGGCAATTTCATGAGCCCTTGTCTCAAAGTAGCAGAAAAAAAGACAGTGCTGGGGAAAAAAACACTCTGAAAGGAAAAGTTAGTCCACTGTGCTCTGGGGGGGGGGTCATCTTATATTCATGAGGCACCCCAGATCATAAATATTCACTGAAAATCTTTTAAACCTAGACTTTTAAACCCCAACCTAGACTGATTGTCCCTCTCTGTATCTCAGCCAACTTCTGGGCTTCTGCCAGAGCCCCCCCTTACCTATGATCATCCACAGGTCCTTTAAGCATCACTTCCAACAACCCTATCACCCCATCCAGCACCCAGACTTCCCATGTACTTCAGGGCCTAAACCCAACTCAGCATTAACAAAAGACTTTGCAGATCTCACTGCAAAAACACCAACAATATGAGAGATAAAGCCAGTATCTTCTCTCTAAACCTAGCAGTCCTGTAGAAATGCTTGTCTTGTCAGTGAGAATTACCTAGATGAACTCCAGGGCACAGAACTTAAAAGAACAATCATAAACTTAACTGAAGAATTTAAGGAGTTTAAAGACTAAACAGACCCTATACCAAATCTTCCCACTACCTCAAAACTTTAGTCTGATGAAGACCCCTGATTTCCCTATCCACACCTTTTGTGAAACACACCAAACTTAGACTGAGTCCAAACATTCCACCCAGTTAGATCTATGCCTACACATTTGGAACAGGAAGCACATCCTGTATACCTGCCAAGTCCCCTCTGTCCACCTGACTTTATTCCCACCAAGTCATTACCAACCTCTAGACCCAACATGACCCCATACCTTGTCTTCTTGCCCACTCTACTTTGTATATAACAGACTCAGAACTAACAAAGGAAGCCCACATGCCCAGATCTCATTGCAAGTATACCAATAATATGAAAGATTGAGTTAGTATCTTCACTGCAAAACCTACAACTCCTATAGAAATGTTTGCCAATAAGGATAACCTAGATGAACTTATGGACACAGAATTTATATTATTCTTTTGTTTCTCTTTCTTTCTTTCTTTCTTTTTTTTTTTTTTTTTTTTTTGGATTTTCGAGATAGGGTTTCTCCGTAGCTTTTGGTTCCTGTCCTGGAACTAGCTCTACTAGACCAGGCTGGCCTCAAACTCACAGAGATCCGCCTGCCTCTGCCTCCCAAGTGCTGGGATTAAAGGCGTGCACCACCACCGCCCGGCTGGATACAGAATTTAAAACATCAATCATGGTATTGAAATATTGGTGTATATAGCAGTCGATGAGTACAGGATAGAAATTTCCCATTAAACCAGATGTTTCTAACTGTATTCCTAACACTGTAGCTCCTGTGTTATGAAACTTATTTTGACTGATTATAAAGATAAATAAATTGCATGACATATGGTCTAAGTGCATTTCCTAATCCATTTATACTCATTATGTACTGAATAAGATTGGTTTTTTTCCTTATTTATATGATTGCTTTGCCTGTATGTATGTATGTGTGCCATGCGCATGCCTGGTGTCTGTAGAGATAAGAAGAGGGCATCCGATACCCTGAACTAGACTTATAGTTGGTTGTGAGCCATCGAGTGGGTGCTAGGAATCAAACCTGGAACTTCTACAAGAACAACAAGGGTTCTTAGCTGCTGAACCATATCTCCAGACCCTATTTTTACTTTTTAAAAAGAATAATTTGTGGGGGGTGTATAAACAAAACCACTTAGGAAACCTTCCACATTACCCTGTCATTCTGACTGAGATACTATTGGTGCACCTGGAATCTTTGGTTGTCTCTTAACCTTTTTACCCAGAAGTGCTTTATAACCCTTCTTGCTGCCTTGACATTTTAACTTACCTCTTACATTAAAAAAAAATCCTGGTAATTATTTAAAATTCTTTATTATAATCAATTAAATTATAAGTCACTTCTTTAATGATGAAGTCAAATTCTACGTGTAACAGATATTCACTATGTATTGATCTGCTTCATGACAAAACAGGAGTGAACACTAAAAGGAAATTCTAGGAAAGGATAGTACTAGAACTCCGAGATTCTGCTTGCTTCTGCCTTCTGAGTTCTGGGACTGCGGGTGCACACCAACATGCCTGGTCTTTGTTGACAACCTATTTAAAAGTTTGTTACTTTTGTTGGTAGTTTCAAAGCTTTAACTCTGAATTCATTTAATTTCTGTTTTCATTCTGTAATCACTATTTCTTATTTTAACTCTATCTTTATTAGTTCCTTCTTCTAGCTTAGCAGCAATCATCTTTAGATTAAGTTTTCTACATAAAAAGTTAAGTTGTTTACAGTATTTCTTCATTTCTAATAAAAACATTTATAACCATAAATACTTCTTGGCACCATGCTATATCCCATAAATTTTGGCATGCTGTGCTTTCATTTTCATTAGTCTCTGTGTAATTTCTCATCTGTGAATTTCTCAGTGTTTCTTCTTGATTTATAGTTTCATTCTGTTGTAATCAGAAGAGATACTTTGTATTATTTTAATCTTTTGCACTTATTAAAACTTGTTATGTGGCCTAACATATGATGTCCTTTGGAAGATATTTCATGTACACTTGTTCTCCATTAATTTTGCAAAAATTGCTTTAAGTAAGTACTTTAGGTCCATTTGCTTTCCTCAAGTTCTCATTGGCCTTTTGTTCTTGTTTTTTCTGTGTATCACTGAACGTGATGCTATTTAAAGGTATTAAAGTTAACAAATGTAATTGTAGGGATTCCTTCAGTTATTCTGTTTTCCTTATATATTAAGGACTTCTAATGATTGATACATATATGCATAGACCATTTTTCTTCTTTATGAATTTAATACTATACACTACTGTCACTTGCCTCATAATAATTTTTCCTAAAACATATCCGTTCGGTTGAAGCCTCAACCTCATCCCTGTATGATCCAGAAACCCTGTTCCTCCTCTCTCCTCTTCCTCTCCCCCCCAACAATGCCTGCTCAGAGAGTCTCTGAACAAAAGAAAGGTGCCACAAAACCCCATTCTTGGAAACTTTTGCAGCTTTCTCCCCGGAAGCCCTTCAAGCTCCCGCCTAAGCATTCGGCTTTCAATCATACTTGGACACAAACCCAGCTTGAGGTAGACATGTCATCACCCCTTGTCTACAGCCTAAAAAAATCTCCTTGCTTTAGTTCTCAGGTTCAAGTTCTCCAGCTTCATTCTCTGGGACAAGAAAACACAGCCAAATGCCATTTTGATCAATATACCTGTTGTGATACTTTTTCAGTTTGGCTTGATGGGGCTTACACTGTCAGTGGAGAAACTTATGGAGGAGCAGAAAACCTATTAAAATCATATCTAGTATTAGTAGATCAACTCTTGATCTGTTTTGGCCAGTACTTACATGAACTATATTTTCTCATTCTTTCACTTTTCATCTATATATGTTTGGGAGTTTAAGATGAACTTGAAAATTTCATTTTGCCCATCTACACCTTTGATTTAGAAGGTTAATCTATTGTTACTTAAAATGATTACTTATAGGAAATAACTTACTATTGTCACCTGGCTGAATGTGTGAAAGCTTTTGGTCTCCCATTTCTACTCATTAGTATATTCTTCAATAATCAGCTTATTTTTATCATGACATTTTGAATCCCTTCTCATATATTTTTCTTGAATATTTCATAGAGATTGTCTTGGAAGTTACCATGGGGATTACATTTTAAAAAGTTTAAACAATATATCTTAATAAGGTATGAACTTCAAGGACATGTAAATTGGTACCTTTAAAGTTCTGTCACTCTCATTTTATGTTAGTGATGCTACACCTCACATTTTATAAATTGTTAACCATATATATATATATATATATTTCTAATTATTTCAATTTATAGTTTCAAACTTTGGAAAGTAGTGTGTAAAATAAAATTATAATGATTTGTTTTTATATTTTCTCATCTATTTAAATTTTAATTAAAGAATTGTATTTTTTTTTTTTTGGTTTTTCGAGACAGGGTTTCTCTGTGGCTTTGGAGCCTGTCCTGGAACTAGCTCTGTAGACCAGGCTGGTCTCGAACTCACAGAGATCCGCCTGCCTCTGCCTCCCAAGTGCTGGGATTAAAGGCGTGTGCCACCATCGCCCGGCAAAGAATTGTATTTTTAATTAGATTTCAGTTACTATCTAGTCTTCATTCTTTTCAACTAAAAAGACAAACTTTAGTGTTTTTGCTTAAGTTCTAGAAGGTCTAGTAATAATGAATTACCTTAACTTTTGGTTTTGTATTATTTTTATTTAATACATATTCCAGTTCCCTCTTTCCTCCTCCCATTCCCCCCACCCCATCCCTTATCCACTCCTCAAAAAGAGGAAGGCTTCCTTCCGATGGGGAGTCAACAAAGTTGGACACATCACTTTGAGGCAGGATCAAGGCCCTCCCCCCTATATTTACGCTGAGCAAGATATCCCTTCAAAAAGAATGGGCTCCAAAAAAGCCAGTTCAAGCACTAGGTATAAATCCTGGTCCCACTGCCAGTAGCCCCATAGACTGCCCCAGCCACACAACTGTCACCCATATTCAAAGGGCCTAGTTTGGTCCTATGCAGTCCTCCACTGTCAGTCCAGAATCAGTGAGCTCCCACTAGCTCAGGTCAACTGTTTCTATGGGTTTCCCTATCATGATCTTTATGTCTTTGCTCATATTATTGCTTCTCCCACTCTTTAACTGATCTCTGAAAGCTTGGCCTATTGAGTAGGTGTGGATCTTAACATCTGCTTCTGCTTCCATCAGTTTCTGAATGAAGTTTCTCTGATGACAATTAAGGTAGTAATCAATCTGATTACAGGGACAGGCCAGTTCAGGTACCCTCTCCACTATTGCTTAGGGTCTTAGCTGGGGTCATCCTTGTGGATTCCTGAGAATTTCCCTGGTGTCAGTTTTCCCAATAGCCCCACAATGGCTACCACAATCAAGGTATTTCTTTCCTTGCTCTCTCTCTTTTTGTCCTTCCCCCAACTTGAACATCCTGTTCCTTCATGCTCTCATCCTTCCTCTCCTTCTCCCCTCCCTCTTCCCTTCTTCCCTCCCTTCCCTTCCCCCATACTCCCAATTTTCTCAGAAGATCTTGTCTATTTCCCCATATCAGGGGGATCCATGTATGTCTCTCTTAGGGTTCTCCTTGTTCCCAGCTTTGATGCAGTTGTGGATTATAGGCTGGTTATCCTTTGCTTTATATCTAACATCCACTTATGAGTGAGGACATACTGTGTTTATCTTTCTGGGTCTGGGATACCTCATACAGCATGTTATTTTCTAGTTTCTAGTTCTGTCCATTTGCATGCAAATTTCAAGTCGCTGGTTTGTTTTTCGTTTTTGTTTTTTTTTTTTGTTTTTTGTTTTTTGTTTTTTGTTTTTTTTTTTCCACTGAGTAGTATGCCACTGTGTAAAAGTTATCTTTTCATTCTTCTGTTGAGGGGCATCTAGGTTGTTTCCAGGTTTTGGCTATTACAAATAATGCTGCTTTGAACATAGTTAAGCAAATGTCTTTGTGGTATGAATGTGCATCCTTTTCATATATTCCCAAAAGTGGTATTGCTGGGTCTTTAGGTAGATTGGTTCCTAATTTTCTGAGAAAATGCCATACTGATTTCCAAAGTGGCTGTATAATTTTGTACTATAATCAGCAATGGAGGAGTGTTCATCTTACTCCACATTCTCTCCAGCATAAGATAGCATTGGTGCTTTTTGTTTTTTTTTTTTTAAGAAAACAAACTACCTTTTTTCATTATACATACCCAATCCAAGTTCCCTCTTCCTTCTCTCCTCCCATTCCTTCCACTTACCCCCTACCCCATCCCTGTACACTCCTCAGAGAGGGTAATAAGGCACATTGCTTTGGGGAAGGTCCAAGGCCCTCCCTACTATATCTAGGCTGAGCACAGTATCCATCAAAAGAGAATAGGTTCCCAAAAAGCCAGTACAAGTGATAGGGATAACTCCTGGTGCCAATTCCAGTGGCCCCTCAGTCTGCCCCAGCCATGCAACTGTCAACCACATTCAGAGGGACTAGTTTCATCTTATGCTTATTCCTTCCCAGTCCAGCTGGAGTTGGTGAGCTCTTATTAGCTCAGGTAAAGTGTTTCAATGAGTGTCCTCATCATGGTCTTGACCACTTTGCTCATATTCTCTTTCCTCCCATTCTTCAACTGGATTTTGAGAGCTTAGTTCAGTGCTCTGATGTGGGTCTCTGCCTCTGTTTCCATCAGTTGCTCGATGAAGGTTCTATGGTGATACTTAAGCTATTTATCAATCTGGCTAAAGGGCAAGGCCAGTTCGGGTACCCTCTCCTCTATTGCTTAGGGTCTTAGCTGGGGTCATCCTTGTGGATTCCTTGGAATTTCTCTGGAGGCAGGTTTCTTGCTAGCCCCATAATGGCTCCCTCAATCAAGATACCTCTTTCCTTTCGCTCATCTCTTCCTCTTTCATCTCAACTATCATCAGTGTTTTTGATTTTAGCCATTCTGACTGGTGTAAGATGGTATCTCAGAGTCATTTTCATTTTCATTTCTTTGGTGGCAAAGGATGTTGAACAGTTCCTTAAGTGTCTTTCAGCCATTTGAAACTCTCCTGTTAAGAATTCTCTGTTTAGATCTATACCCCATTTTAATTAGATTATTTGGTATGTTAATATATAGTTTCTTGTGTTCTTTGAATATTTTAGAGATCAGTCCTCTGTCCAATGTGAGACTGATGAAGATCTTTCCCCATTCTGTAGACTGTCATTTTGTCTTATTGACTGTTCTTTGCCTTACAGAAGTTTCTCAGTTTCAGGAGGTCCCATTTATTAATTGTTGCTCTCAGTGTCTGTGCTAATGTGTTATATTTAGGAAGTGGTCTCCTGTGCCCATACATTCAAGGTTACTTTTAATTTTCTCTTCTATGAGGTTTTATGTGGCTAGATTTATGTTGAGATCTTTGATCCATTTAGACTTGCGTTTTGAGCATGAGGATAGATTTGGATCTATTTGTATTCTTCTACATGTTGACATCCAGTTATGCCAGCACCATTTATTGAAGGTGCTTTCTTTTTTCCATTGTATAATTTTAGCTTCTTTGTCAAAAATCAGGTGTTTATAGGTATGTGGATTAATATCAGGGCTTTCAATTTGGTTCCATTGGTCCTGCCTTTAAGTCTTGAAAGAAAGAAATTGAAAAAGATATCAGAAAATGGAAAGATCTCTCATGCTTTTGGATAGGTAGGATCAACATAATAAGAATGGCAATCTTACCAAAAGCAATCTACAGATTCAATGCAATTACAATCGAAATCCCAACACAATTCTTCTCAAACCTCGAAAAAACAATACTCGCATTCATATGGAAAAATAAAAGACATGGATTAGCCAAAAACAATCCTGTACAATAAAGAAACCTCTGGAGGCATCACAATCCCTGACTTCAAGCCCTACTATAGAGGTATAGTAATGAAAACAGCTTGGTATTGGCATAAAATTTTTGGTGTTCTAACCATACCTTAAGTTCTCATTTTTGAAAGATAGAGTTGTCAGATATGGAATTCTCTTTTGTCAGTCACTTTTCTTTCAGTACTTTAAACATATTGTTCTGATGTCTGAAACGTTTTGACTGATACACCCTACCCTGGAAATCTTACTGAAGTTGCAGTGACGATAAGTTACTTTCTCTTGATGCTTTCAAGTTGCCCACTTGTTTGAAGTTTATAACAGCTACTTATAATGTGTCTCATTGTATATCACTTTGATTCCATCCTATTTAGGGTTAATGAAGCAGCTTGCATTTATGTTCAAGTCTTTATAAATTTGAAAAGTTTTCTGCCATTATGTCTTTGGACATATTTTCTGCCTCTTTTTCTCCCCCTTTTCAGACTCCCAGCACACACGTTTGGCTTGTTTCTCTATGTGATGATATCCTTAAGTTTGGTGTACTTTCTTTTCTTTGTCATTTTTGCTCTTCAGACTCAACATGAGTGTTATCTCATTCATTGGTTCTTTTTTGTTCCTAGTTAAGCCCAATGCTGCTGAACCCCTCTAGTAAATTTAAAACTATGATTGCATTTTAGCCAGTTTCTAATATCATATTAATTCTCATTTTAGAATTTATATATACATATTTATGTATATATAAGTACTTATATATAATATTATAAAAATATGTAAAGTCACACACACACACACACACACACACACATTCTCATTATGTCCATGAATTGTGTTTCTGTCTTATTTTAGTTCTTTGTATACGTTTCCCTTTAGGTGTTCAGTATACTATGGACAACTGTTTTAAAAGCTCTGTTTAATTACCACCCATTATCTTCAATAGCACAACACCCTTGAGGCTTTAACCTGCCCTGCCAGTCTAGTAAAATCAACAGAGAAGGGCCTGCAACTCCACCCATTATCCCTTTGTGGACTGTATGCCAGATCTGTCACCCAGGTGAAGAAATCAGCCTTCCCATTGTGCTGTGAGGAATGGTTTCTCAGTAAGACTGCATTCTGCAAGACTTTAACCTTGCTTGGTCTTTCCATAAGCACTATGCCACACACCCACGAAGTTTTTTTTTTAAATATTTATTTATTTATTATGTATACAATATTCTGTCTGTGTGTATGTCTGAAGGCCAGAAGAGGGCGCCAGACATCATTACAAATGGTTGTGAGCCACCATGTGGTTGCCGGGAATTGAACTCAGGACCTTTGGAAGAGCAGGCAATGCTCTTAACCACTGAGCCATCTCTCCAGCCCCACCCACGAGGTTTCTGTCTCATCCATCCTTCTTGTGTGGTTAAGGTTCCCACAATGCTCCTTACTCAGAGGCCTGATAAGAACTGTTCAACTACAGAGCTTTTGGTTATGATCACTCCCCAGGTGAATTCAGGACACCTCTGGGTCTCTAGCCCTATCTAATGTCTGTATGAGGTTAATGTTCCATCCCATCCTCTGTCTCCGTTCTGTCCTCTGGGCACCTTCCAAGGTCCCCACCAATCTTTGTCCTGCAGTGACCAAACTGACCGCACAGCCTGCTACTGCTAAGTTAATGGCTGCACAAGATACCCTACAAATCTGCAGATCAGTGTTACTCTGTCAATGAGCAAACAACAATTTTTATGTGGCTTTCTATTGATGTGATAAAACACCATCATCAAAAGCAACTTGGGAAGGAAAGAGGTTTTTTTGACTTACATATAAAGTAAGACCTATCAAAATAATGATAGATTTCTCAATAGAAATTTTAAAATCCAGGAGATGTAGGAATGCATATTTCAAGCCTATCAAAAAGGAATGTCAGAGCAAGAACTCAAGTGAAAACCTGAAGGCGGAAATTGAAACAGGGGTGATAGAATAACACAGCTTAGTGGTTTGATCTTTCTGGCTTGATCAGCCTGCAATCTTAAACATCACAAAACTACCTGCTCAAGGAAGGCATTGTCCACGATGGACTGAGACATTCTAAGTCAGTCATCAGGTATTCTACAAACTAATCTCATCAGGGAATGTTTTCAACTGCGGTTTTTCTTCTCAAATAATTCTAACATGTCAAGTTGATGAACACTTAACCAGGACAAGCATGGAGGAATGGTATTAGAAATTTCACAGAGAAAAACAGGGCTGGAGAAAAGTAAACTTGAGAATACTGGATCACATCTTGTACCCAGACTACCAACCTAGCAGATGGAAAAAACACCACAACCCTAAGGCAGTGTAGACCCTTTTGACAAGTGAAAGCACTTGTACTATAAGAACTATAAGAAAGGGTTTATCTTAGCTCGCAGTTCCAGGTTACGGTTCATAATAGCCCAAAGCAGAACAGTGGAAACTTGAAAGAACTGGTTATGTCACAATTACGAAAACAGAGTTATTTGTGTTCAGCTTACCTTCCCCATTTGTACGCATTCCAGGAGAGCTGAAAATGAGACTTCTAATAGTGGGAGGCTCCTCCCACATAATTAACATAATTGAGATAATTCCCCACATAAATACACACAGAGCAATCTAATCTAGACAATACCTCACAGAGATTAGAGACTGTTAAATTAACAATATAAACTAACCACATAAACTTTAAACCAAAATTAGCCAGAACAGACAAAAAGACTACTTCATATTTGACTAAAGTAAAAAATCCATTAAAAAGACTTTACAACTCTAAACATATACACACCAAACCTAGGTGCATCTGATTTCATTAAACAAATACTGGTAAATGTAAATTTACAGATTAACCCCAACACAATTATCGTTGGTGACCTTAGTCTCTCATTCTGGCCAATCAACAAGCTATCCAGGCAGAAAATAAACAAATATTTGAATTAAATGACATCACAGATGAAAGGGACTTCCAAGATGTGTGCAGAATATTCATTCCACAATGCACAATATGCATTCTTCTCAGATGCCCATGTGTTGTATTAACTTCCTGGAGAAACTAAAAAAAAAAAATCACACAAAAAAAAACTGTCCATTAACCCTAGATGGGCGCCATGGCAGACCAAAGTACAATCTCATCATGTCTAAATGGATGAGACCATTTAGTTTATTGCTCTTTCCTACAGAGCATAAGTGAGGAGTTTCTTACAGAAGTGTGGTGACCCACACTCAGCTCTGTCACTGCAAAGGTCCCCATATGGATCATAATTTCCTAGAAGCAGATAGTAGAGTCTCTCAGTTAACTTTCTACTTCTTATGAAGCCCAGCATCATCCAAGATCACTGGTAGCTGAAGAAGGAATCACAGAACCAGTATCTGGAATCTCAAGGGAAGGTACTCCTTTCCCTACTTTACTCCATCTATAGAAGAATGTTAATAGCTCAGTTAACATTCCATAGAGTTGGTTACCACTGTATTCGTGTATTCTAGTTGTTATGGGTACTGGAACAAAGACCAAGATAGCATCTTGTTAGTGCCAAGATGAAAAGTCATATACAATATCACAATTTCATAGACCTTACTCTAAAAGCTATCATATATTAGGTCAAAAAACAGGACTTAACAAATATAGGAAAGTTGAAATAATTCCATTAATTCTACCTTATCAAAATGGAATAAAATGCAAATAAGTAACAAACAAACCCTAAGAAACATACATAAACATATGGAGACTAAACAATATAATCTTCAATGTTAAATGGGTCATTGAGAAAATCAACCCATTCCTAGATAAGAAGGAAAATGAAAACATAACATACCAAAATCTACTGGACATAATGAAAGCTACCCTAAGAGGGAAGGTTATAGCTCTAAATGACTACATTACAAAATCAGATAAATAATTTAATACATCTTGAGGCTTTGGACAAATGAGAACAAACCAAACTCAAAGTTGATAGATGGAAGAAATCATTAAAATCAAGACATAAATCAATGAAATGGAAATGAAAGAAAAATCAATGAAACAAAGTTGGTTCTTTGAAAATATGGATAAACTCTTAATGAAACTAAGGAATCAAAAGAAAGAGAACACTCATATTAATAAAATTGGGGATCTAGAAGGAAGCAGTCTTGCTGAGACAGTGTCTACTCCATATTGTATAAATCCATGATCATTTAGATTGTTATTGTCCTGAGGTTTCCCTGGAGATCCCTAAACAACCCAGGCTGATGCTAGTACTGACTCCATTTTTTTTTAAATTTATTCTTCTCATACATCCTGACTGCAGTTTCCCATCCCTCTACTTCTTTCAGCAACTCCCTTACCCAGATCCATTGCTCCTCTTTTTCCCTTCAGAAAATAGCAGGCCTCCCAGGGTTTGGCAATATACGGCATAACAAGATGCAATGAGAGTAGGCACAAACTCTCATAGCAAGACTGAACGAGCCAACCCAGTAGGAGAAAGAGGGATCCAAGAACAGACAAGAGAGTCTGATGTACCTCTCATTGTCAAGAATTGCACAAAAACATCAAGCTAAGAACTATAACATATGCAGAGCACCTAGTGTGGATAAACTATGATTGCTGCTTCAGTTTCTGTGACCCCTATGAGCACTACTTAGTTGATTCTGTGGGTTGTGTCACCATGTGTCCTCGATCCCTCTGGCTCCTACAATCCTTCATCACATTCCCAGAGTGAGTGGGAAGGGGTGTGTAGTGGGGAGCTGCGGGCCTCTTCCCACAGCCTGGCTCATGGCTGCCTGGCTAGCTTATGTCCCAAAATAATGACACACAAACTGTATTCTTTTAAACACTGCTTGGCCCATTAGCTCTAGCCCTTACTGGCTAATTCTCATATCCTGATCAACCCATCTCTAATAATCTGTGTAGCATCAGTCTTACCAGGAAAGATTCAGCATGTCTGACCTGGCGGCTTGCTTCATCGCTTCTGGCCCTGAGAGGAGCTGTCATGCATCTGAGCTCACTTCCTCTTCCTCCCAGCATTCTATTCTGTTTACTCCACCCACCTAAAGGCTGGCCAATCAAATGGGCCAAGGCGGTTTCTTTATTAGCCAATGACCTTCCTCCATCAGGGGTGGCTCCTGAGTTCTCCCTAATGATTGGCAGTGGGTCTAATCCCATTGGTTGCTGAATGACATTGTCCCTACCCCCTGATAATTGTGCTAGGCAAAAATCTGTAGGTGTAACAGAATATTATTAGGAATCATTAGGTTGACCTTTTGGTCAGTTGTGTTTGTTTCTATCCTAGGTCTCCAGGCTACCCACCAGCTTCTAATTCCTGGCACTTCAGGGAGTGTCATGGTGGTGTGGGTCTCAAGTTGGACCAGTCTATGGGATGTAAATTAAATTAATTAGTTGGTTAATTAAAAAAACATGTTTCACTAAATTGGAATATCTAAATAAAACAGGTGAATTTCTAGATGTTTATGATCTACCAAAATTGAAATTGAGAACATTTAAAATCTGGCCTTTCTGAAATCTCTGCCATAGCATGAATGAAACATGTGAAATGTATAATCTTGATAAAGAAATAATCTTGTCTGTTGTAACAGACTATGGTGTGAAGATCACATTCCAAATGAGGAGCTAATGTGTCTTGGATAAATACAAGCATTTCTAAGAGACAATAACAGTCTGCCAGTTTCAGAGTAAATTTGAATGCTCTGCCCAGGAAAGACAAAATTCAAGGGAAAGAAATCTGGCTCAGTAGTACCTAAGTTCCAAATACACAACGCACTGTTATGGTGGTATTGAGGCTCATAAACTGCATTGGTTAGAGGAAACATGATCAGTGAAGAAGTTGACCACAGCCCCAGAGCCATAGAGAGGTAAAGAATGTTAGTCCCTCTTGTATACACAGAGTCAATGGTGACTCTAAATTATACGTCAGCAGTTATCGTGACTGTTTTGCCTCAGGAGCAAGCCCTTTTCTTCAGAGCTGTTAGAGGAGATGTTAATATTTGTAGACGCATTAGGAGAAATGGCTTCAATATGGCATGTATTCATTCATAAGTGGATAGTATATGTAAAGCAAAGGATAACAAAGTTACACTCTCCAATCCCAAAAAAGCTAGGTAAAAAGGGGAAACCTAAGAAGGACACACATGGATGGCCCCAGGAAGGAAAATAGTTAACATCTCCTGGGTAAACTGTGTAGAAGGAGAGTATGGGAGAACTTGAAGGATCAAGAAGACCAAGTTAAGGGAGGGATGGAGGGGGAGAGCAATGAAAGTGATATCTTGATAGAGGGAGCTATTATGGTGTTAGTGAGAAACTTGGTGTTAGAGAAATTCTCAGGAATACCCAAGGATGACCCCAGTTAATATTCCTAAAAATAGTAGAGAGGGTGTCTGAAAGGGCCTTCTGCTTTAATCAGATTAATGACTACCCTAGTTGCCATCATAGTTCCTACACCCAGTAATTGATGGAAGCAGATGCAGTGACCCACAGACAAGCACTGATCTGAGATCCTGGAGTTCAGTTGAAGAGAGGGTGGAAGGATCATATGAACAAGGGGAGGGTCAAGATCGTGACTGGGAAAAACACAGAGCCAACTGATCCAAGTTAGTGGGCGCTGACTGCGGACTGCTGGGGAGCCTGCATGGGACTGAAGTAGGCCCTCTGAATGTTGGTGGCAGTCATGTGGCTTGATCTGTTGGAGGGGGACCTGACAGTGGCACCAGGACCTATCCCAGGTGTATGAACTGGCTTTTTGAAGCCCATTCCCTATGGTGGGATGCCTTGCTTAGCCTCGATATAGGAAGGTCAGGTGTTAGTCCTGCCTCAAGTTGGTATGCCAGACCTTGTTGACTCCCCAAGGAAGGCCTTACCTTTCTGAGGAGTGAATGGGAGATGCAAAAGGGAGAAGTGAAGGAGGTGGGAGAAGGGGAGGGAAGAAGAACTGGGGTTGTTATGTAAATGAAAAATAAATTTTTAATCAAAACATGAAAAAAGAAAAAAAGAGAAGTATCTCCTTTCCCCCAAGGCCTTAGCAGCTCCTGGAGACAGAGACACTGCCTGCACCAATTGGACCAAGAGGTGAGTCTCCCAGCTAGACAGCAACAGTCTCTAGGTCACAGGCCCTGGGCCATACCATGTGCCCCTCCCCCACACATCACAGCCACACTAACTAGTTAGCAGGGTGGCCTCTCCACTGCCACCCTAATTGGACCTTGAAATCTTTAAGTACCACTCCACCATTCACAATAGCCACAAATAATATAAAATATCTTGGGGGTAACTCTAACAAAACAAATAAAAGACCTGCTTGACAAGAACTTTAAGTCTTTGAAGAAAATATTGAAGAAGATATCGGAAAATGAAAAGATCTTCCATGTCCTTGGATAGGTAGGATCAACATAATAAAAATGGTAATATTAACAAAACCAGTTTAATGCAATGCCTATCAAAATCCCAGCAAAATTCTTCACAGACCTTGAAAGAACAATACTCAACTTCATATGGATAAACAAAAAAACCTAAGATAGCTGAAACAACCCTGTACAATAAAGGACTTTCTGGAGGCATCACCATCCCTGACTTCAATATTTATAGCTATAGTAATAAAAACAGCTTGGTATTGGAATAAAATCAGATAAAGTGGACCAATGGAATCTAATTGAAGACCTTGACATTAAACCACACATCTATGAACACCTTATTTTTGACAAAGAAGCCAAAACTATACAACAGAAAAAAGAAAGCAAATTCAACAAACTGGTATAATTGGATATCAACATGTAGAATGTTGAAAATAGATCCATATCTATGGCCACGCACAAAACTCATGTTCAAGTGGAGACCTCAACATAAATTCAGTTACGCTGAACCTGATGAAGAGAAGGTAGGAAATAGTTTTGAACTCATTGACACAGAAGACTACTTTCTAAATATAATACTGGTAACACAGACACTGAGAGCAACAATCAATAAATGGGACCTCCTGAAGCTGAAAAGCTTCTGTGAGGCAAAGGACTTGGTAAAGATAAAACAAAAGCCTACAGAATAGGAAAAGTTCTTCACCAACCCCACTTCTGGCAGTGGGGCTGATCTCCAAGATATATAAAAAACTCAAGAAACTAGACATCAAAATACAAGATAATCCAATTAAAAATGGGCTACAGTTCTAATCAGAGAATTCTCAACAGGAGAACTCAAATAGGCAAGACATTTAAGAAAATGCTCAGCAATCACTGAAATGTAAATCAAAATAACTCTGAGATACCATCTTACGTTTGTCAGAATGGCTAAGATCAAAAATACTAATGACAGCTTATGCTGGAGAAAATGTAGAATAAGGGAAACGCTCCTCCACTGCTGGTCGGAGTGCAAACTTGTACAGCTAGCGTGGGAAGTCTTTCTGTATATGTGTTGCTTTTATTGGTTAATTAATAAAAAAACTGGCTTGGCCTGATAAGGCAGACTAGAATTAGGTGGGCAAAATTAAACTGAATACTGGGAGAAAGAAGGTGAATTCGAAGAGAAGCCATGTAACCATAGCCTGGAACAGGCATGCCAGAACCTTGCCAGTAAGCCATAACCACATGGCAATACACGGAATAATAGAAATGGGTTAAATTAAGATGTGAGAGTTAGCAAATAAGAAGCTAAAGCTAATGGGTCAAGCAGTGATTTAATTGATACAGTTCTGTCTGTGTGGTTATTTCAGGACTGAGCATCCAGGAACAAACAAGCTGCCTTCCTACTACACACAGCCACATTGGAAATCAGTATAGTGATTTCTCAGAAAATTTGGAATCAATCTACCTCAAGACCAGCATTACCACTTTTGGCATATATCCAAAGAATGTTCAATCATATCACAAGTATGCCTGCTCAACTATGTTCATAGCAGCATTATTCATAATAACTAGAACCTGGAAACAACCTAGATGCCCCTCCGGTGTGGAATGGATAAAGTAAAGAAAATGTGGTGCATTGACAAGTATTACTCAAGTGTAAATAACAATGCCGTTATAAAACGTGTAGGCAAGTAGATGGAACTAGAAAGAAAGCATCCTGAATGAGATAACCTAAACCCAGAAAAACAAACATGGTATGTAGCACTCATAAGTGGATGTAAACCAAAAGATAACCAGACTATAATCCAGAGCTCCAGAGCAACTATGAAACAAGGAGGACCCTAAGAGGATATATGGATCACCCTGGGAAGAGGAGATACATCAGATATCCTAGATAAATTGGGGGTTGTGGTAGTAGAGGTAATAGGGTGGGAGGCTGTAGAGGGGATGGGGTGGTAGAGGAGAGCATGAGGGAATAGGATAGTTAAATTAGAGGGATAGAGTGTGAGAGAAATAAAAGAGATATCTTAATAGAGGGAGCCATTATGACTTTAGGGAGAAACCTGGTGCTAATTTCCAGGAATCCACAAGGGTGACCTCAGCTAACATTCCTAGAAATAGTGGAGAGTGTACCTAACTGGCCTTTCCCTGTAATCAGATTGGTGACTACCTTAATTGTTTGTAGAACCTTCATCCAGTAAATGATGGAAGCAGATGCAGAGATTTACAGGCAAGCACTATGCTGAGCTCCTTGAGTCCAGTGGAAGAGAGGGAGGAAGGATTGTATGAGCAGGGGGTGTCAAGATCATGATGGGGAAATCCAGACTCAGCTTACCTGTGCTAGTGGTAGCTCATGGACTCTAGACTGACAGCTGGGATGCCGGCTTGGGAATGAACTAGACCCTCTGCATGTGGGTGACAGTTGTGTGGCTTTGTCTATTTAAGGGGTCACTGGTAGTGGGACCAGGATCTATCCCTGATACATGAACTGGCTTTTTGGAGCCCATTCCCTAGGTTTGGATGCCTTGCTCAGCCTTGATGCAGGGGTGAGTGGCTTGGTCCTGCCTCAATTTAATGTGCTAAATTTTGTTGATGCCTCATGAGAGACCTTGATCTTCTGGAGGAGTGGATGACAGATGGGTTGGGAAGGTTCGAGAAGCAGAAGGAGGGGAGGGAGGGGGAAATGTGGTTGGTATGTAAAATGAATAATAATTTTAAAATAATAAATTGAGAAATGTCTTTCAAACTCTCTTTCTCAATGAATTGAGACTTGTGTCGATAAGACAGATATTCTTCTAGGGATATCTGCATTGTGTTGCAATAATACATACGAATTCCATTCAAGTTAGAGAAACAAGACCATTTCCTAATACAAAGGATACATTGTTAAACATTATAAATGTAGACAATTCCCAAATAACCCTCATGATTTCTGTAGATTGTTCTGTGTTTTAGAATGTTTTACATTTTGATGTGCATATGGTTAACATCTGGACAACGCTTATTGGTGGATTTGTTGTCTTACTCACTTCAAAAAGTGATGGAAATGAAAATTATTTACTATGGCAACCTTGTTTCCATTAAGTCTGAGCTATTTGCATAAGAAATGAGGTTGGAACATATCACCAAGTGTCTGGGGCTTCTCGTTAGAGATTAAAAAAAATCTCTTTAGCTTTGTGAGATAATTTTGCTATAATCCCAGTAAGACCTAGAAGGTGAACTAGATGCTTTCTCAAAGCTCATTCTAACCTTTGAAGCATTTCATTTAATATGCTTGGCACAACTGTTACACACTCATTTGCATGGATCTACATAAATTATAAATATATCTCAACTCTGCGGCAAATACTGACCATGCTGCTTGGACTTGGGAAGTGATCTAGATTAACCATGCAGTAATTATATTATGTGCAGCACCAGTTTTATTCCACTGGTAATACACTTGGATCTGTGAGCAGTGTTTCCCCAAACTTTAACATTGACCAAATATTTATCAAAAGTATCGAGAGGGAGGGGGAATGGTGTGGGGGGAGGAGAAGAGGAGTGGGGATAGGGGGAGGGGAGTGGGGGGAGGGGGCAATATTTGGGAGGAGGGGAGGGAAATGGGAAACGGGGAGCAGGTGGAAATTTTAATTAAAAAAGAATAAAAAATAAAAAAAAAAAAAAAAAAAAAAAAAAGAACATTTATCCTGAAACAAAGGCTATTAGTGACAAAAGCCAAACACTACTTTTTAAACTACAAGAACTAAAGTCTCTCTAACAAAAAATATCACTATCCTGTTCCTCCATTTTCAGACTATAATGGGTATGTTTACATGATATTTGTGTCAGGTTAGGTGGTGGCTAAAATCAGGGCTGTGATCAGGAGCAAATGGCATTTTAAATGGATATGTATACATGGTATTTTTATTGAGTTATCTGGTGGCTAAAATCAGGGATTAGAGTCAGGAGCATCTTAATAGGGCAAAAACTTATACATTAAATTCATATAAAAATCATTAAAATATTTCTAAGAGCCCAAAGATGAAATTAGTTGATTTTTCTTTAGAGGGGAGCATAGAATAAAGTTAGACTACCTCCATATACTTCATAATAAATGTGGCTACCTTTATATTTGACCAGATGAATGAATGAGAAATTCCAGAGGTTCTTCATGTCCATAGTATTATTGAATATAACAACTTCTGACTTCTCTTGCTTGTCCTATACAGGTTAACAGTGACAGCCAAAAACCTTTTAAGTCTCTCAAGTGACAAGGTATAATTATGGATAGAATTAAGGATTGGCAACCACTTCTCTCTAGTAAATTTTGTACCAAAAGTTCAAAATGGGTTTCTTGATTTTTAAAAGAATTGATACTTAGTTGTATTAACTTTGTTTTTAAGGTGTTCAGTTTTTATTTATAGCTTCTTAAAAATATATACTTACTTCTCAGATTGCAGTGTGGGTAGGGAGTGAAGGAATTACTGACCAACAAACTCTCAGATTGTTTTGTAAGAATAAAACATGATTGTTTTCACTATCATATTTTTTATTCTGTTAAGTGTTTTGCTTTAGAATCGGATTATTTCTGGTAGAAGAATATGCTGCAATATGAAGTTATAAAAATCTGTACTTGTTATTACTTTCAATGTTTTTAATTTTTGTTTGAACCTGTTTAGTTTCTTTCAGTTTCATTGGTAAATTACCTCCATTTTATGGCTTAGTTTTTAAATTTTGTGTGTGGCACATACATGAGTGATTATGTATTTGGAGCCACTTGCTTGTAAGGTTGTTGTCCAGTATCCTCTTCCATCATGCTCACATTGTTTTTGTGGCAGGGTCTCACTCTGAACCTGAAGCTCACCAGTTTGTCTAGACTGGCCTACCAGTGAATCCTTAAGATCCTCATGCATTCTGTTCCGTTTCTGGAGTTACTGATGTTGCATCATGTCTGGCTTTTACATAGGATCTGGGAATCTGAAGTCAGATCCTTATATTTCCAAAACCAGTAGTTATTTATTGAGCCTTCTTCCAAGACTTTTAAGTTGACTTTCTAATTAGCACATGATAATTGTATACACTGTGGATTACAATATGAGAATTCCATACTTATGTGCATTGTGTAGTGATCATATCATAGTAATTAACACAGACATTCCTTAAGTATTCATTATTTGTGTGCATTAGAAAGCTTCTAATTTCCCTATTTATTTTTATTAATTTTGATATTATGATAAAATTACATAATTTCTCCCTTCCATTTCCTCCCTTCAAACTCTCTCATATATCCCTTTCTTTTTTCCTTAAAATTCATGCCCTCTCTTTTCATTAATTATTATTGCATGCATATATATACTGTTCAGTCTGTATAATATTATTTGTGTGTATATATGTTTTCAGTGCTAACCATTTGGTATTGGATAAGCAATTGGTGTGCTCTTCCTGGGGAAGATTACTTCTCTTGTTCTCAGCATTCCTTAATTAGCTGTAGTTCTTTGTGAGGTTGAGGCTCCGTGGGTTTTTCCTATTCACCTTGTCATGTACATTGGTGCCATCTTTGATTACCTCATGTTTGGGCAGTCTTATTGGTGATATATATTAAGTGATATAAGTTGTAATTAATCTATTGAATTATAGAGCATTATAACTTATCCTTACATGCATGTTTGGTACCTACTATTATCCCTCTTACTCCTCTCTTACTCCTCTCTATCTAATGATAGCTATCATACTTTATTTCTATGAAATAATCATTTTATTTTTCATATATGATTGACAATATGTGTGGTGTTTCTTTGTTTCTGGCTTATCACATCTCAGCATAGTGTACTATAATTCAGCACCTTCTATTGTCAAGCATTGTTCTCAGATGTTGAAGGAGCTGCGGGCTGTGTTCCGCCACCCGGCTCCTGGCCACTGGCTAGCTTTATACCCGAAATAACAACACACAAACTGTATTCTTTTAAACACTGCTTGGCCCATTATATCTAGCCTCTTCTTGGCTAATTCTCACGTATTAATTTAGCCCATTTCTAATAATCTGCGTAGCACCACTAGGTGTGCTTACCGGGAAAGATTCAGCATGTTTGAACTGGTGGCTGGCTGCATCATGTCTGGTTCTGAGAGGAGCTGCCCTGCATCTGAGCTCACTTCCTCTTCCTCCCAGCATTCTGTTCTGTTTACTCCACCCACCTATGTTCTAACCTATGAGGCCAAGCAGTTTTTATATTAATTAACCAATGACCTTCCTCCATCACTCAGATATTTACCTATGTCAACCTGTTAATATCTACCATCATATTCATTTCATAGAAAAGGACCAGAGATGATAGACAACTTCCTCATGATCACACAGCTCATAAGTACAAAGAAAATATTTTAGCCCATACAATCTGACTTTATCCCATTCACTTAGTCACCATTAACTTTCATACTCCCTATGATTTTATTCATGATTTTGCAATAAAAATGGCAGAGATTGATTTCTGACTCTACCACTTACTGGTGATATAATTTGTGATGACTAATCTTTTGTTTCAGTTTGATACACCTGGGAAGAGTAACCTTATGTGAAGAAATGGCTTCATCAGATTGACATGTGGTCATGTCTGTGGAGTGTTTTTTTGACTGCTAATTGATGTAGGATGGCCCAGACTACTACAGGCAGTATAATTCTATTTAGGTTGGCCTGGTTTGTACGAGAAAGCCAACTGATCAAACAAGAAAAAGCAAACCATTAAGCAGAGGTTCACTGTAGTTTCTGCTTCAACAGTAATGGACTGTAGTCTGTAAGATCAAATAACCCTCCTCTTCCTGCCTTTGTCAATGCTCTATTGCTGCCAAGAGACACCATAATCAAGGAAACTCTCATGAGAAAAAAACATTTAATTACAGACTTGCCTACAGTAGTCCTTTATCGTCAAGACAGGAAGCATGGTGGCACTAGAGGACTGAGATCTACATCCTAATCTATAGGCAGAGAGAAGAGAGAGAGAGAGAGAGAGAGAGAGAGAGAGAGAGAGAGAGAGAGAGAGACTAGTATGGGCCTTTGAAAACTCAAAGCCCCTCCCCAGTGACACACTTCTGACAAGGCCATACCTTCTAATCCTTCTAATTCCTTCAAATAGTGCCATTCCCTGATGAGCAAGCACGCAAATATATGAGCTCATGGGAATCATTCTTATTCAGTGCACGATAGATTCCCCAAGTAGTTTTTGATCATGGTATTTATCCTAGCAACAAAAAGCAAGTCAAAATATAACCATTGACATGTTACTTGATAGTCTCTTCAACCTCAGTTTCCCCAACTGTAGAACAGAAATAATAAAAGTGCCTCATTTGATTGTTGTTGTGAGGGTTCAATAAGATAATAAGTGTAAGCAATTTATCATAATATTTTATTTATTCATTTATCCCATGATATCCATGTAGAATTAGTCCTGGGACACATTCATCATGGATGATGAAGTATGCTGGTGCTCAAAGTCTTTGTCTAAAAATGGGTATTTGTGGCCCAGAGGTGGTGACATATATCTTTAAACCCAACACTCAGGAGGCAGAGGCAGGCAGATCTCTGTGAGTTCAAGACAGCGTGGTCTATAGAGTGAGTTCCAGGATATCCAGGACTGTTTTGCAGAGAAACCTTGTCTCAATAAAACAAAAAATGGGTATTTATGATAATCCATATACATATTCTGGTAGGTATTTATGATAATCCATATACATATTCTGGTATACTTTGAATGGTTTCTTAATTACTTGTAATATTCTGGAGAAAGCCTGAGGATGTGTGAACAATGGAAGGTCACAGCAGCATATGCATATAAAACATTTTGGGTGCATGAGTTTTTATAGAAGAAACAGACTAATAAAGTCATCTTAGCATTGTATAATCACCTGGTGTGGGGGGGAGAGAGAGAAAGCGAGAGAGAGAGAGAGAGAGAGAGAGAGAGAGAGAGAGAGAGAAGAGAAGAGGGATGGGGGACACTGTAGTATATCCTCTCTTTTTGCCTTTTTTTTTCTTATCTATCTCGCTGTATAGTTCATTTTGATCTCAAAATCATAGCAGTACTCCTCCATCATTTTTCTGAGTACTGAGGTGTTACACATGAGACACTATACCCTCATAGGTTTATGGCAAGGGTAAAATTTAATGATATATGCAATGTATATAATGACTAGCTTCTTAGTTAATGTTCTATAGCTATGATAAGACATTATGATTAAGGAAACTTATAAAAGAAAGAATTCATTTGGGGTTTACAGTTCCAGAGAGTTAGAGTTCTTGAAGATCATGGCAGGGAACATGGCAATAGACAAACATGCCTCCACAGAAGTAGCTGAGAACACCACATCCTGAGACAAAAGCACAAGGAAAGAAAACTAACTGCGAATGGCATAGGGTTTTGAAGCCTCAGAACCTGTCCCCAGTGACACAAATCTTCCAATAAGGCCACACCTCCTAACCCTTCCAAACCAGTTCTACCAAATGGGAACCAAGTATTCAAATGTATAAGTGTATGGGACTTTTCTTACTAAAACCACTACTAACATTTTATTTTACTTTTTATACTCTTAGTGTATATAAACTTTCTCTGCATATGTTTTGGTAAAGAAGAAAATATAGGAGTAAGGTAGTCCTGAGTTGGAACCATAATTTTGACTACATGCTAGTTGTATAACCTCAAATATGTTGCTAAAATCTCACTTAACTTTTCCTAACCTGTAAAATAAAATAGATGTTAAATCAAAAACATAATTCATATTACATGAAATAAAGCATACCAAATTCCTGCCACAGTGCTTTCATTATTCAGATTTGGCTTCATCCTGTACACTCAATTATGAATGTTTACTTCAAAACGCTATTCCAAAAAGTTCCTTCTAGAGACTGACACAATATATGTAAAGTGATTTTGTTCACAGCCCTCTCCTACTGAGCTGTTAAAAGGCAGCCTTGTAAAGTGGGGAGGAATACTATATGTCCTCAATAAATATTTTGAATGGATGAGTCTCTCTTTTTTGATAGCATTACTATTGTGTTCTTACATTTATAGTCCATATTTATTACTGTAAGTGGAGAACTTGCAAGCAATGGATAAGTAAAAAGAAAGTCATTAATCAAGAAAGCTTTGGAATATTTACAGGTTTTGATGTACACTTAAGTATACTTAGACATTTATTTTTACAAAATACAATATATTGTTTTATGTTCTTTTTCATGTATATCTTGAGCATATTTCCATCATAAGATTCTAAGCATCTTTAAAACTTACTATTATATAGTTAATTTTGAATGGACATTTTGCAAACAATATTTTAGTGTAGAAGTCTGTCCCTAATGCCTACAGGAAACTTGTGTCAGCTACAATATCTGCAATCAGCCAATTGTGCTATTTAACTAGAGGTCTGCTAGAGAGCTGATTTTTGGTCAAATGAAAAATCTAAGTATTGGGGAAGTATGAGTTCCCCAAGTGCAAGTGGTCTTTCTGCTGCCTTCAGCAGTCCTGAAATAATTTTCAAAAGTAAGCATAAAGAAATAGAATTTACTTCACCCCTTCAGGGAGGAATGACTCAGTTAAGAAACACCGCTCTCATCAGTGTTGGAGGTGCTCATCATAATTTTCTATTCTGTAATAAAACTTGAGTTTGGAATAGCTAGAAGGACTTCCTCCACTGTTGCAATGGGGGTGGGGAGAGGCAGAGCCTTGGAAATTGTAAATGTGTTGAGTGACATTCATGTGACTGCTCAAATAGAACTTAGGCTATTGTGGAGGAGTTCATTACCTGTACTGGCTTGTACTGGGATTCTGGGCATGCTGGTAATGATTCCCAAAGGCAATGCTAGTAAAACCATGTCTCAAATCCTAGACTGTCATTCATCTTGGGAGACAATGCAATGCCTTCTTAGTAGAAAGAATTCTAGAGAAAGAGAATTCTGAAATCTTTTATAAACTTTCAGTCTGTAAATTTGGAATGCTTTCCTGGCTGCTAAACATCAAAGAGTCTTTTGCTATGACCAATTTTAATTAATATTTGAATGCGCTTCAAGTTCTGCCAAATCAAGAAATGGCACATTCCTGTTGATTCCCCCATGGTGTGGAAGTATGCTATTGCCAACAGAGAAAGTCTGGAGACATATGGATGGGCAAATCTTCATTTCAGTGATTTTGGTAATTCCTAAATTGTCAAGTCAGTAAAAATGGCTTCTGCTTTTTTCCTTAAATTCCACAAGATGTTTTTATTCAGGTTACACTCTGGTCTTTCTAGGCCTCTCTCTGTGTCTTATTGTTTTATATATAATAAACATCTTTTATTTCTAAACACTAGAGTATTTGCAGCTCTGCAAGAATGATCTGAGGATTAAGAAAACCATGCTGAAATATTTATTTTATCTTGAAACACATATATTTTGCCAATAAAATGACCACTAAACATAAGCATAATATTTTCTGAAATGGATGTTGAGCATAGTGGGAAATATATCAGCTGATAATACCTTACGAACACTTTGACATTTACTCAGTTCTATCACAAAATCTGTACTGTGTATTGTGGAGCAGTCCCTGTCATTTGTGGCTCGAAAGGAGAATATGATCTCACCAACACAGCTGGTTGTGGGTCTCTGTTGCTCTGCATTTGTGTCTGACGCATATTTAGCCAAGTAATTCTGTTCCTTCCCTGCTATTTTGTTCCAAGATCCTTGTATAATAAATCCAAACACTATGCTTAAAATTTGGAACCAGACAGACATTTTAAACTGATATGAAGAAAGCACTTTACAAGTAAACATTAAACACACATTTGTCTTACAAGTCTTTTGATCAGTGTTATGAGGAATCTCTCTGATCACCTTTTCCTACAGGATCAAGCACACTTCTGCAATTCTCAGGTTCAGTCCTCTCATCCTCGCAGCTTTGCTTTCCTATTTCATCCTCTAAGTTTGCCAGACCACTCCAGCCAGCACCACGTTCCACAAGCATGATAGTGTTTATTTTGTTACAAAAAGAAACAATTAGGTCATTTATTCCACACACTGACTGGCTTAAACAATAGAAATTTATTTCTGACTATTGTCTTATGGGCCTTTTAAAAGCATTCTCATTGTAACCTAGCACAAGCTTTACTTGGTAGAGCCAGCACCTACTTCCACTTACTTTTTAGAAAGGTGATATTGCTATTCATAAGACTACACCCTTATAACCTAATATAATGAAGATCCAAAATCAGTTACATGGAGTTTAATAAGAAAGATAGGGAGGGGAGAGAGGGAGGATTCTGTAATTATATTTTAATCAAAGAAAAAAAATGTAGAGTGAAAAAAACATGAGGATTCAAAACATTCTCTAGAATTATATAAGTGACATTTCTGTCACAGGATTAAGCAAAATATATTAAAATTCCCTATTTATGCATGCTTTTCAACACTTATATAATACCTATTATATGTTAGATGCTAGGGTTGGCAGTAAAGAATAAAAGGGAAAATGATATAGCTCAAATATTTTTTTCTCTTATTGTAAAAAGATTTGTTTTCAAACAATACATTCTGATTGAGGCTTCTCCTTTTTCTCCTCCCCATTTCTCCCCACCTCCCTCCCATCCAGTTCTACACTCTTTTTGTCTCTAGTATAAAATGAATAGGAATATAAGGAATAATAGTAGAAAAGATAAAATCAAACAAATCAAAATATGACTAAACCAAATAAGAAAAAGAGCCAAAGAAAACTCAAGAAATGAAATGTGCATAGATGCTGAGACACACATGTTTGTACACAAAGGAATCCCATAAGAATCCAAATGTAGGAGCCATAATATATATGCAGAGGACATGTAAGGAAAACAATTTAACATTTTGAAATAAAGAACTGCCAATTGTGCCACTGGGTTCATTTTATGCTGGCCGTCTACTGCTGGGCCTGTGGTCTGCGGTAGTTGTTTTTTTCCCAGTGAGACTGCCTTGGAGAAAACCAAATTCTCATTTGCAAGTGGCTACCAATTGGATACAGCTTCTGGATTCCGGATGGAGAGCATGTGTTCACTTTTCCTATTGGCTCTAGGACCCCACATGGTGGAGACAGACCAATGCAGGACCTGAGCATGCTGCCTCCGTCTCTGTGAGTTCATATATGTGCCAGTCCTATGGGTGTCTAGAAGGTCTTGATTCCTTGGAGTCCTTAATTGTCTCTGGCTCTTACACTCTTCCTGATTTTTCCAGAGTTTCCTGAAACATAAGGGGAAGGATCTGATGGAGGCATTCGGGTTAGGGTTGAGGTTCCAAGGTCTCTCACTCTGCATATTGTCTGGCTCTTGATCTTTGTATTTGTTCCCATTTGCTGCAGAGGAAGCTTTTCTGATGATGACTGAGAAAGGCATGGATCTATGAACACAACAGAACATCATTAGGAGTCATTTTATTGCTATGTTCCTTTAGCACAACATTTGGTTTTTCCCTAGGTTCCTGGCCTACCCAAGCAGCACTGGGTATGTGTTTCACCTCATGGAGTGGGTCTTAAATCACATCTCGGTTGGTTACTCCCACAAACTTCGTGTCACTGGTGCACCAGTGTAACTAGCAGGCAGGTCAATCTATAGACTGAAAGATTTGTAATTGGCTTGATGTTTACCCTTCTCTTTTGGAAGAATGCAGAGCACCTTCCAGTACCATGAGTACAAGGCTGTAGGGGTGAAGGCTTTACATAGGCACCAACTTGACTTTTCTGTGTTCAATGAGTTGTGTGGGTTTTGTCTCCAATAGTAGAGCCTTATTGTCAGCCTATAGAGAGCTAAAAATAGAATTGGCAATGTCCTGTATTGTTTGGGGGTTTCAATGGGAATTCTTGAGCCAAGAACTTGATTGTTGCACTCACTCCCAGTATTCAAAGCTTCATTTAGTAATGAGAGATGTTAAGTTGGGGGTATATCTCCCCTGTTATTTGGCAAATTCATTTAGATTGTCTTCATTTTTTATATATTATAAAAAGCTTCTACTGTATTATGTTTTTATATGATCCTTTAAACGGTCCTTAGTTTTGGTTATCCCTCCCCATATTCCTTCCCTGCCCCCATTTTAACCTCCCTTCTCAGCCAATGCCCCTCACCATCCATCCATAAATATTCTATTTTCACTTCTTAGGTAGATCAGTTTCTCTCTGCTAGCCCCTTGCTCTCTACCTAACCTCTGTGGTTTTATGGATTATAGCTTGTTTATCATTGACTTAGCAGTTAACATTTGCCTTTAAGTGAATATATACTTGTCTTTCTGTATATAAATTATCTCATTCAAGATGGTTTTATCTAGTTCCATCCATTTACCTATGTTTTTCATGATTTTATTTTTATTGGCTTAGTAATATTCAATTGTGTAAAAAAGACCACATTTTTCTTTATCAATTCATGCATTGATGGATATTGAGGTTGTTTCTTTTTTCTTTTTTCTATTTGAGACAAGGTTTCTCTGTAACTTTGAGGCCTGTCCTGAATCTAGCTCTTGTAGACCAGGCTGGCCTCAAACGCACAGCCTACCTTTGCCTCCAGAGTGCTGTGATTAAAAGCATGTGCCACCACCACCAGGCTCATTTTTTTTTCTCTTTGCTTTTTGGTACAGTTTCTAATTTCTGGCTATTATGACTAATTCACCAATGTACATAGTTGAGCAAGTCTGTTTATAGTACAAAGACACATGCTTTGTGTATATATCCAAGAATGGTATAACTGGATCTTGAGGTAGAGCAATTTCCATCTTTCTGATAAACTACCACATTAACTTTCATAGTGGCTATACAAGTCCAAATGATGGCGTTCTTTGCCTTACAGAAGCTTTTCAGTTTCATGAGGTCCCATTTACTAATCGTTGTTCTTAATGCCTATTATATTGGTGTTCTGTTTAGAAAGTCTTTTGCTATGCCAATGAGTTTAAGACAGTTCCCTCTTTCTCTTCTATTATTTCAGTGTATATGGCTTATGTTGAGGTCTTTGAACCATATGGAGTTGAGTGTTGTGCAGGGTGGTAAACATGGATAGGTTTGAATTGTTCTTCATGAACTTACTCAGTTTGGTCAGCACCATTTGTTAAAGATATTTTCTTTTTCCAGTGTATATTCCTGGTTTCTTTATGAAGACCCGGGTGTCCACAAGCGTATGAACTTTTTTCTGTGTCTTCAATTTTATTGCTGATTGATATCAAAATCATTTCAGCATACTTTTTGAAATTTGAAATGATATCAAAATCAATACCATACTGTTTTTTATTACTATAGCCCTGTAGTAAAATTTAAGAAGAGATTTGATAATACTCTCAGTAGATCTTTTATCATTCAGGATTGTTTTACAATCCTGGTTTCTCTCAGGATTGTTTTACTATCCTGGTTTCTCTCTCTCTCTCTCTCTCTCTCTCTCTCTCTCTCTCTCTCTCTCTCTATCTCTCTCTCTCTCTCTCTCTGTGTGTGTGTGTGTGTGTGCTTCTGTAAAATCTGACAATATTACTTTCAATTCTGTAAAGGATTGTGCTGGAATTGTGATGGGGATTGCATTGAATCTGTAGATTGCTTTTGGTATGATGGCCATTTTACTATATTAGGGATTTTTCCATCTTCTGATACTTTTTTGAATTTCTTCCTTCAACATTTTAAAGTTTTTGTTATACAATCTTTCAGTTCCTTGGGTAGAGTTATTCCCAAGGTATTTTATATTATATTATGTGAGGCTCCTGTGAAGGGTGCTATTTCCCTGATTTCTTTTCTCACAGCTCACAGTTTTAAAGAAGGAAGTGGTTAAAGTAATTCTTTTCTTCAGAGCACTGTAGTACACACTTTACAATACCGAAGCATAGAAGCAGAAAAGGTGGAATTAACTGAGGGAGGTGTTACTGAATATGTGACTTTTAGCTGGATTTTAAAGGAGGAAGCTAGAGCCTAAAAAAATAAGAGTGTTATTTTGGTGAAGAGAAGCTAGGAGCTTTGAAGATGTATGCTATTTCAAGATCCTGAAGTCACGCATTCCCACTGAATGGGATGACAACTATTGTAGAATAATACAGAGTGAGATTCCCAAAGTCAGAACATCCTTAAACAAAGTAGACCTCTAGGAAATATTTTGAGATAAGCAAATTAGTGAACAAAATGTGTCAAAACATGAAGGCATGTTGAACTAGTTTGAACTCCGAATGGTGATGAGTGGCCACTGAGTTATTCAAACTAAATGACATGATGACTTCTGTGTTTTCAGAAACCCACTATAGCAGTAGTGGGATACATATAGAGGAGACAGAATGAAAATAGGTAGGCTATTCTCAGAGTTCAGAAGAAAGACTGGAGTAAACGAAAATATTAAGAAGGTGACAATGAGCTACGGTGGTTCAATTAATATCTGGTGTTGATTACTTATGAAGATTAAGTGAGAGTGATTAATCTGAATTTGGGGAAATTAGCAAGGAAATAATCAAAATTTCATGGTAGTAGAAAGAGTTGTTAAGATGTATAGGAAATATCCCTTGAAGCTTCGGAGACCCAGCTAACGTTAAAGGATATGGATATAAGATGGATACAATGAACATGGCTGATTTTCTCCAGTGAGCACTTACAGCCCAGATAAAAGAACAGAATATTTAAACAGCTGAATTATTCCAGTGTTTTAGTTTTGGCGTGCATGTCAAGTTTTAAAGGAATTGTTCCCAGTTCTCTGCTTCCTTTTATAGAAAAAATATCCTTGAATAAATTGTCTATCCTCACAGTTTCCATTTCTTCTACTCAAATCCCTTTCAAAACTGTTAATGAAACTTTTGTTCCTACCCATTCACAAAACAGCTCTTCTCAAAAACTGCCATACTGCTAAAACTAATTAGGAATTTTCAGTTATCAATTTTCCTGACAAATCCACAGTCTCTAAAGCATCTTTTAAGCCCTATTTGGGCACAAGAAGCCTTCTTTTCTGTGACTTCCAGGGTAGTCCCTTCCATTGGGATCATCCTTGCTTTTCTAGTTTCTCTTGTTTGTAACATTAATCTCTGACTCTTGCAAAATACTAAGGTATGCTCGTTGAACTCTTCTTTTCTGACTATATTTGTTGTCTTGTAAAACTTCCCTAGTTTCAGGTCTTCTTGCGATCCTCAAATTTATGCCTCATGCATACTCTCGTCTCATTTCTATACTTAAATGTTCATCTTACAATTAAATAGTTGCACTTGGATAAATATAATTTATATCTTCAAAATAATATGTGAGCATGTGATCAAATCGAACTCTCTGAACGTGGTGAACAATGAGTACTGACTGAGAAGCCAAGGACAATGGCACTGGGTTTTGATCCTACTGCATGTACTGGCTTTGTGGGAGCCTAGTCTATTTGAATGCTCACCTTCCTAGACCTGGATGGAAGGGGGAGGACCTTGGCCTTCCCATAGGTCAGGGAATCCTGACTGCCCTTTGGACTGAGAAGGAGGGGGAGGAGAAGTGGGGGGATGGGGAATGGAAATGGGAGGAGGTGGAAATTTTTAATAATAATAGTATAAAAAACATGTCTTCAGTAATTGTAAAACCCCTGAATATTTTATAAAACCTTAAGATCCTGCTTCTTTCACATTTTTTTCATTCAATTTTTCTTACACTGTATTTTTATTGTGGCAATTATATTGCTTTTTACATGTATTTATATGTGTGTGTCAAGGCAGGGCTGGACTGAGTTTATGTAGGGGCAGAAGGAAAACATGCAGAACTTGATTCCCTCTTTCCACTTAGGAGCTTAGGGAATCAAACTCTGGTCTGCAGACCTACCGCAAGTGTTTTTATCCTCTGAGTCATCTCACCAGTTTGGCAATTCTGTTATTTTTATTGCAGACTAAAAATTCCTTTAAAAGACTTTTTCTGACTCTTCACACCATATTTTCTCTGTGTGTCTTTGTGTCTATTCTCCATCTCTACCTCCTCTCCCCTTCTACACCTCCTTCTGCCTTTCTTCCCCTCTCTCTTTCCCTCATCCCTCCCTCTCATCCCTGTTGTCCTTGTCCACTCTCCCTTCATGCTTCCCTATTTTTCTTCTCCTCCCTCCATTACTCCTGTCTCTCTTCCTTCTTCTCCCTCACCTTATCTTCAGTGTAGAATGCAGTTGTTAGTTACCTCCTACATGTGTCATATCTTTGAAACCTCCTCTTAATTAAATTCTCCTTTACTTATACCACTTCCTCTCCACTGTCTGAACAACCAATCTAGGTTCTCGTTTCTGTGCCTTTGACATATCTGTTCCCTTTCTCCAAAATATCCTCTTGGCATACTCATAAATTCATGCCAAATGATGTTTCTATGCAAACTTTTTATCTTCCATGAGTCTCAGTGAGATTTATGATTTTAAACACTCTCAATCAGAAAAAAAATGCAGAAAATGAGAAAAAAAACTGTGACAAAAAGCCAACCTAAACAATTGCTACACAAGTAGGAAATGTGACATGTGAGGTAGAAGGTTAATGGCATTTCCTGGAACAGGAACATAGGAGAAAAAAAAAACAGTCTCTTAATTCAGTCATTCTTTCTTGCTATGTTAATTCTACCTACCCAGGAGCATGGAAGATCTTTCCATTTTTTGGTGTCTTCTTCAATTTATTTCTTCAAAGATTTAAAGTTCTTACTATACAGGTCTTCCACTTGTTAGGTTAGAGTTATTCCAAGATACTTTATGATTTTTGTGGCTATTGTGAAGGTTGATGTTTCTATGATTTCTTTCTCAGCCCATTTATCATCTGTGTAAGGGAAGGCTACTGATTTTTTTCAAGTTAATCTTGTATCCTGCTACATTACTGAAGGTGTTCTTTGACAAAGAAGCAAAAAATAAAATAAAATGGAAAAAAGAAAACATAGCCAACAAATAGTGCTGGCTTAACTGGATGTCAGCATGTAGAAAAATGAAAATAGATCCGTATCTATCATCATGCACAAAACTCAAGTCCAAATGGATCAAAGACCTCAACATAAAGCCAGCCACACTGAAATTCATAGAGGAAAAGTGGGAAGTACACTTGAATGCATTGGCACAGGATATCACTTCCTAAATATAACCCCAGTAGCACAGACACTGAGAAAAACAATAAATGGGACCTCATGAAACTGAGAAAGTGAAGGACATGGTGAACAAGACAAAACAGCAGCCTACAGAATGGGTAAAGATCTTTGCCAACCCCACATCTGACAGAGGGCTGATATCCAAAATATACAAAGAACTTAAGAAATTAGTCATCAAAAGAACAAATAATTTAATAAAAATGGTGTACAGACCTAAGCAGAGAAATCTCAACAGATGTATCTAAAATGGCTGAAAGATGCTTAAGAAAATGCTCAACATTCTTAGCCATCAGAGAAAAGCAAATCAAAACAACTCTGCAATTCCATCTTACACCTGTAAGAATGGCCAAGATCAAAAACACTGATGACAACATATGCTGGAGAGGATATGGGGTAAAGGGAACACTCCTCTGTTGCTGGTGGGAGTGCAATCTGGTACAGCTGCTTTGGATTTCAGTATGGCAATTTCTCAGAAAATTAGGGAACAACCTACTTCAAGACCTAGCAATACCACTTTTGGATATATACCCAAAGGATGCTCAATCATACCATAAGGACATGTGCTCAACTATGTTCATAGCAGCTTTTATGTCATAGCCAGAACCTGGAAACAATTTAAATGCCCCTAGAGTGAAGAATAGATAAGGAAAATATAGTACGTTTACACAATGGAGTACTACACAACAGAAAAAAATGGCATCTTGAAATTTGCATGTAAATAGATGGATCTAGAAAACATCATATTAAGTGAGGTAACCCAGACCCAGAAAGACAAATATCATATGTACTCACTCATAAGTGCCTTTTAGTGTAGATGGGTAGCAGGCTGTGTTCCTGCCACCTGGCTCCCAGCCACCTGGCTACCTTATGCCCCAAAATAACAACACACAAACTCTATTCATTTAAAGACTGCCTGGCCGATTATATCTAGCCTCTTCTTGGCTAACTCTCATATCTTGCTTAACCCATATTTAGTAATCTGTGTAGCACCATGAGGTGGTGTCTTACAGGGAAAGATTCAGCATGTCTGACCTGGCAGCTTGCTCCATAGCATCTGACCAGAGAGAAGAGGCATGGCATCTGACCTCACTTCCCTTCTTCCCAGCATTCTGTTCTGTCTACTCCACCCACCTAAGGGCTGGCCTATCAAATGGGCCAAGGCAGTTTCTTTATTAACCAATGAAATCAACAGATTGACAAATGACCTTCCCACATCATTTTAGGCATAAAGAAAAAAAAAAACAGCCTACCATTCACAATCCCAGGAAACCTAGACAACAAAAAGGATCCTAGGAGGAACATATATGGATCTAATCTACATGGGAAGTAGAAAAAGACAAAATATCCTGAGTAAACTGGGAGCATGGGGACCATGTGAGAGGGTAAAAGGGGAGGCTAAAAGAAAGGATAGGAGAGGAGAAAAAATTATAACTCAATTAAAAAAACATAAAATAAAAGAAATTATAAAAAAAGAAGAAAAAGAATTTGCACTGGTCAATGAAGTTGGTAGGATAACTGAAAATCTTCAAATCTAACTCTGCTTCTTCAAGTCCAATCTCCCAGTCTTATCCTCAGCTTTGTAGCAGACTACCTGCTATACCTGTTACAGCTGCCCCTCACCAGCCTCCCTCATCTCTGGTGGCGCACACAGATCTTTCTTTCCATACTTCCTTCTCTCCACTTATGGCTGCATTCCAGCCCCCAACTCTTGCAGGAATTCCCTGGAACCTGTAGGCTACTCGGGAGGGGAGAAGTAGGTAACCTAATTGCAGGACTTCACCTATCCCTCCTCTCCTACAAATCAATCCCCCACAGACTTATCCCCAGCTCTGTAGAAGACCACATGCTGCAGCCTCTACTTTTCCAGCAGATCTTCTTCCCCAGCCTTCCTCCCCACATATCCTGTTATACCAGCCCCCAATCTAAGCAAGCTTTGTTTGGAAACCCTACAGGCAAACCTGCCAGTAAAGCAAGTAGGCCCGCAAACTTTTAGGCCAGCTTCAGATCTTCAATCTTCCTTTTCTCCTGGGTATCATATCCCCCACTCTCATCCCCATCTCTGTAACAGACTCCCTGTTATCGCTTTTCTTTACTCTCTGCTTCCATTCCCAGGGAACTCAGCAGATCCTGGATGACAAAATTGAACTCACAAAGTCAGTAGTCCTATACACAAATGACAAACTGACAAAGAAATCACAGGAACAACACCATCTACAAAAGCCTCAAAGAAGATAAAATATCTTGGATTAACAGTACCCAAGTAAGTGAAAGACTTGTATGACAATAAAGGAGTTACAATGGTAACTATGAGAAAAATACAATGTGTAAAAAAAAAACACAATAAAGCCCATTATTTTGTGCAGTAATAAAAACAAAGTTTTCCCTGTGATCTAAGGAAATTATGAGACTCATGTGGTGTGTTAGGTATGATAATATGTAAAATTATGCTTATTTCACTCATACCTGTTTTAAGGCAAAACCACTAATACTCTTTGCTATGTTCTTTGCAATGTCTTTTTAATTGTATTGCCCAAGAATGAAGTGATGGAGCACTCTAGTAAAATGTATGTGTTTATTGCATAATAGTTACTCATGATGAATCTAAAATAAAGTGCATTTATAAAAGTAGAAATCACATTTAGAATCTCTTTTCTTAACAGCCATAGACGGGTAAGATAACCTAAATAAATCAAACATTTTTCAAGACCAGGCATTTCCAGGAGATGGCAGTATAAGGCAGGCCTGAATCAAAGGGACCTGAAAATTGGAATCTTCATTACATAGTAGTTTTAATACAGGATAATGTCATTAACAAAAACCCACATAAAATAATAAGCACTGATATGACAAGATTATATGGGTAACAGTATGAGTTTTATCAGGCCTAACCACATAGCATGCTAAAGGATATAGTAAGATTAAATACATCCTGCACATTTTGCTCTGAATAGCTCCAAGAACTCAACATGAAACGCTTAACTGTGAGATTTAGATTTTCAGAGCAAAGCTTTAAGATCACAGTTACATGTGGGTAAACAGGCTTGCAGGAACTCTGAGAACATTCGCTTTTACTGCCTGGCATGTTTTTAGGCATCGTGTGCTAAATGCCTATATGCATAAATAATTTTCTTTAATCACCTATTGTTATCCTGATTTTGTAAATGAGGAAATTATGGTTCAGGGAGTGCGAGTATGTTAGCTGTCAATATACATAAAAACCCAAGATCATATTGAATATAATTTTTAATTTTCTTCATAATTTTAGAGTTTTACTATTGATACCTTTGTCCTTGATATTTGACCAATTAAAAAAATTGAAGAATGTATAATAGAGATGGCAAAGGATTCTGTTACTTTGTTAAAATAAAATTATCCTGTTCAAACCTCCCCAGCAAGGACACTGTGAGTTTCAGTCTTTCGGTTGTTTACCTTCCGCTGACCTTGCCTCCTGGCTTTCTGCTCGGATAGGTACAATGGCACATGCAGTTGAAAAGTAGGAATGATTGACACACATGAAAAAGCAAACGCAAACTGCAAACACTGGGTTTGCTCTTTGTCAACACACATAGTTGACTCTAAATGCACTATTTCCAGTAATGCCATATGTCAGACAATTAGTATTATTTACTGGATCAAAGTCTCAGTTCTTTCTTCCCTAGTGAGCAAAATCAGGGTATTCAGTGTGTTCCATATACAGAAAGATGAAACAACATTTCAGTCACTGACTGCACTTTTAAAAAATGTCCTGGGCTTCCAAAATGGTTTACTTTCATCCACCTCAGCAAAGACTGACTTGTAACGAAGAACACTGCCTCATTTTTCTATGATAGCTACATTTCAAAAATAGAGCACAATCATTCATCTATCCAAGCCACTCTTTACTGGCAGGCAAATCTAAACATGACCAGAGATTTTTAGGCAAGTGCAGGCATAGCAGAGTCAGCTGGGCAATTTGACAGTTTACCAGGTCTTGAAACGCAGATGAGCACCATGTGATTTGTTACTCAGTCCTGTGCTCCTTTGAAGGAGGTTAACAAAAAGTGCCTGCTACTTCCTCGGATTTTTGTTAAGATAAAGTCTGTTAAACAAAGCAAAGTACTTGCAACAATGTCTGGCACATAACAAGTGCTTTAAAAATATTGCCTATTAGTATACTTATTATCTAGTGTAAGATTTATGCAACAAAAATACCACAATTGTCATTTATAGACTTGTTTTTAGTCTTCCTTGGTTTAATGGTTTTAGTCGTCCCTGGGTTTAATGACCACCTGTGAGTGCTTGATAGCAAGAATCTATCTCCACCCTGATAATGTTTCTAAGTTTTATACATATATTTAGTTTTATTCACATATATATCACTATATATGTATATATATGCACACAAAACACATATCTGTGTGTATGTATGTATGTATGCATGCATGTATATAATGAGCACCTTGACACTATACTGTGATAATGTTTCTCTAATAATGGCATAACAAATATGTAAAACAGAAATAGGTAAACAACATTTTAGGGTTAGGGAATTAAATTATGTACAGGCATCAGCCTGACCACCTATAGATTCTATAGAAAAGTAAGGAGCTTAGTCTCTGTCTATTAACAAGTCAGGGGAGACAAACTGTGGACCTAATTATCTCATGTGTCAGCTCACATATATATCCAACATAACATGCTTATATCATTTTTGAATTGACTTCAATTCATGTACCTGTTCTTGCCAGGTACCCAAGACAAAATCGGGAGCATTTTCCAGATTTCTCTTCTGTTTGCTTCCACTAGTTTATTACTTAATTTTGCCAACTTTACCTACCAATTTTTTCTTCTCTCCATTCCCGCTTCTCTATTGTGCCATCATCCTTTAGATTAGCTCCTCATTACTTCTGCTATAATAGCTTTGTAACCAATTGTCTTGTCTCACTTTACTGTGCTCCAAAATATATCTTCTATATAATCTAAATACAGAATGCAAACATCACCTTGCTATTGTGCTACTTTAAGCACTTCAATGGCTGCCCATACTTTAGAGCTGTGCTTCTACATTTTTCTTGGAATTTAATGCAAGAAAGCATAGATTCCCCACAAAAATCCTTAAGAAAATAATAATAATAATAATAGTCTTGAGTACTATAAGTTTGAAATTCCTTTAAAATTCTGTGCTTTAAACTTGTCCAGTATCAGTTTTCAATCTTGAATAATATGTGCTTGTTTTAATATAGAAATTAAATCTTAAATTATATACCATGAAGCTCAAATTGCTGTTTCAGAAAGATGCATTGTGTTTGGCTTGTGTCTTGGCATACTTATGTCTCAGAAAATTCTAATGTCAATACACTGAACTTCATAGTCGAGTTTCCAGACCTTCATTATCTATCCCCTGCCTGTCTGTTCATCCTCCCAATTTTCACTCCAGCAACACTGATCCAAGAATAATTCCATGCCCAGTTCATGTTATTTCTGAACACTCTGCCAAATGTTTCCCATCTACTCCTTTTCCTACCCCTTATTTTGAATGACCTAAATGATTCTAACCCTCCTTAAGACCTAGTGCACCTGTCTCAAGTGTTCAGATCCACTCTTTCACCATATCTTATGTAGGTTAAGTGTTTGTATCCTATATTCCTACCTTATGAACACTGATTTTAATGTTTAACTCTCTCATTGATACTTATTTTTTATCTTTCAGTTTACTTACCAAAGTGTGAACTTCTCAACAACTGATGACTAGTTGTCAGTAGAGCTACTAAAAATATAGCCAACTTTAATACTTCCACTTTGCTTAGCAAATTTCCTTGTATTGATACCATCAATTTTGAATCATATTGATTTAGGAAACTGTTGATTCTCCTTTATCCATTCAAGCTTATTTCACACTTTATCCTTTTGAGCAACGCTCCTTGCTCCCCTTTTGTGGCTCACAAATAAGATTCCCTTTTGGTAATAAACTGGCTTTGGTTTTTTTTTTTTTTTGACAGGGTTTCTCTGTAGCTTTGGAGTCTGTCCTGGAACTAGCTCTTGTAGACCAGGCTGGCCTTGAATTCACGGATATCTGCCTGCCTCTGTCTCCCAAGTGTGGGGACTAAAGGCGTGTGCTACCACTACCCTGCTAAATTGTTTTTTTTTTAAATCCAGTGTATTCAAACTTTTAAAATGAGATTATATTAAAGGGGATTTTTATTAGAATGGTTCACAGACTACGGACTGTGGTTTGACTAAGAATGATCGTCTCTCAAGAAAAGGTCAAGAATCCATAGTGCTTTGCTCCACAAGACTGGCGGTCTCACCTGGTCTCAGTTTACTTTGAAATTCTGAAGAAGTAGCTGCTTCAGCAAAAGGCTAGATGGACTTGCTGGTGAGAGTGAGGGCCAGCAGGCAAGTAGAAAAACTTCCTTCTTCCATGTCCTTTCCTGGGGGCTGCCATCAGAAGGTGTGACCCAGTTTAAGGTTGGTTCTTCCAGCCTCAAATGATTTAGTCAAGAAAATCTCTCACAGGCATGACAAGCTGCTTGAGTTTTAGTTGTTTTCAGATGTAGTCAAGGTTACAACCAAGATTAGGCATCACAACAATTAATTTTGTGGTCTTAAAGTAATTAGAAAAATAGACATGTGTTCTGTAACAAGAAGAAAGAATGAACAAGGCATGTGAGATTGAACAGTAGATAAATGTGCTTGCTGCCAAGCCTGATGATCTTGCGTTCAATACCTGGAACTCAAAAGATAAAATAAGAAAATCAACTCCCCAAAGATACTTGTACTCTGGTCTCTATTTATAGCATCTACACACACACAAAAAAAAAAAGTGTAGTTATTTTTTTAAAAAAAAAAAAGAAGGAATAAATGAAGGCATATCATATAGTAGAGGAGAAAACTGCATAAATTTAAGAATATCAGATAAAAATAATTCTATCAATGAATGGATTGTTTCTGAGACTCTGGATATCTGATAGTTTATTTGAAAATAATTTGTGAAAAATTACTTCCGTACAAATGTCAACCTGTAAATAGATTTTTATAGAAACAACCAATTGATGTAATGTGTGTGATCACTTGTTAAACTGTTAAAACTGTATTCGTCTAACCTGCATATATAAAGAAAAGATGATGATGTTTATATGCCAAAAACTCTGGAGTTCTCCTGTTCTTGATGAGCTCAAACTTTGCTCCCAGAAACCCTTATTCGTTGGAGTATCTTGTAGTTGTTTGGCCTGTCTGCACCACATAATTGATTAAAACTATAAGATGTTCGTTTTTCACATCATTTTTAAAACAAGATTTAGATTATTGTTGGAAGGCCTTGCTGATCAGAGGTCACAGTATATCATGGCCTGGCAGCTTTTTCTAAAGCTTAAGGACAGGAGAACTCCCTCCCCACACCCTACCCCCAGCAAGATTTCCTGTTCTCTACCTACCCTTAGCTGGAGAATGTCCCTGGGCCTGACCTTATCTGAAAGCTGTCTCTAATCCTGGATGCCTGATTTATCTCTATTGTGACCCTTGGCCCAGTTTCCTACTGAAGCCTGCCCTGCTGCACACATGGTAACTAAGACTTATACTGGGAACCTTGAATAGGATGCTGCTGCCACATATGAAGCATAGGAATGTGCCATTTAATGCAAATTAGGGTGTGTCTCCAGGTTCCCCAATCCTGTCTATTCCTTACACTCTGAAATAAAGTTGAGCAGATTCACTGAAGCTCTTTGGAGAGTTGTCTCTGTCATATCCACAGATGTCTGAACCCTTTTCCCTCTGTCTCATGGACCAATGCACCAATGATCTGGAGGAAGAAACAGAACAGCATCTTATTTTTAATTATGTGTATGTGCATATGTCTGTGTGGGTATATGCATGCAACTGTGCAGGGTAGAGGCATCTTATCTCCTGGAGCTAAAGTTACATTCAGTTGCAAGCCACCTGATGTGGGTGCTGATAACTGAGCTCAGATATTCTATAAAAACAGTATATATTAACTGCTAAGACACCTCTCTAGGTTCTGCTTTACATTGCTGAACCCTAATTGCTCTCGGATGTAATTTATATGAAAGGTATTTCAAAAATGAATCTTTATTGTGGTCTATAATGGCTATAATTGAATACTAATTCACTAATCTTATACTATTTAAAACTATTAATTCAAAACAAGAATCTTTCTTTCATTCATAGGTGCATGTTGTAACATACCATTAAATTTATTATCATGGCCCTTGTTCAGGTGTAAGTTCCATCCCCAACACCCACCTTAGTTCCACAGTTTATTTATTCTCTTTTCTGACTTGAGTAAGTGGTTTTATACATCTCTGAACAGAATTTACTTATCTTAAAGTTAACATGGCAATAATTGGATAATGGTATTATTTTATTATTCTCACCAAAAAAAAAAAATAAATGATTATTTAGAGATGAGAGTTTTGATAATTATTAGCCTGCTTTTGGTCATCAATCTGCAATATTGTAGGCAGAAGCTTCTTATTCATTCCTGGCCACCCAGATCCAAAATACTCACACAGAAACTACATTAATTGCAATACTGTTTGGCCAATAACTTAAGCTTCTTATGAACTAACTCTTTTTTTCTAGTTTTTATTGAACTCTATACTTTTCTCTGCTCCCATCCATACCTCTCCCCTCCCCTTCAACCCTCTTCCAAGGTCCCCATGCTCCCAATTTACTCATGAAAGCTTGTCTTTTTCTACTTCACATGTAGATTAGATGTATGTCTCTCTTAGTGTCCTCATTGTAGTTTAGATTCTCTGGGATTGTAATTTGGAGGGTGGTTTTCTTTGCTTTATATTTAAAACCACTTATGAGTGAGTACATGTGATAATTGTCTTTCTGGGTCTGGGTTACCTCACTCAAAATAATGTTTTCTAGCTCCATCCTTTTGCCTACAAAATTCAAGATGTAGTTATTTTTCCTGCTGTATAGTACTCTATTGTGTAAATTTTCCTTATCCATTCTTCGGTCAAAGGGCATTTAGGTTGTTTCCAGTTTCTGGCTATGACAAACAATGTTGCTATGAGCATTGCTGAGCACATGTCTTTGTGGCACAATTGAGCATCCTTTGGATATATACCCACAAGTGGTATTACTGGGTCTTGAGGAAGATTGTTTCCTAATTTTCTGAGCAATCGCCATACTGACATCCAAAGGGGTTGTGCCAGCTTGCATTCCACCAGCAATGCAAAAGTGTTCCCTTTTCCCCACAACCTCTCCAGCATAAATTGTCATCGGTGTTTTTGATCTTGGCCATTCTTTTTTTTTTTTTTATCTTGGCCATTCTTATAAGTGTAAGATGGAATCTCAGAGCTGTTTTGATTTGCATTTCTCTGATAACTAAGGATGTTGAATATTTCCTTAAGTGTCTTTAAGTCATTTTAGATTTCTCTGTTGAGAGTTCTCTGTTTAGGTCTATACTCCATTTTTATTGGATTATTTGTTCTTTTGATGACCAATTTCTTGAGTTCTTCGTATATTTTGGAGATCAGACCTCTGTCTTATGTTGGGTTAGTACAGACCTTTTCCCATTCTGTAGGCTGTCATTTGGCTTGTTGACCATGTCTTTTGCTTTACAGAAGCTTTTCAGTTTTAAGAGGCTCCATTTATTAATTGTTTCTCTCAGTGTCTGTACTTACAGGGTTATATTTAGGAAGTGGTCTCCTGTGCCAAAGCATTGAAGTGTACTTTCCACTTTCTCTTTTATAAGGTTCAGTGTGGCTGGCTTATGTCAAGGCAATCTCACTCATGAACATTAATGCAAAAATACTAAATAACACACAGGCAAATCAAATCCAAGAACACATCAGATCCATCATACATCATGATCAAGTCGACTTCATCCTAGAGATGTAGGGATAGTTCAACATACCAAAATCTGTCAATGTAATCCACCATATAAACAAACTGAAAAATAATAAAAGCTATATGATCATCTTATCAGATGCCAAAAAAAGCCTTTGACACAATACAACATCCCTTCATGATAAAGGTCTTGGAGAGATCAGGGATATAGGGAACATACCTAAACATAATAAAGGCAATACACAGCAAGCCAACATCCAACATCAAACTAGATGGAGAGAAACTCTCAGCAATCCCACTGAAATCAGGAACAAGACAAACTTGTCCACTCTCCATACCTATTCAATATAGTTCTTGAGGTCCTAGCTAGAGCAATAAGACACCAAATGATCAAAGGGATAAAAATCGGAAAAGTCAAACTTTCACTGTTTGCTGATGATGTAATAGTTTACATAAGCGATCCCCAAAATTTTATCAAGGAACTTCTACAACTCATTAACACTTTCAGTAATGTAGCAGGATACAAGATTGACACACAAAAAAATCAGCAGCCCTCCTGTATAAAAGAGATGATAAAAGGGCTGGGAAAGAAATCAAAGAAACATCACCCTTTACAACAGCCACAAATAGCATAAAATATCTCAGAGTAACTCTAACCAAACAAGTGGAAGACTTGCATGACAAGAACTTTAAATCTTTGAAGAAAGAAATTGAAGAATACACCAGAAAGCGAAAAGATCTCCCATGGTCTTGGGTAGGTAGAATTAACGTAGTAAAAATGGCAATCTTACCAAAAGCAATCTACAGACTCCATGCAATACCTATCAAAATCCCAGCAAAATTCTTCATAGACCTTGATAGAATGGTATTCAACTTCATATGGAAAAGCAAAAAACCCAGGATAGCCAAAACAATCCTGTACAATAAAAGAACTTTTGGAGGCATCACAATCCCTGACTTCAAACTCTACTACAGATTTTACTTTCTCCTCCTCCTTTTTCTCCCATTTCCTCCCCACCTCTCCTTCTCTCTTGATCCACTTCCTTTCTTTCTCTCACTAGAAAAGTACAGACTTCTAATAGATAATAATCAAATATGACAAAAATATAAAGAAGCAAAAATTATCGTATTGAAGTTAGATACAGAAACCCAACAGGAGGGAAAGTTCCAAGAGCAGGTAAAAGACTGAGAGATCTTCTTGTGTTCAGTCTAGAATTCTTAAAAAATACTAAGCTAATATCTATAGTATATGCAGAGGGCATGGTGTAGACCCAGTGTAGGCCCTGTACTTGCTTCTCCAGTCTCTGTAAGTGTATATGAGCTTTCCTTAGTTCATTCAGAAGGCATAATTCTCCTGGTGTTCTTCATACCCTCTGGCTCTAACAATTTTTCCATCTTCTCTTCTGAAAGATTCCCTGCGTTTTAAGGAGAGGGATTTGATGGAGACCTCCAAGTTAGACATTCTCCTCTCATAATGTCTGGCTGTGGGTCTCTGTATCTGTTCCCATATACTACCAGAGGAAGTCTCTCTGGTGATGACTGAATAAGGCACTGATCCATGAATATGATCAAATATTATTAGGAATTATTTTATTGATTTTTAGAGCAGGAGTGTTTGGTTTTACCCTAGGTCTCTGGGCTATTTCATCCCTGGTTCTTGCTCACACAAGTACTGTTAAGCATGGGTCCCTTTTCACGCAGTGGGCCTTAAGTCAATTCAGACATTGATAGACTACTAGTTCTGTGCCACCATTGCCCTAACATATTTTGTAGGCAGGATAGATTTTAGGTTAAAATATTGTGACTGAGTTGGTGTTAGCATTTCTCTTTCAGTAGCCTGCAGAGTACCTTCCCTTAAAGAAGAGACTAGAATGTAATGGTGAAGAATCCATGTGGGCACCAACTTAACTTCTCCGTGTTTAATGAATTGTATAGATGGTGCCCTCAGGAATAGGGCACTGCTTTCAGTTTGCAGAGAGTAACCATTTGTCTTAGCATGTGCTGAGTTGTGTGTGAATTTCAATGTGACCCTCTTGGTCAGCAAATCAATTGAATGCAACCCACTCCCACCAATGGAAGACTTACATGGAAATATGAGATGGCCAGTTGAGACAATACTGCACTCATTCCTAGAAGTTCTTTTTTTTTTTTTTTTTTTTGGTTTTTCGAGACAGGGTTTCTCTGTGGTTTTGGAGCCTGTCCTGGAACTAGCTCTGTAGACCAGGCTGGTCTCGAACTCACAGAGATCCGCCTGCCTCTGCCTCCCAAGTGCTGGGATTAAAGGCGTGCGCCACCACCGCCCGGCCTAGAAGTTCTTATTAGTATGAACTTCATAGATGACAGGATGTTTCTACAGCACTAGGTTCCCACACAACTCTCAAAATGCCCCCAAATCCAGCTATCTCTGGTCATATTCTCTTGCCTAGCTCATTCCCTCCACCTAATACCTCCGACACCCATCCTCACCTAACCCCAGTCCACCCATAAAATCTCTTCTATTTTCCCCTCCCCAGGATATCAATGTCTCCCAGGGCCCTCCTTTTTACCTAACCTTGCTGAGTATATGGACTGCAGCTTGGTTATCATTTATTAGTGGCTACCACCTACTTATAAGTGAATATATCCCATATTTATCTTTCTGGGTTGGGTTACCTCACTCAGGAAGGTTCTTTTCTAGTTCCATACATTTGCCTGTAAATTTCATGATGTCATTGTTTTTAATAGCTGAATATTAATCTGTTGGGTAATATACTACATTTTATTTATTCAATCTTCTGTTGAGGACATCTAGGTTGCTCCAGGTTCTGGCTATTACAAATAAAGTTGCTATAAACATATTTGAGCATATTTGAGCAAATGTCCTTGTGGTATGGAGCATCCTTTGTGTGTATGCCCAAAAGTGGTATAACTAATTCTTGAAGTAGATTGGTTCCCAATTTTCTGAGAAACTGCTACATTGATTTCCAAAGTAAGTGTACATATTTTCACTCCTACCAGTGGTGCTTGAGTATAGTTGGAGGCTCCTCGTTCACTACCTAGCCACCCAAAATAATTACTCAGAAACTATATTAATTACAGCACTACTTGGTCTATTAGCTTATGCATAATTCTAGCTCACTCTGACATCTTAAACCAAACCATCTCTATTAATCGATGTATCACCATGAGGTCATGTCCTAGCAATAAGTTTCCAGCTTCTGTCTCCTCCTGTGGCTACATGGTGTCTCACTGATTCTGCCTTCTTTCTCCCAGCATTAATTTAGTTTTTCTGCCTTGCTCTACTCTGCCCTGACATAGGCCCAAGAAGTTTCTTTATTAACCAATGGCATTCACAGCATACAGAGGGAAATCTCATATCACTTCCCCTTTTTTTTTTTTTTTTTTTTTTTTTTTTGGTTTTTCGAGACAGGGTGTCTCTGTGGTTTTGGAGCCTGTCCTGGAACTAGCTCTGTAGACCATGCTGGTCTCAAACTCACAGAGATCCGCCTGCCTCTGCCTCCCGAGTGCTGGGATTAAAGGCGTGCGCCACCATCGCCTGGCTATCACTTCCCTTTTTTTGCCTAAATAAAAAGGAAGATTTTAACTTTAACATAGTGAAATTACATATAACAAAATGGGTATCAAGCAAGAATTACAATTATAATATTTATATTTACTTTATCTTTTATCGTAACTAAGGCAAACTATAATTATAACTATCTATTGTTCAATTCCATCAAAGACTCCAGAAGAATATAATATTACCTAAATTAACAAGAAGTACATTGTAGGCAGCTTACATCTCGCTCAAAGTTCTTTTGTAACATTGGGGTACCCATCTTCAGCCTAGAGGCCCATAGTATCCAGCAGAATTTTCCAGGAAGTAGGAAATTTGAAGATCTCCTATGCCTTGTATTGGCAAAGTTCACCAGATGCTTTCTTCTGTGTCTTACAGAATGTTTTGCAGATTCTTTCATGAAGCAGGAACCCCTAAGGACCATCTCACTTTTAGGAAAGTTCAGCAGTCATTTTTCTGTAGATCTTGCATGTCAAGTTCATACAGCATAACGTTAATCAGTCCTGGCAATAGCAATTTCTTGCACAAATGGCTAGCAAACTCTATAAGGAACCTCTTCGATGCCCATCTTCCTCTTGAAGTTATTGGTGCTGCCAGGAACAGATGTGTCTCATTGTCAAGAAAAGTCCTAAGTTCTTAAAACATTTTAAATGCCATATTCTGAAGGTCTCAGAAAGATTTGAAGAATAGGCGCTTTGTTTACGAACTACCCAACCTGCACGGAGATCTGATCTCGGCACCAGGAGAGACAGCAGTGCGGTGAGTTTGTGACTGGACAGGGAACTCTGAAGTTCCTCATCCCCCTCCCTATACTCCCCGGGCTCCCTGCAGGGGCTCTACCCCCCCATACTGCCTCTCTCTTCTTGTCCCACCCAGCTTGCATCCAGAACCCTTCTTCCTTCTGTCCCCTTTCCTCTTTGGGCACATAACACCATCCAGCTCAGTCTGTCTGGCGCTGGGGGCAAATCCTCAGGGCAAGTAGGCAGGCGAGACCTCCTTTGTCTCACTGGCCCGCCTGCACCAACCAAGGTAGGCACTTTGTTTACGAACTACCCAACCTGCAGGGAGATCTGATCTCGGCACCAGGAGAGACAGCAGTGCGGTGAGTTTGTGACTGGACAGGGAACTCTGAAGTTCCTCATCCCCCTCCCTATACTCCCCGGACTCCCTGCAGGGGCTCTACCCCCCATACTGCCTCTCTCTTCTTGTCCCACCCAGCTTGCATCCAGAACCCTTCTTCCTTCTGTCCCCTTTCCTCTTTGGGCACATAACACCATCCAGCTCAGTCTGTCTGGCGCTGGGGGCAAATCCTCAGGGCAAGCAGGCAGGCGAGACCTCCTTTGTCTCACTGGCCCGCCTGCACCAACCAAGGTAGGCGCTTTGTTTACGAACTACCCAACCTGCACGGAGATCTGATCTCAGCACCAGGAGAGACAGCAGTGCGGTGAGTTTGTGACCAGCGGAGGCGGAAGCAGCCCTGGACAGGGAACTCTGAAGTTCCTCATCCCCCTCCCTATACTCCCCGGGCTCCCTGCAGGGGCTCTACCCCCCCCATACTGCCTCTCTCTTCTTGTCCCACCCAGCTTGCATCCAGAACCCTTCTTCCTTCTGTCCCCTTTCCTCTTTGGGCACATAACACCATCCAGCTCAGTCTGTCTGGAGCTGGGGGCAAATCCTCAGGGCAAATAGGCAGGCGAGACCTCCTTTGTCTCACTGGCCCGCCTGCACCAACCAAGGTAGGCGCTTTGTTTACAAACTACCCAACCTGCATGGAGATCTGATCTCGGCACCAGGAGAGACAGCAGTGCGGTGAGTTTGTGACCAGCGGCAGCGGAAGCAGCCCTGGAATGGGAACTCTGAAGTTCCTCATCCCCCTCCCTATACTCCCTGGGCTCCCTGCAGGGGCTCTATACCCCGCATACTGCCTCTCTCTTCTTGTCCCACCCAGCTTGCATCCAGAACCCTGCTTCCTTCTGCCCCCTTTCCTCTTTGGGCACATAACACCATCCAGCTCAGTCTGTCTGGCGCTGGGGGCAAATCCTCAGGGCAAGTAGGCAGGCGAGACTTCCTTTGTTTCACCGGCCTGCCTGCAACAAGCAAGGAGAGACATCACTAGAACACCAGGAGAGCTAGCACTGCAGAGAGCAATCACTGGGAAGGTACATCAGTAGGCAAGGAGACCTGATCCGGTAAAAGAACATCCAGAGGGGAGCATTCGGAGAAAGAGATGGGCAGGCGCCAATGCAAGAATTTACCTAACAATCTGAAAAACTATATGAAACCACCAGAACCCAGCGACCTCCCAACAGGTGGACATGAACACCTTAATCATGAAGAGGTAGATAAAATTGACTTTATGAAAGTGATTGACGCCCTTAAACAACATGTAAAAAATGCCCTTATAGAAATGGATGAGAAGTATAACAGAAAGTTTGAAGAATTGAGTAAATCAGTGAATGATACCCTAGGAAACCAAGGAAAAACAATCAAACAGATAATGGAAACAGTTCAGGACTTAAAAACTGAAATGGAGGCAAAGAAGAAAACACAAACAGAAGGCCAGCTGGACAGGGAAAATCTAGGTAAACGAATAGAGACTACAGAAGCAAGCATAACCAACAGAATACAAGAGATAGAAGAAAGAATCTCAGATTCTGAAGATACCATAGAGAAAATAAACACGCTGATCAAAGAAAACAGCAAGGCCAACAAATTCTCATCACAACATTCAGGAAATATGGGACACAATAAAAAGACCAAACCTAAGAATAATAGGAATAGAAGAAGGAGAAGAAGTGCAGCTCAACGGTCCAGAAAATATATTTAATAAAATTACAGAAGAAAACTTTCCCAACCTAAAGAAAGATATACCTATGAAGGTTCAAGAAGCATACAGAACACCGAATAGGCTGGATCAAAAAAAACCATCCTCTCGCCATATAATAATCAAAACACAAAGCATACAGAATAAAGAAAGAATACTAAGAGCAGCAAAGGAAAAAGGCCAAGTTACTTATAAAGGTAAACCTATCAGACTTACACCTGACTTCTCTATGGAAACCATGAAAGCCAGAAGGTCCTGAATAGATGTACTGCAGAAACTAAGAGACCATGGATGCAAGCCCAGACTGCTATACCCAGCCAAGCTTTCGTTCACTATAAATGGAGAAAACAAAATTTTCCAGGATAAAAACAAATTTAAACAATACGTAGCCACAAATCCAGCCTTACAGAAAGTAATAGAAGGAAAATCACTAACCAAGGAGTCCAACAATGACCACAATATCTCAGACAACTAGAGACCCTTCACCAGCGCAACACAAAGAAGGGGAACACACAAAATTTACAACTTAAAAAATGATCGGAGTTAACAACCACTGGTCATTAATATCACTTAATGTCAATGGACTAAACTCTCCTATAAAAAGACACAGACTAAGAGATTGGATACGAAAACAGGATCCAACATTCTGCTGTTTACAAGAAACACACCTCAACCACAAAGACAGGCACTTACTCAGAGTAAAGGGTTGGGATAAGGCTTATCAAGTAAATGGACCTAAGAAACAAGCAGGGGTGGCCATACTAATTTCTAACAAAGTTGACTTCAAACTTAAATCAATCAGGAGAGATGGAGAGGGACATTTTCTACACATAACAGGAACAATTCATCAGGATGAAGTCTCAATCCTGAATATCTATGCCCCTAATATAAAAGCACCCACGTACGTAAAAGAAACATTGTTAAAACTCAAGGCAGCCATCAAACCGCACACATTAATAGTAGGAGACTTTAATACTCCTCACTCACCAATGGACAGGTCAAGTAGACAGAAACCTAACAGAGAAATAAGAGAATTAATGGAGGTAATGAATCAAATGGACTTAACAGACATCTATAGAATATTCCACCCAAATAGGAAAGAATATACCTTCTTCTCTGCAGCTCATGGAACCTTCTCAAAAATTGACCACATACTCGGTAACAAAGCAAACATCCACAGTTACAAAAAAATATTAATAACCACCTGTATCTTATCAGATCACCATGGATTAAAGCTAGAATTCAGCAACAATGCTACCCCCAGAAAGCCTACAAACTCATGGAAACTGAATAGTCAACTACTGAACCATACCTGGATTAAGGAAGAAATAAAGAAAGAAATTAAACTCTTCCTTGAAGACAATGAAAATAAAGAAACAACATACTCAAACCTATGGGACACTATGAAAGCAGTTCTGAGAGGAAAGTTCATAGCACTAACTGCCCACTTAAAGAAAACAGAGAAAGCACACATTGGAGACTTAACAGCCCACCTGAAAGCTCTAGAAAAAAAAGAAGCAGACTCACCTAGAAGGGGTAGAAGACTGGAAATAATCAAACTGAGGGCTGAAATCAACAAAATAGAAACACAGAAAACAATTGAAAGAATCAATGAATCAAAAAGCTGGTTCCTGGAGAAAATCAACAAGATTGATAAACCCCTATCCAAACTAATCAAACGGCAGAGAGAGAATTTGCAAATTAATAAGATCAGAAATGAAAAGGGAGACATAACCACAGACACAGAGGAAATTCAGAGAATCATTAGATCTTACTACAAAAGCCTGTATGCCACAAAACTGGAAAATGTAAAAGAAATGGACGCTTTTTTAGATAAATACCATTTACCAAAGTTAAACCAGGACCAGGTGAACAACCTAAATAGACCTGTTAGTCATGAAGAATTAGAAGCTGTTATCAAAAACCTCCCTTCCAAAAAAAGTCCAGGACCAGATGGTTTCAATGCGGAATTCTACCAGAACTTCCAAGAAGACCTAATACCTATTCTCCTTAATGTATTTCACAATATAGAAACAGAAGAGTCATTGCCAAATTCCTTTTATGAAGCTACAGTAACTCTGATACCAAAACCACACAAAGACCCAACCAAGAAAGAGAATTACAGGCCAATCTCACTCATGAACATCGACGCAAAAATCCTCAACAAAATTCTGGCAAACCGAATCCAAGAACACATTAGAAAAATTATCCATTATGATCAAGTAGGCTTCATACCAGAGATGCAGGGCTGGTTTAACATACGCAAATCTATCAATGTAATCCATCATATAAATAAACTGAAAGAAAAAAACCATATGATCGTTTCATTAGATGCTGAAAAAGCATTTGACAAAATTCAACATCCCTTTATGATAAAAGTCTTAGAGAGATTAGGGATACAAGGGTCATACCTAAATATAATTAAAGCTATATACAGCAAGCCGACAGCTAATATCAAATTAAATGGAGAGAAACTTAAAGCCATTCCACTAAAATCAGGAACACGCCAAGGCTGTCCACTCTCTCCATACCTCTTCAATATAGTTCTCGAAGTTTTAGCAATAGCAATAAGACAACATAAGGGGATAAAGGGGATTCAAATTGGAAAGGAAGAAGTTAAACTTGCATTATTTGCAGATGATATGATAGTGTACATGAGCGACCCCAAAAACTCATCCAAAGAACTCCTACAGCTGATAAACGCCTTTAGTAATGTGGCAGGATACAAGATCAACTCCAAAAAATCAGTCGCCCTCTTATACACAAAGGATCTGGAAGCAGGGAGAGAAATAAGAGAATCATCACCTTTCACGATAGCCACAAACAGCATAAAATATCTTGGGGTAACTCTAACCAAGGAAGTGAAAGATCTATTAGACAAAAACTTTAAGGCATTGAAGAAAGAAATTGAAGAGGATACCAGAAAATGGAAGGATCTCCCTTGCTCTTGGATTGGGAGAATCAACCTAGTAAAAATGGCAATTCTACCAAGGGCAATTTATAGATTCAATGCAATCCCCATTAAAATCCCATCAAAATTCTTCACAGATCTTGAAAGGACAATAATCAACTTTATATGGAGAAACAAAAAACCCAGGATAGCCAAAACAATCTTATACAATAAAGGAACTTCTGGAGGCATTACCATCCCTGACTTCAAACTCTATTACAGAGCTACAGTAATGAAAACAGCGTGGTACTGGCATAAAAACAGAGAAGTCGACCAATGGAATCGTATAGAAGACCCGGATTTTAACCCACAAACCTATGAACAACTGATTTTTGATAAAGGAGCTAAAAGTATAAAATGGAAGAAAGAAAGCATCTTCAACAAATGGTGCTGGCACAATTGGATGTCAACCTGTAGAAGAATGAAAATAGACCCATATCTATCACCATGCACAAAACTCAAGTCCAAATGGATCAAAGACCTCAATATCAATCTGAACACACTGAACCTGATAGAAGAGAAAATGGGAAGTACCCTACAACATATGGGCACTGGAGATCGCTTCCTATGTATAACCCCAGCAGTACAGACATTAAGGGCAACATTGATTAAATGGGACCTCCTGAAACTGAGAAGCTTCTGTAAAGCAAAGGACACTGTCATTAAGACAAAAAGGCAGCCTACTGACTGGGAGAAGATCTTCACCAACCCCGCAACAGACAAAGGTCTGATCTCCAAAATATATAAAGAACTCAAGAAACTAGACTTTAAAAGGATAATTAACCCAATTAAAAAATGGGGCACTGAACTGAACAGAGAATTCTCAACAGAAGAAGTTAAAATGGCCAAAAGATACTTAAGGTCATGCTCAACCTCCTTAGCGATCAGAGAAATGCAAATCAAAACAACTTTGAGATATCATCTTACACCTGTCAGAATGGCTAAAATCAAAAACACCAAGGATAGCCTTTGCTGGAGAGGTTGTGGAGAAAGGGGTACCCTCATCCATTGCTGGTGGGACTGCAAACTTGTGCAACCACTTTGGAAATCAGTGTGGCGGTTTCTCAGAAAAATTGGGATCAACCTACCCCTGGACCCAGCAATACCACTCTTGGGAATATACCCAAGAGATGCCCTATCATATGACAAAAGCATTTGTCCAACTATGTTCATAGCAGCATTATTTGTAATAGCCAGAACCTGGAAGCATCCTAGATGCCCTTCAATGGAAGAATGGATGAAGAAATTGTGGAATATATACACATTAGAGTACTACTCTGCGGTAAAAAACAATGACTTCTCGAATTTTGCATGCAAATGGATGGAAATAGAAAATACGATCCTTAGTGAGGTAACCCAGACCCAAAAAGAAGAACATGGGATGTACTCACTCATAATTGGTTTCTAGCCATGGATAGGGGCCACTGAGTCTATAATTTGTGATCCTAAAGAAGCTAAACAAGAGGGTAAACCCAAGTAAAAACATATAGATATCCTCCCAGCTATGGGAAATAGACATGACTGATGGGCAAAAAATTGGAATCTTGGGGGTGGGGTGGGATGGGGATGAGGGGTGATGGGGAGAGAAAAGTGTGAAGGAGAGGATGAGGGGAATGGGGGAATCGGGGTGATTGGGGATAAAGGAAGGTTGGATAGGGGAGCAGGGAAACTCATACCTTAGGTAAGGGAGCCACCTAAGGGGTGGCAAGAGACTTGAACTTGGAATGGCTACCAGATGCCCAGGGCAATGTCACCAGTTAGTTCATTGGGGCACCTGAGGATAGGGAACCTGAAATGAACCTATCCTATAATCATACTGATGAATATCTTGCATATCGCCATAGAACCTTCATCTAGCGATGGATGGAGATAGAGCCAGAGACCCACACTGGAGCACCGGACTGAGCTCCCAAGGTTATAATGAGGAGCAGAAGGAGAGAGAACATGAACAAGGAAGTCAGGACCATGAGGGGTGCACCCAACCACTGAGACAGTGGGGCCGATCTATTGGGAGCTCACCAAGGTCAGCTGGACTGCTACTGAAAAAACATGGGATAAAACCGGACTCTCGGAATGTGGCGGACAATGAGAGCTGACGAGAGGCCAAGGAGAATGGCACAGGAACTTTCAACTGGCAATAGATCGAGAGAGAGACAGAGACCCAAATTGGAGCAATGGTCTGAGCTCTTAAGGTCCAAATGAGTAGCAGAAGGAGGGAGAACATGAGCAAGGAAATCAGGACCACGAGGCGTGCACCCACCCACTGTAACAGTGGAACTGATCTATTGGGAGCTCTTCAAGGCCAGCTGGACTGGGACTGAATAAGCATGGGTTGAAACTGGACTCTCTGAACATGGCGGACAATGAAGGCTGATGAGAAGCCAAGGACAATGGCACTAGGTTTCGATCCTAATACATGAACTGGCTTTGTGGGAGCTTAGCCTGTTTTGATGCTCACCTTCCTGGGCCTGGATGGAAGTGGGAGGACCTTGGTCTTCCTGTAGGGCAGGGAATTTGGACTGCTCTTCAGTATCGAGAGGGAGGGGGAATGGACTGGGGGGAGGAGAAGAGGAGTGGGGATGGGGGAGGGGAGTGGGGGGAGGGGGCAATGTGTGGGAGGAGGGGAGGGAAATGGGAAACGGGGAGCAGTTGGAAATTTTAATTAAAAAAGAATAAAAAAAAAGATTTGAAGAATAGCTATCTAATATATATATATATATTATATATAATATATATATATGGAAAACCTAACATGACTACAAGCTCTACTATTATAGATGATTATCTATTAACCTATCTTTCTTAATCATACATTACATTTTTAATGAGTTTCACAAGCATAATACCTTAATCAAGAGCATATATATATATATATATATATGTGTGCTTTAAATTTGTATAAAAAAACAAGATCCATACCAATGCAAAGCATTCCTCTCTATAACATATCTCCCTTTAAATGTAAACAAATATTTATAAATAATCATTTAGGGAATTTGGACATAGTTCTCTCCAAACTGCTTCCTGCTTTTTGTTGGTCAAATGTCGTGATAGGAGCGGTGGGCTGCATTCCCGCCCAGCTCCCTGCACAGCTAGCTTTACACCCAAAATAACAACACACAAATTGTATTCTTTTAAACACTGCCTGGCCCATTAGTTTCAGCCTCTTATTGGCTAATTCTCACATCTTGCTTTAACCCATATTTAGTAATCTGTATAGCACCACAAGGTGGTGGCTTACCGGGAAAGATCTCAACCTGTGTCTGTCTCAGAGAGGAGAGGCATGGCGACTGACTCACTTCCCTTCTTCCCAGCATTTTGTTCTGTCTACTCCACCCACCTATGTTCTGACCTATCAGGCCAAGCAGTTTCTTTATTAATTAACCAATGAAAGTAACACATAGACAGATGACCCTCCTCCATCAGGCAAAATTTGGGTGGGGGGGGAGTTCAAAAACTTTTGGGGGAATCTTGATTCATCAAACCTCATTCATCTGGAAGGAATCCACAGGTTTTCATTCTCTATGGAAACAAAAACAGAACATCTTTTCCAAAATAACATATTCTTATACCCAAATTTTGAAGTCAAGATACCTTTAAATTTTATGTGGTTTAGCTTAGCAGCCTGTACAGTGAAATGTCTCTCTGTACTTAGCCTATACACAGCCAAAAATTCAAAGAAAACACAATAATATACATGATCCAGACTTTATGTGTATATTCCATCTTTATGTGGTTTATTTTTCATCATTCCCTTAATCTATGACTGTACTCTGCTTCTTTAAAGACTTTGTTTTATTTTTTAAAACTATTTACTTCCTTTAATAACTGTCTATATTCTTATTCTTCTTTCTCCCAAGCCTATGTACATTTATCCAACACCATGACCCATTTAGAGGTCTTTTCCATCTGTACTTGTCTTTATTGTGTGTATCTGTAATTATTTTTTGACCAGGAGCACTTTTTTTAATGCTAACTGGGCATGGCTAGAACCAAGGCTGCTTTGCCTTTTGACTCTGCCCAGTTAAACATGGTGGAAGCATATTCATTACCTCTCTGAGCTGTGCACACCACCACAGTTCCAGATATGCAGTGGGTCTATGTTGTGCCATTAAGCAGTTTGTAACACACTGCTCACAAATCCCATTCAAATGCTTGACTTCCTGAAAGAGCCAGAGTTCGTGCTGGCAGCATGAATCAGGAAGCCACTGTTTCTTAACCATGTGGTTTCTCTTGCTGCTAATGCTGACTTAGGAAGACCTCTATTAAAAGAGCCACGGCCCCCCTGCTTGTGACAGTAAACAAACGCCACCTGAAAAAAAAATGCAGCTATACTTTGTTTTTTGTGTCTAGAATTCCTTTCCAAGCTCTCTTGGGTTTTATATGGATTTAGCTGGCACACATTGGAGTGCCAATCTGAAGTCAAAGGATGCTCATTTATTTCTCAGCTTACCTATATAATCACTCAGGAACTATATTACTCACAATTATTTGGGCTATTAGCTTATGCATATTTCTAGCTCACCCTTACATCTTAAATCAACCTATCTCTATTAATCTGTGCATCACAATGAGGTCATGGCCTACCAGCAAGTTTCCAGCTTTTGTCTCCTCCTATCGCTACATGACATCTTACTGACTCTGTCTTATTTCTCCCAGCATTCAGTTTAGTTTTCCCACCTCGCTCTATTCTACCCTGTCATAGGCACAAGCAGTTTCTTTATTAACCAATGGCATCTATAGTATACAGAGGAGAATCCCAAATCAGTTGAGTATTCCATTTGCTCTACATACTCTTATATTTTTGGTTGTGAGCCTAGCATTTTTAATGACTGAGCCATCACGTCCTCACCAGCATGAGCTGTCAATTGTGTTATTCTTCTTAGCCATTCTGACAAGTATAAAGTAGAATCTCAGAGGTATTTTGATTTGCATTTTATTTATGGCTAAGGATGTTGAACATTTCTTAAAGTGTTTCTCAGTCACTTGAGATTCCTCTATTGAGAATTATTTGTTTCTATCTGTACCCCATTTTTCAGTTTGATATTTTGGGGTTTTTATATCTATTTTCTTGAGTCCTTTATATATTTTGCATGTTAGTGCTCTATTAATTATATGTGGAGTTGGTAAAAAAATAATTTCCATTCTGTGGACTGCCACTCTGTCTGATTGGTGTTATCCTTTGCTTTATAAAAGCTCATCAGTTTTACAAGGTCCCATTTATTAATTTTTGTTAATCTCATGTGTCTGTCCTATTGGTGTTCTGTTCAGAAAGCTGTCTACTGTGTCAATGTGTTCAAGGAAGTTCCTTACTTTTGCTTCTATCAGGTTCAGTGTATCTGTTTTTATATTGGGGTCTTTGATCCATTTGGACTTGTGTGTTATACAGGGTGATAAGTATGGATCGATTTGTATTATTCTATATGTACCGAAAAATTCTGATCAGTGCCAATTGTTGAAGGTGCTGTCTTTTTATTAGTGTGTATTTCTGGCTTCTTTATTGAAAATTATGTATCCATATGTGTTTTGATTTATTTTTGGATAATCAATTCAGTTCCATTGATGAACATGTCTGATTTTGTGCCAACACCATACTTTTTATTTCTGTAGCTCTATAATACAAGTTGAAATTAGGAATGGTGACATCTCCCACAGTTCTTTTATTCTTCAGGATTTTTTTAAGCAATCATGGGGTTTTGTGGGTTTTTTTCTTTATGATGTTGAAAATTGTTCTTTACAGTTCTCTAAGAATCATATTGAGATTTTGATGGGGGAATTTTATTGAATTCCATTCTATAGGGTGGCCATTTTACTATGTTAATCCTACTGATCCATGAGCATGCAAGATCTTTGCATCTTCTGATATCTTCTTCAATTTCTTTCTTCAGAGATAAAGTTTTATCATATAAGATTTTCACTTGCTTTGTTACAGTTACCCCAAGATATTTTATATGATTTGAGGATATTGTGAAAGATGTTTCCTGATTTCTTTCTCAGTCCATTTGACCTGTGTATATAGAAGGGCTAACTATTTTTATTAAGTTAACCTTGTATCCAGTTACTTTGCTAAAGGTGTCTATCAGATGTAGAACTTCCACCGGGTCTTTAGCATTACTTATGTATACTATCATATCATCTGCAAATAAAGTTACTTTAACGTTTTCCGTTCTAATTCTTAATCCCCTTGATATCCTTTGGTTATCTTATTTTTCTAGTTAACACTTCAAATACTATATTGAATAGATATGGAGAGAGTGGACAACCCCATCTTTGTAGGGTAAACAGCCCACTGAAGTAGGAAACCAACCAATCCCTGAGCACTCTGACTCTGAACTCAGAACCAGTGAAAGAAACACACTCTGGATCTGAAACCTGAGCCAAGGAAAGAAACACCCTTAGCCCTGAACCCAGTATCAAAGAAACATGCCCTTGCTCTGAAACCAGTGCCAAAGAAACACACATTGTCCTAGAATCAGAACCAGTGAAAGAAATATGTTCAGGTCCTAAGATTAGAGTCAAAAGGGTAAAAGGAACAGTGAAAGAAACACAGTTTGGTCCTGAGATCAGAGTCATTTTTGCCCCTGACCAACTAACCAACTGAACAACTGAAAGAACTGATTCCTGGGCAGGAAACCAATCACTGACCACCCTGACTCTGAACACAGAGCCAGTGAAAGAAACATACCTTGAATCTGAGACCTCACCTAGGGAAATAAACATCTTTATCCCTGAACCTAGGACTAAAGAAACATGCCCCAACTCTGAAACCAATGCCAAAGAAACACACTTTGTTCCTAGAATCAGAGCCAGTAAAAGAAATATGCCCTGGCCCTAAGATTTGAGTCAAAAGGTTAAAAGGACCAGTGAAAGAAACACAGATTGGCCATGAAATTAGAGCCATCTCTGCCCCTGACCACCTAAACTAACAAATCCCTGAGCAAGGAGAACTAACTACTTCCTCTTCTCCCTAGGAAAACTCTACCCCTAAGAAGCCCTATATAAACCTCTTTGTTTGGTTAGAGGCTGTGTTTTACAACCCCTCCCTCCTGGAAAAGGCAGCCACTCTCCTGGACCCCCAAATAAATCTCTTTCTCAAAAGAGTCTTGGGTGATGATCTCCATTCACCAGCACAGAACAGAAGAACCTAGCTGGGATGCCCCTTAGGAGACTGAGCTGAAAAACCTTGCTGAGACACTCCCTTAGGGGTGTGTTGAGCAAGGCTAAGAAGAAGAGAAAAACAGAAGAATCTTCCTGTGACATTCCCTAAGGGAGGATGAGCAAGACAGCAGAAAAAGTAACAGCCAGAGGAGATTGCTATATTTCTGCATGTGTTTCCCCTTTATCAGAGTGTTAGCAAAAGAAGTAACATCTTGGGCCAGAGAAGAACCGGATAGCTCTTCTAGGGGGTTCTCATAAGGGAACTAAGCAGAACTCAGCTATAGGGGCTCTCCAGGATGGAGCTGTCTTATTTTGGTTCCTGTGGAGGCCCAAAAATGTGAGCCTATTTCCACTTTGTCTGAAGGTCAGAGAGTTTTAACTTGTTCAAAGTTGTTGACAAGTATGGCTACACATCTTGACCTAGGGTATGATTACTTGGTCTTTTTGACATTAAAATAGCCTGTATAGGTATATCCACAACACCCTGAACAATGGTCAGGATATTAAAGCATACTTCTGCTCCTTCTTTTGAAATAGGTTTGACCTTGGGAGTGACTGACTTCAGGATACTTGGTCTAGGGTGGGTTCACTGCCTAAACAACAAAAGGTTAATGACTTGATGTCTCAAAGTAGTGAAGTAAATAACTGTTCTAGTTGTGTTTTGTATCATGTTAAAGCAGTCTTTTGTCTTCTTTCCCCTGTTGTATTGGGGTATAAAAGTGTATAGAAAATTAAACACAGGTGGATTTCAGTATTCACTGGAACTCCCTCCTGGTACTATCCTGTGTTTTCTGTTTTATTATTTTCACTTATGTCTTTGTTCTCTTTACTATTTTTCTAGTCCCCATGTTCCTACCCTGATAACTAGTAGTTTGTCAAAGCTGTTCCCTGACAGGTTTCAGCCTCCATTGGAGCTCTAGGGAGCCCAGCTTCCTGATAAGTCAGGACACCTTTCCTCCAGGGCTGAGATGACCTATTGCAGCTTTGCCCCCCCCAGACCTGTCCTATTGTGACTTTAAGTATAGCCTGGCTTCCTGATAAGCCAAGATATATTTGCAACTCCAGAGCTGTAACACTCACATTCCCCTACACTCTTATTCCTAATTTTAGTGAAATTGCTTTGAATGTCTTTCTATTTAGAATGATTTTGGTAACAGAATTGCTGTAAATTACCTATATGATGCTTAGGTATGCCCTTATATCCCTAATCTCTTTAGGACTTTTCTCATGAAGGAGAGTTGGATTTTGTCAAAGGAATTTTCTGTACCTAATGAGGTGATCATGTGGTTTTGTCTTTTAGTTTTCGCATAGGGTAGATTATAATTGTTGATTTCTGTATGTTTATTGAACCTTCCATGCATCTCTGGGATGAAGCCTGCTTGATCATGGTGGATGATCTTGTTGATGTGTTCTTTGATTCAGCTAGCAAGTATTTATTTATTGGGTATTTATGCATTTATGTTCATAATTGAAATTGATCTGTAATTCTCTTTCTTTGTTGAGTGTAATGCTAAAAATAAAATTGCTGCAGGTCCCCAAGCTTCAGCAGTGAGCAGTGGGTCCTGAGAGCAGCCAGTCAAGGCAGGGACAATGCAGTTCCCCATGTGGCTGCAGTGGGCCACAAGGGGCAGCAAGTCCCAGGCAGGGAGAGACAGATGGATAGGCACGCCACGAGACCATGCCACAGGTCTCCAAAAGCAGCTGGTCCCTGGCAGGGAGCCATGTGGCGGGCAAGAGACAAATGGATAGGCACACCATGCAGAGTTAGGTCCTGAGGGGCTCAGTGGCAGAAACGCTGCAGGTCCCTGAGCAGCAGCAAGTGGGTCACGGGACATGAGACCACACAGCAGATCTCCAAGCAGTGGTAGGCAGTGGGCAGCAGGTCCTGAGAGCAGCCTGTCCCAGGCAGCGACAGCACAGTTCCCCAAGTGGCTACAGTGGGCCACAAGTCACAGTAAATCCCAGGCAGGGACCCACTTGGTGGATGAGAGCCTTCAACTGGGCAGCCAGTCCCACAAGGAGAGACAGAAGTAAGGGCACACCACAAGACCATGCTGCAGGTCTCTGAAGGCAGCTGGTCTTGGGCAGGGAGCCATACAGCAGGCAAGAGACAGATGGATAGGCACACCATGCAAACTGAGGTTGGATATTTATTTAGTGGGTTATGAAAGGGAAAGGGAAAAAGGAGAAGATCAGAGAGAGAGAGAGAGAGAGAGAGAGAGAGAGAGAGAGAGAGAGAGGAGGGGGAAGGGGAAAAGTGGGGAGAAGGGAGAGACAGAAACTGCCTCTTTGAGAGGGAGACAGAAAAAGAAGGGACTTAGGCTGGAAGCTGAAGATCAGCTTGCCTGGTGGGGGGGTGGGGCATGGGTATGGCTTGTCTCTTAAAGGGACAGACCAGACTATTACATTGAGTCTTCGTACATTTTGGCTATCAGTATAACTGTGACCTCATAAAACAAATTGAGAAAAGTTTTTTTTTCTGTTTCTATTTTGTGAAATAATTTGAGGAGTGTAAGTGATAACTATTCTTTGTAATCTGGTGTAATTCTGCACTAAAGCCAACTGGCAATGGGCTTTTTCTTTGGTTGGTAGGCTTTTAATAACTGCTTCCATTTTGCTAGGTATTATAAGCTTATTTAAACTGTTTTTCTGATCTTGATTTAACTTCAGTAAGTGGTACTTATTGAGAAAATTATATATTTCTTTTAAATTTTCCACTTTGATGGAATATGACTTTTTAAATATATTCTTATGATCTCTGTATTTCCTCAGTGTCTGTTGTTCATGCCCCTTTTTATTCCTGATTTTCTTAATTTGAATATTCTCTCTCTGACATTTATTTAGTTTGGGTAAGGGTTTGTCTATCTTGTTGATTTTCTCAAAGAACCAACTCTTTGTTTTACTTATTCTTTACATTGTTCTCTTTGTTTCTGTTTTATTGATTTCAGCTCTCAGTTCATTATTTTTTGCAGTCTACCCCCTTTAGTTTTGCTTACTTCATATCATTCTACAGTTTTGGGGTGTGCTCTTAAGTTGCTTGTATAAGACCTCTTCAACTTTTTTCATATAGGCATTTAGTGCTATGAACTTTCTTTTTAGCATTTCTTTCTTCATGTCCCATATATTAGGGTATGTTGTATTACTCACTCTCATTGAATTCTAGGAATTCTTTGATTTTTGTATTTATTCCTACTTTGGCCCAGTAGTCATTCACTACGAAGTTGTTCTGTTCTAGTGGAGACACATTGCCCTGGCTATTTGTGATTATGTATTTACGCTGGTATCTTGGTATATAAGCATCTGGGTTTGTGATTATTATAGTCTAGGTGCTGATTTTTTTTTTTTTTTTTGGTTTTTCGAGACAGGGTTTCTCTGTGTTTTTTTTTATATTTATTTTTTTATTGAAAAAAAAATCCTCCGCCTGCTTCCCGCCTCCCATCTCCCTCCCCCTCCTCCCGCCCCTCTCCCCCTCCCCCCACTCCTCTTCTCCTCCCTCTCCAGTCCCTGGAGCAGTCAGGGTTCCCTGCCCTGTAGAAAGTCCAAGTTCGTCCCCCCTCCATCCATACCCAGGAAGTTGAACATCCAAACTGTCTAGGCTCCCACAAAGCCAGAACCTGAAGTAGGATCAAAACCCCATGCCATTGTCCTTGGCCTCTCGTCAGCTCTCATTGTCCGCCATGTTCAGAGAGTCCGGTTCTATCCCATGCTTTTTCAGTCACAGTCCAGCTGGCCCTGGTGAGCTCCCAATAGATCAGCCCCACTGTCTCAGTGGGTGTGTGCACCCCTCGTGGTCCTGACTTCATTGTACATGTTCTCCCTCCTTCTGCTCCTCATTAGGACCTTGGGAGCTCAGTCCGGTGCTCCAGTGTGCGTCTCTGTCTCTATCTCCATCTATCGCTAGATGAAGGTTCTATGGTGATATGCAAGATATTCATCAGTATGGCTATAGGATAGGTTCATTTCAGGTTCCCTATCCTCAGGTGCCCAAGGAACTAACTGGGGACATTGCCCTGGGCATCTGGTAGCCCAAGTTCAAGTCTCTTGCCAACCCTTAGGTGGTTCCCTTAACTAAGATATGAGTTTCCCTGCTCCCCTATCCAACCTTCCTATATCCCCAATCATCCCGTTTCCCCAAGTTCCCCTCATCCTCTCCTTCACATTTTTCTCTCTCCATCTCCCCTTACCCCCATCCCACCCTACCCCCAAGATTCCAATTTTTTGCCCGGCAATCTTGTCTATTTCCCATAGCCAGGAGGATAACTATATGTTTTTCCTTGGGTTTGCCCTCTTGGTTAGCTTCTTTAGGACCACAAATTATAGACTCAGCGGCCCCCTATCCATGGCTAGAAACCAATTATGAGTGAGTACATCCCATGATCTTCTTTTTGGGTCTGGGTTACCTCACTCAGGATAGTATTTTCTATTTCCATCCATTTGCATGCAAAATTTGAGAAGTCATTGTTTTTTACTGCAGAGTAGTACTCTAATTGTGTATATATTCCACACTTTCTTCATCCATTCTTCCATTGAAGGACACCTAGGATGCTTCCAGGTTCTGGCTATTACAAATAATGCTGCTATGAACAAATGCTTTTGTAGTATGATAGGGCATCTCTTGGGTATATTCCCATGAGTGGAATTGTTGGATCCTGAGGTACGTTGACTCCCAGTTTCCTGAGAAACCACCACACTGATTTCCAAAGTGGTTGCACAAGTTTGCATTCCCACCAACAATGGATGAGTGTTGCCCTTACTCCATTACCTCTCCAGCATAGGCTATCATTGGTGTTTTTGATTTTAGCCATTCTGACAGGTGTAAGATGGTATCTCAAAGTTGTTTTGATTTGCATTTCCCTTATCGCTAAGGAGGTTGAGCATGACCTTAAGTGTCTTTTGGCCATTTGAATATCTTCTGTTGAGAACTCTCTGTTCAGTTCAGTACCCCCATTTTTCAATTGGGTTAGTTAGAGTTTTATTTATTTATTTATTTATTTTAAAATTTATTTATTTATTTATTTTTATTCTTTTTTAATTAAAATTTCAACCTGCTCCCCGTTTCCCATTTCCCTGCCCCCTCCCACATATTGCCCCCTCCCCCGACTTCCCTCCCCCATCCCCACTCCTCTTCTCCTCCCCCCACTCCATTCCCCCTCCCCCTCAATACTGAAGAACAGGTCAAATTCCCTGCCCTGCAGGAAGACCAAGGTCCTCCCACTTCTATCTAGGTCCAGGAAGGTGAGCGTCCAAACAGGCTAAGCTCCCACAAAGCCAGTTTATGTATTAGGATCGAAACTTAGTGCCATTGTCCTTGGCTTCTCATCAGCCTTCATTGTCTGCCATGTTCAGAGAGTCCAGTTTCAACCCAATTTGGAGCAACGGTCTGAGCTCTTAAGGTACAAATTAGGAGCAGAAGGAGGGAGAACATGAGCAAGGAATCAGGACCACGAGGGGTGCACCCACCCACTATGACAGTGGAACTGATCTATTGGGAGCCCACCAAGGCCAGCTGGACTGGGACTGAATATGCATGCATTGAAACTGGACTCTCTGAACATGGCAGACAATGAAGGCTGGTTAGTTAGAGTTTTAATGTCTAGTTTCTTGAGTTCTTTATATATTTTGGAGATCAGACCTTTGTCTGATGCAGGGTTGGTGAAGATCTTCTCCCATTCAGTAGGTTGCCTTTTTGTCTTAATGACAATGTCCTTTGCATTACAGAAGCTTCTCAGTTTCAGGAGGTCCCATTTATTCATTGTTGCTCTTATTGTCTGTGCTACTGGGGTTCTATATAGGAAGTGGTCTCCTGTGCCCATGTGTTGCAGACTACTTCCCACTTTCTCTTCTATCAGGTTCAGTGTGGTCAGATATGAGTTTTGGGCATGGTGATAGATATGGATCTATTTTCATTCTTCTACAGGTTGACATCCAGTTATGTCAGCACCATTTGTTAAAGATGCTTTCTTTCTTCCATTGTATAATTTTAGCCCCTTTGTCAAAAATCAGGTGTTCGTAAGTTTGTGGGTTAATATCCAGGTCTTCGATTCGATTCCATTGGTCAACATCTCCGTTTTTATGCCAAAACCAAGGTGTTTTCATTACTGTAGCCGTGTAATAGAGTTTAAAGTCAGGGATGGTAATGCCTCCAGAAGTACTTTTTTTTAATTAATTAATTTATTTAATTATTAAAGATTTCTGCCTCTTCCCCGCCACCACCTGCCATTCCCTCCCCCTCCCCCAATCAAGTCTTCCTTCCTCCTCAGCCCAAAGAGCAAGCAGGTTTCTCTGCCCTGTGGGAGGTCCAAGGACCACCCACCCCCATCCAGGTCTATTAAGGTGAGCATCCAAACTACCTGGGCTCCCACAAAGCCATTACGTGCAATAGGATCAAGAACCCATTGCCATTGTTCTTCAGTTCTCAGTAGTCCTCATTGTCCATTATGTTCAGCGAGACCGGTTTTGTCCCATGCTTTTTCAGACCCCGGCCAGCTGGCCTTGGTGAGTTCCCGATAGAACATCCCCATTGCCTCAGTGTGTGGGTGCACCCCTTGCAGTCCTGAGTTCCTTGCTCGTGCTCACTCTTCTTTTGCTTAAAGAAAGAATATTAAGAGCTGCAAAGGAAAAAGGCCAAGTAACTTATAAAGGTAAACCGATCAGACTTACACCTGACTTCTCTATGGAAACCATGAAAGCCAGAAGGTCCTGGATAGAGGTACTACAGAAACTAAGAGACCATGGATGCAAACCCAAACTACTATACCCAGCCAAGCTATTTTCACTATCAATGGAGAAAACAAGACATTCCAGGATAAGAACAAATTTAAACAATACGTTGCCACAAATCCAGCCCTACAGAAAGTAATAGAAGGAAAATCACAACCCAAGGAATCCAACATTGCCAACACTGCCTACAATAACCCAGGCATCTAGCGACACTTCAACAGCACAACTCAAAGAAGGGAGACACAGAAGTACTTTTATTGTATAGGATTGTTTTGGCTATCCTAGGTTATTTGCTTTTCCATAAAAGTTGATTATTTTTCTCTCAAGGTCTGTGAAGAATTTTGTTGGGATTTTGATGGGGATTGCATTGAATTTATGGATTGCCTTTGGTAGAATTGCCATTTTTACTATGTTGATCCTCCCAATCCAAGAGCATGAGAGATCCTTCCATTTTCTGCTATCCTCTTCAATTTCTTTCTTCAAAGACTTAAAGTTCTTGTCAAATAGATCTTTTACTTCCTTGTTTAGAGTTACCCCAAGGTATTTATGCTGTTTGTGGCAATCATGAAAGGTTATGCTTCTCTAATTTCCCTCTCTGCTTCTTTACCTTTGTGTATAGGAGGGAAACTGATTTTTTGGAGTTGATCTTGTGTCCTGCCACATTACTAAAGGTGTTTATCAACTGTAGGAGTTCTTTGGTAGAGTTTTTGGGGTCACTTATGTACACTATCATATCATCTGCAAATAAACAATCATTTTGGGAATTTGGGCATTGTTTTCTCCAAACTACTTCCTGCTGATTGTTGGGAGAATTATTTTTTGGGTTCATGGAAACTTTTGGGGGATCTTGTTCCATCAAACTATGTTAACCTGGAAGGAGTCCACAGGTTCTCATCTTTTGTGGAAACAAATCAGAATCTTTTTTCCAAAGTACATATACTTATACTCAAATTTTTAAGTCAAGATATCTTTAAAATATATATGTTGGTATAGCTTAGCAGCCCCCAGAATCAAATATTTTTCAGCAGTTAATTCATTAACAGTCAAAAAACACAAAGAAAACACTATAATACACATAATCTAGAGTCTCTGTTTATATTCTATCTTTATGTGGTTTATTTTATATTACTTTTACTGTCTCTTTAAAGACTTTAACTTATTTTTTGAAACTATTTCTTATATACTTATTTTCTGCCAATACCCATTTTTTCTATTTTTTCTAAGCCTACATAGATTTTTCAAACACACTATGATCCATTCAGGGGTCTATTTTTGTCCGGATCTGTCTTTATTGCATATCTATAATCCTTTTTTGATCACTATTTTAAATTTTTAAGCAGGTGTGGTTAGGACCAGAGCAGTTTTGCCTGTTGCTTCCACACTGCTCAGCTTTCAAGCATGTCAGAGGTCTGTTTACCACCAACTCTGGGAGCCATGTTTACCCTCCCAACTCTAGAAAACAGTTGGCCCATGCTGCTACCAAATAACTTGCAGCACTCTTCACACAAACCCCATTCAAGTGTTCTGAAGCAGGACCTCCTGAAAGAGCCAGAGCAATTCATGCAAACAGTATGAACCAGGAAGCAGTTTCTTAAAGAAGCTGTGCAGTTTTGCTGCTAATGCTGAGTCAGGAAGCCTTTTCTTAAAGGAGCCACACCTCTTATCTCTGCCAGCAAACAGAGCCTATCTGGAAAAAAAAGGGCCAACAAGAAGTTCCAATTGACTCTAATTTTTGTGGGTCTAGAAGCCCTTTTTTATGCTTTCTTGGGTTTTATGTGAATGTATGTTGGCAAACATTTGGTGTCATTTTGTAAACAGAGTCTGTGATTTCATTTTCTGGCCACCCAGACCTAAATAATCATACAAAAACTATATTAATTACAACACTGTTTGGCTAACAGCTCAGGCATATTCCTAGCTAATTCTTATATCTTAAATTAACCCACTTCTATTATTTTATATTTTACCACAAGGCTCGTGGTTTGTTACCTCATATTTTGCTTTTTGGGCAGCTACCTGGTGTCTGCATGACTCTGCCTACTCCCTCTTTATAGCTCTGTTCAGATTTCCCATATGACTTTACTCTGCTAAGCCATTGGCTAAAGCAGCTTTATTCATCAACCAATAAAAGCAATGCATATACAGAAGGACATCTCCCATCAGCCCAACTTTAACAGACACCAGAGTCTATAACAGTCTCAAACTTGCTTCAAAGTCCAAAGTCTCTTCTCAAATACATGATAATCTATTAACAGTAATCACCTGTAAAAAATGAAAATTAAAAACAAAAGATCATGTACTTTCAACAAATAATGGCACAGGATATATATACATACAAATATATTCCAACAGAGAAGGGAGCGTAATGAGGTAATACTGGACCAAAGCAAGAATAAAAACCAGCTGGGCAAACTCCAAACTTTGCATCTCTATGTCTGATATCAAAATGCTGTTCACATCTCCAATTCTGTGGTGATATTTTGCTTTTGCTATAACAAGTAAAGCTTGCCTAAAGATCATAGTGCAGAGCTAGCCACTAGTGAACAATAGAGATCAAGCAGTGTTGGCACACACTTTTAATCCCAATACTCAAGAGGCAGAGGCAGATGGATCTCTGTGCGTTCAAGGCCACTCTGGGCTACATGAGACTGAAGCAGTCTAAAAGAGAAATAGAGCCAAGCAGTGATGACACACACCTTTAATCCCAGAACTAGGGAGGTTGAGATGGAATATTATATGACTGGATGGAGAGAGGAATATAAGGTGGGAGGAGGCAGGATTCAGCCTTCAGTCTGAGGTTTTCTAGAGGCAGCATTCAGTCTGAGGATTCAGGGAGACTGGATCATGCCCACTTTGGTCTGATGATTTGATAGCGATAAAATGTCTCTCTAGTGACAGGCTCCTTTACTTCTCTGATCTTTCATCTTTTACCCCAATATGTAACTCTGGGTTTTTATAGTAAAATCAATTAGAATTTAAGCTACACAATTTTTTTATTGATTTAAAGTTTTTCCCCCTCTCCTCCCACTCTCCTCCCTCTCCCTCCACAGACTCTCCCACTCCACTCCCTCCAATCCTAAGAGAGAGCCATGCACCCCACCCTTTGGAAAGTCCCAGGCCCTCCCTACTACATCTAGGTTGAGCAAGGTTTACATCCATAGGGAATAGGATCCCAAGAAGCCAGTACATGCAGTAAAGAAAAATCCCAGTATCACTATTAGTGGCTCCACAGTCTGCTCCAACTGTCAGCCCTCTTCAAAGGGGCTTGGTTGTTCCCATGCTCATTCACTCCCAGTCCAGTTGGAGTTGGTGAGTTACCATTAGCTCAAGCAAACTGTCTCAGTGGATGACCCCCTCATGGTCTTGAATTCCTTGCTCATCCTCTCACTCCTTCCACTCTTCAACTGGATCTTGGGAGCTCAGTCCAGTGCTCCAATGTGGGTCATTGCCTCTGTTCCCATCTGTTGTTGGATGAAGGTTCTATGGTGATATTTAAGATAATCATCATTCTGACTAAAGGGAAAGGCCAGTTAAGACACCCTCTCCTCTATTGCTTGTGGTCTTATCTGGGGTCATCCCTGTGGGTTCTTGGGCATTTTTCTAGAGCCGGGATTCTTGATAACTCCATAATGGCTTCCTCAATCAAGATATCTCTTTCCTTTAAGCTACACAACTCTATTCAGCTTTGACTACAACATACTTTTTCCCCTTGTGCTGGTCCCACTTCCTGGTAGCAGCTCACCTCAACAGGATTCCCATGACTCTGGCATTTCTAGCATTTTAGGTAATTAAAAAATTACATCTGAAAAAAAATAAAAATAAATTACATCTGTCCAATATCTAGAATCCACTCACAATTTTCTGAATTCCTCCAAAGGGTCATTTCTCTAGTTCTGCCCTCTGCAGTACACACAGCTCATCTTCTAGGCTTCATTCCACTGCTATTGCTCTCCTTGGTGGTTTTCCCATGGTATTAGCATCTCCAAAACCCTCTAGTCTTTTGCTGCAACTGGGCTGCACTTTTACCAGTAGCCTCCAATAGGTTCTCCTCATGAAACTAAGCCTCAACTTCTTTACATGACCCCTTCAATCCTGGGCCTTCAACTACCACTGAGGCTGTGACTTCAACACAGGCCTTTCCCGGCTTCTCACATTTCCAAACCTTAGTTGCTCTCCATGCCCCCTTTATGCCTTCAAAGCCAGTACCATCTGGGTGATGCTTATACATTCATTACCTTATTCAGCTGCTGGCATGACATATAGTCTTGGCTGCCTCTGGAACACAGCTTCTCTGTTCACAGGAAACACTTCCCAGAATAGTTTACCTAACTGACACTCATCTCTTATTAATCACTGCTAATTTCTTAGCTCCAGCTGACCAGCATCAAGTAGCCCAGCAAAGAAAAATTTTGCTTTAGTAGTTCTGGTGTCTTGTTAATCGAAACTGATTCTTCAGTTTCAGCTAACCAGAACAACAGAATCTTAACTCCTTTCTTCTACCTCTAACTCTAAAGACAGAACCACATGGCCAAAGTTGCTACATTCTGCTGCTTACTGGGGTTAAAACATAGCCCCCTTGTTTAATTACATTTTGACCAGCTTTCTCTCTTTCCCTGCCTAAGTTTAGCTGTCCTGAATCTTGCTCTGTAGACCAGGCTGGCCTTGAACTCACAAAGATCTGCTTGCCTCTGTCTGCCTCTGCTTTGGGAGTGCTACGATTAAAGGTATGTGCCACAATCACCTGAGGTCACCACTCCATTTCTTTCATTTCCATTTGTCTCCTTGAACAGAAGGTTTAACTCCAATCCAATTTCTGATGCTCTTTTTCTCCTCAAATATTTTTCCTTGCTCAGTTTGCTCCTTTCATTATATACCTTCATTAGAGTTACCACTAATATCCAAATAACATAGTTTATACTCTGCTATTTAGAGTTTTTTTTTATGTCAATGGAATTAATCCAAAACTCTTCACTTTAGCCCCAAGCAGACTCTTCAAGGGCAAAGGGCAACCACTTCCTTCTCCCAAAATATATTAAAAAATGATTTCTAGGCAACATACTTCTCTGAAAACTCTTGAGCCAGCTCCTGACACTTCAAAACATTATCGACACCATTGTCTTTCATGCTTCTACTAGTATGCCCCATTAAGCAGTGCTTACAGCATTCTACTGCTTTTCTACCCCAAAGCACCAAAGTCTATATTACTCAAAACAAAATCATGAAGTCGACTGATTATCACACAGAGGAAAGCTTGAGAAAAAGAAACCTTAAAACCCACCCCCCATGACACACTTTCTTCAATAAGACCACACCTACCCCAAAAAGGCCTGATACCTCCTAATAGTGCCTCTCCCTTTGGGTAATATTTTATTTCAAACCACCACAGAAGGAGATGATCCATGGGGTTCACAGGAGATGTGGCAAGAGAGAACGAAGGCTGTAGTAGGTGATCTTTTATAAGCTACATTTTTAAAGCTGACTGACTAATAAGATTGCTGGCACTCTTTTGAATAGTAAATACAAATATTTATGTCATATTAATCAATATATTAGTTTTGAGAAACAATAAATTAGTTATGGGAGGTAAAAGTGGAAGCATTATATAAATTCAGTAGTTTATTTGTGAAGGTACTTGAAGGTTATTAAGAGGGCACCATTTAAAAAGAAATGCCATATACATTTCAAATACTTTTGTTATTTACAATTATATTTTAACATTACTGTATGTCATTTGTATGAGACAGGTAGTGCTTTTTGAATACAGAAGTGTATGTGAAGCAGGCCTTTCTCTATAAAGCTTTTAAGAAATTCACTTTATCTTTTAGCTTGTCTTGGGTCTTTGCCTGTTTTATATTCATGTATCTTCATCTTCACTGAACTAATGCTTAGTCAGTTTTGAAAAGGAACAATGAACGTGTAACTTCAAAGAAGAATTTTACCTAAAAGAAAAACAGAGCCCTAGGGGCAGAAATAAAAAAGCTCTGCTTAGTTGGTATTGAAAGAAAGAGCTGCAAACAATATTTTGCATTTGCTAACCATATTGATGTTAAATTATACCATTATCTAATAAGTTTACTAAACTGACAATTTTACATTTCTGCATAAAGTCTACTAAATATATATATATGTGTGTGTCTAAGTTATATATATATATGTATATATGTATATATATATATATATATATATATATATATATATATATAGTATTTTGAGACCGGATTTCTCTGTGTAACAGCCATGGAAGTCCTGGAACTCACTCTGTAGACCAGGTTGGCCTCAAACTCACAGAGATCCACCTGTCTCTACCTCACAAGTGCTGGGATTAAAGGCCTGCACCACCACTGGCCAGCTAAATTTATATATATATATATATATATATATATATATATATATATATACATATAATCTTAATAGTCATTGACTTTGATGAATACATAACTAATTTTCTTCTAAGAAATTCCTGGAAATTTTTGTATTTCTAAATTTATTCAAACCCAAGACTTTGACTGCTCAGTATTCAATTAGTCTGTTCAATATAGGTTGCATCAAGTTCTGTTTTTTATGACCAAACTGTCTAAATTAAAGAGAGAATTAGTCTACCATTTACAGAAAGCATAAATAGCAAAATGTCCCTAATTTTCAAATAAAAGTTCCATTTAGAGTAATAAAGTATATACACTCTCTCCACCATGTCATAATGCTGTTAAATGTTTTATGTTGAAGTGAATAAAGGACTGAATCAACTAGAAACACCTTGACTTTCACATATTTGAACTGGAGATGATTATGAGCAAAGTCCTACTTAACAGTTATCTCCTGTTCTTTTCACACAATATCCATTTGTGAATATCAATTATGCTCTCAGTTCTTAAGCACAATAGCTTTCCTAAAGCTAAGAAAGAATAAGCCATTTCCTCCATTTTGGTATAAACATCATATATAGGATAGAGTTTCATGATTGCATGAAAGGTGAAAGAAATATATTTTCCTGCCTTTCTCTACTTATTTAAACGTGCTCCTTGTCGTTTGAAAGGATACTGCAAAGCTGTTGGATAAAATTGAAAGTGAAATCCTAAACCAACTTTTGTTAAATTGGTTTGTTATATACTATCATGGGAAAGCTTAGAGACATGGATTATTAACGTTGAAAATAGAGATGATATATTTTGAGAATTTGAACTCACCAGCTTAATATTTGTGTCCTGCCAAGTGATCCATCAAGGAGGCTCCAAACCTTCAGTTTTCAAGATTACTTCTATTGCTGGGGCAAAAAATGGACAGGCCCAATTTTTCTTGACTACTGTAAGATTTTGTTAGCTCTTTCTACAGTAACTTAGTGAAGAAAAATACATGTTACTTATGATATTTTCAGGATGTTTCATTGTTGGACCTTATAATGCCTTACCACTGAATAGCATAAGGCTAATGCACACAATCTAAAACCTGGAGGTATTCATTGTAATATCTCTCATGTACACTCCACTAGAATCCAAAATAGTTCATGTGCCTTAAAAACTGAACAATACCAGAGAGATCTGAGCAAGCATTTGGAATCTTGGAGTCCTAGGGGAGATGCTGGTCAAATGAAATTCACTTTTATTATCTAGAGAGGATAAAGACAAGCAATCTTGTACCACACATTGAGTATAGTTAAAAACAGTATAGTGTGTTTTTAGAAAATGCTGATATTGGATAAGTGCTCATATAAAAAATAACTGTTAAGTAATGTGCATGCTAGTCAGTTAGATTTAATCAATATGTAATGTATATGTATTTAAAGAAACATCGTATTTCATGTGATAAGAAAAATTCCTTCTAATAACCACTCAAAAAAGAAACCTGAAGAAATATTTGCTCAAATGAATCCTCCAAATGTGGAATCTCCATACTTTCATCTTACTATAAATTACCTAGTTCTAATTATTTATTCTAGTTCTAATGACCCTGTATTATATTATTTTGCTCTCATAATTAATATGCAACACTGCAATAGCCTATAACTATATAGCCTACCATATAACCAACACATTTTCATATATTTAGATATCAAAGCACAAATCATTTACATAATTACTAAACTTACTAGGAGACACTCTTTCTGACACTGTGGGGATACCTGCTATAATTCTTTACTGGTCACATTGATTAAAAAAAGAAATACAAATTTTTACCTAATTATTGATAAAATATTCAAAGTTAACTAAATCTTGCTTGCTGGAAGTAAAACTGGAAGTTCAAAAAAATCACACTATCCTTTATATCATTTATTTTAAAATAATCTGATAAAAGTATATTTTAGTATTTTAATCCCTTCCATTGACATGACAAGATACAATACTGGAAGAGTCCCAATTGTATATTTCCCTGCCCCATTATTTCCAAAGATTTTAAAGGGAAAGCCTTTATTCAAAAGTGAAATGATATTTCTTATGTATGAATTTTATGAATCCTTTAATTTTTTTACACTGTGGTCTAGAAATTGTTTTGCTCTTTTCTTTAATAATTAAAATCTATGACATTGCACTGAACCCTGATAAAAGCATTGATTATAGCAAACTTACTTAGTAATCATGAAGAAATAATAACTTCTTTCATAACAATTCAATTAAAATGATTCAATCCATTAGTAAATTGTGGCAATAGATAATAGGGTTTAAAATAAATTAGAATCCTTTATGAGATAATCTTGTCCATGGCTCTGGAATAATTTTCTGTCATAAGCAGTAATTTTATGGAGGACAATCCCATTGTCATTATGAAGTAGATACACATGTAGCTGTCATAATAGCTGTGGTCACCCTTGTTAATATTAATGACAGTATGTCCAGTGTGCAAGACAAAGGAAAAACAAATCGATTCAATGTATCGAAGAAGACATGCACACAGAAATGAAGATATTCATCATAAGCATTTTGCTACTAGCATTTTAATCTTTTTCAAATGCAAAAGAGAATATTTGAGACTAAGCAAAGTTTAAGAGAAAAATATTATTTCATGGCTCTAGAGGCTAGACGTTCAAGATAAGGTCACCACATCTGGCAGGGCCCTCATGTTGAATTCTAACATGACAGAAAGACAGAATTGCAGACAGATATATACAGAAAGAAAAAAAAATGAACTGCATAACACCATAACATTCTGCCATCAGAGTAACCCAATGCTACAAGAGTAAAAACTCATTATATTGAGTAGTAATTAAATAGTAAGAAAATTATACTAATTCCATCATAAGGGTATATTCTCATGACTCAATAACTTTTCAAGATTGTCACACTGAGAATCAAATTTCATGAATGTTTGAAGCAACATCATATTCAAACTACAGTACCTTGTAACTATAATTTTTCGATTGCAGAAACAACAGTTTTCCACAAATTTATTGACTAAAGACAACACAAGCATTATGCTGTAATTCAGTAATTCATACGTTGGACTGTTAGAAGGTTTTTGTTGACTGGTAGAGGTTGCAGTCTCCAATGGCCTGGCAGCTTATCTTAATAGTTCTACAATGTTGAGATTCCCTCCCTCCAACAGAACTTCCTACCTCTCCCTGCCCTTAATTGGAGAATGTCCCTGGGTTTGGAAGAATAACCCTATCTGAAAGCTTTCTCTCAGTCAGATACCCGATTTTTCTTTAGCTTGACTCTTGACACAGATTCATACTAAGAAGACCTGTGCTAGGAGCTCCGCTATAAGACCCTACTCCCACATATAAAGCCTTGTGATAGGAGCATGCCACATAAAGCAAATTAGGGTTTGTTCCCAGGCTTCCCAATCTTATATATTCCTTATACTCTGGGATAAATTTGAGTTTTTTTTTACTGAAAGTGGTCTCCTAGAGGGTTGTCTCCATTCATGCTCATGGTTCATATACAAAGCTTTCTGTCACCACTTCTGCCCCCTTTGTCCTCATGGACTGACAGGCAACAGGCGGAGAGGGAAAAGAAGACTTTCACAGCAGACGTGAGGTTTTCTTGATTAAGACCCAAATATTGGCAGTTATATCCTAGTTTACCCTAAACACACACACACACACACACACACACACTAGATTTCCAAACAAAAATTTCAGTTAGTTGCTATTCCTAGGGCGAGTTGTTTTTCATAATTTAGATTTCATTTGTTAATGTTATGTAGTTTTTAGCTATCAAGTTCTGTATATATCAGCTTACCTTGTAATCTAGTTATTTAATTTTATGAATAATTCTAGTCAAATTTTGTGCTCACATGTTCATTATTGGTATATAAAATAGATTTGATTTTGACATGCTTATTTTATATAATATGACTTCTGAGCATAGTAGTTTTATGGTAAATTTGTGGCTGCTTCTCCTCCCTCCAACCCTTCCCATGTCCTCATTCTGCTTCCTTTCAAGTTCATAAACTCTATTCATCAATTACTAGTACCTACACACACGCACATATTATATAAGTAAATAAATAGACCTGATGTGTCTTTTTAGTGATGCTTGAATGTATACTTTTGGGGCTGACCACTTGGGGTTGAATAAGTATTTAGGAGGCTCATTTTGGGGGAGAGAATAGTTCTCCTTTTCTTAGCAATTTTAATTCCCTGTTGTAATTGGAGGTTTCTCTCCTGCCAGCCAGCTCCCAAATAACCATTCTAAGGCTTACTATTAATTACAAACTGTTTAGCCTATTAGCTCACGTTTATTATTAACTAACCCTTACAACTTAAATTAACTCATTTCTATTATTCTATATTTTGACCTGAGGCTCATGGCTTGTTACCTCACATCTTGCTTCCCTGGCAGCTGCTACTAGCTCCCAAACTCCACCTTCTTTCTCCCTGTATTCATTTTGGCTTTCCTGCCTAGCTATACTCTGCCCTGCCACAGGCCAAAGCAGCTTTATTTATCAAGTGATAAAAGCAACATATTTTCACAGCATACAGAAGGATATCCAACATCAGCCTGTAGCTCTTTCATCAGGGGATGGTGCCCTGTAGGGTTTCTTTACATCCACATTTGTATGTCAAATGGTGGTATCATTGTTCAGGTCTTGTATAAGCAGCCATATTGTTGAGATTTCATGGATGCAGCCTCCCTCCCTGTTGAATCTAAACACCACAATCTCTTAATAGATATCTTGGTGTTCTTGCTCTTACAATTTTTCCACCTCCTCTTCTGCAATGCTCCTTGAGCCTTAGGTAATCGAGGTCTTGTGTAAATTGGGGCTGGGCACCCCACAGTCAGTTGTTCTCTGTATTTAGGCCAGTTTTGGCTTTTGGTAATGGTCTCCACCTAATACAAAAGGAATTCCTCTAATAAGACATGAGAAGTATATTCATCTGTGAGTATAAAGATAAAGATTTGTAGTACAATTAATAAAAACCCAGAGCCGGGCGGTGGTGGCGCACGCCTTTAATCCCAGCACTTGGGAGGCAGAGGCAGGCGGATCTCTGTGAGTTCGAGACCAGCCTGGTCTACAAGAGCTAGTTCCAGGATAGGCTCCAAAACCACAGAGAAACCCTGTCTCGAAAAAAAAAAAAAAAAAAAAAAAAAAAAAAAAAAAAAAAAAACCCAGAGACAGAAATTGAGGTTCAACCTGAAGTTCAGAAAAGCAAAACAGCCAGCCATTGGCTCTTACCTCTACCTCAGTCCAGAAATGGCAATCCTGCCTCCAGGAATCTCAGACTGAGACTGTGTGTGAGAGCTGTCTCGTCCCATAATATATTCCTCTCTAGTGCTGGGATTAAAGGCATGCCCCATAACATCCCAGTTTCTATGGAAAACTAGTATGGTTACTGGGATTAAAGGTGTGTGTCACCACTGCCTGGTCTGTAAGGATGATCAGTGTGGCTGTTTCAAGCAAGCTTTATGTATTGAAATACAAATGAAATATCATTACAAAGATTTAGAATGCAGTTGGAAATTGCAGTGCTTTAAGAAAGTGGCAGTGGTAGATTCTGCTTTACATTACATAACCTCACTTGCCATGGGTAGTTTGCTAGGTTTCTCATATCTTACAGGAATTCTTTTCTATGGAGCAGGTCTTAGTTCCAATTAGACAACTATTGATTGACTGCAAGATATAAGTGCCACTACTGGACTTCTAAGGCTATAATGACACACTGATCACTATTGTGACTCATCAGTGTCAAAACTGGGTACAATTTTTGGAAGCTTTCTTTCATTGCTAAGTTGTGGCACACATTCTGGTCTTATGAAAGCTAATCCTCAAAGAGAGAAAAGCCTTCTGTTTCAGACCTAACCCAGTTCTTCTAAGTCCTGTGTCTGAGCTGTATGTTTTCTTCAGTGATAGAACTTACTTTCAAATTCTGGGAGGGAACCAAGGAAAGCCACAATAGCCTATATTGTTTCGGGAGTCTCTTGGGCTCCCTTGATCAACAACTCAGAATGACGTTTCTTTTTTTTTTTTTTTCATTTTTTTTATTCTTTTTTAATTAAAATTTCCAACTGCTCCCGTTTCCCATTTCCCTCCCCCTCCTCCCACATATTGCCCCCTCCCCCCCGCGCCCCTCCCCCATACCCACTCCTCTTCTCCTCCCCCCAGTCCATTCCCCCTCCCTCTTGATACTGAAGAGCAGTCCAAATTCCCTGCCCTACAGGAAGACCAAGGTCCTCCCACTTCTATCTAGGTCCAGGAAGGTGAGCATCCAAACAGGCTAAGCTCCCACAAAGCCAGTTCATGTATTAGGATCGAAACCTAGTGCCATTGTCCTTGGCTTCTCATCAGCCTTCATTGTCCGCCATGTTCAGAGAGTCCAGTTTCAACCCATGCTTATTCAGTCCCAGTCCAGCTGGCCTTGGAGAGCTCCCAATAGATCAGTTCCACTGTCACAGTGGGTGGGTGCACGCCTTGTGGTCCTGATTTCCTTGCTCATGTTCTCCCTCCTTCTGCTCCTCATTTGGACCTTAAGAGCTCAGACCGTTGCTCTGTCTCTCTCTCGATCCATCGCCAGGTGAAAGTTTCCATGCCATTCTCCTTGGCCTCTTGTCAGCTCTCATTGTCCGCCACATTCAGAGAGTCCGGTTTTATCCCATGCCATTTTTACTATGTTGATCCTCCCAATCCAAGAGCAAGGAAGATCCTTCCATTTTCTGGTATCCTCTTCAATTTCTTTCTTCAATGCCTTAAAGTTCTTGTCAAATAGATCTTTCACTTCCTTGGTTAGAGTTACCCCAAGATATTTTATGCTTTTTGTGGCTATCGTGAAAGGTGATGATTTTCTTATTTCCCTCTCTGCTTCCATATCCTTTGTGTATAAGAGGGCGACTGGTTTTTTGGAGTTGATCTTGTATCCTACCACATTACTAAAGGCATTTATCAGCTGTAGGAGTTCTTTGGTGGAGTTTTTGGGGTCGCTCATGTACACTATCATATCATCTGCAAATAATGCAAGTTTAACTTCTTCCTTTCCAATTTGAGTCACCTTTATCCCCTTATGTTGTCTTATTGCTATTGCTAAAACTTCGAGAACTATATTGATTTTAGTGGGATGGCTTTAAGTTTCTCTCCATTTAATTAGATATTAGCTGTCGGCTTGCTGTATATAGCTTTAATTATATTAATTATATTAATTATATTAATTATATTATATTTAGGTATGACCCTTGTATCCCTAATCTCTCCAAGACTTTTATCATAAAGGGATGTTGAATTTTGTCAAATGCTTTTTCAGCATCTAATGAAATGATCATATGGTTTTTTTTCTTTCAGTTTATTTATATGATGGATTACATTGATAGATTTGCATATGTTAAACCAGCCCTGCATCTCTGGTATGAAGCCTACTTGATCATAATGGATAATTTTTCTAATGTGTTCTTGGATTCGGTTTGCCAGAATTTTGTTGAGGATTTTTGCGTCGATGTTCATGAGTGAGATTGGCCTGTAATTCTCTTTCTTGGTTGGGTCTTTGTGTGGTTTTGGTATCAGAGTTACCGTAGCTTCATAAAAGGAATTTGGCAATGACTCTTCTGTTTCTATATTGTGAAATACATTAAGGAGTATAGGTATTAGGTCTTCTTGGAAGTTCTGGTAGAATTCCGCATTGAAACCATCTGGTCCTGGACTTTTTCTGGAAGGGAGGTTTTTGATAACAGCTTCTAATTCTTCACGACTAACAGGTCTATTTAGATTGTTCACCTGGTCCTGGTTTAACTTTGGTATATGGTATTTATCTAAAAAAGTGTCCATTTCTTTTACATTTTCCAGTTTTGTGGCATACAGGCTTTTGTAGTAAGATCTAATGATTCTCTGAATTTCCTCTGTGTCTGTGGTTATGTCCCCCTTTTCATTTCTGATCTTATTAATTTGCAAATTCTCTCTCTGCCGTTTGATTAGTTTGGATAGGGGTTTATCAATCTTGTTGATTTTCTCCAGGAACCAGCTTTTTGATTCATTGATTCTTTCAATTGTTTTCTGTGTTTCTATTTTGTTGATTTCAGCCCTCAGTTTGATTATTTCCAGTCTTCTACCCCTTCTAGGTGAGTCTGCTTCTTTTTTTTCTAGAGCTTTCAGGTGGGCTGTTAAGTTTCCAATGTGTGCTTTCTCTGTTTTCTTTAAGTGGGCAGTTAGTGCTATGAACTTTCCTCTCAGGACTGCTTTCATAGTGTCCCATAGGTTTGAGTATGTTGTTTCTTTATTTTCATTGTCTTCAAGGAAGACTTTAATTTCTTTCTTTATTTCTTCCTTAATCCAGGTATGGTTCAGTAGTTGACTGTTCAGTTTCCATGAGTTTGTAGGCTTTCTGGGGGTAGCATTGTTGCTGAATTCTAGCTTTAATCCATGGTGATCTGATAAGATACAGGTGGTTATTAATATTTTTTTGTAACTGTGGATGTTTGCTTTGTTACCGAGTATGTGGTCGATTTTTGAGAAGGTTCCATGAGCTGCAGAGAAGAAGGTATATTCTTTCCTATTTGGGTGGAATATTCTATAGATGTCTGTTAAGTCCATTTGATTCATTACCTCCATTAATTCTCTTATTTCTCTGTTAGGTTTCTGTCTAATTGACCTGTCCATTGGTGAGAGAGGAGTATTAAAGTCTCCTACTATTAATGTGTGCGGTTTGATGGCTGCCTTGAGTTTTAACAATGTTTCTTTTACGTACGTGGGTGCTTTTATATTAGGGGCATAGATATTCAGGATTGAGACTTCATCCTGATGAATTGTTCCTGTATGAGTAGAAAATGTCCCTCTCCATCTCTTCTGATTGATTTAAGTTTGAAGTCAACTTTGTTAGAAATTAGTATGGCCACACCTGCTTGTTTCTTAGGTCCATTTACTTGATAAGCCTTATCCCTACCCTTTACTCTGAGTAAGTGCCCGTCTTTGTGGTTGAGGTGGGTTTCTTGTAAACAGCAGAATGTTGGATCCTGTTTTCGTATCCAATCTCTTAGTCTGTGCCTTTTTATAGGTGAGTTGAGTCCATTGACATTAAGTGATATTAATGACCAGTGGTTGTTAACTCCGGTCACTTTTTTAGTAGTAGATTTTGTGTGTTTCCCTTCTTTGAGTTGCGCTGGTAAAGGGTCTCTAGATGTCTGAGTTATTGTGGTCATTGTTGGACTCCTTGATTAGTGATTTTCCTTCTATTACTTTTTGTAAGGCTGGATTTGTGGCTACGTATTGTTTAAATTTGTTTTTATCCTGGAAAATTTTGTTTTCTCCATTTATAGTGAACGAAAGCTTGGCTGGGTATAGTAGTCTGGGCTTGCATCCATGGTCTCTTAGTTTTTGCAGTACATCTATCCAGGACCTTCTGGCTTTCATGGTTTCCATAGAGAAGTCAGGTGTAAGTCTGATAGGTTTACCTTTATAAGTAACTTGGCCTTTTTCCTTTGCTGCTCTTAGTATTCTTTCTTTATTCTGTATGCTTTGGGTTTTGATTATTATATGGCGAGAGGATGGTTTTTTTTTTTTTTTGATCCAGCCTATTCGGTGTTCTGTATGCTTCTTGAACCTTCATAGGTATATCTTTCTTTAGGTTGGGAAAGTTTTCTTCTATAATTTTATTAAAAGAAGCTGCGCTTCTTCTCCTTCTTCTATTCCTATTATTCTTAGGTTTGGTCTTTTTATTGTGTCCCATATTTCCTGAATGTTTTGTGATGAGAATTTGTTGGCCTTGCTGTTTTCTTTGATCAGCGTGTTTATTTTCTCTATGGTATCTTCAGAATCTGAGATTCTTTCTTCTATCTCTTGTATTCTGTTGGTTATGCTTGCTTCTGTAGTCTCTATTCGTTTACCTAGATTTTCCCTGTCCAGCTGGCCTTCTGTTTGTGTTTTCTTCTTTGCCTCCATTTCAGTTTTTAAGTCTTGAACTGTTTCCATTATCTGTTTGATTGTTTTTCCTTGGTTTCCTAGGGTATCATTCACTGATTTGCTCAATTCTTCAAACTTTCTGTTATACTTCTCATCCATTTCTATAAGGGCATTTTTTACATGCTGTTTAAGGGTGTCAATCACTTTCATAAAGTCAATTTTATCTACTTCTTCATGATTAAGGTGTTCATGTCCTCCTGTTGTGAGGTCATTGGGTTCTGGTGGTTTCATATAGTTTTTCAGATTGTTGGGTGAATTCTTGCATTGGCGCCTGCCCATCTCTTTCTCCGAATGCTCCCCTATGGATCTTCTTTTACCGGATCAGGTCTCCTTGCCTACTGATGTACCTTCCCAGTGATGGCACTCTGCAGTGATACCTTCCTGGTGCTCCAGTGATGTCTCTCCTGGTACCAATATCAGATCTCCGTGCCCAAAGACGGCTCTCCTGGTACCCAGATTAGGTCTCCCACTGATGGCTCTCCTGGTGCCAAGATCAAATCTCCCTGCAGGTTGGGTAGTTCGTAAACAAAGCCCCTACCTTGCTTGTTGCAGGCAGGCCGGTGAAACAAAGGAAGTCTCGCCTGCCTACTTGCCCTGAGGATTTGCCCCCAGTGCCAGACAGACTGAGCTGGATGGTGTTATGTGCCCAAAGACGAAAGGGGGCAGAAGGGAGAAGGGTTCTGGATGCAAGCTGGGTAGGACAAGAAGAGAGAGGCAGTATGCGGGGTGTAGAGCCCCTGCAGGGAGCCCAGGGAGTATAGGGTGGGGGATGAGGAACTTCAGAGATCCCTGTCCAGGGCTGCTTCCGCCGCCAGTCACAAACTCACCCCACTGATGTCTCTCCTGGTGCCTATCTCAGATCTCTGTGCAGGTTGGGTAGTTCGTAAACAAAGCGCCTACCTTGCTTGATGCAGGCAGGCCAGTGAAACAAAGGAAGTCTCGCCTGCCTACTTGCCCTGAGGATTTGCCCTCAGCGCCAGACAGACTGAGCTGGATGGTGTTATGTGCTCAAAGAGGAAAGGGGGCAGAAGGGAGAAGGGTTCTGGATGCAAGCTGGGTGGGACAAGAAGAGAGAGGCAGTATGCAGGGTGTAGAGCCCCTGCAGGGAGCCCAGGGAGTACAGGGTGGGGGATGAGGAACTTCAGAGTTCCCTGTCCAGGGCTACTTCCGCCGCCGCTGGTCACAAACTCACCCCACTGCTGTCTCTCCTGGTGCCGAGATCAGATCTCCGTGCAGGTTGGGTAGTTCGTAAACAAAGTGCCTACCTTGCTTGATGCAGGCAGGCCAGTGAAACAAAGGAAGTCTCGCCTGCCTACTTGCCCTGAGGATTTGCTCCCAGCGCCAGACAGACTGAGCTGGATGGTGTTATGTGCCCAAAGAGGAAAGGGGGCAGAAGGGAGAAGGGTTCTGGATGCAAGCTGGGTGGGACAAGAAGAGAGCCAGAATGACGTTTCTTATACCTTTACTGGAGTTTTGTTAGTATATTACTCTTGGGAAAGCATTGTCAGTTCAAATGGCATAACTTTACTTAAACTGTATTTGTACAGATATGCATTGTATATAATGTTAGGTAGATATCAAATATGATACCGTATGCTTTTTCAAACATTATTTATCCCTCTTCCATTCTCCCTTTCTGTACTGAATTCTCTCCTTATTTCCCAGTTAAAGCCCCCCTTTTCCCATTTCTTTCTTAATATCACCTCTATTATACTATCTCCTCCATAACACTCCTCCTCTCTACCCTTAAGTGAGATTTTTAAAGAATAGGAAGTAATAATTGTACATTACTGGGCTCCACAGATATCCTTTTATTTTCACAACAATTTAAACATTGTAATGGTTAGTTTTATGGTCACCCCGATAAAGCCACTGTTAAACTAAAAATGGATTCTCAATGAACACTTATCTAGATCATGTTCACCTGTGGACATAGCTATGATTTTTAACTGAGATTAGTAAACCCACCTTGAATGTAAGGGCCTCCATGCTATGGGCTGGGCCCAGGGCTGTCTACAAGTAATGCAAGTTAGCTGAGCATAAGCAGAAAACAAGAAGACAGTATGGGGTGCATTTGTACATTCATACTTTGGTCTGTTCTTAGCTATGGATGTGGAATAGCTGCTTAAGTTGCTGCCTCAACTTCCCAGAAATTATGAGCTGCAAAATGACTATATTACTTGCCTGAATATTTGATCACAGCAACAGAAATGAAACTATTGATAGTATTTGTCTGTTTGTTTTACTCTTGCCTTTATTACTACTATTGATAAAGCAGCAAGGGTCTAGGAAATGAAGTTGATGTGGAATATCCACTGTCACATATGTTTGAATACTTGGTTCCCAGCAGGCTGTGCCATTGGGGGACAGGGTAGAACCCTTTGAGATGAGACCTAGCAAGAAGTCTTGGGTGCTTGTAGGAATGGGGGATTGCAAATGCCATGAAACCAGCTGCAATACACTCCTGATGTTCATCCCATGAGTTGCTCTGATTATGTTGCCTTATGCCCCTATAAATCTGAAACTAAACAAACTATTCCTCCCATAAGTTGATTCTTTACAGCTATTCACAGTCTACTGTAAACATGAAAGGATTATCTGTGGAGCTCAGTCATGTACAATTATATTACATCTACAGTTCTGTGATTTGTATTTAGGTTACTTCTAGCTTGGAAAATAATGACTAAAACTACTCAGAACAATCCTGAAAGAGTCTTTTGTAGATGTATGATTTCTTTTGTCCTGAGTTAGAAACTCAGGTTACACTTTCTGTAAATAAACAAAAAGAATTGTAGGTTTTTGGAAATCTTATCTCTTCGCAATCCTTTTCTTATTCATCGTTTTTAAATTTATTTTACATAGCGACCACAGTTTTCCCTCCCTCCTCTCCTCCCATTTCTTTCCCCCACTTTCCTTCTACCCACCAGCCCACTCCTTCTCTGTCTCCATTCCGATGGGGTAAGGCCTCCCATGGGACTTGACAAAGCATAGCATATCAAGTTGAGGCAGAACCAGACTCCTTCTCCCTGCATCAAGCCTGAACAAGGCATCCTACATAGGGAATAGGTTCTAAAGAGCCAGCTCTTGCTTCAGGAACAGGTCCTAGTCCCACTGCTAGGGGCCCGACAAAAGACTAATCTACAAAACTGTCACCCAGATGCAAAGGGCCTATGTTGGTCCCAGCCTGACTCCTTAGTTATCCATTCAGTGTCCGTGAGCGCCCACAAATTAGGTCGGCTGTCTTTGTGTGTTTCTCCATCACGATCTTGAATCCACCCCCCCTTGATCTATAATTCCTCCACCCTCTCTTCAGCTGGACTCCTGGAACTCGACCCAGTTCTTGACTGTGAATCCCTGTATCTGCTTCCATCTGTTACTGGAAAAAAGCTCTATGATGACAAAGTATTCACCAGTCTGATTACAGAGGAAGGCCAGTTCAGGCAACTATTCCAATATTGGTAGGAGTCTTAGCTGGGGTCATCCTTATGGATTCCTGGGAGTTTTCAGGTTTCACCCTAACCCCCATAATGACCCCCTCTATCAATATATCTCTTCCATTACTCCCCCCTTCTTCCTGCTCCCAACTCGATCATCTTGATCCCTCATGTTCCCATATCCCCATCCCCTGCTCTGTACCCCCTTTCCCCCAGTTTACCCAGGACATCTCATTTATTTCCTCTTCCCAGGGAGATCCATGCATTCCTCTTAGCTTCTCTGAGGTTGGGCATTGCCAGGTTGTCCTTTGTTTTACATCTAACATGAGTGAGTACATATTGTGTTTGTCTCCTGAGTCTGGACTACCTCACTCAGAATGATTTTTTCCTAGTTCCATCAATTTGCCTGAAAATTTCATGATGTCATTATTTTTTCAACTGAATAATACTCCATTGTTTAGAAATAATACATTTTATTTATCCATCTTTAGTTGAGGGTCATCTAGGTTTTTTTCTAGGTTCTGAATATTATGGATAATGCTACTATGAACAAAGTTGAGCAAGTGTCCTTGTGGTATGGTTGAGCATCATTTGGGTATATGCCCAAGAGTGGTATCACTGGGTTTTGAGATAGATTGATTGCCAATTTTCTGAGAAGCTGCCATATTGATTTCCAAACTGACTGTAGAAGTTACATTTCCACCACCAAAGGAGAAGTGTTCTCCTTACTCCACATCCTCTCCAACATAGGCTTTTATTAGCAATTTTTATCTTGGCCATTCTGACAGGTGTAAGAATCGTTTTGATTTGTATTTCCCTGATAGCTAAGGATATTGAACACTTCTTTAGGTATATCTTGGCCATTCAAGATTCTTTTGTTGAGAATTCTGTTTAAGTCTATGCCCCATTTTTAAAAGGGATTATTTAGTATTTAGATGTGTAGTTTCTTGGGGTGTTTTAAAAATGTATTTTGGAGATCAGTCCTTTGCCAGATGTGGGGTTGGTGAAAATCTTTTCCCATTCTGTAGACTGCTATTTTGTCTTATTGATAGTTTCAAGAGGTCCTATTTATTAATTGTCAATGTCAGTGTTTGTGCTACTGGTGCAATATTAAGAAAGTGATCTCCTGTACATTACAGGTACTACTTCCCAGTTTCTCTTCTATCGGTTTCAGCATAACTGGATTTATTTTGAGATCTTTGATCTACTTGGACTTGAGTTTTGTGTAAGAAGATAGATAAGGATCTATTTGCATTTTTCTACATGATGCCATCCAGTTAGGCCAGTACCATTTGTTGAAGATGCTTTCTTTGTTCCATTGTATGATTTTGGCTTCTTTGTCAAACATCAGGTGTTCATAGGTGTGTGAGTTTTTCTTAAGGTCTTCAATTCAGTTCCATTGATCCACTAGTCTGTTTTTATGTCAATACTAAACTTTTCATTTTATAGCTGTATAGTAGAATTTGAAGTTAGGGATGGTCATAGCTCTAGAAATTCTTTATTGTACAGATTTGTTTTAGCTATCCTGTATTTTTTTTTGTTTATCCACATGAAGTTGAATATTGTTCTTTTGAGGTCTGTGAATAATTGTGTTGGGATTTTGATGGGAATTGCATTGAATATGTAGATTATTTTGGTAAGATTGTCATTTTTACTATGCTAATTCTGCCAATAAAGATTAACTTTACAATCTTATTAGCCATTTATTAAACACCTAGTTTCTCATTTGGTACTCTCTGTCTTTTGAAAATCTATTTTTTTTTACTTTGGATTTTATTTATCTTTAAACTGGCAGATAAAATTGCATGCATTCATAAGACGGGAAGTTTTTGTTTTACCAATTTTATTGGGTATAAGATGGTCTGTCACTGAGTAGCTTTTCTTGAACACGTTGGATGTTATGCTAGTTTTGACACTAGTAAAGATTCTTTGAGCCTAAAAAATGTTATTGGTAGACATAAATATTTTATTGCATTCTGAAACTTAAATTTTCATTTATGAATTTCATATATATTTCCACTGCTGAAATTTTTTTAATTCCAGTCTGAAATCTTTTTATAAATTTCTTTGTTATAGAAAATGCTGGTTTTCAATTTCAACAAATTGCTTCTGAAAGTCTTCTTGATTATATAAAGTAGATTTGTCCCATTTTAAAAAGAACTTTTAAAGTCCATAAAAGAAATAGACATTAGAGAGAAATTACTCCAGGTACTGTAAGCTAATACACATTATCTATCAGGGAGAGGTTTCTCTTGCTGTGGGTAACAGTCACTAACTGTGATTCTTTTCACTGTATGATAACAGGATTTCTATTTGACTGATAATATTTTTAATTTCTGAAAGAGAAACGTTTTGCATACATTTATAACATTATTGCTTTGAATTAGTCTAATTTTGTTTTTGTTTTTGTTTTTGTTTTTTGAGACAGGGTTTCTTTATGTAGCTTTGGAGCTTGTCCTGGAACTAGCTCTTGTAGACCAGGTTGGCCTGGAGTGCTGGGATTAAAGGTGTGCGCCACCACTTCCTGGCTTAGTCTACCTTTTTAATGTCCTGATAGTGTTTTCTACTTGCGAGTTCTTAGTTAGACATGGAGGTGGTACCTTGTGCTGCTGGGACTCACATCAGCACAGGCAGATGTGGTGATTTTAATGATCAGGATAGTTCCTGATCACTTGTGTTGATATGCAAAGAAACTACAAGGTTCTGAGCATATCTTTTGAAATGTTGAAAAAATTCTTTATTTTAAAAACTGTATAGCTTGTTTTTTATTGTTGTTTTTGATAATTTATATATTCTCCAGGAATACCTTCTACCACCCATATATATTGAAATTTTTTTCCAAGACCAGTTTTTGCTTATTGGTTAATTATTTTACATTTAGAATTGAGGCGTAACCTCCTGAGTAAAGTGACCAAATATTAAGGTTAAATATAACTGTAACGATCACCTCTTTAAATCGATAGAGGATTCCTAATATACAGAGACGTGCATGTATTTCGTAATAAACAATTTCCTTCAAATGCAACCTTTCTTCTCATTTCAACTGCCTATTTTGTATCATTGAACTTCACATAGGAGAACTGCAAGTTCTGTAGTGTATTGCTGACCTTTTAAATTCTTTTCCTCTAGCTTCTTTAAATCATTATATCAGAGTTATCTCTTTTACTATGTGTAGCAATTGCTCATTATTTTCCTATTATATAGTAGTTCATTTTCTGCATATACCACAATTTATTCATTTATTAAAATGTTGTTAAATCTTCTAAGTTATAGCTTAGGGTATCATTAGTATGGTTTTAATAAAAATAATTGTGTAAGTCCTTTGTTGAACTTGTGTTGCATTTTATTTTTATATTGTGATGGTTAATCTTTATCAATCTTCCTAGATTTGCAATCATCTGCACTTCAGGGCATGACTATGAGGGTATGGACAGGGCATGGGATTTAACTGGAAAAAAAGTAGTCATCCCATGGACTAGCATCCTGTATCCAAAAAAAAGGGAAGTGAGGTAAAATGAGTAACTCAGCTGAGTACCACCATTCACCTCTCTCAGTTCTCCATTGTGGATGTAGGCAGTGTGAACAACCACTCTTACTCACACTGACATGCATTCCCCACCATGAGGGACTACTGAATCTCTTCAATTCAAGAGCCAAAAGTATCCCTTCATTTCTTTAAATTGTTCCTATTTGCTATTTTGTCAAAACAACAGAAAAAATAAATAATACACATGTGTACTTATGAAGAATCTATGTAGTTTTTAATCATCATTAATGCAGTTTTCCAAAGTGATCATAGAAACTTATAGTCTGTCTCAATGCAAGAAAATGTCAGATTGTCATCATTCTAAACATTCAGTTTATGAATATCATTCATGTTACTAATTCTTGTTGGCATGTAGTTCTTTTCCATGCAATTATTTAAAAACACATTTTATATTTTAAGCAGTTACAGACTCTCAAGGAACTCTTTAAAAATAAATATAGACAGTTATGTCTATACTTCATCCAGATTCCCCTCAGTGGTAATACCTTTGCAGCACTAGCAAACCCAAGAAATTAGCATTGGGGCAAGTTTGTGAAGGAATGGGAGGAGAGGAAGGAGTGGGAACTGAGAATAGAATGTAAAATGAAAAAAAAGATAGTTTGTTTTCTTTTTAAAAATAAATAAAATAAATTATATCAAATTAGATATGTGTCTTTATTATGGTTCTCATTGCTGTAAAAAGATACCATGGCCAACAGTAACTTCGGAAAGAAGGTGTTTTCTTCAGCTTGCAATTCTTAGGTTAAATTCCATTACTAATGGGAGTCAGGGAAGAGACCCAAGGCAGAAAGCTTGAGTCAGGAACCTGGAGGCAGTGACTGAAGCAGAGGCTATGGAGAAATACTGCTTACCGACTTCATGGATTGCTCAGTTTGTTTTCTTATAAATCTCACAACCACCTGCCCAGGGGTGGCATCACTCACAATGGGCTGGACTCTCGCACATTAATCATTAATCAAGAAAATGCCACACAGGGTTGCCTAAAGGCCAGTCATATACAGGTAATTTCTCAGTTGAGGTTGCTTCTTCTCAAATGTCTCTAGTTTATATCAAGTCGACCAAAAAAGTCTAGCCAGCACATTGCTCTATATGCTTACTGGTTTTTGTAAATAATCTAATAAAATGCTGAGATGAATGTTAGTCCTTTATGAGATATTATGTACTATAAATATTTCCCACTCTTCTGTTGTCTATATACTGTCAGAATGGCATGGTTTGTCAAAAGTTTTTCATGCTAATAAATTTCAATGAATTAATTTTTTGTTTATGGCTAATTCATTTGCTTTGGGTATTTTCCGAATTAAACTCAGGGCTGAACGCATGATAGATAAGTGCATTACTATTGAGCTATATTTCCTGACGATGCTTAATTCATTTCTGTCACATTTAACACAATTTGTCTGCCCTGTCTCATATTTATATAGGTTTCTGTTAGATTTATTTAAATTAGGCTTGTGATCAATTCTCAATGAATTTCTCTAATATGAGCTACATGGTTGTGGCTTAGGTTTTTCCTAGTGGGTATTCAATTAATCAAGCAACATTGATTGAAGAAAATAATCTTTTACCCCCCTTCATTGTAGTATGTATTTGTCATCATTTAGGGTATTGTGTTTGTTTAAGAACTCTCTTTTCTGTGCAATTTGTTTACCTTTGCACCAATGCCATACTCTCATAATTACACTGTAAATTTGCTTTTTAGGAAAGGTGAACATGTTCAAAGTATATCACCAATTAATACAATGAATATATAAATTTAATTAAAATGAAATTACATAATTTCCCCTCCTCCTATCCCCTCCCGTGTCCAACTCATCCTCCAATTCATCCTCGCCCTGTCTTCTTTAAACATCACTGTTACATAGACATTTAAACGAATAAACATATAAATACAACCTTTAAGTCCCAGTGTTGCCTGCATGTATATGTTTCTAGTGCTGACCACTTGGTCTTGAATAAACAATCAGAGTGCTCATCACTGGGCAATACAATTCCATGCTTATATATACTGATTTATAGTTATTCTACCACTACCTACCTTTATTTACTTCCCAGCATTGCTTGGACCCTGCTGTCCCTACAAATAATCTCATTTTCTATTAGTCATTAGTTTTCAGTAGTTTTGTGTCAGGGCCTATAAGATTGCTTCCTCAAATTTTTAGCATGAATAAGGTGTTATCTTTGTTCACATCTTGTTTAGACAGCCATATTCTTAGGGTATCTTGTGTGATGCTTCCCTTTCTCTAACAATCTTTCCAGCCCCCTTTCCAAGATGATTCCCAATCTTTAGGTGCTTGAGTTGTAGGGTAGATATATGCACTGAACCTGAGCACAATAGAATCAGTTGTTCTGTGAATTTTGACCAGTTGTGGTTTTCTGTACTGTCTCTGACTCTCGCAAAGAGAAGTTTCTTTGAGGAGGTGTATAAGCTGCACTTATCTGTGTGTATAAGGATAATCCAACACACTTTTAAACTTGAAGTCATGTTGTTATATTTTGAATTGTACTAAAATCAAACTAGAAATACATAAGATGATCTCTGTAACTATATAAGCACATATATAATAAGCAGATTACTTTTTAAAAGCCGATCAATCTAGGAGGAATGATGAAAAACTAAAAAAAAGTTGAAGTTACTTAAAATAGAAACACAAGCTGTACACAGTGGTACACACATTTGATTCCAGTGTGTGTGTGTGTGTGTGTGTGTGTGTGTGTGTGTGATATAATGTTATATATGTATATTGATGAGGAAAACATGTATTTAGCAGTAATCACGTAGAATGTTTTGTAGATGTCCATGTGGGTCAGGGTCCAGATTTGTAATTTATTTGCTGATATTTTATGTGGATGATCTGACCCTTGCTGAAAGTGATAAAACTCCTAAATACTGTTATTCTGAAGTCCATTTTTCCTTTTTGTATATTATTTTCTGTATATATTTGGTCACTTTGATATTGGTTTCATATTTAGTAAGTTGTTGCTCTTACTGGATTAAAATGTTTATTAGTCATATAAAGTACCTCAATATATCTTTTTCAAATCTAATTTTTGGTATGTAAACATGGTTACTACTATTTAGGGGAATTCTAATTAAATGAAGTATCTTACTTCATCCCTTTACTTTCCTTCTGTTTATATTTCTTCTAAGGAACATCCAGTTGAGTATTATTTTCAAGTCATTCTGGTTGTCAATTTGAAAATTTAATCCTTTTTCAGTCAAAGTAATTACTGACAGAAAACATTAACCTCAGTCAATTTGCCACATGTTTTCATTTGTTGTTACTCCTTCTACTGTGTTTCTCCCTCACTTAACATTTTCCAATGTGGTTAAATGATTTATTCTCTAAGTCCATTTTTCTTTCCTTTATGTTTGTTTTCTTTAAGTGTAGAGCTTTGATTTGTGGTAACAATGAAGTGTACAAAATTCTTTGATTATCACAGGCTAATTTTAAATACTAATAATTTAGCTTGGCTGTAACAATGAGAACAGCAACAAACAAAGATTAACATACCAAGAGAACAATTCACTCTTATTCCAACTCCCTTTACATTTGCAATTTTTAATATCTAATTTTATATCATTTTACATTGCCTATCTCTTACGGTATTAATGTAGATATTATTGGACTTCTTTATTCTTCATATTAAAGAGGGCAATGGTTTATTTATTTATTTATTTATTTATTTTTAGGAGACATTCAGAATTATTTAATACAAGAGCAATAAAATTGTTCAGTTGTAGTACATAGTACAAGAAAAGTGACCTCGGCATTATACTTGTGTGGTTTTAGAAATCTGAGTGTCCACGGCAACTGGATATTTGGTTTACATCCATGTAATTATTAGTCATGTGTCACTGAAACCATTCTATGAATGGTTCGTATAATAAATATGGTTATTGGGATGGCATTTTAATCTATAGATACCTTTCCCCTTCAGATTGGGTTGTATGCTACCAACTTTAGAAAAAAGAGAAATTAATCACACAAGCGTCCTAGTTAGGGTTACAATTGTTGCTGTGAATACCATGACCAAAAGCTTGAGAAAAAGGGTTTATTTGGATTACACTTCCACATCGTAGTCCACCACTGAAGGAAGTCAGGACAGAAACTCAAGCAGGGCAGGGACCTTGAGGCTAAAGCTGATGCAGAGGTCTTGAAGGAATGCTGCTTACCGGCTTGCTCAGTCTGCTTTATATGGAATCCAAGACCAGCAGCCCAGGGGTAGTACAAATCAAGTTGCACCTCCCCATCCATCACTGATTAAGAAAATGTCTTATAGTAGGATATTATGTAGACATTTTCTTAATTGAAGGTTCCCTCATCTCAGATAACTCTAGTAAATGTCAAGCTGACATAAAACTAGTCATCACACAAAAGCATAGCGGCACATCATGCACTCTATAAAGATAGAATCTCACCTCTTCTGATAACCTCTCTCTCATCACAAGAGGATGACATCTTAGATTCACTGTTTCTGGGGAGCTATGCAAGATTCATCCATGTTTACATTGTTCTATCAACTTTCTTCTTATTTAGGCAATCCTATGCTGGCCTTGAGCTTCCACTCCTTTCTTAGAACACTGCTTAAAGTGATATGACATGCAGTTAGCATCAGTGGAGTGTGACAGGCATGGCATGAGGCCAAAAGGATCCTTCAGAAACCCTAGCTCTCTGACATCATTTATAGAATTAGTATTAGACTGTGATGTGCAAAATAAATAACAACTCTGTATATTTAGTTTAAAGGAAATAACAGTTCTCTAGTTAAGATGACTATAAGTTTTTTCTATGAATTTTAAAAGCAGGGCTTTATTAAGCAAAGTATGGTTTAGATGCATTTTATTTATTTTTATTTTTATTAAAAATTTCCACCTCCTCCCATTTCCCTCCCTCTCCCCTCACTCCCCCTCCCCCTCCCTCTCCAGTCAAAGAGCAGTCAGGGTTCCCTGCCCTGTGGGAAGTCCAAGGTCCTCCCCCCTCCACCCAGGTCTAGGAAGGTGAGGATCCAAACAGACTAGGCTCCCACAAAGCTGGTCCATGCAGTAGAATCAAAACCCAGTGCCATTGTCCTTGGCTTCTCAGTCAGCCCTCATTGTCAGCCACATTCAGAGAGTCTGGTTTAATCACATGCCCTTTCAGTCCCAGTCCAGCTGGTGAGCTCCCATTAGATCAGCCCCACTGTCTCAGTGGGTAGGCACACCCCTTGCAGTCCTGACTTCCTTGATCATGTTCTCCCTCCTGCTCCTCACTTGGACCATGGGAGTTGAGTCCAGTGCTCCAATGTGGGTCTCTGTCTCTATCTCCATCCATCGTCAGATGAAGGTTCTATGGTGATATGCAAGATATTCATTAGTGTCGCTATAGGATAGGGCCAGTTCAGGCGGAGGGCAATGGTTTATATAACATGATAACAATATTTGAGCATTCTGAATTTATATAATTATTCCTTTTGATAATTTCAGAAATTTATTACAATGTATTATGTTCAGGTTTATCTCCTATTACCTTCAAGATGGCTTGTCTATGACACTTTGTTTTGTGGCCATATTTTATGGTAAGGCCTGGGAAAATTTGAGTTCATGTTCACATGTTCACTGCTAAGGAGAAGGCAATGGAACAAAGACAAAAAAAAAAAACGTGAATGAACATTTATCAAGGATGCTGTACCCATGAAATCCCACCAATATGGTCACCTAACAAGACCTTTACACTAACAATACCAGTTTATATACCAATGTAGATGGGAGAAATCTCACCAGGACCCTCTATTAGATGAAGAGTTATGGGCCATTAGTAGCTGCTGTGCTAGGGAGATTAAGTCTTCTCCAAGGATGAGCACCCTTATAAGTTATTCACCACAAGAGTGTATCACTAAATGTATGTATATATGAGCAATGCTAAATGAATTAACAAGGTTGTATTTATATGAGAGAGAGAGAGAAAGAGAGAGAGAGAGAGAGAATAATAAAGAAGAAAATGTCATGAACTTGATAGAAAATGGGGGACACAGGAGAAATCAGAGGGGGAAGGAGATGGAAGGAAATGATGTAACTGTAGTATTCATGTATGAAATTCTAAAAAATACATTAAAAATAAGTCTATCAGATGACCCACTATTGGCATATGCTCAAAGACTCAATCCTCCTCTGCAGACACTATCTCAACCTTGTTCATTGCTGCTCTATTTACAACAGCAAGGAAATGAAAACCTAAATGTCCTTCAAATGATGAGTGGATACTGAGAATGTGGTATATACACTGAACTATTATTTGTTTGCAAAGAAAAATGAAATCATGAAATTTGCAGGTGAATGGATGGGATTAGAAAAGATCATGTTGAGAGAGGTAGCATAGACTTAGAAAGAATCCCCATGTTCTCTCATCTGAGGCTCCTAGCTCCAAAACTTCAGACGTGAGTATATCCGGGAATGACTGTGGAAACAAGGAAAGTGAAAGGAAAGACTGTTGCCAGGGATGGCGGTCCAGGAAAGAGCAAGAGAGATAATAATAGCAGGGCACAAGGAAATTCCTATTTTCCTGATGAGGGAAATAGAAAAAGTGAAGTACACTATTTATGGAGCAGGAGGGAGATAAATACAGAAGAAGGAAGGAGGCAGGTAAAATAAGAAGAAGGCTGTCTGATAAGTCATAAAGAATCATCCTATTAGCTACCTAAAAATATGTATAACACACCTACGTCAGTATATAAATATACATATATAGTTTAAATGAAATTTTCCTATATGAGCTGACAATGATCCCTCCAAGAGCCAAAGACCATGTGATGAAAAATCCCAAAACCAGACTTGAGAAGACTCTTTTGAATTGATCAGGTTGTCCAAGAGACTCTCCTCTCAAAACATTTCACGCTATTCTTTTTTTTTTTAATTTTTTTTATTGAAAAAAAATTTTTTCGCCTCCTCCCCACCTCCCATTTCCCTCCCCCTCCTCCCGCCCCTCTCCCCCTCCCCCCACTCCTCTTCTCCTCCCTCTCCAGTCCCTGGAGCAGTCAGGGTTCCCTGCCCTGTGGAAAGTCCAAGGTCCTCCCCCCTCCATCCAGATCTAGGAAGGTGAACATCCAAACTGTCTAGGCTCCCACAAAGCCAGAACCTGAAGTAGGATCAAAACCCCGTGCCATTGTCCTTGGCCTCTCGTCAGCTCTCATTGTCCGTCATGTTCAGAGAATCCGGTTCTATCCCATGCTTTTTCAGTCACAGTCCAGCTGGCCTTGGTGAGCTCCCAATAGATCGGCCCCACTGTCTCAGTGGGTGGGTGCACCCCTCATGGTCCTGACTTCGTTGTATATGTTCTCCCTCCTTCTGCTCCTCATTAGGACCTTGGGAGCTCAGTCCGGTGCTCCAGTGTGCGTCTCTGTCTCTATCTCCATCCATCGCTAGATGAAGGTTTTATGGTGATATGCAAGATATTCATCAGTATGGCTGTAGGATAGGTTCATTTCAGGTTCCCTATCCTCAGGTGCCCAAAAAACTAACTGGGGACATTGCCCTGGGCATCTGGTAGCCACTCCAAGTTCAAGTCTCTTGCCAACCCTTAGGTGGCTCCCTTAACTAAGATATGAGTTTCCCTGCTCCCCTGTCCAACCTTCCTATATCCCCAATCATCCCGTTTCCCCAAGTTCCCCTCATCCTCTCCTTCACACTTTTCTCTCTCCATCTCCCCTTACCCCCATCCCACCCTACCCCCAAGATTCCAATTTTTTGCCCGGCAATCTTGTCTATTTCCCATAGCCAGGAGGATAACTATATGTTTTTCCTTGGGTTTGCCCTCTTGGTTAGCTTCTTTAGGACCACAAATTATAGACTCAGTGGCCCCCTATCCATGGCTAGAAACCAATTATGAGTGAGTACATCCCATGATCTTCTTTTTGGGTCTGAGTTACCTCACTCAGGATCGTATTTTCTATTTCCATCCATTTGCATGCAAAATTCGAGAAGTCATTGTTTTTTACTGCATAGTAGTACTCTAATTGTGTATATATTCCACACTTTCTTCATCCATTCTTCCATTGAAGGACACCTAGGATGCTTCCAGGTTCTGGCTATTACAAATAATGCTGCTATGAACATAGTTGAACAAATGCTTTTGTCATATGATAAGGGATCTCTTGGGTATATTCCCAAGAGTGGTATTGCTGGGTCCAGGGGTAGGTTGATCCCAATTTTTCTGAGAAACCGCCACACTGATTTCCAAAGTGGTTGCACAAGTTTGCAGTCCCACCAGCAATGGATGAGGGTACCCCGTTCTCCACAACCTCTCCAGCAAAGGCTATCCTTGGTGTTTTTGATTTTAGCCATTCTGACAGGTGTAAGATGATATCTCAACGTTGTTTTGATTTGCATTTCTCTGATCGCTAAGGAGGTTGAGCATGACCTTAAGTTCAAATGGTCACGCTATTATTCTTGCCCTTAGTTGTCTCCAAGAGACAGAAGGTAAGTTCATAGTACTCATACGCATGGCCCATAGGCTGCTGTATTGGAACTGGCCTGAAATACTGATCCTTGAGTTTTCAATCATTCATGGTACCAGAAAACAGTATGCAATCTTCCAAAGGAGAGATGCAACCAGCAATTCTACCCACATATGAAGCCTATGAACCACAGAATGCATATAGCTGAATATATCACCAGTTAATGTGCATTTGCATTATCTACAAGTATGGACTATGCAAGATAATTCCAAGATGAATATCACCATACGTGTGGGGGGGGGTTGTACTTAGTTAGGTAATTTCTAGGATTCTCTGTTCTATTTTGTAAGCTGCAACCATACCTTTTCCCAAAACTTTTATTTTCAAAAACAAAGTGGCTCTGCATGCATCTGATTTGGTGCTTAGCATTGACAGTCTTTCAATGTAGCCATTCAAGTAGATATATTGCACTTCTATGATAAGAAACATCTTCATGTACTTTATTTATTTTGAACAACTTATTTTTGCCAGCTTTACTAAGGAATGAGATAATTATCATTTAATAACTGAATATTTAAATATAAAATTTTGTTGGTTTGAAATAATGTCTTATTTTGCTTTCTATTGCTATGATAAAATGTTATGATCAAAACGAATTTGAGGTGGAAAGAATTTATGTCATCTTACAGTTTAAAAGGGAAGTCATGACAGAAACTCAAGGGAGAAACTTGGAGGGAGGAACTGAAGCAGAAACCATGGAGGAACACTGCCTACTGACTTACTCCTCATAGTTTCCTCAGCTTTCTTATATGAGCCCTGAATATTAGGCCAGGAATGATATTGACCACAATGAGCTGGACCCTCCTACATCAGTCCTTAACTAAGAAAATGTTCCATGGACTTACTACAGTCCAGTTCAACAGGCCCACAATGAGCTGGGTGCTCCAGCATCAGTCATTAATTAAGAAAATGTTCTACAGACTTTCTATAGTCACAAGTTCCAAGTTCAACTGTGGTTTACTCTTTCCATATATCTGTGGGTTTCTGTCAAGCTGACAAAAGCTAACCAGAACAGATAGTTAACCTTTAGTAAAAATAGAGTCACAATGCAGTTAATAAATAACCCCTAGTGTTTCCTGTCCCTCTGTAATTGTACCTTTCTGTTATGCTTTTCTACTGTTACAATGTAAGCACTGATTTTCATTCTGTTACTGTAGATCAGTTTTGACTTTATATAGTTTTATGAGAATGAAATAGTATATATATAGTCCTTTTATTTGGTTCTTAATTCAGTATATTTGTTTTGACTTTTATCCTGGTAATTGTTTTTATCATCACTTCATTCCTGATTATTGCTAAGTAATATTGCAGTATGTGGTTATTGCTGGTCATTTCAGCTGTTTATGTTTTAAAAATATCATGAATAACCATCTATGAACACTTGTGCTTAGATTTTTAGGGAATTTCCAGAGTGTTTTCAAATACCGCTTTTTCTGAAGTTTATTTGCTTTTAGACCACATAATAGATCTCTAATAGTATCTCATTGCTGCGTTCATCGGACTTTGTAATAGACATGTTGAATATCTTTTCATAGGTTTACTTGCAATCTGCCAAGGTTGGCTATATTTTTCAGCTCTTTGATCCATTTTGTGATGGAGTAACTTGTTTCTTAGTGCCAAGTTTTAAGATGTCAGTATACATTTTTGCATGCAACTTGTCAGAAATGTGATTTACAAGTATTTTGCCAAGTCTGAAGTTTAACTGTTTTCTCTTTTTTTATTGAAAAAAAGATTTCCGCCTCCTCCCAGCCTCCCATTTCCCTCCCACTCCTCCCACTCCTCTCCCCTCCCCCCACTCCTCTCCCCCTCCCTCTCCAGTCCAAACAGCAGTCAGGGTTCCCTGCCTTGTGGAAAGTCCAAGGTCCTCCCCCCTCCATCCAGGTCTAGGAAGGTGAGCCTCCAAACTGGCTAGGCTCCCACAAAGCCAGAACATGAAATAGAATCAAAATCCAGTACCATTGTCCTTGGCTTCTCATCAGCCCTCATTGTCCGCCATGTTCAGAGAGTCCGATTTTATCCCATGCTTTTTCAGTCCCAGTCCAGCTGGCCTTGGTGAGCTCCCAATAGATCAGCCCCATTGTCTCAGTGGGTGAGTGCACCCCTCGCGGTCCTTTCTTGCTCATGTTCTCCCTCCTTCTGATCCTCATTGGGACCTTGGGAGCTCATTCCAGTGCTCCAATGTGGGTCTCTGTCTCTATCTCCATCCATCGCCAGATGAAGGTTCTATGGTGATATGCAAGATATTCATCAGTATGGCTATCCTCATTTTTGATAAAGGAGCTAAAAGTATACAATGGAAGAAAGAAAGCATCTTCAGCAAATGGTACTGGCACAACTGGATGTCTACCTGTAGAAGAATGAAAATAGACCCATATCTATCACCATGCACAAAACTCAAGTCCAAATGGATCAAAGACCTCAATATCAATCTGAACACACTGAACCTGATAGAAGAGAAAATGGGAAGTACTCTACAACATATGGGCACACGAGATCGCTTCCTATGTATAACTCCAGCAGCACAGACATTAAGGGCAACATTGAATAAATGGGACCTACTGAAACTGAGAAGCTTCTCTAAAGCAAAGGACACTGTCACTAAGACAAAAAGGCAACCTACTGACTGGGAGAAGATCTTCACCAACCCCGCAACAGACAAAGGTCTGATCTCTGTTTTCTCTTTTCAAAAAATGATGATATGGTAGGCAATGAAGCAAGGACTTAATTCCAGGTTGTTGATAAAAAAAAATAAGGATTTTCAATAAAACATGATTCAAAAGTACACATGTAATCATGGAAACGCTATTAGTCAGGATTCTCTAATGGTACTAGGTTGATTGAAGGAATCCATATTAAAGGGAGATTTATTAGAGTGGCTTATATAGGCTGTCTTCCACATAGTCCAACAGGGCCTTTCTCCCAATGGAAAGTCCAAGAATTGGTGGTTGTTTAGCCTACCAGACTACTGGATTTTGGTCTGGTTACAATATCCGTTAAGGAATGACTCAGTAACAGGATAGGGAAACTTGCCAGCTGGAGTAAGGACCAGCAGGCACAAAGGAAAAGCTTCCTTCTTCCATTTCCTTTTATGTAATCTGCCACCTGGAGGCGTGGCTCATATTTATAGTGGTTCTTTCATGTCAAATGATTCCTCATAGATGTGAATTCCAGATATAGTCAAGCTGACAATTAAGACTAGCCATCACATATTTAACCCTTGTCAATGTGAAACACAATTATATTTCCTCATGTCTTACTTTATATACAAATAAAAACAAGAGTCAGGTCACAATTAAACCTAATATAACTACCCCATATTGTTTCTTCAACTAGTTACATGTTCTTAGCTAGCTTAGCTAAGTACCTTCCTCTACTACTGGTTCTGTATTTCCTCCACCCTCAGCAAATACCTCAGGGGATCTTTGTTCTTTTCCTAGAGAAATGATCCATACCTTCATCCCTAAAGGATCTAGGCTGATTTCCCAATTTTATGCTGCAACTCTTTAATACACTTCTTCATGCTGTGGTAATCCCACAACCATAAAATTATTTTCTTTGCTACTTCCTAACTGTAATTTTGCTACTGTTATGAATCATAACATAAATATGTGTTTTTTAATGGTCTTAGGTGACCCCTGTAAAAAGGTCCTTCAACCCCAAGGGTGTGCAACACTCAGATTGAAAGCCACTGGTCTAGGCCTCCTGTCATCCTGATTACACTGGGTTGTTGTCATTTTCCATTGACAAGTCTTAAGCCATCTTAACGCCAAGAGACACCCTAAAATATCACCTGTAATCCAGACATAATCTTCCTTACTTCCATTGTAGAGAAACAATCCAATCCCACCCTCTCCCCAGTAGTCTGGATCAAGTATCCCTCCTAACATTGCTAGCCTATTGATTTATGGGTATCAAAGTGGCCAGTGAACTGACCTTCCAGTTCAACGGAATGTTATTGTGTCTCCTGGCAGGAGAACTCCCTCTCTCCTTTGGAACCAAAATTTCTAGGCCAGCAGAATGTAATGTCATGGAAACAAGAGGAAATTTTTTCCTAGTGGGTTAGTAGGAATGATAGTGAGTGGAATCATTCCCTTTTCCCCCTTTGATTCCTGAACCCATGATTCCTGACTATGAGGGAAATGGTAACATATATTAGATGCCAATTCAAAGTATATACCATACACTAGACAGCCCTGTCGTAACCCTCCAGGCTACTGTCATCTAATTGACAATGTAACTGTATCTTCCAAAGACCCCTCTACCAATCTATCAAGCCAGATGCTTCAGAATTTGGGGGAACAGAGTAATACCAGTGGATTTTCTGGTTGTGAAGTGAGTTCCTTAGTCAGAATCAATGCTGTGTTGAATACCATGATGATGGAAAGACATTCTGTAAATTCATATATAGTAGTTTTGGCAAAAGCATTCTTTTTAATCAAAAGGAAAAACAAATCTATAATCAGAATATCCTATTCCAATGAGTACAAAGTATTGCCTCTTCCATTAAGGAAGAAGGTCTCTGGCTGGTCACCCCAGGGAATAATGCCATATTTAAGATTCAGTTTTGGTCTCTGTTGCTGGCTGATCTAGCATTCAGCAACAGTTGCAACCAGATTGGCCTTGGTGAATGGAAGCCCATGTTTTCTTTTCTTTTTCTTTTTTTCCCCTTTGGTTTCCCAAGTGCTGGGACTAAAGGTCTTACCCGTCACTACATGGTGAAAGTTTATGTTTTCAACCCCATGCATAAACTCCATTTCTGCCACCATGGCCACTTTGCTCATGAACCCATTGGACAATGGCAAGAATGACAGGGAAAAGAAGCTGACTATCCATGGTACAGATCATCCTATTTACATGGTTATTGAACTGCTTCTCTGTTGAAATTGCCTTTTGATGAGCAATTTAATTTAATTTAAATGGGGCACAAACATTATCACATCGTTTGCTCATTCAAAGATTATCTATCCACACAGTTCTTCTCTAAGTGACATTCTCACCAATTTTTCAATCATTCTTTTTCCAAGTTCCTGGTTATCCAGCCAATACATTGGCTGCAGTCCATGAATCAGTAAATAATCACACATCTGTTCACTATTCCTTCCAAGCAAAAAGTATGACCATGTATACTGCTGAAGACTAAGAGTCCAGAGATGCAGGGGACATACCTCTACATAAAAATAAACAATATATAGGATACCCACAGCTAATATCACCATAAATGAAGAAAAAAATAAAAGAATTTCCACTAAAATCAGGAACAATACAGTAATTCCACTCTTGCCATCCCTGTTTAATTTAGTACTTTAAATCTTAGCTAGAGCAGTAAGACAACCGAAGGAGTTCAAGGGGATAAAAATTGGAAAAGAAAAAGTCAAAGTATCTTTATTTAAAGATGATATGACAGTATACATGTAAAAGACCTTTGAATAGTCACAGCTGAAAAGTACATACAACAAAGTAACAGGATAGAAAATTAACACTTGTAGCCTTTATGTATACATGTGAAAAATATACCAAAACCTTTTCACTCATACTTGATCTTCCATAGTGATTGGCCTTACCTATGTTATCACCTTGCTTCTAAAAATCTTACCATTTTCAAAACCCTCTGAAAATGGATCTTAAAATTCTCCACTCCTCCTATCTTGCACTGAAAATTTACAGCTCACAGCTCTTAACCAAATTAACTGGGGTTTCCGTGGTAATTTGCTATCCCTGCTCTCTCCCCTTTCTGCAAGCCTAGCTGAGAGAAACTTTTATCAAAAATATCTTCACTCACTCTTGCCATACAATCATCCCCAAATGTTCAGTTATTATTACATTCTATTGTGATCCTCCTTTTTAAAACACTTAACCTATTTCTGAAAAAGTACAGGCTGTACCTATACCTAAATAATCATTTTAGAAATCCATTAATTCTCTTTTATCTAGGAACAATAAAGCTAAAAGGAAAGCTTCATAGCTTTGTAATTTTACCTCCCCTTTCTGTCCCAAAAGGCATCATATCTTTCTTCACCATAATATCCATGCTGTGCCAGTTAGTTCTGGGTTCCTGACATGGTCACTTCCTCTCTTCTAATTCAGTAATAAATCTTCACAGAATAAGTTTCTTTAAAATTGGTACTAGTTTTCTACAGAAAAGGAGACTTTCTGTGTTACCCAGGTGGGCCTTTAGACCACTGCACTCAAATGATTCTCCTATTTCAACCCCCGAAGCAAATGGGTGACACTACAACCATTGTTCTATAGTTTTAATAGTGGGGAAAAAAACCAACATAAAATTTACTATTTTAATCATTTTAGAGTAAAAGTTATTTTTTCATATTTTCATTGCAATTCATTTAACTCCAGGCCTCCATTATCCTGCAAAATCCAAAACTCTGTTCTCTCTGATCAACAAACCTTCATTTTCTCCCTCCATTCCCACTGGCACTCACCATTCTAGTCTCCTTTCCTTTCAGTTTTTAATATTTATTTTACTTGACGTTATGGGTATATCAGTATGTATGACTGTGTAGAAATTTTGCACACATGAGTACTGTGTACCTGAAGGCCAGAAGAAGTTGTTGGGACCCCTGAAGCTGAAATTACAAGTCGTTACATGCTATCTGCTGTGGGTACTGAGCACCAAAGGTGAGTCCTCTAGAGGAGCAGCAAATGCTCTCAACTGCTGAGTCATTCATTTCTCTAGCCCTTCAAGTCTCTGTTTCTACTTTAGATAACTCATATAGTTACACTGACACAGCGTTTGTCCTTTTGTAATGTTTTAATATTGCTCAGTGCAATTTTCTTGAGATTAACTGTGTTCTAACGTGTTACAGGGTTTCCTTTCCTGTTGCACTTGAATCCTATCCCATTGCACCTGTATACTGCATTCTCTTTATTTGCTTGTCCATCTGTGAACATTTGAGTTACTTTACTTCCATTTCTTGGCTATTGTGAACAATAATGTACAGAACATGAATTTGTAAATATCCCTTCAAGAGTTCCTTTGAATTATTTTTGGCACATTACAAGAAGTAGAATGCTGGATTACATAGGAGCTGTACGTATAATAGTTTTGGAGAAACTGCTACAATATTTTCCATAACAGCTGTACTATTTTACATTCCTACAGAGGTTAGAATTTCTGTACATCCTGCATCCTCTAAAACGTACACTATTTCTAACATATATACATACAAAAATATGTATTGACCTGATTTTTATTTTTGCTTCATGATGATGGAGAAACAATACGCATAGAGTGTAACTTAAATTTTGAATTTTGATATTTTTGTATTCTAATAAAATCCACTCTCATGGTGTAGGTAGCAGAATTCCTGTCATTCCCAGTCATTTATGCCATATGAGGTCCAAAACTGATGATTTTCAGCAAAACTCTACTAATTAGCTACAGTGCTAGTGGAGTTATATGTATTAAACACATTTTAGTTATAATATTTTGAATCACATTTATTGAGGTTTTGCTTTTGTTGTTAGATCTAAAGAATTATCCCTAAAATCAATTTCATGAAATTTTAGCTGTGTTTTCTTCTAAGAGTACAACTATTATATTTTATTTTTAGGTCTTTAATCCATTTTTAGATATTTTTATTATACGACAGAGATACAAATTTATTCTTTTTACATAATACCCAGTTTTTTAATCTATTTATTGAAAACATTGCCCTTCTCAGTTAAGAGATTTTTATACCATTTCCAAAAAATCATTTGATTATGTGAATAGAGTCCAGTGGTCTATGTGTCTGTTTTTTGGTCAAAACTACACTGTTTGTTTCTATATTTTTTTCAAAGGTCTGAAATCGGAAAATGTGTATACTCCGAGTTTATTCTTTTTTTAATATCATTCTGAGTCTCTGAAGTTTCTTAAAATTCTACATGAATTTTAGGCTTTTTGTGTTTCTTTAAAAATCAATGGCATTTTATTGTCTTGCATTGGGCCTTTGGATTATTTTTGTTAGTTTGATGGTTAGTAGTATATGTTATCTTGTTTGAGTTACAGAATACACAGACAATTTTTTTACTTATTTATTTATTTTTATTCTTTTTTAATTAAAATTTCCACCTGCTCCCCATTTCCCATTTCCCTCCCCTCCTCCCAAATATTGCCCTCCCCCCACTTCCCTCCCCCTATCCCCACTCCTCTTCTCCTCCCCCCACTCCATTCCCCCTCCCTCTCGATACTGAAGAGCAGTCCAAATTCCCTGCCCTGCGGGAAGACCAAGGTCCTTCTATCTACGTCCAGAAAGGTGAGCGTCCAAACAGGCTAAGCTCCCACAAAGCCAGTTCATGTATTAGGATCGAAACCTAGTGCCATTGTCCTTGGCTTCTCATCAGTCTTCATTGACCGCCATGCTCAGAGAGTCCGGAATCAACCCATGCTTATTCAGTCCCAGACCAGCTGGCCTTGGTGGGCTCCCAATAAATCAGTTCCACTGTCACAGTGGGTGGGTGCATCCCTCGTGGTCCTGATTTTTTGCTCATGTTCTCCCTCCTTCTGCTCCTCATTTGGACCTTAAGAGCTCAGACCGTTGCTCCAAATTGAGACTCTGTCTCTACCTCGATCCATCGCCAGATGAAGGTTCTAAGGTGATATGCAAGATATTCATCAGTATAGGATAGGGTCATTTCAGGTTCCCTCTCCTTAGTTGCCCAAGGTACCAGCTGGGGACATATTCCTGGACACCTGCGAACCCCTCAAGAGTCAAGTCTCTTGCCAACCCTAAGATGGCTCCCTTAGATAGGATATATACTTCGCTGCTCCCGTATCCATCCTTCCTATATCCCAACCATCCCAATCCTCCGAGCTCCTCCCATCCTCCCCTTCTCATATTTCTCATCCCATTTCCCCTTTGCCCCATGCCACCTCACCCGCAAGTTCCCAGTTTTTGCCCTGCAATCTTGTCTACTTCCCCCTCTCCATGCGGATGACTATATGATTTTCTTTGGGTTCACATTCTTATTTAGCTTCTATAGGATCACACATTATATGCTTAATGTCTTTTATTTTATGTCTAGAAACCGATTATGAGTGAGTACATCCCATGTTCCTCTTTTTGAGTCTGGGATACCTCACTCAGGATAGTGTTTTCTATTTCCATCCATTTGCACACAAAATTCGAGAAGTCATTGTTTTTTACTGCTGAGTAGTACTCTAATATGTATATATTCCACACTTTCTTCATCCATTCCTCCATTGAAGGGCATCTAGGTTGTTTCCAGGTTTTGGCTATTACAAACAATGCTGCTATGAACATAGTTGAACAGATACTTTTGTCATTTGATGTGGCATCTCTTGGGTATATTCCCAATAGTGGTATTACTGGATCTTGGGGTAGGTTGATCCCAAATTTCCTGAGAAATCGCCACACTGATTTCCAAAGTGGTTGCACAAGTTTGCATTCCCACCAGCAATGAATGAGTGTGCCTCTTTCTCCACAACCTCTCCAGCAAAGGCTATCATTGGTGTTCTTGATTTTAGCCATTCTGACAGGTGTAAGATGGTATCTCAAAGTTGTTTTAATTTGCATTTCCCTTATCGCTAAGGAGGTTGAGCATGACCTTAGGTGTCTTTTGGCCATTTGAATTTCTTCTGTTGAGAATTCTCTGTTCAGATCAGTGCCCCATTTTTTAATTGGGTTCATTAGCATTTTAAAGTTTAGTTTCTTGAGTTCTTTATATATTTTGGTGATCAGACCTTTGTCTGTTGCAGGGTTGGTGAAGATCTTCTCCCAGTCAGTGGGTTGCCTTTTTGTCTTAGTGACAGTGTCCTTTGCTTTACAGAAGCTACTCAGTTTCAGGAGGTCCCATTTATTCAATGTTGCCCTTAATGTCTGTGCTGCTGGGGATAAACGTAGGAAGTGATCTCCTGTACCCATATGTTGTAGAGTACTTCCAACTTTTTCTTCTATCAGGTTCAGTGTGTTCAGACTAATATTGAGGTCTTTAATCCATTTGGACTTGAGTTTTGTGCATGGTGATAGATATGGATCTATTTTCATTCTTCTACACGTTGACAACCAGTACACAGACAATTTTTTGAAACATTCTTCTGAGTGTCAGTGACAACGTTTCTGGGCTCATACTAATGTTGGTGAGCCACATCAAGTGGATTAAAGGTGTGACTATGTGGAGCCTGAGATGGAACTTCTCTTCCCCAGCTGCCTTCAATCTGGTGTGTCAGTTTTTCTTCTCTCAGAGACATTCTGACTCTACTGTATCATGAGTCTTCCAGACTCATATTACTGTACTTCCAACAGTCCTGGTTTGTAGACTTTTGCCATTGGTTCTCCTGAGTATTCAGCTTGCTTACTGAAAATGTTGGTTCTGTAAGCCCTAAAAACATTCAAGTCAATTCCTCATAATAAACAAACACGCACGCACGCAGGCATATGCACGTGCATATATATACACACACAGTTCTTTATATAACCTAGATTAATACAGGGAGTATGAGCATTTTAACAATATTAAATCTGAAAATCCTTGAGGAAGGAGTCATTTTTTTACTTATTTACAGCTTTCTTCTTTATTCAGCATTTTTATAGCTGAATAAATTTGTGCCTCTTGGTTAAATTTATTATTAAGCATTCTATTCTGTTTACTCCATTAAGTATCATTGTAAATAAAATTGCACTATTAATCCTTTCAGATTATACATTAGTACTGAATAGAAATGTAATAGAATTTTGTGTGTCAATTTTTGTATCCTGAATTTTTATTGAATTTATTATTTTTATTATTTATTATTCATTTAATGAAATCATGTTATCTAAACATTTGCTTTTGACCTATATTATTAAATAGCCTGAAAACAGAGGGAGATGTCCATAGTATTCTCCTTACCCTACAGCAAAATATAGCTATAAAAGTCAATCAAAAATGTTAAATCTACTATTCAAACAAGAAAGTCAGTTTAAAATATAATTAGTCAAAAACCTTCATAGAGTATTTCAACATTTACTCTGAGGCTATACTGTCTTATATTCTCAGTTGTCCTATTCTTTCTGAAATTATTTGATTCAATATTGATTTAAACATAATATTAACAATAGTATGTTATTTAGGATTAAGAATGTAAAAGCAAATTCAAATCCCAAATAGAAACCTTTAGGCATGAGTTACCTGTGGAGATCAATTGTGATAAATTAAAAACTACAGTTTTACTTTTTGATCAATGAGAGCTTCCAAGTCTTTAAGCCTTCTTTGGGTTTTGATTCTACTGCATGTACTGGCTTTTGGGGAGGCCTATTCTGTTTGGATGCACACCTTCCTAGACCTTGGACTTCCCAGATGGCAGGGCATCCTGACTTCTCTTAGGACTGGAGAGGGAGGGGGTCGGAGTGGGCGGAGTGGAGGGGAAATGGAAGGAGGGGATGAGGTGGAAATTTTTAATAAATAAGTAAATAAAAACCTTCTTTGTGTGGTGGGGGAGAGAGATGGAGAGAATTAGAGGAGAGAAGGGGAGAGAGGGGGATAGAGAGAATGGGACATACTCCTTCTGTTCCTTGATACTAGCAAATTTACTTCTTACCTTGGCTACACACACTAACCACATTGAATAAACAAAGCCCCGTGTGTTCTTGTTTTATTCTGGATCATACACATCCTTTTGTGTTTGAGGGGTACATATTTTATTTTTACTATAGGAATAATAAGTTTATTTTATAGCCATTAGTGGGTGTCTAGGTGTCATTCATCCCAACACCCAAAATTTCTTGACTTGAGTACTGCTCAGATTCAGCAAGGGATGCTAGGTACCCAAATATAACTGACAAAGTCAGATTTACTGCACAGTAACAATGGCTCCCCATTATCCTTTGAGGGAGTAGAGTTTCATCCTTCATATTCTTCAGTGTACTATCCTTAAGACATAACATCCTTTCTTTAACATTGAACAGATATCAAGTTTAATGTCTTTGTTGAATCATGACAAACTCATTCTTTATTTAGATGATGATGAGAAGTAGATAAGTGAAAAGAAACTTAGGATCTTGCTCTGAAACTTTACTAAGATTCTCCTATAAAACTCTTGGGAAATAGAATTTCTTTGTAGTGGCAACACTCCAACATCATTCTGTAATCTATGCAACATGGTTTATCCTTTTGTGAGTTTTTGAAATAATCTTTCATTCTTCCATCAGGTAAGATATGAAACAAGTGTGTATATGCACAAGAGATTTCTGCGTGGGTGCAGGAGTGCATGGATGTAAAATCAGTATTTAAACATGGAAGATAATCCTTGATAGATTAGCAATCACCTGAACCACATCAATGGCAATGGATTTATGGGCTAAAAATACAGTAAAAGGCAACTTCTCGAAGTGGGTATTTCAGTTAAATGTGTAATTAGAAAAATGACAAACATTAAGATGATGAAGTCCCAAGTAGGTATCAGGAGAATCTGACTTTAGGAGGAAGTGGAGTACATTTCTGGCCTTTCTAAGTGTGGAGAATCTGAAGTACATTTAAATGAGAGACCCAGGAATAAGTTCTGTAAGGCCTGAAAACATGCAAAAGTTATGGAATGTGATTATAATGTGTAGTAGGGAGCTGCGGGCCTCTTCCCACAGCCCGGCTCATGGTTGCCTGGCTAGCTTATGCCCCAAAATAAAGACACACAAACTCTATTCTTTTAAACACTGCTTGGCCCATTTCTGTTCATGTATGTAGCACCCCAAGGTGCGCTTACCGGGAAGATTCTAGCCTACGTCCATCCTGGGTCAGAGCTTCATTGTGTCTGCTCTGGAGAAGAGAGCATGGCGTCTGTCTCTGAGAGGAGCTGCCTTGCATCTGAGCTCACTTCCTCTTCCTCCCAGCATTCTATTCTGTCTACTCCACCCACCTAAGGGGTAGCCTATCAAATGGGCCAAGGCAGTTTGTTTATTGACAAATGACCTTCCTCCATCATTTCCCTTTTTTCTGTTTAAACAAAAAAAAAAGGAAGGCTTTAACTTTAACATAGCAAAATTACATATAACAAAACAGTTATCAAGTAAAAATTACAATATTTACATCTATTTTATCTTTATCATAACTAAGGAAAACTATAACTATAACTATCTATCTATTATTCAACTCCGTCAAAGACTCCAGAAGAATACAATATTACCTAAGCAAACAAAAAGTAAGCAACTTCTAAACTCTAGTAATGACAGAGACATCTCACTGCCTGGACAGTCACCCAAAGTTCCTCTGTACCGTTGGGGCATCCATCTTCGGCCTAAAGGTCCATAGTATCCAGAGACGTTTCCATGAAGCAGGAAATTTAAAGGCAGTTCAGTCACTATCTGCTGTGTCCTGCAGAATGTCTCGCAGACTCTTTCATGAATCAGGAACCCCGAAAGATCATCTCACCTTTAGGCAAGTTCAGCAGTCCTCTCTCTGTGGGTTCTTTGTGTCCAGTTTATAAAATAGTCCAGACAAGAGCAGTTTCTTGCCCAAATGGCTATCAAACTCCATAAGGATCCTCTTCGATGCCCATCTTCTTCTTGAAGTAGATTGGTGCTGCCAGGAGCAGAGTGTCTCATTGTCATGAAAAACCCTAAGTTATTAAAACATTTAAAATACCATATTCTCTAGTCTTTGAAAGATATGATGAATGCCTATCTGAAATATATGCATGCACATCTAGAAAATCTAACTAACATGACTACAAACTTGACTATTATTGATAATTATCCATTAACAACCTATATACATTACATTTTTAAGTGAACTACACAATCACAATACCTTAATCAAGGTCAGAAATACATATACATATAACAAAATTGACCTTAAAATCTATAGCAATGCAAATTATTCATACCTATATCATCTCTCCCTTTAAATGTAAAAGAACATTTATAAACAATATATGGGAACATGGGTGCAGTTTTTTCTCTCCAAACTGCTTCCTGCTGAATGGGGGCGCTGTTAATCAAGTCTTTCATGGTATAACCTGTGTGCTAGGTTCCTCTCAGTCGGCAGTTGAGCAAAGTAATTTTTTGAAGGTGTTCACAGCAACCCTTCAGGAGGACGTGGTCTATCATACCATATTGGGATCGAAGAAGCAATCCAAAGAGTCTCATCCTCTGTGAAAACAAAAGAAGAAACTCTTTTCCAAAGTATCATATCCTTAGATCCAAATTCTGAAGTCAAGGTATTTTGAAAATATCTATCTTGGATTAGTTCAGCAGCATTTATAAACAAATATCTTTTAGCATCTGGTGCTCCTTCCTCAGCATTCAAACAATTCAAAGAGAGCATAATAGCATACAGTATCAAGATTCTCTGTGTAACTTCCATCTTTGTGCAGCTTTATTTTAACTCTATTTTGTTTACTTTTACTTTTACTTTATATTTTCTGTATATCTTCGTCCTGGAATAACTCTTTAGACAAGGCTGTCCTTGAATTCAGAGATCTGTCTGTCTCTGCCTCCCAGGCAGTGGGATTAAAGGCGTGTGCTACCACACCTTGAAGTCTCAGAGGTCAATCTCCCTCTGCCTTCCAAGTGTTGGGGATTAAAGGTGTGTACTACCACACCCAACTACTCTCTTTCTTCCTTATTTTACTTTTAAGAACTTTAACTTTCAGCCTGCATATATTTTTAAACACACTGTAAATCATTTAAAGTTTTCTTTTGTCTTTGAATCTCTCTTTACTGTATATCTCTCTCTCTTTTTCTGACCACATGAGTCTTTAATTTACCAAGCAATATCAGTAGGATGAAAGCCGTGCCATTCCTTAGCTTTCCAGCCTCATGGCGGAGATACCAGCTGTAGCCATGTTTATCACAACAACTCTGTGGCGTTTCAAGGTCCTTGCCAGCAAACAAGCTGCAATACTATATCCACAGACAACATTCAAGTCCTCACTCTGTAGTCAGCCCTCCTGCCTCAAACAGTCAGAGTTTGCCCTGGCAGGATGGCCCAGAAAGCCGGCATTTTAAAACAGCACAATTTTTTTCCTGCTATGGCTGAAAACCGAAAAGCATGCCTTCAGCTTTTCACCAACACCGTTTTAAGTGTTTCGTGGCAGGACCTCTTAAATGAGCTGCAAGGTTTCACAGCTGAAGCTGAGTCAGGAAGCCTCTCTTAGATGAGAGTACTTGCTTGCCTCTAGCAAGCAGAGCAGACCCGAGAAATTGTTGCTACCAAGAAAACATGCTTTATTCTTTCCCAAGCTTTCTCAGGCTTTCAGTGGATTCAGTCATCCACGTCTGGGCGCCATCTGTAGTAGGGAGCTGCGGGCCTCTTCCCATAGCCCGGCTCATGGTTGCCTGGCTAGCTTATGCCCCAAAATAAAGACACACAAACTCTATTCTTTTAAACACTGCTTGGCCCATTTCTGTTCATATATGTAGCACCCCAAGGTGCGCTTACCGGGAAGATTCTAGCCTACGTCCATCCTGGGTCAGAGCTTCATCGTGTCTGCTCTGGAGAAGAGAGCATGGCGTCTGTCTCTGAGAGGAGCTGCCTTGCATCTGAGCTCACTTCCTCTTCCTCCCAGCATTCTATTCTGTCTACTCCACCCACCTAAGGGGTAGCCTATCAAATGGGCCAAGGCAGTTTGTTTATTGACAAATGACCTTCCTCCATCAATAATGTAGTAGTTGCCCCATAAATCCTCTCACAAGAACTTGTTTCCTACTATGCTGATTCTTCAGGCTAATTTTTGCTAGCATGTGGTTGCTTAACTACTCTTTCAAGGAAGACAATGATGAAAGCAAAAAATCTGATGGTCTGAAATGAAAGATTAATTTACTTATTCTGGAAATTAATAGGGACTATCCATTATGCAGAAGAGCAGGGAAGCAGCTAGTAGATTCCCATGATTAGTCTAATCCTCTCAGTAAGTGAACTGCCACAAGTGACATACTAACTAAAGCGTACTTTTTGTTCACACGGCCTAAATTCCTACCATTCAAGTTGCTCTGATAGATATTGCTAGTTTTTTATAGCTCCAAACTAAAAAAAAAAAAAAAAAAAAAAAAAAAAAAAAAAAACCACCAAATGCTGTATTTCATGAATTTCATTTTACATTGTTTTCCACAAGAAGTCATGAACCAAGAAATTGAAATTAATAATGATATTTTCAATCAGATGGCAATAGTCTGTTTTGACTGGAACATATTCTCTACTATAGAACTAAATTCATTCTTTCAAATTTTAATTTCCTGTGAATGTCACTGAACTCCTCCCAAAGATTAGAGGGCTGGTTGAAGCCAGAACACATGTCAGTGTGCATGCAACTTTCAAACCTCCCCTTTTCATTGCTTTCTGAATTGCCTGGCTATTCTCCTCTTGTACAGAGAAAAATGATGCCCTAGAAATGGAACTTCCTCATCTCTATGCGGGAATGAGCTCATATTCATTTTCTTAGCTCCTCATAGCTTCAGAAAAGATAGTTATTGTTACTATGGACTATTCTTAGAGCCAGAAATGTTGTGGTTAGAGCACTTCATCAACAAAATCACAGTTGCTCTGCCGTCCCATAAGTGATGCACTCCCATCCTCACTTCCTATTAGATTGCTCCGGAAAAAAGGGTCTGCTACAACAAAGTGGTTTCACACAGAGCTTTTACTTGTTTAGGTCTTTGGTTGTAACAAGTCTTTCTCTTCCAATATTTAACACACAATATTCCGCGAGCCTTAGGCAGTAACCACAAAACATCTAAGTTATTTATTTACAAAAGTGTTTCAATGAAAAGATATTCTTAAACATTGGAAATTACACTCTGTTCTTTGCTTTTGTCAATGTGTCTCTTTCCATGGATATGAAACCCATCTGATACAAACAGAAAGACATATGAAATGTGTTAATTTATGCACTTTCTTATTGTACTGCATATGCTAAAATATATTATGTATATAATATAGATTATGTAAATATATGCAGTGCTATACATTTACTCATTTTACAACACACAGATTAGCAATAGCAACAATTAAAGTATTTGTAATGCAGTAAGAAGACAGATTTGATCAGCTAAAATTTAGCTTGCCTTTCCAATCAGTTGGAAAGAATCATTCTTTCTCAAATATCATTGAAAAATCAAATTATGGAGGAAAACAGAATGACAATACAATAACTAAATTTCAGAACTTAAGCCTTCTCAAAACATACAACAATAACTACAGTAAGAAGAACAACAACTAAATGTAGTTTCTCTGGGATATTTGGAGAAGTGGCACATTTAAGGGCAAGAAGAAGGCAGACACAAAATAATGACAGACTATCAAATACCTCAACCACAATTCTTTAAAGTTCTTATTGGGTGCATGGTAAGATGACACATATTCCACTGGAAAACTCTAATATGAACACCAAGATACACAAATCATCAAAAATTAATAATAAAATTCATGAGCCCCCACTAGCAGTAATAGAACATCTGTAAGCGAACATGGAAGAAGGGCTACTGATTAAAACAGAGTGTTGATATGTATGCAGGAAGCAGCATAATTGAAATCCATGCAGTTTAAAATTATAATAGCAAAGACATGTTAATTTAAGAATTACCAATAGAATCTTGTTCTTGAAGTAAATTACAATGAGGATCATCAAATTCACCTGGTCTCAAAGTGACTCGCCAGCAAGTACTTGTTAATTACAATGGTGAAAAGAAACAGCAATAATACGTTAGATAATTTATTCAACATTTTGATCAAGAGACAAGAAGACAATGTAGAATTGCTTTAGCATAAAGGAACTTAATGAGATATGCCAACATACATTGCACCAAGTCTCAACTAGATTCTCAATTCTCAGTTGGAGTGTGACATTCTATAAAGAACACATTGGGTCAAATGAAAGGAGCTGAATGTGAAAGATACATTATTATAAAAGCATTGTGTCATATTCTTAGGACTGCAATTTATATGACTTTTCACTAAATTGTCTAAAACGCTGTCTATTTCTGTGCCTGTATGTGAGAAAGAACAAATGAAAAATAAGACACATTACAATAAGGAGTATATAGGAGTTCTTTGTACACTTTTTTCCATTTATTTTTAAGAATGAATTTATTTTCAAAAATATTTGTTTCAAAGTGACTCTAGAAGGAAAATCTAGTAACAAATGTATCTTACTTCCCCTTACACAGGAAGAATTTGCATCTGCTGCTCTAACCCTGGTCAAAACTCCATGGCTAGTGAGGTCATAGGGCCTGAAGATGAAGCTACTTCTGCTGTTTTGCTAAGTGGACATGATGTGCCCATCAAATCGCCTTTGAAATCTCTACAGTTATGCTCACAGATTAATGCTGCTGTCAACTTTGGTCAGAGAAGTTGTTTTTGCAGTGGCCAGCAGTAATTGCAGGGGCTCATAAGTGGAAAAAGTGCTGAGAATAAGTGACTAATGTACAAACATAAACGGGACATCTAAATCAGCCCCTTCACGCTTCAAGGAACATCATGGAAACAGTGGTAGAATAAATGCAATAGCTGGAGAAAGGAAAGGAATGGAAACCTGAGTCTGAGTTCTGGGCATAATGTGGTTGCTGCACTCCTAAGTTCACATCACATCTGCACAGTGTCTGTACAAGATTGCAACTGTCAACATCTTCTCATGGAATGTGTGGGTGGGGGTGGGGGGACCTGAGGATCCATTCCTCTATGAAGATTTATATGCACATAGTGATTGATGGGGGAGGGAGAGACATCTTATTTTGTGTTGTAGCCACTAGTTAAGGTACCATTGCTTTGGTAAACAGGTCCTCACTCATGATTCTGTAGTCATCCCTAATGAAACTTGCCTGCACGTGCACATGCGCGTGCGCACGTGCACACACACACACACACACACACTACATAGACATAAAAGTAAAATCATGTAGGAAAGAAGGAAATATTCAAGAGTGGGGAAGGAACAAGAGAGGGTAACAGAAGGCAATATGGCATAGAAACATAGCATACATATATGAAAAATAATGAAATACATTACTATATATAATTGGCAAAAGACTAATAAAACATTTAAATGTCTTTAGACCAATCTTTTAAGGTACTTCACCAAGTTATAATTCTACTACTCTTCTGCCATTTTGGACCTGAGTTCTTCATAGACTTTCAGCTTTTCTAGTATATAGTCTGTGGAGCTTCATTTGGGTACCCACTGATCTAATTTTCATTTCATCTTGCAACAGACTCAGTGAATCCAGATGTATATAGGAATCTCTTACAACAGACTAAGTCAATCCAGATGTATATAGAAACCTCTTAACCAGACTCAGTCAATACAAATATATATAGGCCTATATCTATAATCCCAGCTACTTTTGGAGGCTTAGTCAGAAAAATTTTACGTTTGAGGTTTGCCTAGGCTGCAGGAGAAGTTCATGGTCAATCCAGACAGTTTAGTGAGATCCTGTCATAAAATTTTCAAAGTAGAAATAGATCTCAACATAATGGGAGGTAAATGAAGGAGGGTCTCTGTGAGTTCAAGACCAGCCTGGTCTACACAGAGAGTTCCAGGACAGCCAGGGCTACAAGAGGAGATGTGCACCCACACACTGAGGCAATGGGGATGTTCTATCGGGAACTCACCAAGGCCAGCTGCCCGGGGTCTGAAAAAGCATGGGACAAAACCGGACTCGCTGAACATAACGAACAATGAGGACTACTGAGAACTGAAGAACAATGGCAATGGGTTCTTGATCCTATTGCACGTAATGGCTTTGTGGGAGCCCAGGTAGTTTGGATGCTTACCTTAATAGACCTGGATGGAGGTAGGTAGTCCTTGGACCTCCCACAGGGCAGGGAAACCTGCTTGCTCTTTGGGCTGAGGAAGGAGGAAGACTTGATTGGGGGAGGGGGGAATGGAAGGTGGTGGCGGGGAAGAGGCAGAAATCTTTAATAATTAAATAAATTAATTAATAAAAAAAGGAAAAAAATGAAAGTGAAAATAAAGCTGGGATTTTAAATCACTTAGAGAGTGCTTGCTTGCATAGTATTTGAAAGGCCTTACATTCAGTCCCCACTGATGTAAAAAATTCAACAGAGTGAGACACAAACAGAGGCTGAGCAAATGATTGGTTAATAAATCATTGTGGACTGAAAAATTGTAATCCCCTCAGCCCAAAATTTTTATAAAAAAATCTAAACTTCCAAGGTTACTATATCTGAAGATAGGCTTTGTGGAATAATTAGCCAAATAAATTAAGTGCGGCCTCAATCTGACCAGTGTCCTACAAAGAAGTGTGGGAGAATTCGTCTTTTCTCTCTAATGAAAGGACACATGATAACAAAACAGTTCTGTTTGAGCCAAGATGCCAGATCTCAAGAGACATTAAACCTTAGTAGAAAGTTGATCTTAGACATTTCCAGTCTCCATATCTGAGAAAAGAGATTTCTCTTAAACCATTTGGTCTTTGGCACTTTGTTTCAGTATCCCGAGGATCAGAAGATCCAATTTATCTGCTCTCTCGATTGTTTCCTCCTCATTGATCAGTTTTGGTCCATTTCTTAAAACATTTGGTGTGTGTGTGTGTGTGTGTGTATGTGTGTGTGTGTGTGTGTGTGTACATTTGTGCATGCCATAATATCCACATGTGGAGGTAAGAGGGTAAATTGTGTGAGTCCATCTTCTCCTTAATTCATATGATTTAAAATTAGGTCATCAGTCTTGACAACAAGCACCTTTATCCATTAAGCAATGTCATTGGCCAAGTTTGGGTTCATTTTAAGTGTGGAAATTGGGTTCATTATGCAGGTATCCTAAATTTATATTATTCTATATTAGTATTATATGATGCTATATTTCTTATTTGAAGATGAAGCTATATAACCTGGAGGACTGGTTTAAAAAGAATTTTGAACTGACAGTTCTGGTCAGTAATTATTGTTAAGGCTTGTATTTCTAACAACTTCCCAGCAGATGTTGCCGCTGCTGGTCTAGGAACCACAATTTTTTAAGTTTCTCTTCTAAATTTATTTATTTGCTTTACATCTTGTCTGGAGTTTCTTATCCCTCCTCTTTCTCCAGTAGTCCCTCCCTCCCCCAACTCCACTCTGCCCCCATCTACCTCTCCTCTGTTTCTATTGAGAAATGGGAATGACTTTGTTGGATATCAATAAAGCATAGCATGTGAAGTTGCAGTAAGACTAATCACTTCCCTTGAATTACAGCTAGACAAGGCAACCCAGTATAAGGAATGGTGTTCCAAAAGCCAGCAATAGAGTCAGAGACAGTCCTGCTTTTACTACTAGGAGTCCCACAAGAAGATCAAGCTATTCAACTGTCTTATATATGGATAGTGACTACTTTAGTTCCATGGACACTCCCTGGTTCAGATTCTGTGAACCCCTATAAGCCCAGATTAGTTGATTCTGTGAATTCTCTTGGAGTGTCCTTGATCCCTCTGGCTCCTACAATCCTTCCTTCCTCTCTTTACCAGTGTTCCCTGAACTTGGCTTAGTGTTTGGCTGTGGGTATTTGCATCTGTTTTCATCAGTTACTAAATGAAACCTCTCTAATGAAAATTGGTCTTTGCACCACTCTATGAGTATAGCAGAATATCATTAGGCATCATTACATTGACTTTTTTCTCCAGTCATGTTTGGTTCTATCCTAGGTCTCTGAGCTATCTAGACTCTGGTTCCTGGCCCTCCAGAAGTATCAGGTGTGGCTCTTTTTCATAGCATGGGTCTCAGGCTGGACCAGTCATTGATTGGCCACTCTCTCAGTCTCTTCACACCCTTGCCCCAACATATCCCACAGTCAGGACAGACTATAGGTCGAAGGTTATGTGGCTGGGTTGGCGTCCCGATACAACAACTGGGAATGTTGTTTGGTCATAGGAAATGTCCAGTTTAAGCTACATATCTGCTATTGCTAGGAGTTTACCTGGGGTCATCCTCATAGATTCTTGGGAGTTTTCCTTGCACCAGGTTTCTACCTGAACCTAAAATATCCCATGTCCAGTCCTCTCATTCATTACTTGCTCCCTTCATGGCCCCAACCTGCCATGATCCCTCATATTCCCATCCCCACAGACCCCCAGTAGGCCCACAAAATCTCTTCTATTTACCCTTCCCAGAGAGATCCGAGAACTCTCCTTCAGTCCTCCGTGTTACTTAGCCTCTCTGGGTTTGTAGATTTGTAGCATAGTTATCCATGACTTTAAAGTTGATATTCACTTATAAGTGAGTACATATCATGTTTGTCTTTGTAGGTCTGGATTGCCACACTCAAGGTGATTTTTTTTCTAGTTCCATACATTTGCCTGTAAACTTTATGATGTCATTGTTTTTAACAGTCAAGTAAAGTATATTGTGTAAATGTACAGCATTTTCTTTAGCCATTCTTCAGTTGATGAACATCTAGATTGTTTCCAATTTCTGCCAATTACAAATAAAGTTGCTATAAACATGGTTGAGAATGTGTCCTTGTGGTATGATTGAGCATCCTTTAGGTATATGCCCAAGAGTGGTATAGCTGGGTCATGGGGTAAATTGATTCCCAATGTTTAAAAAAAAAATAACCTGCCATACTGTTTTTCAAAGTGGCTGTACAAATTTGCACTTCCACCAACAATGGAAGAGTGATTCCCTTGTTCCACATCCTCACCAACATGAGCAGTCACTTGTCTTTTTTTCTCTTATCCATCCTGACAGGTGTAAAATGAAATCTCAGTATCATTTTTTTTGTTTGTTTGTTTGTTTGTTTTTTATTTTTTTATTTTTTTATTATTTTTATTCTTTTTTATTTAAAATTTCCAACTGCTCCCCGTTTCCCATTTCCCTCCCTCCTCCCAAATATTGCCCCCTCCCCCCACTCCCCTCCCCCTATCCCCACTCCTCTTCTCCTCCCCCCACACCATTCCCCCTCCCTCTCGATACTGAAGAGCAGTCCAAATTCTCTGCCCTGCGGGAAGACGAAGGTCTTCTATCTACGTCCCGGAAGGTGAGCGTCTAAACAGGCTAAGCTCCCACAAAGCCAGTTCATGTATTAGGATCGAAACCTAGTGCCATTGTCCTTGGCTTCTCATCAGCCTTCATTGTCCGCCATGCTCAGAGAGTCCAGTTTCAACCCATGCTTATTCAGTTCCAGACCAGCTGGCCTTGGTGGGCTCACAATAAATCAGTTCCACTGTCACACTGGGTGGGTGCATCCCTCGTGGTCCTGGTTTCCTTGCTCATGTTCTCCCTCCTTCTGCTCCTCATTTGGACCTTAAGAGCTCAGACCGTTGCTCCAAATTGAGTCTCTGTCTCTACCTCGATCCATTGCCAGATGAAGGTTCTAAGGTGATATGCAAGATATTCATCAGTATAGGATAGGGTCATTTCAGGTTCCCTCTCCTTAGTTGCCCAAGGTACCAGCTGGGGACATCTCCCTGGACACCTGCTAACCCCTCTAGCGTCAAGTTTCTTGCCAACCCTAAGATGGCTCTCTTAGTTAGGATATATACTTCGCTGCTCCCGTATCCTCCCTTCCTATATCCCAACCATCCCAATCCCCTGAGCTCCTCTCATCCTCCCCTTCTCATGTTTCTCATCCCATTTCCCCTTTGCCCCTTGCCATCTCACCCGCAAGTTCTGTTTTTGCCCTGCAATCTTGTCTACTTCCCCTCTCCAGGCAGATGACTATATGATTTTCTTTGGGTTCACTTTCTTATTTAGCTTCTCTAGGATCACAAATTATATGCTCAATGTCCTTTATTTATGGCTAGAAACCGATTATGAGTGAGTACATCCCATGTTCCTCTTTTTGGGTCTGGGATACCTCACTCAGGATAGTGTTTTCTATTTCCATCCATTTGCACGCAAAATTCGAGAAGTCATTGTTTTTTACCGCTGAGTAGTACTCTAATATGTATATATTCCACACTTTCTTCATCCATTCCTCCATTGAAGGGCATCTAGGTTGTTTCCAGGTTTTGGCTATTACAAAGAATGCTGCTATGAACATAGTTGAACAGATACTTTTGTCATTTGATGGGGCATCTCTTGGGTATATTCCCAATAGTGGTATTACTGGATCTTGGGGTAGGTTGATCCCAAATTTCCTGAGAAATCGCCACACTGATTTCCAAAGTGGTTGCACAAGTTTGCATTCCCACCAGCAATGAATGAGTGTGCCCCTTTCTCCACAACCTCTCCAGCAAAGGCTATCATTGGTGTTTTTGATTTTAGCCATTCTGACAGGTGTAAGATGGTATCTCAAAGTTGTTTTAATTTGCATTTCCCTTATCGCTAAGGAGGTTGAGCATGACCTTAAGTGTCCTTTGGCCATTCGAATTTCTTCTGTTGAGAATTCTCTGTTCAGATCAGCGCCCCATTTTTTTATTGGGTTCATTAGCATTTTAAAGTCTAGTTTCTTGAGTTCTTTATATATTTTGGAGATCAGACCTTTGTCTGTTGCAGGGTTGGTGAAGATCTTCTCCCAGTCAGTGGGTTGCCTTTTTGTCTTAGTGACAGTGTCCTTTGCTTTACAGAAGCTACTCAGTTTCAGGAGGTCCCATTTATTCAATGTTGTCCTTAATGTCTGTGCTGCTGGGGATAAACGTAGGAAGTGATCTCCTGTACCCATATGTTGTAGAGTACTTCCCACTTTTTCTTCTATCAGGTTCAGTGTGTTCAGACTAATATTGAGGTCTTTAATCCATTTGCACTTGAGTTTTGTGCATGGTGATAGATATGGATCTATTTTCATTCTTCTACACGTTGACAACCAGTTCTGCCAGCCTCAGTATCATTTTGATTTGCATCTCTGTGGTAGCTAAGGATACTGAACATTTCTTCAAGTTCTTCCTGGGAAATTGAGATTCATCTCTTGCAAATTCTCTGTTTATATCTATAACCCATTTTTAAATTGGATTATTTGGTTTGTTGGTGTCTAGTTTATTGAGATCATTATACATTTTGGAAACCAGCCCTCTATTTGATGTGGGGTTGTTAAGATCTTTTCCCATTCTGTAGGCTTCCATTTATCCTAATAATGGTGTCCTTTATCTTACAGAAGCTTTTCAGTTTCATTAAGTCCCATTTATTAACTGTCAATCTTAGTGCCTTCACTACTGATATTGTATTCAGGAAGTTGTCTACTGTACCAGTGCATTCAAGGCTGTTTCCCATTTTTCTCTTTTATCAGGTTCACTGTATTTGAATTTACATTGAGGTCTTTGATTCACTTGACCATGAGTCTTGTGCAGATAGATAGATATGGTGATAAATATGGATCTATTTCATTCTACATACTGTTATCCAGTTATAACATCACTATTTGTGGAAGATGCTTTCTTTGTTCTGTTGTATAAGTTTGGTTTTTTGTCAAAAATCAGGTGTCCATAGGTGTGTGGAGTTATGTCTGGGTCTTTGTTTCAACTCCATTGATCCAGCTTTTTTATACCAATTACTATGCAGTTTTTTATTACTGTAACTCTGTAGTAAAGCTTGAAATCAGGGATGGTGATACCCTGGGAGTTCTTTTATTGTACAGGATTGTTTTAGCTATTCTGGATTTTTTTTTTTGGCTTTTCCATATGAAGTTGAGTACTGTTCTTTCAAGATCTTCAGAGAATTGCGTTAGATTTTTAATTGGGATTGTATTAAATCTGATGATTACTTTGGTAAGATGGCCATGTTAGTTTGTTAGTCCTACCGAACATGAACCTACCTACATGAGTCCTACCTACATGAGCATGGTAAATCTTTCCATTTTCTAATATCTTCTCTAATTTCTTTCTTCAGAGAACTTAACTTTTTATCATATGAGCCTTTCACTTGCTTTGTTAGAGTTACCTCAAGATATTTTATATTATTTGTGGCTGTTGTGAAGGCTTTTGTTTCCCTGATTTCTTTCTCGGCTCAGTTTTTATTAATCATGCTACACTTTATTATTTGTATATATAGAGCTACTGATTTTTTCTTTAGTTAATCTTGTATCCAGCCATTTCATTAAACGTGTTTATCAGCTGTAATAGTTCCCTAGTAAATTTTAGTGGCCACTAATGTTTACTATCAAATCATTTGTGAATAATTGTTTTGACTTCTTCCTTTCAAGTTTGTCTCCTTTTGATCTCCTTTAGTTGTTCAGCTAGTACTTCAAGTACTATATGGAATAGATATGGAGAGAATGAACAGCCTTGTCTTGTTCTTGATTTTACTGGAATTGCTTTAATTTTATCTCCATTTAATTTGATGTTGGGTATCGGCATGCTGTCTATTGCCTTTATTATATATAGATATATCAATTGTATCCCCAATATCCCCAAGAGCTTTATCATGAAGGAGTGTTAAATTTTGTGAAAGGTGTTTTCAACATCTAATGAAATGATCATGTATTTTTTTTCTTTAAGTTTGTTTATTTGGTGGATTACATTAACAGATTTTCATATGTTGAATCATACCTGCATCTTTGGGATGAAGCTTACTTCATCATGGTAGATCTTTTTTGATGTGAAGCCATATTCTTTAACTATTAAAAATATTTAGAGATCAGAGTAAACTTCAAAATTAAATTCTGAAATGAATATATAAACAAACCAAACAATTTTATTCTAATGCGGCTTTGCTTTTGCAATTTAAAAGTGCCTTTACTTTAAAAATACTATCTAGAGACTAGAGAAGTAGCTCCGTGGTTAAGAGGAACCAGCACCCACACCATTAGTTGGCTTACAACCGCCTGCAATCCCATCTCTGGGGGATCTGATATCTTTTACCTCCAAAAGCGCGTGCATTCAAATTTTTATAACAATTTACCTAAGTTTAAAACCTTCCATCTTGAAGGGCAGGTGTTAAGGCATAAGATGTTGCAAGTAAGGTGAAAACAACAGGATCTTGTCAGAGGAAGTTCTATCCTACAGGGAAAGTATTTCAGATGAGGCTCTAGAGGGGTTCCCAGGTGTCCAGCGGGATGATCCCAGCTAGGTCCTTGGGCAGTAGAGGAGAGGGTACCTGAACTGGCCTTGTCCCATAGTCACACTGATGAATATCTTGAATATCACCATAGAACCTTTGTCTGGCGATGGATGGAGATAGAGACAGAGACCCACATCAGAGCACTGGACTGAGCTCCCAAGGTCCAGTTGAAGAGCAGAATGAGGGAGAAGATGAGTAAGGAAGTTAGGACCGCGAGGGGTTGGTCCACCCACTGAAGACAGTGTGCCTGGTCTAATGGGACCTCACCAAAGCCAGCTGGACTGGGACTGAATGAGCAAATGCAAATGTGATGAAACCGGACTCTCTGAATGTGACTGACAGTGGGGGCTGACTGAGAAGCTAATGATAATGGCACTGGGATTTGTCTCTACTGCATGTACTGGCTTTGTGGGAGCCTAGTCTGTTTGGATGCACACCATCCTAGGCCTGGATGGAGGGGGGAGGGCCTTGGACTTCCCACAGGGCAGGTTACTGTAGTAGGAGCTGCAGGCTGTGTTCCTGCAGCCCCAGCTCCTGGTCGCCTGGCTAGCTTATGCCCCAAAATAACAACACACAAACTGTATTCTTTTAAACACTACTTGGCCCATTAGCTCTAGCCCTTACTGGCTAATTCTCATATCCCGATCAACCCATCTCTAATAATCTGTGTAGCATTAGTCTTACCGGGAAAGATTCAGCATGTCTGACCTGGCAGCTTGCTTCATCACGTCTGCCCTGGTGATGAGCTGCATGGCGTCTGCCCCAGAGAGGAGAGGAAATGGCATCTGAGCTCACTTCCTCTTCCTCCCCACATTCTGCTCTGTTTACTCCACCCACCTATGTTCTAACCTATGAGGGCCAAGCAGTTTCTTTATTATTTAATCAATGACCTTCCTCCATCATTTCCCCTTTTTCTGTTTAAACAAAAAAGAAAAAAGGAAGAAAGAGAGTAGTTGGGTATGGTAGTACACACCTTTAATCCCAACACTTGGGAGGCAGAGGGAAATTGACCTCTGTGACTTCAAGGTGTGGCAGTATACACCTTTAATCCCAATGCCTGTGAGGCAGAGACAGAGGGATCTCTGAGAGTTCAAGGACAGCCTGGTCTACAGAGTTATTCCAGAACAAAGATATACAGAGAATATAAAATAAAAGTAAAATAAACAAAATAGAGGTTAAAATAAAGCTGCACAAAGATGGAAAATACACAGAGAATCTTGATACTGTATGCTGTTATGCTCTCTTTGAATTGTTTGAATGCTGAGGAAGGAGCAACAGATGCTAAAAGATATTTGTTTATAAATGCTGCTGAACTAATCCAAGATAGATATTTTCAAAATACCTTGACTTCAGAATTTGGATCTAAGGATATGATACTTTGGAAAAGAGTTTCTTCTTTTGTTTTCACAGAGGATGAGACACTGTGGATTGCTTTTATCCCAATATGGTATGATGGACCACGTCCTCCTGAAGGGCTGCTGTGAACACCTTCAAAAAATTACTTTGCTCACCTGCCGACTGAGAGGAACCTAGTATACAGGTTATACCATGAAAAGCCTGATTAACAGCGCCCCCATTCAGCAGGAAGCAGTTTGGAGAGAAATAACTGCGCCCATATTCCCAAATATTGTTTATAAATGTTCTTTTACATTTAAAGGGGGAGATGATATAGGTATGAATAATTTGCATTGCTATAGATTTTAAGGTCAATTTTGTTATATGTATATGTATTTCTGATATTGATTAAGGCATTGTGATCGTGTAGTTCATTTAAAAATGTAATGTATATAGGTTGTTAATAGATAATCATAATAGTCAAGTTTGTAGTCATGTTAGTTAAGATTTTCTAGATGTACATAGATATATTTTAGATAGGTATTCTTAATATCTTTCAAAGAGTATAGAATATGGCATTTTAAGTGTTTTAATAACTTAGGGTTTTTCATGACAATGAGACACATCTGCTCCTGGCAGTACCAATCTACTTCAAGAGGAAGATGGGCATCGAAGAGGCTCCTTATAGAGTTTGATAGCCATTTGGGCAAGAAACTGCTCTTGCCTGGACTATTGCATAAACTGGACACAGAGAACCCGCAGAGAGAGGACTACTGAACTTGCCTAAAGTTGAGATGATCTTCCCGGTCTGGTCGACAGAGTTATTCCAGGACAAATATATACAGAGAACCTTTCTCAAAAAGCAAAAAGTTAAAAGTAAATATAAACGAAATAAAGGTTAAAATAAAGCCACACAAAGATGGAAAATACACAGAAAATCTTGATACTGTATGCTATTATGCTCTCTTTGAATTGTTTGATTGCTGAGGAAGGACCAACAAATGCTAAAAGATACTTGTTTATAAATGCTGCTGAACTAATCCAAGATAGATATTTTCAAAATACCTTGACTTCAGAATTTGGATCTAAGGATATGATACTTTGGAAAAGAGATTCTTCTTTTGTTTTCACAGAGAATGACACTCTATGGATTGCTTCTTCGATCCCAATATGGTATGATAGACCACGCCCTCCTGAAGGGTTGCTGTGAACACCCTTAAAAAATTGCTTCACTCAACTGCCAACTGAGATGAACCTAGCAGACAGGTTATCCCATAAAAGACCCGAATAACAGTGCCCCCATTCAGCAGGAAGCAGTTTGGAGAGAAAAAAACTGCGCCCATGTTCCCATATATTGTTTATAAATGTTCTTTTACATTTAAAGGGGGAGATGATATAGATGTGAATAATTTGCATTGATATGAATCTTGGTTTACTGATATTAATTTAAGGTCAATTTTATTATATGTATATGTATTTCTGATATTGATTAGGTATTGTGATTATGTAGTTCACTTAAAAATGTAATGTATATAGGTTGTTAATGGATAATTATCAATAATAGTCAAGCTTGTAGTCATGTTAGTTAGATTGTCTAGATGTACATAGATATATTTTAGATAGGCATTCTTCATTTCTTTCAAAGATTATAGAATATGGCATTTTAAATGTTTTAATAACTTAGGGTTTTTCATGACAATGAGACACGTCTGCTCCTGGCAGCACCAATCTACTTCAAGAAGAAAGAAGATGGGCATCGAAGAGGCACCTTATGGAGTTTGATAGCCATTTGGGCAAGAAACTCTCTTGCCTGGACTATTGTATAAACTGGACACAGAGAACCTGCAGAAAGAGGACTGCTGAACTTGCCTAAAGGTGAGATGATCTTTCGGGGTTCCTGATTCATGAATGAGTCTGCGAGACATTCTGCAGGACACCGCAGATAATGACTGAACTGCCTTTGAATTTTTCTGCTTCATGGAAATGTCTGCTGGATACCATGGGCCTGTAGACCGAAGATGGATGCCCCAATGGAACAGAGAAACTTTGGGTGACTGTCCAGGCAGCGAGATGTCTCTGTCATTTCTAGAGTTTGGAAGTTGCTTATTTCTTGTTTGCTTAGGTAATATTGTATCTTTCTGGAGTCTTTGATGGAGTTGAAGAATAGTTAGTTATAGTTATAGTTTTCCTTTGTTATGATAAAAGATAAAGTAGATGTAAATATTGTAATTGTAATTCTTGCTTTCTAACTGTTTTGTTGTATGTAATTTTGCTATGTTAAAGTTAAAGCCTTCCTTTTTTTCTGTTTAAACAGAAAAAGAGGAAATGATGGAGGAAGGTCATTGGTTAAATAATAAAGAAACTGCTTGGCCCTCATAGGTTAGAACATAGGTGGGTGGAGTAAACAGAACAGAATGCTGGGAGAAGAGGAAGTGAGCAGATGCAGGGTAGCTCCTCTGGGAGACAGACGCCATGCTCTCCTCTCCAGAGCAGATGCGATGAAACTCCGACCCAGGATGGACGTAGACTAGAATCTTCCTGGTAAGCACATCTTGGGGTGCTACACACATGAATAGAAATGGGTCAAACAGTGTTTAAATGAATATAGTTTGTGTATTGTTATTTTGGTGCCACGTGGCAGGAACGCAGCCCGCAGCTCCAAGGCTGGCCCACAACTCCTTCTACAGGTTACCCTGCCCTCTCTTAGGACTGGAGGGAGAGGGGAAGGGGAAGGAGGGAGGGAGAAGAGGGAAAGAGGTGGAAATTTTGAATGGTATTATTTTTAAAACAATAAAAATTAAAAAAGGAAAGGAAATAAACAACTTAAAGCTTCAAGAAACCCCTGAAGCAGACCAGATTCACTAGGCCCCTTGCTCCTCAAGCTTGTATAAGTAGTAAGTGAGAGCCAAGCAGTAAATGAGAGCTACTCTAGATAAATTGAGTTTGCCTGGAAGAGGCAGATCAATAGACTTGCCTAGGAGAAGGAAAAATCAGCCACACTGTCTGGAAGAAGTCCAGATTAACTCATCTACTTGAGGACACTCTCTCCAACTTGAGTTGCCACTAGATTTTACAGTGAGCTCCAGGCTTCCAACTTTCATGAGTTGTTATATATGTTGATGTGGCCTTATGGTGATGCAGCTGTCATTGAGTCATTTCTGCTGTTATAAGTAATCTCTCACCCATATTCCTATAAGTAACCACAATACAAATAGTTCACCACACTGGACTTTCATTGTCCCCTTACTTTGATCTGTCATTGGTTCCTATCTGGGGTAGGGAAAACCAACATTTGTTCACATTTCCTCAGAAATGGTGTCACAAAACATATATACACAAAGACATACACACAAGCATACACATAATTAAAAATATTTTATAATACCGTCTATTCAAAGAGAATGAAACATATATTTAAAACTCCAAATGATTTTGTTGTCATGGTGCTCCTTTGTGTATTCTTCTCTCCTCTGGGCAAAAATGTCTGTGTGTACTTTGAAAGCTAATGACCCCATAGATTATATGTGATGTTTAAACTTGTCAACTCGATTGGATTTGGATTCAACTAAGAGAAACACTTCTAAATTGATCCTTAAGGACATGTTCAGGAAGGATTAACTAGTGGGCAAAGACAACCCCCAGAGTGAATCATGGCTTCCAGGTGTGATTCAGGTGGAAGAGGTTTTAGAAAGAAGCAGTCCTATTTGCTTGCCTGCTGTTGTGGAACACTGTCTTGTGGATCAGACAGGGTCATTGTCCTCTTTAGTTGTCAACAACTGTGGTTACCTGAAGGAAACCTACACAAGAATGGTTCTGTTAACTTTTCATTATTAGAGTCACAAGGCTCCTTCTACTCTCCCAAAGATTTGTGGACAGTTAAAGATTATCAGGAGAAAGGGCTCATGAGTCCTTACACTCTTCCAAGATTTATAGACAGTTAGCAATTGCAGGGGAAGGATCTCACAAACCCTCATCACCACCAAAGATAGATATAGAGAGTTACCAGTTGCTTGGGGACAGACATTTTCCCCTCAGTTGTGCAGCTGCCTGTTAAGTTGTCCATGTTCTTGTAATTAACCTCTCACCTATATTCCTGTAAGCAGTCCTAGTTAAACCCATAGTTCCACCTGGCTAAACTTATTTGGAGTAGTTTTATTTTTCTCTTTGCTGATATCATACTGGGATTAATAGATGTTTGTTATCATCTCCTCAGAAAAAGGTCACAAAGCACCCGACTTTGCATTTTGTTGGAGAGTACATCTATCCCACTGATGTTTTTGCTGCTGCTGAAATCCTTTGTTAACATCAGAACCCAGCATATTTAGCCTTCTGATGAAGACTAAACATCAGAGGATCTGCATGAATCCTCCATGTGTCTGGTTCCAGGTTGGGAATTCTGTGACATCTTGCCTCATGAAGTGAACAGTTATACGGTCCTCCTTCTCTCCAGCATACATGCAGACAGCCATCATTAGACTACCAAGCCCATATCATGTAAGTCAATCAAATAACCCCCTATGTGAAATATATATTCACCCTATTGGATACTTTTCTTTAGAGAACCTTAAGTAATAAAGTAGAAGATCTCACAGAAACTGAAAAATGTAAGAAAGAAAACCCTTCCTTAGCCATCTCAAATTCTGACTTTAGCATAATAATAACTAACCTTCGTTTAGAACTTATGTTCAGCACTGTGCTGCTGGGAACTATTTCTAAATTAGCCTTAAAGTTGAACAATAAATTACTTCAATATATGTTATATTTCTTTTCTTATAGTTGTTTAACAGTTACAAATGAACAAAATGAAGCATTAAAAGTTAAGATATTTATTGATGTCATCCCAACTGGCAAGTAAAAGACTTGAAATTCTAATTCAGAATTCTGAGATCTTAACCTCTTCCAAATGACCTTTCTAATAGAATTGTATTTCTAAAGTAAATTCATTATGATTAAACAATAAAATATCTAGATATAGTCAGACTAAGTATACTGTTTTCTTTTGCAAAACTGAATGTTAAGAAGAATGATCTAATTTAGGGGTAGATTAGACTGCAAAATTACTTATCTTTGTAAGTGATAGCAGATCCAAGCCCAAGATATTTTAAGTACACAGTATACTGTACTGAACTTTGTGGCATGATAGGAACAAAAGAATTAGATTCATCTTTCTTACAGTTTCTAATTTTAATCATTTACTCATTTGTTTAATCACTGCCTAGTATTTCTTCAAAGGAAAGCAAACATTTCCTTTAATCTGACCCATTGTTTGTTGGAGCCCTACCTAAGTGCCAATATTCTGTGCCTGTGTCTCTTTCTCATTCTCCTTGATGAACAGGATGCACACAACAGAGCCATCTGGCAGTGGGGAGAGCAACGGTGTAAAAATGAGATATGTGTGTGTAAATAAAATCTTGATGAATGAATCTCGGAGAGCTGAGATGAAAGTGAAGCAGAACAGATAGGTAAATCATTCTGATCCTTGTGTTAGTGGTGAAATTATGTCCCCTACTTTCCCCCCTCCCCAGCTGACAGCAGTCTGGCTGACAAGGAATATATTCAATTTTGCTGCTGACACAAATACTGAGGCACAAGAAGCAGTTTCCAATTTGCTGCTGAGTAAGCAACCTGTCTTCCAGTGAAGAGGCAGCATACAGTGGTATTAGCCTTCTTACATACAGTCTTTTTTTTTTGTTCAAATGACAGTAAGGTGATCAGGAAAACAGCCAGATGAAATTACAGTAAGTGAATGCAAATGGAGTCAAGTTTATTTTTGGCAACTTTTTTCGTGGCTTTCCTCTCCTTTACATTAATTTTGATCTCTAGGTTGAATGTAAGAGTGGAAAAAGAAAATTCTTGAAATTGAATGCTTACTAATGTTCATTAACATGTACAATAGTTTATATATTGAATGGTTGCCACATACCAAATATTGTGTTCTCTTGTCTTTCAAACTACTGTGAAATAGAGATCGTTATAATCTCTACTTTTCCAGGTGAAGATATAGGCTCAGAGATATTGAGGAACTCCCCTAAGCACTTGGATGAAAGTAGGATTCAAGAACATAGTCTGATTTCAGAACCTCTGGTTTTAGTGAACATGGTACTAGTTAGCAATTTCAGTGTTTAAGAAAACAGTCAGGAGTATGTTGTCCAGGGTTACATAGTAGTTAGTAGCAAAGGTCATTATCTATCAATCTGTTGCTTCTCAAATGTTGTTGTAATACCTCCATATTTGCTGTTACAATATTGAGAGCTATCATGGAAAACATATTTTTCATTTATCACATTAAAAATGGAATTTCTTCAAGTTTTATTTTTATTAATTGGCAGAACCAAGATTTGAACTTCAAGAGAGAGGTGCTGTCTGCTCTGCCATACTGCTACTAGACCTCTTAATATTCATCATTTCTTTCCTCCCACACTATCTCCTTTAGCCTATTCAGCCTACACAAGTGATATATATATATATAAGTGTTCTTTGAATGCAGTATCTTTTGAAAAGCTTGACAGTTGATTCAACAGCAAATAGAAACTCTATTAAGCTATTTCTGTGCACAAAACATTGGACTATGAAATCTCCTATAAGAGAGGAAAGTGATATTAAAATACAATTATGATGAGGAAGATAATTACTTGTCTTAATTCTTAGAATTGGAGATGTGAAGAAAAAATACAGATAGAAGAATATGTGGATAAACATGCCAGTATTAAATACATATACAGTTACAGACTAACTCCTTCTTGGGGTCACATATACAAAAACCAGGCATCATATTCAGACAGTGAGTCACCCCCAGCACATACACACATGCATGTACATGCACACACACACACACACACACACACACAGGCACCAAATCTCCAGAGTGTGAGACATCCAAATTTCGTTTTTCACAAAGGTGTCTAAAGCAAATCAAAAGTGTCATCAAGCAAAGGCTGTTCTCTTGAGCAATATCTTCTACTGAATATGTGACAATTACAAATAACATTTTTTCTGAATTCTTTTGTTCATATTGGCTCAGAAAATTTGCTATATGGTTCACTCTGCTTTCAAATTGCTCAGTTCAAAATATATTAATTTCTGTATTGTGGGCAGTGAAATTTAGGGAAACAAATAAGTTCAGAGGGTTTTGACCATACTCTAAGAAACAGTCACGGAATCTAAGGACCTGCAAACATAGATTTTTTTTTTCTGGTTATGCTACAAGCACCTTGGAAGTTAGCGGGTGTTTTTGGTCATTGTGAATACCGATTTCATGTTTTCTGAATGTAAATGAAATAGAGGGATTGTTAAATCATATGTTTATTTTATTCAAACAATATATAAATTAAACAGGTTGTATTTTATGCATTTATTAATTATAGTATATATGTCACAAGAGTTAATTAAAAAGAGGTCATGAATCTTAGAGAACAATGGGAATACATGGAATGTAAAGAGTATGGGGAAATGATGGAATTAAATTATAATTTCAAAATGTAAAAAGATTAATATAAAACTTAAAATTGTAAACAGCTGCTCTCCCAAACACACAGTCTTCAGATAAAGTGCAAGCTAATTTTTATGATATTAAAAATATTCTAGGGCAAAATACTATCACATTTGCTATGGTTTCTGGGAGTACCATTTGATTTTGTTGTTGTTTTGCATATATTATATACCTTCCTATTTTGAGTGATTATGCAGCCTGCACTGAGCTTCACCAGGCGCTTGGAAGGAATGTTGGTCATTGGAAATGTAAAAACTAGCAAAGATAAAACAATGTCAGTGCTATAGATGATTTACTGAGAGCATTGTCAAACACTCTTCATAAAATATAAAATGTCTAACAAATTAAGTTCCATGTAAACTTGTTTGCATCCAGTAGATATTTTAAAGCATATACATCCATTGACTCACATCTGGTGTCGAATATCATTTGCCAAGTCTCTTAACCTTATTATGCTTCAGTTTTCTTATCTGTGAAACAAGGATTATGATTAGTATTAATAAATCAATACTATCTGGAAATGATGTGAGAGAAAAATTGGATAATAAAATATACCTCAGAAATCTTAATGGTAAAATTCCTTTCAGCTATGCAAACTCATTAAAGCATGGACATTGTTATAAAAGAGCCATAACTCTAGCAATCAAAATGCATGACTTACTTAAGAGTTAATACATAGTAAAGTTTTCTAATGTTTTGGAGAAGACACTACAATGTGGTTTGCATATGTATATGTGTGTGTATGTGTGTGTCTATATGTAAAGAGAAAGATAAAAAATAGAGAAGGAGGAAGAAACAAAGACAGAGAGACACAAAGAGAAAAAGAGTGAATGTGTGTGTATGTATATACACACAACTGTTCTACAATTCATCAGATTGCTACCACAAGACATACATAGATTCACAACACTTGGCCATAAATATTTTTCAATTAAAATATTTAATATATAAGAACATATGATACATGAATAAGATTTTTTAATGTCACAAGAGATTAAACCAAGCCTTAAGTTTTATGGATTATAAAGTACTACCAAGTCATAAAACATTTCCAGATGTGCATCCAGTAATATCTATTATTGAACATGATTTCTTTGGGAAACATTTCCAGAGCTTTGGACAATGACCTACTTTGTGTCTGTATAATAATAATTTGGTCAACTGACCCAGCCCTGAAAACAAATGTACACGCGGCATTATACATACAGAGCAGGTTATATTTTTGTATTTGTAAATGCTTATAGAAGGGGAAAATTATATAATTTAAATCATTATCTAAGCCAATGAAAGTAATATTTTTTCAAATTACAATTCTTCTCATATCAAATTTGTTTACATTTTCTATCATAAAAGACTGCTAACTTGGGTTTAACACTTCTATGGATTTTTTGGTATGATCAGGCAATCTTTATTCTGTTAATATATTGCATTGCATTTATTTATTTGCATATGTCAAACATCCTTGTATTTTAGGTATAAATTCCATTTAATCATAGTGCTAAATCCAGCTAATATGCTGTCAAATACAGTTTTCTAGTATATTTGAAGGGTCATTGTATCTGTGCTCGTCATGAATATGGGCTTTAATTATAATTTCTTGTGGTATCTGTGTTATCAAGGAAACAACTTGTATATTCAAATAATATTAGTATTAATTTTCATTTAATGTTCATTAGGGTTCACAAGTATTTTGACCTTTAAATTTTTAAAAAACATTTTTTAATTTTTAAGATTACAGTACAATTATATATTCTCCTTTTTTCCTTTCAAATGCTGAAATATACTCCTCCTTGCTCTCTTGCAAATTTATGATCTCTTTTTTTCATTGACTGATGTAATGTTATTTATACATGTTTTTAGGTTGACTTTTTTTTAAGTAGGGAAGTTTGTAATACATGTTCCAATCTCCTAAAATAGAGTAAATTTCAACTATCCACTACAAATCAAAGAAATTTCATAGATGTTTTGGAACATATAGATGAACATGTATATCTGTTGCGGGAGGTCCTTCCGCTACTCCAACCAATAGCCGCCGAGATACCAGCCCATTGGGGCGTGGTCTCTTTCCCTTTAAAAAAAGCGGCTACTTCCCTCCTCTCTCTCTTTACTTCCTGCTCCGGTTCGGCGACTAGACTTCTTCCTAATTGCGTGCGCAGAGGGCTGTTGTCTGGGACGGTGATCTGTAAGTTTATTCCCCTTTAAATAAATACCACCCTATTAATCACAATTCCAAACTGGTGTGGGATTGTTTATGACTTGCGCCTTCATCTGGCACCCAACGTTTGGTTTTAGGACCCCTCCTTTCCCCCCCCCACTCGGCTGCCGGCCGCCAGTTCGGCCGCGGCCTGTGCCTTGCGGCCTGTGCCTTGTGCATGGAGCCAGCAGTTTAACATAAATCATCACGCAGTGGCTTTTCTTGCTGCACTTCTTTATATTTTCCCTTTAGACACCTCAGATTGACTTCAAGTCCCCACGCAGCCTATCGTTTGCCTCACTACGTGGATTTAAATTCCACAGGCCTGCGTAGTCTCTGCCCACGTGGTTTGCTCTTTTCTGAATGGTTTTCAAATCTCCCTTGCAAGCGCAGCTCTTAAGCAGAGCGAACCAGAGCACGCGATTACCGGTTGCAGAAAGCTGCAACCCCTTGGGACAACTCTGTCACGTGGAGGCATACAAGGCTTCCGGGTTACTCTTCTCTACCCCTGGATTCTGGGTTTATGGTTCCGTGTACGGAATTGATTTAATTACATTTACTTTGTTGAGCAACTTGCATTTCCCAGTTTTTAACAAATACTAGGCGGACATTGAAACAGGACCCCGTTTTTCGTCGCGACTTGGCAACAGCGCCACCTGCTGGATAATAGGTAATATGGCAGTTTTCGTATCCAACATGAATTTTACTGTTTTGACTACCAAAACAATGGGTTTTTTCATGCAAGGTTTATATGACTATGGAGATAACTTAATTTACTGGTTACTAGGTTTCAGTATTCTTTTGAATATTCTATTATTTAGGAAAAATATGGCACTCCTAAGAACCATACAGTCTTTACCAGAAACTAATACAGGTCAGGAGATTCAGGATTCAAAAGCTTTGGAATCACAGGTGCAGAATGGGTACCAAAAAATTGATACCTCAGTTAAATCACTAGAAACACATGTAGCTCAGGAGATTCAGGATTTAAGAGAGACAATGATAAAAAGACTTGAAATGATTGAAGAAATTATTGAAGCTGGTGAACAGAGTAAGAAGGCACAAGGACAGGATACAATGCCACCACCAGCTATTAGATCTGGCTTACCCAGGGTTTTAGCGACATACCCTGTAATTCATTCTGACAAAGTGTCAACTTCTAAAGGCTCAAAGGGAGTCAGAGAAGCTAGATGGATACCAATAGCAATGAATGATCTAAAAGAAATTAAGCAAGCTATTGTTACCTTTGGCTTGCACTCTGCATATGTTAAGGAAATGATAAGGACTTGGGCTTCTAATGCTAGAGCTACCCCCCACGATTTCCATCAGTTAGTGTCTGCAGTTTTAGACAATGGACCTTCCTTGATGTTTGGAATCCATTTCAGAGAAGAATCCAAACATATGGAACAGAAAGGAAGAGCAAAAGGTGTGGAGATTTCCCAAGATCAAATTCTTGGTGTAGGAGAATATGCTGATCCACAGGTCCAAGCTCTTTATGATGATGAAGTACTGTGTTTATGTCACCAAGCAGCTTTAAATGCTTGGAATAGGCTACAAGATCCAGCAAAAAGGGTTGAATCATATACCAGAATTAGGCAGGGACAGAGAGAACCCTTTATTGACTTTTTGCAAAGATTAATTAAGGCTCTGGACATAGGGGTAACAGACCCAGAAGCTAGACGACTACTTCTTGAATCTCTAGCTTTTGAGAATGCAAACATAGAATGCAAAAAGATAATTGGGCCTTTAAAGTTTAGATCAGCACCTATGGATGAATGGATTCAGCATACAATGAATGTTGAGACATTTAGCTATAATGATGAATCTTGGGTAGGAGAAGCGATTTCCAAAGCAATGAGGAGACATCAAACTGCCAGGTGTTTTAATTGTGGTAAATTAGGACATCTGAAAAGGGATTGCAGGCAAAGGATTTCTAGGAATAATATCCCTTCTGGAAATGACAAAAATAGGAGACCTGTTTTCCATTGTTATGATAAAAGATAAAATAGATATAACTGTTTTGTCATATGTAATTTTGCTATGTTAAAGTTAAAGCCTTCCTTTTTTTATTTAAACAGAAAAAGGGGAAGTGATGTGGGTGTGTCATATCAATCTGTTTATTTCATTGGTTAAGTAATAAAGAAACTGATTGGCCCTCATAGGTTAAAACATAGGTGGGTGGAGTACACAGAATAGAATGCTGGGAGGAAGAGGAAGTGAGCTCAGATGCAGGGCAGCTCCTCTGAGAGACAGACGCCATGCTCCCCTCTCCCTGGCAGATGCAATGAAGCTCCGACCAAGGATGGACGTAGGCTAGAATCTTCCCGGTAAGCGGACCTTGGGGTGCTACACACATGAATAGAAATGGGCCAAGCAGTGTTTAAAAGAATACAATGCATGTGTTGTTATTTCGGGTATAAAGCTAACCATGCGGGAGCCAGGCTGTGGGAAGAGGCCCGCAGCTCCCTACTACATATATCCAATCTAATATCACCAGTTCTTACTAAGAGTCGCTTTCACTAATAGTGGGAGACTTCAACACTCCACTCTCACCACTGGACAGGTCAGTCAGACAAAAAATGAACAGAGAAATAAGAGAACTAACAGATGTTATGACTCAAATGGACTTAATAGACATTTATAGAATATTCCATCCAAACAGAAAAGAATATACCTTCTTCTCAGCACCTCAGGGAACCTTCTCAAAAATTGACCACATACTTGGTAACAAAAAAGCTTCAACAAATACAAAAAAAAATCGAATAACCCCATGTATCTTATCAGATCACCATGGTTTAAGACTAGAAATCAACAACAATACTAATTCCAGAAAGCCCACAAATACATGGAAATTAAACAGTGCTCACCTGAATCATCAATGGGTCAAGAAAGAAATAAAGGAAGAAATTAAAGACTTCCTAAAATTCAATGAAGATGACCACACAACATACCCAAATTTATGAGACACAATGAAAGCAATGCTAAGAGGAAAGTTCATAGCACTAAATACCTACATAAGGAAACTGGGAAAATCCCACACTAGTGAATTAACAGAACATTTGAAAGCTTTAGGAAAAAAAGAAGCAAACACACCCAAGAGAACTAGACAGCAGGAAATAATCAAATTGAGAGCTGAAATCAACAAAATAGAAAGAAAACAATACAAAGAATCAAAATAGTTGCTTCTTTGAGAATATCAACAAAATAGGCAAGACTTTATCCAAACTAACCAAAAGGCAGAGAGAGAATATCCAAACTAACAAAATCAGAAATGAAAAGGGGTCATAAAAACAGACATGGATGAAATATTGAAAATCATCAGTTCATATTTCAAAAACATGTATTCCACAAAATTGGAAAATTAAAGGAAATGGACAACCTTCTGGACAAATATCAATGTCAAAATTAAATCAAGACCAGATAAGCAAATTAAATAGACCTATAACTGCTGAAGAAATAGAAACAGTCCTCAAAGTCTCCCAACCAAAAAAATCCCAGGACCAGATGGTTTCAGCTCAGCATTCTACAAGACTTTCAAAGAACTAATACCAATACTCCTCAAATTATTCCACACAATAGAAACAGAAAGAACACTGACAAACTCTTTTTATGAGGCTACAATTACCCTGATACCAAACCACAGAAAACATTACTACAAAAGAGAATTACAGACCAATCTCACTCATGAACATTGATGCAGAAATACTAAATAAAATACTGGCAAATTGAATCCAAGAACACATAAGAACCATCATCCACCATGATCAAGTCAGCTTCATCCCAGAGATGTAGGGATGGTTCAACATAGGAAAATCTGTCAACATAATCTACCATATAAACAAACTGAAAAATCAAAACCACATGATCATCTCATTAGATGCTGAAAACGCTTTTGACAAAATATAACATCCCTTCTTAGAGAGAGGAGGGATACAAGGGAAATACCTAAATATAATAAAGGCAATATACAGCAAGCGAACAGCCAACATCAAACTAAATGAAGTGACACTCAGAGTGATCCCACTGAAATCAGGAACAAGACATTGTTGTCCACTCTCTCCCTATCTATTCAATATAGTTCTTGATGTCCTAGCCAAAGAAATTAGACACCAAAAGGAGATCAAGAGGATACAAACCAGAAAAGAAGTCAAACTCTCACTATTTGCTGATGACATGATAGTCTACATAAGCGAGCCCAAAAATTCTTCCAACAAACTTCTACAACCCATAAACACTTTCAGTAATGTAGCAGGATACAAGATTAACTCAAAAGAATCAGTAGTCCTCCTGTACACAGATGATAAAAATCATAGAAACATCACCCTTCACAATAGCCACAAATAGCATAAAATATCTCAGAGTAACTCTAACCAAACAAGTGGAAAACTTGTACCACAAGAACTTTGAATCTTTAAAGAAAGAATTGAAGAAGACACCAGAAAGCGGAAAGATCTCCCATGCTCTTGGGTCAGTAGAATTAACATAGTAAAATTGGCAATCTTACCAAAAGCTATCTACATATTCAATGCAATGCCCAGCAAAATTCCAGCAAAATTCTTCACAGACCTCAAAAAAATGGTACTCAACTTCATATGGAAAAGAAAAAAATCCAAGATAGCCAAAACTACAAATAAAAGAATGTCTGGAGGCAACACAATCCCTGACTTCAAACTCTACTACAGAGCTACAGTACTGAAAACAGCCTGGTATTGGCATAAGAACAGACAGGAGGATCATTGGAACCAATTTGAAGACCCTAATATTAATCCACACACCTTCGAACACCTGATTTTTTACAAAGAAGCAAAAAATATCAAATGGAAAAAATAAATCATATTTAATAAATGGTGCTGGCATTACTGGATATCAACATGTACAAAAATGAAAATAGATCCATATCTATCACTATGCACAGAACTCAAGTCCAAATGAATCAAAGACCTCAACATAAAGCCAGCCACACTGAACCTTACAGAAGAGAAAGTGGGAAGTACACTTGAACACATTGGCACAGGAGACCACTTCCTAAATATAACACAAGCAGCACAGACACTGAGAGAAACAATTAACAAATGGGACCTACTGAAACTGAAAAGTTTCTGTAAAGCAAAGGACATGGTCAACAAGACAAAACAACAGTCTACAGAATGGGAAAAGATCTTCACTAACCACACATTAGACAGAGATTTGATCTCCAAAATATACAAAGAAATTAAGAAATTGGTCATCAAAAGAACAAATAATCCAATAAAAAAAAATGGAGTAAAGACCTGAACAGAGAACTCTCAACAGAAGAATCTAAAATGGCTGAAAGACACTTAAGGAAATGTTCAACATCCTTAGTCATCAGAGAAATGCAAATCAAAACAACTGTTAGATACCATCTTACACCTGTAAGAATGGCCAAGATCAAAAACACTGATGACAACCTATGCTGGAGAAGTTGTGGAGAAAAGGGAACACTCCTGCATTGCTGGTGGGAATGCAAGCTGGTACAGCCCCCTTTTGATGTCAGTGTGGTGATTTCTCAAAAAAATAGGAAACAATCTTCCTCAAGACCCAGTAATACCACTTTTGTGTATATATCCAAAGGATGCTCAATTGTGCCACAAGGACGTGTGCTCAACTATGTTCATAACTGCATTGTTTGTCATAACCAGAACCTGGAAACAACCTAAATGTTTCTCGACCAAAGAATGGATAAGAAAAATGTGGTACATTTATACAATGGAGTACTACACAGCAGAAAAAATAATGACATCTTGAACTCTTCAGGAAAATGGATGGAGCTATAAAACATCATTTTGAGTGAGGTAACCCAGACCCAGGAAAACTGTTATCACATGTTCTCACTCATAAGTGGTGTTTAAACATAAAGCAAAGAAAACCAGCCCACAAATCACAATCCCAGAGAACTTAGACAACAATGAGGACCCCAAGAGAGACATACATAGATCTAATCTACGTGGGAAGTAGAAAAAGACAAGATCTCCTGAGTAAATTGGGAACATGGGTGCCTTGGGGGAGGGGAGGAGGGGAGGGGAGAAGCAGGGAGGGGAGCAGAGAAAATGTAGAGCTCAATAAAAATCATTTAAAAAGACAAAAAACCAAAAAAAGGAAATAATGATACAAATATTGAGTAATGTCATACTGTAAAAATACTGACCTCTGTTTCAAAATGGCGCATTCATAGTTGTAAGGAGCTACAGATTTCTCTCTTCCTCCTTGTTCTCAAATAAAGAGCCTAAATAGAGAAAATAATTAATAAGTAATTAAAAAAGAGTTGATTTCACAAATTGTTTATCCACATGTGCAAGGTACTAACTACATTATAGATTGCCTTATAAAGTAGCAACCATTTCTGCTATTTCTATGACAAACACTAGTAAAGTTAAAGAAAAAACACCTATCTGCCAGTCATTGGCCAGTGAATCATACTTCTTCCCTTCTGTTAGTTTTTGCTACTATGGCATTTCCAATGGAAATTCCTCCATACTTACCTTCTGCCTGCTGTGGGACAATGGTTTGTATCCTGTCAATTGTATTTTAATAAAACTCTGATTGACCAGTAGCCAGGCATGAAGTATAGGCAGTACAATGAAAACAGGAGAATTCTGGGAAGAAGTCTCATTCTACAGTCATGACCCAGCCACAGAAGAAGCAAGATGTGACTGCCTCACCAAATAAGGTACCAAGCCATGTGGCTAACATAGACAAACATAATGGGCTAATATAAGTTATGAGTTAATAAGAAGTCTGAGCTAGGGGCTGGAGAGGTGGCTCAGTGGTTAAGAGCATTGCCTGCTCTTCCAAAGGTCCTGAGTTCAATTCCCGGCAACCACATGGTGGCTCACAACCATCCGGAATGAGGTCTGGTGCCCTCTTCTGGCCTGCAGGCATGCACACAGACAGAATATTGTATACTAAATAAATAAATAAATATTTAATAAAAAAAGAAGTCTGAACTACTAGGCCAATCAGTTTATAACTAATGTGATGGAGGAAGGTCATTGTCTAATAAAGAAACTGCCTTGGCCCATTTGATTGGCCAGCCTTTAGGTAGGTGGAGTAAACAGAACAGAATGCTGGGAGGAAGAGGAAGTGAGCTCAAACACCATGCTCCCCTCTCCTGGGCAGATGCAGGGCAGCTCCTCTCAGAGCCAGACACGATGCAGCCAGCTGCCAGGTCAGACATGCTGAATCTTTCCCAGTAAGACTGGTGCTACACAGATTATTAGAGATGGGTTGATAGGGATATGAGAATTAGCCAGTAAGGGCTTGAGCTAATGGGCCAAGCAGTGCTTAAAAGAATACAGTTTGTGTGTTGTTATTTTGGGGCATAAGCTAGCCAGGCGATCAGGAGCTGGGGTGGCAGGAACACAGCCCGCAGCTCCCACAACAGAATGGCCCCCAACGTGTGGACAACTGAATCCACAGAAAGCCTGAGAAAGCTTGGGAAAGAATAAAGTAAAGCATGTTTTCTTGGTAGGAACAATTTCTCGGGTCTGCTCTGCTTGCTAGAGGCAAGCAAGCGCTCTCATCTAAGAGAGGCTTCCTGACTCAGCTTTAGCTGCAAAATCCTGCAGCTCAATAAGAGGTCCTGCCATGAAACACTTAAAATGGTGTTGGTGAAAAGCTGACTGCATGCTTGTTTGTTTTCAGCTGTAGCAGGAAAAAAGTTGTGCTGTTTTATTTAAAATGCTGGCTTTCTGGGCCATCCTGCCAGGGCAAACTCTGACTGAGGCAGGAGGGCCGACTACAGAGAGAGGACTTGAGTGTTGTCTGTTGCAGCTTGTTTGCTGGCAAGGACCTTGAAACGCCACAGAGTTGTAGCAATAAAAATGGTTACAGCCGGTATCTCTGCCATGAGGCTGGAAAGCTAAGGAATGGACTGGATCCAGCCGCCAAAGCCACGGCTTTAGTCCTACTGAGATTGCTTGGTAAATTAAAGACTCATGTGGTCAGAAAAAGAGAGAGATACAGAAAAGAGAGATTCAAAGACAAAGAAAACCTTTAAATGATTTACAGTGTGCTTAAAAATATATACAGGCTAAATGTTAAAGTTCTTAAAAGTATTAGGGGAAGAAAGGAAGTACTTGGGTGTGGTAGTACACACCTTTAATCCCAACACTTGGGAGGCAGAGGGAGATTGACCTCTGTGACTTCAAGGTGTGATAGCACACGCCTTTAATCCCAATGCCTGAGAGGCAGAGACAGAAGGATCTCTGAGAGTTCAAGGACAGCCTGGTCTACAGAGTTATTCCAGAACAAAGATATACAGAAAATCTATCTCAAAAAGTAAAAATAAACAAATAGAGTTAAAATAAAGCTGCACAAAGATGGAAAATACACAGAGAATCTTGATACTGTAAGCTGTTATGCTCTCTTTGAATTGTTTGAATGCTGAGGATGGAGCAACAGATGCTAAAAGATATTTGTTTATAAATGCTGCTGAACTAATCCAAGATAGATATTTTCAAAATACCTTGACTTCAGAATTTGGATCTAAGGATATGATACTTTGGAAAAGAGTTTCTTCTTTTGTTTTCACAGAGGATGAGACCCTGTCGATTGTTTCTATTCCAATATGGTATGATAGACCACGCCCTCCTGAAAGGTTGCTGTGAACACCCTCAAAAAATTACTTTGCTCAACTGCCGACTGAGATGAACCTAGCAGACAGGTTCTACCTTGAAAGATTTGATTAACAGCGCCCCCATTCACCAGGAAGCAGTTTGGAGAGAAAAAACTGTGCCCATGTTCCCAAATGTTCTTTATAAATGTTCTTTTACATTTATAGGGGGATATGATATAGGTATGAATAATTTGCATTGATATGGATTTTGCTTTAGTGATTTAAATTTAAGGTCAATTTTGTTATTCTGATATTGATTAAGGTATTGTGATTGTGTAGCTCATGTAAAAATGTTATGTATATAAGTTGTTAATGAATAGTTATCTATAATAGTCAAGTTTGTAGTCATGTTAGATTTTCTAGATGTACATAGATGTATTTTAGATAGACATTCTTCATATCTTTCAAAGACTACGGAATATGCTCTTTAATGTTTTAATAACTTAGGACTTTTCATGACAATGAGACACTCTGCTCCTGGCAGCACCAATCTACTTCAAGAAGAAGATGGGCATCGAAGAGGATCCTTATGGAGTTTGATAGCCATTTGGGCAAGAAACTGCTCTTGCCTGGACTGTTGCATAAACTGGACACAAAGAACCCACAGGGAGAGGACTGCTGAACTTGCCTAAAGGTGAGATGATCTTTCGGGGTTACTGATTCATGAAAGAGTCTGGGAGACATTCTGCAGGACACAGCAGATAGTGACTGAACTGCCTTTGAAATTTCCTTCTTCATGGAAATGTCTGCTGGAAACTATGGGCCCATAGGCTGAAGATGGATGCCCCAATGGTACAAAAGAACTTTGGGTGACTGTCCAGGCAGCCAGATGTCTCTGTCAATTCTAGAGTTTGAAAGTTGCTTATTTCTTGTTTGCTTAGGTAATATTGTTTGCTTAGGTAATATTGTATCTTTCTGGAGTCTTTGATGGACTTGAAGAATAGTTATAGTTTTCCTTAGTTATGATAAAGATAAAATAGATGTAAATATTGTAATTTTTACTTGATAACTGTTTTGTTATATGTAATTTTGATATGTTAAAGTTAAAGCCTTCCTTTTTATTTTGTTTAAACAGAAAAAGGGGAAATGATGGAGGAAGGTCATTGGCTAATAAAGAAACTGCTTTGGCCCATTTGATTGGCCAGCCTTTAGGTGGGTGGAGTAAACAGAACAAAATTCTGGGAGGAAGAGGAAGTTAGCTCAGACGCCATGCTCCCCTCTCCCAGGCAGATGCAGGGCAGCTCCTCTCAGAGCCAGACACGATGCAGCCAGCTGCCAGGTCAGACATGCTGAATCCTTCCCAGTAAGACTGGTGCTACACAGATTATTAGAGATGGGTTGATCGGGATATGAGAATTAGCCAGTAAGGGCTAGAGCTAATGGGCCAAGCAGTGTTAAAAGAATACAGTTTGTGTGTTGTTATTTTGGGGCATAAGCTAGCCAGGCGATCAGGAGCTGGGGCGGCAGGAACACAGCCCTCAGCTCCCACAACACTAATGTAGACTTCTGTGTCATTTTTTGTGACTTAACAGTTGTGGGAACCAGGCAGGACAGAAAACCTCAGACAATATCTGCCCGAGGATATTTTGACCTTACAAAATCCAAAGTTTCTGGAGGCATTGTTCAAAGAATGTAATCAATGCTACACCCAATTATGTAGTCAATAACTTTTTCTTTATTCTTTTCACAAAATACCTGAAAGAAGCGATAAAAGAACCAGGATTTAATCACTGGGTTTCAAGTCTTCTGACTCTACCTAATCCTAATCATTCTCCAGAAGCATGAATAGGAAAAAGCAGGATTCAATCACTGGGTTTCAAGTCTTCTGACACTACCTAAACCTAATCATTCTCCAAAGGCTTAAAAAGGAGGAGATAACTTTTTTTGGCTTAGGGTTTCAGCGAGCCATAGTCTCTCACGGCATGGGAGGAAACATTGGAGTATTTTGTACTATGAGAGTGAGGGAGTACGGTGATAGTTTATTTACATGGCAGAATACTAGAAAAAGGGGCACTTGTCAAGGACATACCCCTAGTAAACTACCTCCATTAGTCTTGTCCCAGCCTATATACCTCAAAATAACACCACAATCTGAGTATCAAGCATTAAAAAATATTGTGGACTTAAACCACAGAAAGCATCATTCCATAAGTATGTGATAATTAATGGGTAGGAGTAATATGATAGTATTGATTTGTATGTCATACACCTACCCTGAAATGCATTCGTCATAACCACCTTAGTGCTGAAATTTAGCTTTTAGCTTTTAATGGTACAGTTCCATTGCTTAAATAAGTTATAATAAGAATATACAAGAATAAGTAGATGCATAAAAGGAAAGTTTATTTTTCTGGTATCATTCACTTTCCCAATGAAATCAGGATGAAATTAAATAATACTGCTAATCAGTAAATGTCAATATGGGATCTAAAAAGCAGGCATCAGACTTTTGTGAATGTTTATGAATATGCAGGTCTCCCAGCTCACTAATGAAATTGTGACTTTCATCTAATGGCCTTGAGTCAATCAGTTAACAATTCAACAATCTAATTTCAGCATTTATAAAAAAATTAATTTCATTTTTCAAAGTCAAAAATTAACCTCAAGCATTTATTTTTATTCCTCTTTCAATGATCTTACAAATTCTATTATATGAAAAAGACATCTAAGTCACTTCCATAATCACTTTTGTTTTTAGTCCCTGAAGATTACTGAAACTTTGAAGCCATTTGAAGATGTGCTCTTGAACTGGAAGAAAAATCTTAAATTTTACCACATCTTCTCAACTATGTGTATTTAATAGTAAAGTATCCTGAAATTTAGGGTGAACCTCAGTCACCTCATCCTAAACAGTCCAAATCATCTAAAATTGAGGTCTATTATGTAGTATTTCACATAACACATTTCTTCAGACCAATGTACATATTAAATCTTTAAAAACCCTCTGTACATTCACACAGAGGGATTCATAAGTCATAATGACATTCTTGTACATCCTCTTAGCCTGGAAGCTTCTGACTATGGTCTCTAAACTAGACAACTGGCATAACAAATTTTTCTAGATTTCTATTAAAGGCACTGCCTAAAATATTGGGGATCAGACAAGTGTACTACATTATTAACCCTTTGCCCAGATTACATTTCAATGATGCATGGAGCATTCTTTATTTCTAATTTCAGTTTCAATCACATTTACTGCATTCCTAGTAATCATACAGCATGAATTGTATTATTGGCTTTTGATGAACTTTTGGTTGAGGTCCAACTAATTTGACTGAACCTAAATATTTTTCATATTCTTGAGGAAGGTGGAGCTCATTCAGAAAATTGGAATTGTTCTTTGTTCTGGGATGGAGATCCCTTTGTTAAATGATTTCAGTCACAGCATGTAAATTTTTTTTATTTTTTTCAAGGAAGCTATGGACTATAAAATAAAATCAAAAGTAGACCCTTCAGGTGACTATTGTGCTTTATACAGTGAATTTTTTAAGGAGATTGCTATCTTGTAAAGGTTTAGTTTCTTTTCTAAATATAGATTTAGCCACAACTGTATATGAGAATTCTTTTTCCTTAGGGAGTGGGGTCTCTTTTCTTAAACAGTTATTTGCTAATAAAATACAGGAAAACATGATGTGACGCCCCCCTCCCCCCAAGTGAAGGCTGTTCAGCCCTGATATTTTCTTGATCTAATAACAAAGAAAATGCCAGAAAAGAATTGGATTGTTTAGTGTTGCATATCCAGATCTTGCCTGTCTATGTCTTGCACATAATATTATTTAAGGTGACTATTTTTATTGCTTTGCTTGGACCAAGGGGATAGGTCAATTGAACAAAGTCAATATTACCACTGTCAATCAACTTGGGAAAGAACCTAAGAACATAGAGTGAGCATGCACCTTCTCCCTTTGATAGAGCCAGGGAAAATTAAGCTTGGAGACCTAGAAGGGGTGATTCTTAAAAAGACACTACTGTTTGTGAGAGGGGGTGTACATGGCAGATAAAAGAGGGCTAAAAGAGAGAATCAGTATCCTATGAAAGAGATACTGATATTTTATATCTAGCTTCTTGTGTTCCTGTATGTACCCTCATGTTAACTGTATATTTCTACTAATGCTGACTTAACACCACAGCCTGGTTTTACTTAGGAACTAAAATATGGCCCACACTCCCCCACATGGGTGAGTGGCATCTTAGTGAAGATGTGGTTATCAACAAAGAAACTTTAAACAGACATATGAAGCCATAGATTTGTGACTATTAAAACAAATTTGTGGTAGATGGCAGAACAGTGGTTGCTAGAGGCTGAAACTACAGCTGGCAGACTTTAGTGGAGTGAAAAGAGATTGGTTAATGGATAAATAGTTTCTATCAAATAGAAAGAATAATTTCTGGTATACTAAATATATGGGTATTATACTTAAAATATGGTATTATTTTTAGTCAAAATGATCAGAAGAGAGAACCTTCATGTTCTCATCACAAATTGTAAATATTAGAAATAATGGACAACATAAGTATCCTGATCTAGTATTTCTAGATGTAGAAATATGGGGCAGTTTAGGGACATGCAGCTGAAATGTTATTTATATAATGAATGATGTGGACTTCTTTTCAAATATTGAAGTAGGAAAATAATAAGCATATCTTCTTCCTTAAAGACAGATTATGTCCACCTTCATATATATTCAATAATAATGTAGCTTACTAGGAACACCTCCTATAGTGACAAATTAGCCAATTAGTGTCTCCCATAATTTGTGACATTTACAAAAGTACATGCAGAGATGGGATGTCAAGACAAAATTTTAACTATAATTTTGTTTATTCTTTAGAATTATATGCACATGTGTAAGAGATGGTTATTGAGGCTGAAGAATTAAGCAAGGGCAGGGACAGGTTGGTGTGATGACTTGGACAAAACTAAGCACATGTAAAAGCCTTATTGGACAATCATTTAAGTATGTTAACGTCATACCAGGAAGGTAAATATTGTGTGTTTGCTTTCATTTGTGGTTCCTTGATTTTATGTAGTCACTAAAATCATGTATGCATATATTAAATGACAGTGGGAGTGAAATTGTCTAGGATGAACAAACAGGACCAATGAGAGGGGAAGGGTAAGAAATCAGGATGGGAGTAGAATGGAATGAGTGTATACCGTGTGTGTGTGTGTGTGTGTGTGCATTTGTGTGCATTTGTGTGCATGTATACCTATAAGTCTTTAAGAAAAAATGATATGAGTAGTGGATCCTTAGTATCCATGTCATCCCCAGGACTTTGCTATCTTTTTATCATTCTGATAATACCCATTGTTTTAGAGTCTTTTCCTGTTGCTGTATGAAATACCCTAATAAAAGCATGTCAAGGCAGAAAGGGCTTATTTTAGCTCACAATTCAAAACTACCATACATCACTGCAACGAATTTGAATCATGTGCTCACATAGTCTCCACAATCAAGAAATAGAGAAAGAAGAATGTTTATGCTCACCTAGGTTTCTGCTTTTGCTATATATATAGTCCAGGACCCACACCTAAAGAATGCTGCTGCCTAATTTGGTGGCACTTCACACATCAAGTAACTTAATCAATGTAATCATCCAAAGACATGAGCAAAAGCTGAGTAGCTAAGTAATCTCTCTCTGGTGTGTATGGAGGTGACTGTTTGTTTAGTGATTCCAGAGTCTTAGAAGGTGACAATTAACATTAAATATCACAATCAATTTTACTAGAGTGAGGTGATACCTCTTTGTTTTTACTTATGTTTTCCAAGGATCAGCAATGTTGACCATTTTTCACATATATTGTGCCAAAAAAAAGTTGATGGAATGTGGAGATGTTAGAAACCTTTTCTGAATCATATTACAATGTATATATAAAAAAATCATCACACTATACAAAAAAAGTTGATGGGATCTGGAGATGTTGGAATCCTTAGTTGAATCATATTACAAATGTACATAGAAAAATCGTCACACTATACCCAATAGATGCTCATTTTTTGGTAACAAAAACACCAAGAAAAGGAATCATCACAAGATAGAGAAGAAATGTATCTGCTCAAAATTCATTTCTTAAACAAGTTTAAAAGCTCATTCATTGAAAAGGCTTGCAACACATAGAGGAGCAGTGATACACAAAAAGTTGGCAAGGGTCACTGGTCATATTTAAGCATGCATTTCTTACTCTTCCCCATGCTGTCTGTCTCTCTACTCTTCTACTTTCAGTTAAACAGCTTTAGTCTCCACATGTGAGATAATGTATACAGTACCTTCATTCCAGTGTTGAGCATATTTTATTATAATAACACTAATTCTGACCAGGTGTCCCTGTGTAGGTGCTGAAAAGTTCCATCTGGACGGGTGAGTGTGTGCTATCCAGGGGCGGACTGTCCCGGAAGAGAGCACAAACCCCCCTCCCCCAGCTAGTGCTGCAGGGCTTTCTTTCCTACACACGCGCCCCCCCAAGCCTGCCTAGTCTGCAAGGTCCTTTGCTGAGGAACAGCTTCCTGCTCCTACACTAAGGCTACCCACCCAGAGCAGTGAGTGCCTGACTAGTGGACAGGCCTCAAGGTCCCTGAGAGGGAGCGCAGGCCCCTGCTGCTGGGGCTGCAGGGTCTGCTGTGCTCTTCTGGACCTGCCCTGCCTGCCTCTTTCTTCCCTTGGTCCCTGGCTCATTGGGCTACCAGGTGTCCCTGTGTAGGTTCTGAGAAGTTCCATCTGGACTGGTAAGTGTGTGCTATCCAGGGGCAGACGGTCTCGGAAGAGAGCACAAACTCCCCTGCCCCAGCTCCTGCTCCAGGGCTTTCTTTCCTACACATGCCCCCCCCCAAGCCTGCCTTGTCTGCAAGGTCCTTTGCTGAGGAACAGCTTCCTGCTCCTACTCTAAGGCAACCCACTCAGAGTGGTGAGTGCCTGCCTACCGGGCAGGCCTCAAGAACCCCCGAAAGGGAGCGCAGGCACCTCCAGCTTGTGCTGCAGGGTCGCCTGTGTTCTACTCGACCCCGCCCTACCGCCCTGCATTCGCCCTTTTGTCCATGGGTCATTGGACTACCAGGCGTCCATGTTTTGGTGTTGAGGAGTCCATCTGGAAGGGAACGGTTCCTGCCCCTACACTGAGGAGATACACCCAGAGAGTTAGTCACAGCAAAGACTGGACCAAGACATCAGGCCTCTCCTGGCTCCATTTGAAGGAAGAGATGGGCAGGCGCCAATGCAAGAATTCCTCCAACAACCTGAAAGGCAACGTGACATCACCAGAATCCAGGAATCCCGAAATAAGAATTGTACACCCTATTCCAGAAGAATTAGAAGAATTCGACTCAAAAGTGAATTATATGAAAACAATAGAGGACCTTAAGCAGGAGGTGAAAAACTGCCATAATCAATAAGAGATTACAAACCAAAAGGTAGAGGAAATGAATAAATCTCTCAAAGATGCCCAAGAAAACGAAGAGAAACAAGAAAAAGCAATCAAACAGGTAAGGGAAATGGTTCAAGACTTGAAGAATGAAGTGGAAGTAATAAAGAAAACACAAACCGAAGGAAGGATGGAGACGGAAAATTTGGATAAACAAACAGGAACTACAGAGACAAGTACAACCAACAGATTACAAGAGATAGAAGTAAGAATCTCAGACACTGAAGATACCATAGAGAAAATAAACACACTGATCAAAGAAAACATCAAAACCAACAAATTCTTATCACAAAACATTCAGGAAATCTGGGACACAATAAAAAGACCAAACCTAAGAATAATAGGGATAGAAGAAGGAGAAGAAGTACAGCTCAACGGTCCAGAAAATATATTTAATAAAATTATAGAAGAAAACTTTCCTAATCTTAAGAAAGATAATCCTGTTTCAACCCATGCTTATTCAGTCCCAGACCAGCTGGCCTTGGTGGGCTCCCAATAAATCAGTTCCACTGTCACAGTGGGTGGGTGCACCCCTCGTGGTCCTGATTTCCTTGCTCATGTTCTCCCTCCTTCTGCTCCTCATTTGGACCTTAAGAGCTCAGACCGTTGCTCCAAACTGAGTCTCTGTCTCTACCTCGATCCATCGCCAGATGAAGGTTCTAAGGTGATATGTAAGATATTCATCAGTATAGGATAGGGTCATTTCAGGTTCCCTCTCCTCAGTTGCCCAAGGTACCAGCTGGAGACATCTCCCTGGACACCTGCGAACCCCTCTAGAGTCAGGTCTCTTGCCAACCCTAAGGTGGCTCCCTTAGTTAGGATATATACTTCGCTGCCCCCGTATCCACCCTTCCTATATCCCAACCATCCCAATCCCCCAAGCTCTTCCCATCCTCCCCTTCTCATGTTTCTCATCCCATTTCCCCTTTGCCCCATGCCACCTCACCTGCAAGATCCCAGTTTTTGCCCTGCAATCTGAGCATGGCGGACAGTGAAGGCTGATGAGAAGCCAAGGACAATGGCACTAGGTTTCTATTCTAATACATGAACTGGCTTTGTGGGAGCTTAGCCTGTTTAAACGCTCACCTTCCTGGATGTAGATAGAAGACCTTCGTCTTCCCGCAGGGCAGGGAGTTTGGACTGCTCTTCAGGATCGAGAGGGAGGGGGAATGGTGTGCGGGGAGGAGAAGAGAAGTGGGGATAGGGGGAGGGGAGTGGGGGGAGGGGGCAATATTTAGGAGGAGGGGAGGGAAATGGGAAACGGGGAACAGGTGGAAAATTTAATTAAAAAAGAATAAAAATAAAATAAAAAAATTAAAAAAAGGGAAGATATTCCTTTGAAGGTCCAAGAATCATACAGAACACCAAATAGACTGGATCGAAAATAAAACATCTCCTCATCATATAATAATCAAAACACAAAACATACAGAATAAAGAAAGAATATTAAGAGCTGCAAAGGAAAAAGGTCAAGTTACCTATAAAAGTAAACCTATCAGACTTACACCTGACTTCTCTATGGAAACCATGAAAGCCAGAAGGTCCTGAATAGATGTACTGCAGAAACTAAGAGACCATGGATGCAAGCCCAGACTACTGTACCCAGCCAAGATTTCGTTCATTACAAATGGAGAAAACAAAATTTTCCAGGATAAAAACAAATTTAAACAATACGTAGCCACAAATCCAGCCTTACAGAAAGTAATTGAAGGAAAATCAAAACCCAAGGAGTCCAACAATGCCCACAATAACTCAGACATCTAATGACCCTTCACCAGCACAACTTGAAGAAGGGAAACACACAAACTCTAGTACCAAAAAAAAGAAAGAAAGAAAGAAAAAATGACCGGAGTTAACAACCACTGGTCATTAATATCACTTAATATCAATGGACTCAACTCACCTATAAAGAGGCACAGATTAAGAGATTGGATACAAAAACAGGATCCAACATTCTGCTGTTTACAAGAAACATACCTCAACCACAAAGACAGACATCTACTCAGAGTAAAGGGCTGGGAAAAGGTTTATCAAGCAAACGGACCTAAGAAACAAGCCGGTATGGCCATACTAATTTCTAACAAAGTTGACTTCAAACTAAAATCAATCAGAAGAGATGGAGAGGGATATTTTTTACTCATAACAGGAACAATTCATCAGGATGAAGTCTCAATCCTGAATATCTATGCCCCTAATATAAAAGCACCCACTTATGTAAAAGAAACATTACTAAAACTCAAGGCAGTCATCAAACCACACACACTAATAGTAGGAGATTTCAACACTCCTCTCTCACCAATGGACAGGTCTATCAGACAGAAACCTAACAGAGAAATAAGAGGATTAAGGGAGGTAATGAATCAAATGGACTTAACAGACATCTATAGAACATTCTACCCAAATAGGAAAGAATATACCTTCTTCTCTGCAGCTCATGGAACCTTCTCGAAAATTGACCACATACTCGGTAACAAAACAAACTTACATAGATACAAAAAAATATTGGTAACCACCTGGGTCTTATCAGATCACCATGGACTAAAGTTAGAATTCAACAACAATGCTACCCCCAGAAAGTGTACAAACTCATGGAAACTGGACAGTCAACTACTGAAACATAGCTGGATCAAGGAAGAAATAAAGAAAGAAATTAAAGTCTTTCTTGAATTCAATGAAAACGAAGAATCAACATACTCAAACCTATGGGACACTATGAAAGCAGTGCTAAGAGGAAAGTTCATAGCATTAAGTGCCCACTTAAAGAAAACAGAGAAAGCACACATTGGAGACTTAACAGCACACCTGAAAGCTCTAGAAAAAAGAGGAGCAGACTCACCTAGGAGAAGTAGAAGACTGGAAATAATCAAACTGAGGGCTGAAATCAACAAAATAGAAACACAGAAAACAATCCAAAGAATCAATGAAACAAAAAGCTGGTTCTTGGAGAAAATCAACAAGATTGATAAACTCCTATCCAAACTAATCAAACGATGGCGAGAGAATATGCAAATTAACAAGATTGGAAACGAAAAGGGAGACATAACCACAGACACAGAGGAAATTCAGAGAATCATTAGATCTTACTACAAAAGCCTGTATGCCACAAAATTGGAAAATGTAAAAAAAATGGACACCTTTTTAGATTAGTACCATATACCAGAGTTAAACCAGGACCAGGTGAACAATCTAAATAGACCTGTTAGTTGCGAAGAATTAGAAGTTGTTATAAAAAACCTCCCTACCAAAAAAAGCCCAGGTCCAGAGGGCTTCAATGCAGAATTCTACCAGAACTTCCAAGAAGACCTAATTCCTATACTCCTTAATGTATTTCACAATATAGAAACAGAGAAGTCATTGCCAAATTCCTTTTATGAAGCTGCAGTTACTCTGATACCAAAACCACACAAAGACACAACCAAGAAAGAGAACTACAGCCAGTCTCACTCATGAACATCCATGCGAAAATCCTCAATAAAATACTGGCAAACCGAATCCAAGAACACATTAGAAAAATTATCCATTATGATCAAGTAGGCTTCATCCCAGAGATGCAGGGCTGGTTCAACATACAAAAATCTATCAATGTAATCCATCATATAAATAAACTGAAAGAGAAAAACCATATGATCATTTCATTAGATGCTGAAAAAGCATTTGACAAAATTCAACATCCCTTTATGATGAAGGTCTTAGAGAGATTAGGGATACAAGGGTCGTACCTAACTATAATAAAAGCTATTTATACCAAGCCGACAGCTAACATCAAATTAAATGGAGAGAAACTCAAAGCTATTCCACTAAAATCAGGAACACAACAAGGCTGTCCACTCTCTCCATACCTCTTTAATATAGTGCTTGAAATTCTAACGACAGCAATAAGACAACATAAGGGGATCAAAGGGATTCAAACTGGAAAGGAAGAAGTTAAACTTTCATTATTTGCAGACGATATGATAGTGTACATAAGCGACCCCAAAAACTGCAGCAAAGAACTCGTACAGCTGATAAACACCGTTAGTAGCTTGGCAGAATACAAGATGAATTCCAAAAAATCAGTTGCCCTCCTATACACAAAGGATAAGGAAGCAGAGAGGGAAATTAGAGAAGCATCACCCTTCACGATAGCCACAAATAGCATAAAATATCTTGGGGTAACTCTAACCAAGGAAGTGAAGGATCTATTTGACAAGAACTTTAAGTCTTCGAAGAAAGAAACTGAGGAGGATACCAGAAAATGGAAGGCTCTCCCTTGCTCTTGGATTGGGAGGATCAATATAGTAAAAATGGCAATTCTACCAAGGGCAATTTATAGATTCAATGCAATCCCCATTAAAATTACACCAAAATTCTTCACAGATCTTTAGAGGATATTAATCAATGTTATATGGAAAAACAAAAAACCCAGGATGGTCAAAACAATCATATATAATAAAGGATCATCTGGAGGCATTACCATCCCTGACTTCAAACTCTATTACAGAGCTTCAGTATTGAAAACAGCTTGGTATTGTCATGAAAACAGTGAAGTCGATCAATGGAACCGAGTAGAAGACCCTGATTTTAACCCACAAACATATGAACACCTGATTTTTTGATAAAGGAGCTAAAAGTATTCAATGGAAAAAAGAGAGCATCTTCAACAAATGGTGCTGGCAGAACTGGTTGTCAACCGGTAGAAGAATGAAAATAGATCCATGTCTATCGCCATGCACAAAAGTCAAGTCCAAATGGATTAAAGACCTCAATATCAGTCTGAACACACTGAACCTGATAGAAGAAAAAGTGGGAAGTACTCTACAACATATGGGTACAGGAGATCACTTCCTACGTATATCCCCAGCCGCACAGACATTAAGGACAACATTGAATAAATGGGACCTCCTGAAGCTGAGAAGCTTCTGTAAAGCAAAGGACACTGTCACTAAGACAAAAAGGCAACCCACTGACTGGGAGAAGATCTTCACCAACCCCGCAACTGACAAAGGTCTGATCTCCAAAATATATAAAGAACACAAGAAAATAGACTTTAAAATGATAATTAACCCAATTAAAAAATGGGGCACTGAACTGAACAGAGAATTCTCAACAGAAGAAATTCAAATGGCCAAAGGACACTTAAGGTCATGCTCAACCTCCTTAGCGATAAGGGAAATGCAAATTAAAACAACTTTGAGATACCATCTTACACCTGTCAGAATGGCTAAAATCAAAAACACCAATGATAGCCTTTGCTGGAGAGGTTGTGGAGTAAGGGGCACACTCATCCATTGCTGGTGGGAATGCAAACTTGTGCAACCACTTTGGAAATCAGTGTGGTGATTTCTCAGGAAATTTGGGATCAACCTACCCCAAGATCCAGCAATACCACTCTTGGGAGTATACCCAAGAGATGCCCTATCATATGACAAAAGTATCTGTTCAACTATGTTTCATAGCAGCATTTTTTGTAATAGCCAGAACCTGGAAACAACCTAGATGCCCTTCAATGGAGGAATGGATGAAGAAAGTGTGGAATATATACATATTAGAGTACTACTCAGCGGTAAAAAACAATGACTTCTCTAATTTTCCATGCAAATGGATGGAAATAGAAAACACTATCCTGAGTGAGGTATCCCAGACCCAAAAAGTGGAACATGGGATGTACTCACTCATAATTGGTTTCTAGCCATAAATAAAGGACATTGAGCATATAATTTGTGATCCTAGAGAAGCTAAATAAGAAAGTGAACCTAAAGAAAAATGTATAGTCATCTGCCTGGATAGGGGAAGTAGACAAGACTGCCGGGCAAAAACTGGGAACTTTCAGGTGAGGTGGCATGGGGCTAAGGAGAAATGGGGTGAGAAAAGTGAGAAGGGGAGAATGGAAGGAGCTTGGGGGAATGGGAGTTTTGGGTTATAGGAAGGGTGGATACGGGAGCAGCGAAGTATGTAGCCTAACTAAGGGAGCCATCTTAGGGTTGGCAAGAGACTTGACTCTAGAGGGGCTCGCGGGTGTCCAGGGAGATGTCCCCAGCTGGTACCTTGGGCAACTGAGGAGAGGGAACCTGAAATGACCCTATCCTATACTGATGAATATCTTACATATCACCTTAGAACCTTCATCTGGCGATGGATCGAGATAGAGACAGAGACCCAGTTTGGAGCAATGGTGTGAGCTCTTAAGGTCCAAATGAGGAGCAGAAGGAGGGAGAACATGAGCAAGAAAGTCAGGACCACGAGGGATGCACCCACCCACTCTGACAGTGGAACTGATCTATTGGGAGCCCACCAAAGCCAGCTGGTCTGGGACTGAATAAGCATGGGTTGAAACCAGACTCTCTGAACATGGAGGACAATGAAGGCTGATGAGAAGCCAAGGAAAATGGCACTAGGTTTCGATCCTAATACATGAACTGGCTTTGTGGGAGCTTAGCCTGTTTGGACCCTCACCTTCCTGGACTTAGATAGAAGTGGGAGGACCTTGGTCTTCCCACAGGGCAGGGAATTTGGACTGCTCTTCAGTATGGAGAGGGAGGGGGAATGGAGTGGAGGGAGGAGAAGAGGAGAAGGGATAGGGGAATGGGCAATATGTGGGAGGAGGGGGAGGGAAATGGGAAACAGGGAGCAGGTGGAAATCTTAATTAAAAAAGAATAAAAATAAATAAAAAAAGAACTAGAGAAAAAAATAACACTAATTCCATACATTTTGCTTCAAGTGAAAAGATTTTATTATTTGCAGGTAAATGACAGTTATATATGTCATATTTTCTTTTGTTATTATTATTTTATTCATACTATTTAAAACCATTTTAAATTTAAATATATTTTGATCATATTTCCTCTTCCCCTCCATACCTACGCAACTTTAAATTCTTTTTCAAAAAACAAACAAAATCCCAATACAGAAAAAAAACTCACACAAACCAAGGAAACAAAATAAAACCACATACAAAAGCAAATAAAGAAACAAATCAAAAAAACCAAACTATAACCAAATAAATAGACTCACACAAAAGAAAAACACTTCTGGAGTCCAATTATATGTTGGTCAACTACTCCTGACAATTGGGTTTGTATGGGAGTGTCCTAAATATGCCCATTATCGCTCAATTGGTTGAAACTGGTTTTCTCTTTCCCAGCAGGTAAAAATGAAAGTTCATTTGTTAACCTTTACCCTAGTAGCTAAGTTTTCATTCATTCATTCATTCATTCATTTGTTCATTCATTCATTTTTTATTTTTTAAAAAGAAAACAATGTTTTTTCATTATATATACCATTCTAAGTTTCCACTCTTCCCTCCTCCCATTCCCTCTACATACCCCCCACCCCATCCTTTCTTCAGAGAGGGTAAGAGGACCTTGGGGAAGGTCCAAGGCCTTTCCTACTATAGATAGATCAAGCAAGGTATCTCTCCAAATAGAATAGATTCCCAAAAAGCCAGTGCAAGCAGTAGGGATAAATCCTGGTGCCAATACCAGTGGCCCCTCAGTCTACCCCAGCCATGTAACTTTCTGTTACATCCAGAGGGACTAGCTTGGTCCTATACTTGTTCCTTCCCAGTCCATATGGTGTTGGTGAGCTCCCATTAGCTCAGGTAGACTGTTTCTGTTGGTGTTCCCTTCATGGTCTTGACCTTTTTGCTCATATTCTCATTCCTCCCACTCTTCAACTGGACTTTGGGAGCTCAGTTCAGTACTCCAACGTGGGTCTCTGACTCTGTGTCCATCTGTTGTTGAATGAAGGTTCTGTGGTGATATTTAAGAGATTCTTCAGTCTGACTACAGGGTAAGCCTCTGTTGCTTAGGGGCTTATCTGGGGTCATCCTTGTAGATTCCTGGGAATTTCTCTCGTGCCAGGTTTCTTGCTAACCCCATAATGGTTCCCTCAATCATGATAGCTCTTTCCTTGCTCTAATCTCTGTCCTTCCTCCATCTTGACTATCCTGTTCCTTCAAGTAATCCTTGCCCCTCCCTTTTTCCCTCCTCTTTCCCTTCCACCATCCCTTCTACACCCAGCCCTACATTCCAAATTTTGTCATGTGATCTTGTCTATTTTGACTTTCCAGGTGGATCTATATATGTTTTTCTTATGGTTCACCTTGTTACTTAGCTTTTCTAGGATCATGAGCTATAGGCTCCATATCCTTTGTTTATGGCTAGTATCCACTTATGAGTGAGTACATACCATATACCATATTCTTCTTTTGGGGTCTGAGTTACCTCACTCAGGATGGTGTTTTCTAGTTCCATCGATTTGCATGCAAAATTCAAGATGTCATTGATTTTTAGTTTACTACTGAGTAGTACTCTAATGTGTAAATGTGCCACATTTTCTTAATTCATTCTTTGGTTGAGGGGCATCTAGGTTGTTTCCAGGTTCTGGCTATTATAAATAATGCTGCTATGAGCATAGTTGAACAAATGTCTTTTTAGTATGATTGAGTATCTTTTGGATATATGCCCAAGAGTGGTATTGCTGGATGCTGCAGTAGGTTGATTCCCAATTTTCCAAGTAATCACCATACTGATTTCTAAAGTGGTTGTACAAGTTTGCATTCCCACCAGCAATGGATGAGTGTTCCCCTTACTCCACATCCTCTCCAGCATAACCTATCATTGATGTTTTTGATCTTAGTCATTCTGACAGGTGTAAGATTGTATCTCAGAGGTGTTTTGATTTGCATTTCCCTGATGGCTAAAGATGTTGAACATTTCCTTAAGTGTCTTTTGGCCATTTGAGATTCTTCTGTTAAGAATTCTGTTTAGCTCAGTACCCCAGTTTTTAATTGGGTTATTTAGAATTTTGATGTCTAAAATCTTAGTTCTTTATATATTTTGGAGATCAGTCTTCTGTATGATCTGGAGTGAGTAAAGATCTTTTCCCATTCAGTAGGGTGCCTTTTTGTCTTATAGACTGTGTTCTTTGCTTTACAGAAGCTTCTTGGTCAGGAGGTCCCATTTATGTATTGTTGCTCTCAGTATCTTTTTTAATATAGCATAATAAAGCATAGTAAGATAAAGGAAAATCTATGACATCAAAGTTGGACAAGGCAAACCAACAGAAGGAAAAAAACCCCAAGAACATGCACAAGAACCACAGACATACTTGTTCACAAACTCTAAGCTGAAAACTATAATATATACACCAAGGACCCAATGTAGATTGTTGAATTAGGAGCGGCAGGCTAAGTTCCTGGCACCCAGCTGCCTGCACAGCTAGCTTTATACCCAAAATAATTGCATGGAAATTGTATTCTTTTAAACACTGCCTAGCCCATTAGTTCTAGCCTCTTATTGGCTAATTCTCACATCTTTGATTAACCCATTTCTAATATTCTGTGTAGCACCATGAGCTGGCTTACCAGGAAAGATCTTAACCTGCATCTGTTTGGAGTGAAAGAATCATGGCAACTGCCTGACTGGGATTCTTTCTCCCAGCATTCTGTTCTGTCTACTCCACCCACCTAAGGGTTGGCCTATCAAATGGGCCAAGGCAGTTTCTTTGTTAATTAACCAATGAAAGCAATAGATTAGAAAGAAATCACTCCCACATCAGCAGATGCCTGTCTGCCCTGTGATTGCTGCCTCAGTCTCTGAATTCATGTGAGTTTTCCTCAATTGAGTTAGAGGGCCTTGCTCTCTTGGTATGCTCCATCTCCTCTGGGTCTTTCCCAAGGGATTCCCTAAGTTCTTAGGGAAAGGATTTGATGTAAGCATTCCAGTTAGACCTGTGTTCCAAGGTCTTTCTTTGCATAATGTCTGGTTGTGGGTCTCTGTATTTGCTCCCATTTGCTACTGAAGAAAGCTTCTCTGATGATAGCTGAACAACACATGGATTTATGAGTACTGCAGAATATTGTTAGGAATCATTTTTATCACTTTTTAAGACCAATATTATTTGGTTTTACCCTAGGTCACCAGGGTATCTCATCTCAAGTTATTGGTCACCTAAGAAATGTTGGTATGGGTTCCATCTCTTGACTTAAATCAAACAAGTTATTGGTTGGTTACTTCCACAAGCTTTATGTTATTTACACAAGCATTGCCCTAGTATATATTTCAGGAAGTACACCACTGTATATGGTAAAAATATTTTCCCCTTCCTTTGACTTCCAGAATCATTTCCATTTCATGAGGTTCCATTCATTAATTGTTGATCTTAGTGCCTGGGATCTGAGTATTCTGTTCAGAATTCCTGTGCCAGTATGTTAAAAAATACCCACTTTCATTTCAATCAGGTCTTGCGAACTAGTTTTATGTTGAAGTTTTTGATTCATTTGAAGTTGAGTTTTATGCAAAATGATAAGCATGGATCTGTCTGGATTCTTCTATTTGCAGACATACAGTTTGACAAGAATCATTTATTGAAGATGCTGTCTTTTGCCCATTGTGTATGTTTTGGCTTCCTTATTTAAAAAAAAAAAAAGCAGATATCCATAAATGTGTGTCTGAGGTTTTAATTCCATTCCATTGAAAACTATGTCTGTTTTTTGTGCCAATACCATACTGTTTTTATTAAGATAGCTCTGCAGCACAATTTGATATTACAGATCATGATCCTCCCAGTAGTTCTTTTATTATTCAGGATTGTTTTTAGCTAATGTTGTGTGTGTGTGTGTTTCCATGTGAAACTGAAAATTTTTCTGCCTATGTCTGTGAAAAATTGTGTTGGAATTTTGATGGGGATTGCCTTGAATCTGTAGATTGCTTTTGGCCATTTTTACTATTAATTCTAATGATCCATGAGAATGAAAGATCTTTTCATCTTCTGATATATTCTTCAGTTTCTTTCTTCATTGTCTTAAAGTTGTTTATCATATGAGTCTTTCATTTGCTTGGTTAGAGATACCCTAAGATGTTTCATATTTTTCAAAGCTATTGTGAACTATTTTGCTTCCCTGGTTTCTTTCTCAGACAGGGAAACTCAATTTTTGTGAGTTAATTTTGCATCCACCTGCTCTGCTTAATGTGTTTTATCTGCTGTAGGAATTTCTCTGTGGAATTTTTGTGTATACAATCATATCATCTGCAAATAACCATATTTTGACTTCTTCCTTTTCGACTTGTATCCCCTTGATCTCCTTCAGTTTTCTTATTGTTATATGGTGGCTTACATTGATATAATTGTGTATGTTAGACCGTCTTTGAATTTCTGAGATGAAGTCTACCTGGTCATGGTAGATTATTTTTGATGTATTCTTGGATTCAGTTTGCCAGTATTTTATTGAGTATTTTTGAGGGAAACTGATCTGTAATTCTCTATTTGTGTCTTTATGTGATTTTGGTATCGAGTAATTGTAGCCTCATAAAACAAATTGAGCAATGTTCCTTCTGTTGCTATTTGTGTGAAATAATTTGAGGGGTATTGTCATTAATTCTTCTTTCAAAGTCTCTGGTAGAATTGCATGCTAAGATCATCTGGCCCTGTTTTTCTTTCTTTCTTTCTTTTTTTTGGTTCAGAGATTTTTAATTGATGTGAGATGTCCCTCTGTATGCTGTGAATATATTTTATTACCATTGGTAAATAAAGAAGCTGCTTTGGCCCATGACAGGGCAAAATATGTTAGGTGGAAAATCCAAACTGAAGACAGGGAGAAAGAATGTGGAGTCAAGGGAGATGAAAGCAACTGCCAGAGCAGCAAAATGTGAGGTAACAAGGTAAAACCTCGTGGTAAAATATAAACTAATAGAAATGGATTAATTTAAGTTGTAAGAGCTAGTTAATAATAAGCTTGAACTAAGAGCTCAAACAGTATATAATTAATATTAAGCTTCTGAGTGGTTATTTTAAAAGCAGCTATTGGACCAGGCAGAACAAGAAATCTCGTTACATTTAATAACTGTTTTTATTTCATTATAGGTTATAGGTCTGTTTAAATTGATAATTTGATCTTTATTTAACTTTCATAGTTGACCTGTATCAAGAAAATTATCCATTTCTTTTAGACTTTCCAATTTAGTGGAGTATGTGTTTTTAAAGTATATCCTTGTTACTCTCCGGATTTCCTTGGTGTCTGCTGTTATAGGCCCCGTTTTGTTACCAATTTTGTTAATTTGGACATTCTCTACTTTTTTAGTTAATTTGGAGAATGGTTTGTAAATCCTATTGACTTTCTCAAAAAACAGCTCTGCTTTATTGAGTCATCCAGATTTTTGTTTGTTTCTTTTTTATTGATTTCAGCACTGAGTTTCCTTATTGTTTTCTGCTTTTTCCATTTGAGTGTGTTTTCTTCTTTTTGTTCTGGAGCTTTTAGGAAGGAGAGGGAGGAGAGGTCACAGCAGAGCTGGAGATGAGACTGGGGATTGGACTTGGAGAAGTAGAGGGAGTAGTGAAGATTTGTAGTTAGCTTGTCTGCTTAGTTGGCAAGAGTGGCCTAAGGTTTCCCACACAGTGTCTCTCAAACTTTGGAGCTTGAATAAAGCAATCAGTGTGTGTGTGTGGGGGGGTGTTGAAGGGGAAGATCTGTGGGATTCACTGGAGATGGGGTCAGAAAGGAAGGGGAGTCCACAGCAGGTGGTGTGCTACAGAACAGGAGGTGTGTCTGGGATTGGATTCAGAGGAGCTGAAGGAGAAGTTAAGATTAGCAATTAGTCTACCTGCTTCCTGCTTCCCTTAGCAGAGTTCACTGCAGGTTCTTAAGGACTGCCTGCTGGAGGTGGGAGCTGGGATAAAGAAATGAGTGGGGAAAGGGAAGTTAGGAGGGGGAGATCTGTGTGTTTCACTGGAAATGATGGGGGGAGGCTGCCACAAGGAGTCTGCTACTTTGCTTGGAATGAGAGTGGGGACTTGAATTTGGAAGAGAGAGGTGAAGGTCTGCAGTTACCCCACCTGCTTTCCTGGCTGGAGTTGCCTGTAGATTGTCAGGGAATTCTGTTTTGGTTAGGGGATGTGGGATAAAGCAATAAGCTAGGGGAGGGAATCTTGAAGAGAAAGATTTGTGTGATCCACTGGAGATGGGCTAGATAGGAAGGTGAGGCCACAGCAGGTGGTCTGCTACACAGTTGGGCATGAGCTGGGGGTGGGTTTGGAGGAGCTGAGGGAGAGTTGAGATTCTGCAGTTAGCCTTCCTGCTTTCCTCGCCTCATAACACAGATTAGATGGCTGCAAGTAGCTAGTAGAGACCACACTATACTATATAAGTACAGAATGCTGTGATTACTTATCTTTGATACTATCATTTGATCCTCATAAATTTGTTTAAATAGGTAGTGTCGTGGTCTGAATGAAAATGGACTTGACTGGTACAGCCCCTTTGGATGTCAGTGTGACGATTTCTCAGAAAATTAGTGTTAGGAATATTTTCCTAACACAAGCTCTCTGCCAATGCAAAATCTCAATCAAGCTAAGTCAAAGCAAGCCAAATTAAGAAATATTCAGGTTTAAGGGGAGTTCTGCATTCTCGGGATGCCCCAAGGGGAAACCAGAGGCCACAAACGGACCACCAGGAGGAAGGAAAAGAGACCACTTGTTCCTCTCTTGGGAGTTCATTTAAATACTCTGTGGGAGTGGTCCTGTTGGGATTTGGAGTCCAGACCAATATAACTCTCAGGCCTGGGGGCTATAATAGATGTGAGAGGCTGGGGCCTACGCTCCCAACTTAACCTTCTAGACTCTTTGGATATAGGGGTGACAGAAAATTGAAGTGATAATTATGACAAACTTTTAGGCTCTCTTTTGCCAAAAAGAGTATAGACTCAAATTTGGCTACTTCCTGTGGGCACGAAGTAACATGGGGAAGGGGAGCGCTAGGTGTCCTCATTCAGCAAGAGGTGTGGCTAGAGATGTATCCCATGTACTATCATCCCAGAGATGGCAGGCATCTGTTCCTTGGGGAAGGTAAGAAGGAAGGTGTCAAGGAAAAATTATTATCACCAAAGATGAGTGTGCCAGAATGAGGAGCAGGTAGGCCCTTCATTGTGGCATCCTGGAAAATTGGAGGGTGGAAGGTCCTGTCTGCTGGATAGACCAAGTGTCTTAAGTAGGTGCCCTCTTGAGCCTGGAGAGATGGTACGAGCACAGGTGTCCCATGAGTCTGGCAACCGAGGGTGTGGTGAGGATTACCGTGTGAGGTCCTGTCCATCAAGGTTTGAGAGACCTAGGAGTTAACAGTTTGAGGAGTACTCTGTCCCCTGGGGAGAGCAGGGTAGGTTTAGGGGCATTAGGGTCCACTGCTATGGGGGCAGGGTGACAGCTGTTAGCATGTGAATGGAGAAGCGACCTTAAAAGGGAGAGGTAGGGTAGGTACCATGCCACTGGAGGAGTTTGGACTGGGACATTATGGTTAAGGAGAAATGGCCTACCATAAAGCAGCTCAAAAGGGCTCAGGCCTGTGGGGAAATGTAGGGTGGCCCTGAGGCGAATCAGGGCAATGGGGGAGAAGGAAGGACCAAGATAACCTGAGTTCAATGGAGAGCTTGGTTAGTTGTTGTTGGATGAGTCCATTGTTCATCTGGATGGTTCGTGGGACACCAAACCGAGGAATGATGTGATCCAGGAGTACCTGAGCCATCACATCTGCAGTTTCCCTGGAGACTGGAAACACTTCTATTTATTCTGTAAAAGTGTCCACAAGTGTTAAGAGATAACAGAGTTTTTTTATGAGTAGGCATATGGGTGAAATTAACCTGCCAATCTTTGCCCAGTTGGTGTCCACGAAGATGGTGTAGAGACTGACATATGTAGAGAGCCCTTTGTGGGTTGGCCTGGGCACATGTCTGGCAGGAGGAGTGAACCTGTAAAATAGAATCTCAGAAATGGGTGGGGTCAAAAAGGGGCTCCAAGAAGTGGAAAAAGCTTTGGGAAAGCAGCTAAGGATATCTTGACCCAGTAAAGGTGCTGGGAAAGCAGGTATCACTAAGAAAGAATGAGAGAAAAGTTGTCCTGCAAGAATGTAGGGCAATGGCAAAGTTTTAGTGTGGAGGAACAGGTCCCATCTACCCCCATAGCTGATATTGGTGAGGGAAATTTAAGGCCCAAGTGAGAATAAAAGTAATGGACTTACCCACTATCTGCAGCTTTATCTATGGCTTGGATAGTGTTATGGGATAGGCCAAGTCTGGGCAGCGTCAGTCCTCTGCAAGGGTGAGATGTTTGAAGGCTGGCACAGTTTCACTTGCTGATGGTGATGAGTGTTATGGTTTTCATCTCTTTAAGAGACAAGCCACGCCCACTCCTGGCAACCCCTGCCCTCCTTCCACCATCTTAGATTGTCACTGTCTTCTCTTGCCACATGCATGTTCCCTCTCTCCCATTCACTTCTCCGTCTCTCTCCTCTTCTTCTCTTTCTTCCACTCTCCTCTAAGTAATAAATATCCAATTCATTCTGTACGATGTGTCTGCCCATGTGCCGCCTACCCATGGCCTGCTCACACCCCTGGGCTCATTTTTATAAAATCATAAAATTGGTGCCGTGACTCAGATAGGCTCTCCTGCCTTTCCCAGGGTCAGGATCCTGAACCAGGTTTTTTTTTTCCACTCCCACCACCATCTTCCCAACTTCAATCAGTGAGTCTCCCCCCGTTCTGCTACGGTTGCTCCCCTTTACCAGAATTGTGTTTGTACTGACCCCCGGGTCAGTCTGCCCACACGTTAGCACTGCACACTCCCCGTACAGTGCATTCGACTTGGGACCCAGGGTCCCCTAGTTTCTCTATCTCTTTTTTTTTCATTTCTTCTCTTTCCTTTTTTTCTTCTCTTGTTGTAACCGCCGCTCAGAGCGGCCCCAGCCTCTCTGGTTTATGGGTCACCTGACCAGATCCAGCTAGGCCATAATACCCCACTTGCAGTCCTCGTCCACAAGTTCTGGGTGTTCATGCTGATTTCCACCCCACCTATATTGCCGGAAGATGTTCCCTTATAGGCCTTGGGTGCCGCTGTTTGGCCGGTTTTCATGATTTTAGCTTTGGATAGCAACTGGCTCCCAAGCTTTTTTAAAATTCTAGCTGTGGCATGGTGCAGTTTTTTTTCAGTTCCAGCCTTTTGCTCCCCTCTGCAACTTGTGTTGTGGCATGGCGGTTCAGCAACAAGGCAGATCATGCCTTTGGGTCCCTCTCATTAAGCTTAAAATCCTTACAGCTCAAAAATTGTAACTTTTTCATACAACACGTGGCTGCTGTCATTTTGACTGGGGTGAGATGACTTTATCACTATCTTGACTGAGGGCCAGGTCAGGTGACCAAATTCCTCCATCTTTACTGAGGTATTACATGCCGGGTTCCCCAGTGTTAACTTTATTACATAGGTGACTTCGCCACCATCTTGGCTGAGAGCCAGGTCACATGACCAAGCTCTCCTATTTTTACTTAAGTATACCCTGCCTTTTCCCCTGGTTTTCACTAAAATCCTCTTGTTATCTCTGTTACATGTGTTTTGCGCAGTGGCATGCCTTTGATAGGGCCCATCAAAAGCATCCATGTTGCCCAATTCCTGTCCACTCTTTCTGTGTATAATAATTGTTCATTACATCTCATTTTAGGTTATAAAATCGTAAGTCTCATGTTTTAAACTGGTATGTACTTTTAAGTCTCTTACAAAAATGCCTTATATTTAATCCAACCCTCATTTAAAATATATTAAGCTGTTCTCTACTATTGTCAATTCTGCCATTAACCTTCTATTGCAAGCAGTTTCTTCTTTCTGTCTTATTATGAGTATATATCTTACCTGTTAAGAGCCAGTACAGTCAGGCTCAGACCCAGCCTTCCAGGCAAATTCTATACTGCAGCTATACCTAATAAACAGCTCTCAACTTCTCAGAGATCTGGGGAATGTGATATTTAATTATTTAAATATTTAATTATTAAAAAACTTTTCGTAACAAAAAGAGACAGGTTGGCTCCTAGCAGCAGCTCTCTGCTTCCTCCAAAGAAGACAGAAAACAAATGGGCACAGAACAATGTCCATCTGCAGTTCGCTTCAACTGCCAAGCACTGACCATTGGGAAAAACTGCCTTTCATCTAAACTAAAGATTTTCAGACGTGGACAAAATCACTGGAATCAACAACCTAGCTGCTCAGGTCAAGGTCGGCCTGTCTTCTTACAGATTTCTTAGCCCACAGGATATTCTGGAGCCTGACAGGCCCTGTGCTTAACAGCAAAGGTTAAGTGCAACCTTCAGCAACCATGGAAGACCCAAAAAAGAGTAGCTCTGGTTGCCAATCAAGTAAGTTATCTGTCATTTTTTAATCAGTAACTCAAATAAAATCTTATCCTTCTCAAAGATCTCTGATACAGTCTGGTAGCTGAGATGTTTTGCCAGGTTACCTCACCAAACAAATTTCAAATCAACTTTCTCTCTTATACTGCCTTCCATAGTCTTAAAAAAATACTTTTCATTGTACAAAAATATGCCACAGTCATTATGTGTCTAAAACTTCTCTTTTCACAAACCCAAGGAATTCTTGTGAGTTCCAGGAAGCTGAATTAAAGGATCCACCTTAAACAGGTCAGATACGCCCTCAATCCCTGGTCCTAAAAAAATTTTTTTTCTTTACTTTAACTTTGTTCTTTGTTCTGCCAATACCTTCAACAGGATAAAAGACACCAGACATTTCCATGCCACAGACACCAGTTGGGAGCAAAGAGCTATGCCAGGATGTGGCCAGCACCCAGCCTTTTCAGGTCCCCACCCCCAAAGACGATGCCCACAAATAAGCTGGAAGCAGCCTTGAGAATCGGCCACCCCAATTCCATCAAACTGTGGTGTCTAGTCTCCTGCTTTTTATTATAAGAAAGAGCTGGGAATGTTATGGTTTTTGTCTCTTTAAGAGACAAGCCATGCCCACTCCCAGCAACCTCTGCCTTCCTCCCGCCATCTTAGATTCTCACTGTCCCCTCTTGGCACGTTCACGTTCCCTCTCTTCCATTCCCTTCTCTGTCTCTCTCCTCTTCTTCTCTTTCTTCCTCCCTCCTCTAAGTAATAAATATCAAATTCTATTCTGTACGATGTGTCTGCCCATGTGCCTTCTACCCATGGCCTGCTCACACCCCCGGGGTTAATTTTTATAAAGTCATAAAAATGAGGCTGGATATCCATGGCTTGGCATAGAGGACAAGCCCACACAGGGGCATTGTGATTTGCAGTGTCCAGGTTGCTGGCAGAGAAGGCGTAGTGCAATATCATGCTACGTGACCATTTAGGCCACACTTGAAATAGTTTGCCTGTGAGGTTGACTTAAGCTGGGCTCTATCAGGGTAGAGCCCTGTAGTTGGCTCCCCTTGTCCCCATTCCTGTGATGTTGGGGCAGCTGCTAAGGCCTGGGCCTGTAGATTGTTGTAGCTTTGTCTGTCAGGAAGACTCAGCTTCTCGGGCATTAAAACTTTAAAGGCCATTTTCACCAATTTCCATATAGGGGTTTGGGGACCTCTTCAAGCCTTTTTAACTCTTTCCTAATATCTGGTGCTGACTAAGAAATAAAATGGGTAAGCAGAAGCATTAGTAGAAAAGGAACCTAGCCACTTTTCTATTTGAGAGAGATTTGGAAGAGAAAAGGGAACTTGGAGAGGATTGGGATGGACTAGCCCAGAGTGCAGAGGGGGTCCGAGGGTAGGGAGTTGAGGTAGGAAGGGAGGGGAAGGTAGAAGTTGACATTCAACCTCCAAATTGGGAAAGAGCAACCCATAGGAGGGGGTTGGGTTGTGTGGGCTTGAGGGAGTTGGGGGGGGCAGTGCCTCTGGCAGCATGGTGCTGTGAGACACTGGCTATTAAGGGGGATGGGGGTAAGAGCACAGAACCCAAAAACCATGGACATATGTAAGCTCTGTCCAATTTGTCCTTATGGTGACAAAATTTTTTTAGGTCCCAGAGGACAGTGAGCTCAAGACTTAGTATATAGGGAAATTAGACATTCAAGACAGATTGTATTTAGGACAGGCTCAATTTAAAAGATTTTGTAAGAGGCATTACAGTGGCAACAGTGGATCTGGCTTTGAACTGTAAGTGCCCATTTTAAAGTCTGTGCCCAATCACGTGACCTAAGTCCCCTCCAGCGCATCTGCCAAAATAGCTCTTAAGTCCAAATAGGGCCTTAGAAATTGAATGCCTGATGTCCCAAAACAAACAAATCTCTACCTCAGCCAAGGCCGGCACACCGGTTTGATGGCTGCTGGGAATCAAATGTCTGGCACAGACCATGGCTTCAACAGGAATCTGAAAAACAACAAAAAATAAGTATGAATGGGTCGCCCAAAAACCCTATAGCATAGACAAGAAAAGGGGCTCATCAAGACACAGCCACTGTAGCCCAGAAGCTGGTTTAAGTGTGGCATAGAGAACTGAGATTGTAGACTAGGGAGTTCTCAACACATGGCCTGCCTCATGGAAAGAGCCTGCCCTAGCTCAGTGGGAACCTCCAAGATGTTAGGAATATTTTCCTAATGCGAGCTCTCTGTTGACACAAAATCTCAATTAAGCCAAATCAAAACAAGCCAAATTAAGAAATATCCAGGTTTAATGGGAGTTCTGCGCTATTGGGTGGCCCCGAGAGGAAACTAAAGGCCACAAACTCGACCACTGGGAGGAACGAAAAGAGACCACGTGTTCCTCTCTTGGGAGTTCATTTAAATACTCTGTGGGACCTGGCCTGCTGGCATTTAGAGTCCAGATCAATATAACTCTCAGGCCTGGGGAGTGGGATAGATGCGAGGGGCTGGAGCCTATGCTCCCAACTTAACAATTAGGAAACAACCTTCCTCAAGACCCAGTACATATCCAAAGGATGCTCAATCGTGCCACAAGGACATGTGCTCAACTATGTTCATAGCATCATTGTTTGTCATAGCCAGAACCTGGAAACAACCTAAATGCCCCTCAACTGAAGAATGGGTAAGGAAAATGTGGTACATCTACACAATGGAGAACTACACAGCAAAAAACAATAACGACATCTTGATTTTGCAGGAAAATGGATGGAGCTAGAAAACATTATTTTGAATGAGGTAACCCAGACCCAGAAAGACAATTATCACATGTACTCACTCATAGGTGGTTTTTAAACATAAAGCAAAGAAAACAAGCCTACAAACCACAATCCCAGAGAACTAAACAACAATGAGAGACTTACATAGATCTAATCTACATGGGACATAGAGAAAGACAGGATTTCCTGAGTAAATTGGGAGCATAGGGACCTTGGAGGAGTGTTAAATGGGAGAGGGGAGGGGGAGAGGCAGGGAGGGGAGCAGAGAGAAATGTAGAGGTCAAGAAAAATTTATAAAAAAGAAAGACAAAAAAGAAAAGAAAATGGGCTTGATAGACTCATAGGGAGGAGCATTTTTGGAGGCATGACCTTGTTGGAAGAGGTGTGACCTTGTTGGAGGAAGTATGTCACTGGAGGGTTGGCTTTAAGGTTACAGAAGTTCAAGCCAAGTCTAGTGGCTCACTGTCTCTTTCTGCTACCTGTGGATCCAGATGAAGAACACTCAGCTACCTCTCCAGTGCCATATCTGCCTGAATGTCCCCATGCTTCCCATCATGATGATGGGACCTAACACTATGAACTGTAAGCTAGCCCCAATTACATGTTTTCCTTTATATGAGATGCTGTGGTCATGGTGTCTGTCCACAGCAATGAGATCCTAACTAAAACAGGTATGGTAGTTATTCTCACTCAAGAGTGAAGCTGAGTACCAGGAACTTTCATTTTTTTTTAAGATCAGATAGTAAGTGACAGAACTCAATAAAGTGTTTAATGATAATGCATTGTTTAAAACATCTTATAGTAATGCAGTTTGAAATATTAGTAGGAAGGTACACTGATTACAAATATTTCACTTAGATAATTTGTTGTGGAAAGCATAGTTAGCTGATAACCCAAGTTGTGTACCTACTAGTTGCATTAGTGCATTCTTCACGAGGTCCAAATTTCTGCCCCAAGCCCCCAAAAGACAGGAACTGAATGCTTGCTTCTTACTGAGGATGCAATTAACAAACCAAGTCACCATACACTCTTGTAAACTTCTCCTCAGTAAGTATGGCCTATAACAGTTACTGGATTCTGATCCATATGTTTACAAATGCTTCCTGTTTACACGGCAAATGTTCCTCTGTGGAAAGGAGCACCTTGCCAATACTCACCGTACTGGCTGGTTTTGTGTGTCAACTTGACACAATGTAGAATCATCAGAGGAAGGAACTTCAGTTAAGGGAAGGCCTCCACGAGATCCAGCTGTGAGGCATTTTCTCAATCAGTGATCAGTAACAGAGGGCCCCAGCCCATGATGGGTGGTGCCACCCCTGGGCTGGTAGTCATAGGTTATATGAGAAAGCTGACTGAGCAAGCTGTGGGAAGCAAGCCAGTAAGTAGCTCCCCTCTATGGCTTCTAGATCTGCTCCTGCCTCCAGGATCATGCCTTGAGTTCCTATCCTGACTTCTCTCAGTGAAGAATAACAATGCTGAAATGTAAGCCAAAAATCCTTTCCTCCCCAACTTACCTTTTGGTCATAGTGTTTTGTTGCAGCAGTCAAAATTCTAACTAAGATACTCACCCTCCACCTTCAGGAAGTTCTGCATAACGTGAAAAAAGGTCCCAAACAAATACACAACTATTGTCCAGTCAACTTTGTCTTGAAGTTTGTTTAGCTAACTTTAGCAAGTTTGATCCTGCCTATAGTAATGTGAAAAATGACAGATATACTTCGAACGACTGAAAAATAGAAGCATACTATATTACGACTGAAAAAAACCTTTGATAATAAAGTGTTGAACATTTTGAAAACTTAAAAAGAAAAAAGCAACTACAGTCAGAGTGCAAGGATATGAGTGTTAACAAGCCCCCCAGTGGTTCTGATATACACACAGGTTGAGAGTCATTTCCCCAGATCTTAGAGAAGATCAAAGCTTTTTGTTAGTCCTAAGTTCAGTTCATGTATAAAACCAGGACTGAGACTAGGATGAGGTCAGTGTGATTGCTAACGTATAAAATTAAAATACCTCCTTTCAGAGGTGCTGAAGTACTCTGGTACTGCTATTTTATAAATGAAAAGATAACACTGTCTAAGGTAGCAACATGAGATCATTTGTTTCAATTAATTATTTCAATTAATGAAATAATAATAGATTAATGTGATATAGATTTAAGCAATCTTTTTAAAGTGTATATGATAAAGTGAAACAGATCTGGCCAAAATCAAGAAAAAACTCATTATTTTCAAGAATCTTGTTTACAAATGTGGTTAACATGATTTAAATTTTTGGAGATTCATTTCTGATTTTTAATCTAGCAAGATTACAATAAGAAATATTATGTATGTGTTGCTACTTGATATGATTTCATTAACCATACTGTTTTCCTTCTGGTATAACAAACTAATATAACCAGTCAGAGGTATTAAATCCAATATTTATAGATAACTTTGTGGCAGATGCTGTGCTATGAATGGTAATTGTAAAATGAGGATAGTGAGGATATTCCTTCCGATGATGGGCAATTTGTGACAAGATGTATAGAATTTTGAGCACACACAGAATTGCAAGAAAGCCCTGAATACTTTTAAAGTTATGTGGAAAATAATAGAAAAAAATCCTCAGGGACTAGTAAGACTGATTTAAATAAGGCTAAGCTATCCAGCTTTAGTAGGACTGGTTCATGATCTGATCTATACATTTAATGGATTCCCATGCAGCCAAAAACTTGTATAGATCCCTACTAATACTCAATGACCCCCCATGTTAGTTTAAGAAGTAATTCACTATATATTCTCATAGTTTGAATGAAAGAATTATATATGGAATATCTTAGGAAATACATGAAGACTATATCACAGTTGCCACTGAAGAAAGAATCTGGATGAAAGATCCATGTGAAAGAGACACTTCATTTTGAATAATATATAACATGTATACATAACCTATTTAGAAATATGTTCCAAAATTAACTATGTCTTTGTTTGTTTGTTGAGAGACAGTCATATTAGCCAAGGCTAGTCTTGAACTTACTATATAGTGCAGGATAACTTTGAAGCTCTGATTATCCTGCTTTTACCTCTCAAGTGTGATTACAGGCATGTGCCTCTACACTCAGTTTGTGGTGGGAGGGCATGTGCACCACAGTTCACAATGAACATGCAGAAGTCAAAGAATAACTTGTGGAACTTGGTTCTCTCATTCTACTTTGTAGGTCTGTGGCTCATACTCAGGTCATTAGGCTTTTTTACAAGTGCCTGAAGCCAGTGGGTCAACTCTCTAGTCCATCTACTGATGGTATTTTTTGGGATAGAGTCTCTCACTGAACCTGTAGTTCACTATTTCAGTTACAATGGCGGCCAACAAGTTCACTGAATCCTTAGACAAGGATTCTTATTACCTGAGAAACATCCCCAGCTCATCATGTATGTGTGTGTGTGTTTGTGTCTGTGTGAGCTATATGCATGTGTGTATGTGTGTGTGTGTTCATGTATGTTAACCTGCGTATGTGTCATTTTGTTTTTTTTTTCTTGCTGATTTTTTTTAATTAATTAATTTAATTATTAAAGATTTCTGCCTCTTCCCCGCCACCACCTCCCATTCCCTCCCCCTCCCCCAATCAAGTCTTCCTTCCTCCTCAGCCCAAAGAGTAAGCAGGTTTCTCTGCCCTGTGGGAGGTCCAAGGACCACCCACCTCCATCCAGGTCTATTAAGGTGAGCATCCAAACTACCTGGGCTCCCACAAAGCCATTACATGCAATAGGATCAAGAACCCATTGCCATTGTTCTTCAGTTCTCAGTAGTCCTCATTGTCCATTATGTTCAGCGAGACCGGTTTTGTCCCATGCTTTTTCAGTCCCCGGCCAGCTGGCCTTGGTGAGTTCCCGATAGATCATCCCCATTGCCTCAGTGTGTGGGTGCACCCCTCGCCGTCCTGAGTTCCTTGTCATTTTGATTAGGAATAAAAGGTCATTGATTGTTACTGAGGTTGTCATATCAAATATTTTTTCACTAGTAAAGTTGCATTTGAAATAGAGGATCAGTTTTTTATCACATTTTTTATCACATTGATCAGTAGGATCAATTTAGCAAACGCTCCTATTTATGACCTTTCTCTTCCTAAAGCCATTTTCAGTCAAAGAAGATGCTTTTCCCAGAAATAACCACTAAAGGTATCAATATAACTGCACTTTTCATGCCATAACTTTCAAACAAGCCTACATGGTCTTTATGAAGTTAGCATTTCTTTTTCTTAATAGGAGGGGAGATAGAGAGTATTTAATCAATGAGAGGTCAAATAAGATACTGGAAAATACCAAAAATATGACATAAGATAAATGAATTATAAGAGTGTCATAGAAATGTCAGCAAAGTCAATATGCATTATATGAAAAACAGGCATTCCTCCAGTGATCTGAAGCAATATTGGAGTTCAGTGAAAAGCATTTCTCTTTTTTCTTGTCCAAACTACATGCAGAATCTCAAATGCTATGCAATGTCACTTCCCAGGACACAAGGGACTTCAGTACTTTTCTGGAATTACAGGTCTAGTAAGAGAGTACCACTGAAATAAAATTTGAGAGAGAAAGGACAATTTTGTTTTATGTTTGAATATGTGCTTTTAAAATGTAAGGCAGATTAAAATTATTTGACGTAAACATACATTTAGATTTTGGAAGCTTAGTAATTCAGAGCAGAGAAATGATAGACAATAAACCAAAAAATGGTTATTTTGATTCTTTGATAATGCTAAAATCTGGAAACATCATTTCTTTAGACTAAATGTAGCTTTGTAAGAGGCGAGGGTAATGGGCAATATCTTTGCTAAGTTGAATTTGCTTTTCAAGTTTAGAAACTCAGTATTGACAGTGCTTCAAAGATCTTGAAATGCTCATCAAAAATCACAAAAATGATGGCATACAAAACAAAATACAAATTACAAATTTTCAACTAAAATCATCTTTAATGTGTGCTAGCATAATTAAATCTCTTAATCAGTATATTCTTTTTTATTCTTTGATTTTATATCTGTATATACTTTTTTTCAGAAACATCCCCATTCCCCTGTCTTATCTCTCTCTCATTCCTGCTGACCTCTTTGTTTCCTCAACTACTTTCATGATGCTTTTTGGGTGTGGTTCACTGAGTTTAGTGGGGGGGGATGTTTGTGGATAGAGGGTTATTCATTGGAGTATGGCTAACATAGGAAAGTTTACATGGTATGATGGCTTGAATAAGAATGACCTCCATTGGTTCATATATTTGAATGCTTAATCACCAGGGAGTAAAACTGTTTTATGCAATTTGAAGGATTAGGAAATATGCTCTTGTTGGAGTAGGTGTGACCTTGTTGGAGGAAGTGTATCACCGGGGATGGGCTCTGATGTTTCAGAACTTCTTCAGCACCATGACTGTCTGTGTGCCATGATGGTCTCTAGTATGATGACAACAGACTAAGCCTCTAAAATTGTAACCAAGCCCCTGGTTTCCATTTCTATTTCCATTCAACTAGGATAATAGAGCACCTATCTCAACTAGGGGGCAGAACTACTGAAAAACCATTTGTATCACTTCACTGGTATTTTTTCTGCATCATTTAAGAACTGATAAATCACAACCTTTAAGTTTATAAGTACCATGGATAAAGTTTAGTCTAATTCTCTCTTCCACAGCTGTCCCATAAAATTCTCTTTTTGTTAATTTGTACTTATCTAAACTAATCCATTAGACATCACTTTTGTTACCATAACTCGGAGTTAGGAAGGAACCTCATTCCAATTTCTAAGATTACTTTGATACAGTAGTTTCTAAAACTTTTACCTGAGAACAATTTAAATATTAAAGTATGTCAATAAGAATTTAAATATGTCCTTCACGCTCTTCTGAGTAGTTCACATATATTTTATACACTAATTTATATAGAGAGATGTTATTTATTCCTATGAGGACAGATGAGGCACAAGTCAAAAAAACTTAAAAAAAAAAAAAACTCTAGGTGGTGAATTCTAAATCATTCCTCATTAAATCCAAGCATCTCATTACTATATTAATCCAACCAATCCATGTGCATGGAAGAACTTTCTATTTTCTGATATTTTTGCCAGTTTCTTTCTTTAAAGTCTTAAAATTCTTGGCATACAAGACTTTCACTTGTTTGGTTAAAGTCACCACAAGATATTTTATATTATTTTTGGCTATTGTAAAGGGTGTTACATTCCTGATTACTTTCTCAGCCCATTATCTTTTGTATATGGGAAGGCTACTGTATTTTTTTTTTAGTTTATCTTGTTTCCAGACAAATTGCAGAAGGTTTTTTATTGGCTATAGGAGTTCTATGGTAGAATTTTTTGGGTCACTTATATATACTATTATCTCATCTTCAAATAGGAAAACTTTGACTTCTTCCTTTCCAATTTTTTCCCTTTTATTCCCTTTTGTTCACTTACTACTATAGCTAAAACATTGAGTACTATGTTGAATAGATATGGAGAGAATGGACAGCCTTGTCTTGTTCCTGATTTTAGTGGAATCACTTTGAGTTTCTCTCCACTTAATTTGATGTTGATTGTCAGCTTGTTGCATATTGCTTTTTATTATGTTTAGGCATGTTTCTTGTATCCCTGATCTCTCTAAGACCTTTATCATAAAGGAATGTTGGATTTTGCCATAGACTTTTTAGCATATAATGAGATGGTCATGTGGGATTTTTCTTTTGGTTTGTTTATATGGTAGATTACATTGACAGATTTTCATACACTGTAACATCCCTTTCTCTCTGGGTTGAAGCTGACTTGTTCATAGTGGATGATTTTCTGATGTGTTCTTGGATTCAATTTGCCACTATTTTATGAGTATTTTTGGATCAATGTTTATGAGAAAGATTGGTCTCTAATTATTTTTCTTTGTTGCATTTTTGTGTGGTTTGGACATCATGGTAATTGTAGGCTCGTGAAAGGTGTCTGGCAAAAGCTAACATCAAATTAAATGGAGAGAAACTCAAAGCCATTCTACTAAAATCAGGAACAAGACAAGGCTGTCCACTCTCTCCATATATCTTCAATATAGTACTTGAAGTTCTAGCAATAGCAATAAGACAACATGAGTAGATCAGGGGGATTCGAATCAGAAAGGAAAAAGTCAAACTTTTGTTATTTGCAGATGATATGATAGTGTACATAAGTGACCCCCAAAACTCTACCAAAGAACTCCTACAGCTGACAAATACCTTCAGTGATGTGGCAGGATACAAGGTCAACTCCAAAAAATCAGTAGCCCTCCTATATACAAAGGATAAAGAAGTGAAGAGGGAAATTAGAAAAACTTCACCTTTCACGATAGCCACAAATAGCATAAAGTGTCTTGGAGTAACACTAACCAAGGAAGTGAAAGATCTATTTGACAAGAAATTTAAGGCATTAAAGAAAGAAATTGAAGAGGACACCAGAAAATGGTAGGATCTCCCATGCTCTTGGATTGGTAGGATCAACATAGTAAAAATGGCAATTCTACCAAAGGCAATCTATAAATTCAATGCAATCCCCATCAAAATCCCAACAAAATTCTTCACAGACCTTGAGAGAACAGTAATCAACTTTATATGGAAAAACAAAAAACTCAAGATAGCCACAACAATCCTATACAATAAAGGTACTTCCAGAGGCATTACCATCCCTGACTTTAAACTCTATTACAGAGCTACAGTAATGAAAACAGCTTGATATTGGTATAAAAACAGAGACGTCAACCAATGGAATTGAATCGAAGACCAGGATATTAACCCACAAACCTATGAACACCTGATTTTCAACAAAGGAGCTAAACATATACAATGGAAGAAAGAAAGCATCTTCAACAAATGGTGCTGGCATAACTGGATGTCAACCTGTAAAAGAATGAAAATAGATCTGTATCTATCACAATGCCCAAAACTTGAATCCAAATGGATTAAAGACCTCCATATAAATCCAACCACACTGAACCTGATAGAAGAGAAAGTGGGAAGTACTCTACAACACATGGGTACAGGAGACCACTTCCTATGTATAACCCCAATAGCACAGACAATGAGAGCAACAATGAATAAATGGGACATCCTGAAACTGAGAAGCTTCTGTAAAGCAAAGGACACTGTCATTAAGACAAAAAGGCAACCTACTGAATGGGAGATCTTCACCAACCCCACATTAGACAGAGGACTGATCTCCAAAATATATAAAGAACTCAAGAAACTAGACATTAAAATTCTAAATAACCCAGTTAAAAAATGGGGTACTGAACTGAACAGAGAATTCTCAACAGAAGTTCAAATGGCCAAAAGATTCGTAAGGTCATGTTCAACTTCCTCGGTGATTAGGGAAATGCAAATCAAAACAACTTTGAGATATCATCTTACACCTGTCAGAATGGCTAAAATCAAAAACACCAATGATAACCTATGCTGGAGAGGATGGGGAGTAAGGGGAACACCCATCCATTGCTGGTGGGAATGCAAATGTGTGCAACCACTTTGGAAATCAGTGTGGCAGTTTCTCAGGAAATTGGGAGTCAACCTCCCTCAAGATCCAGCAATACCACTCTTGGGAATATACCCAAGAGATACCCAATCATACTACAAAAGCATTTGTTCAACTATGTTCATAACAGCATTATTTGTAATAGCCAGAACCTGGAAACAACCTAGATGCCCCTCAATGGAAGAATTGATAAAGAAAGTGTGGAACATATACATATTAGAGTACTACTCAGCAGTAAAATACAATGACTTCTTGAATTTTGCATGCAAATGTATGGAAATAGAAAACACTATCCCGAGTGAGATAACCCTGACCCAAAAAGATGAATATGCTATGTACTCACTAATTAGTGGACTTTAACCATAAACAAAGACATTGAGCCTATAATTCACAAGCCTAGAGAAGCCAAACAATAAGGTGAACCCAAAGAAAAACATACATAGATCCTCCTGGAAATTGGAAGCAGACAAGTTCACCAGGCAAAATAGTTGGGAGCATGGGGATGGTAGTGGGGGTGAGGTGGGGGAAAGGGGAAAGGAAAGAGAGAAGGGAGAAGGGAAGGCTTGGGGAGAGCTTGTGGGAGTTGGAGGGTTGAGATGTAGGAAGGGCGGATATAGGAGCAGGGAAGAAGATATCTTAATTAAGGGAGCCATTTTAGGGTTAGCAAGAGACTTGGTACTAGAGGGGATCTTAGGTGTCCACGAGGATGTCCCCAGCTAGGAGACAGCAGAGGAGAGGGTGCCTGAACTGGCCTTGTCCCATAGTCACGTTGATGAATATCTCAAAAAGCACCATAGAACCTTTGTCCAGCAATGGATGGAGATAGATACAGAGACCCATATCAGAACACTGGACTGAGCTCCCAATGTCCAGTTGAAGAGCAGAAGGAGGGAGAACATGAGAAAGGAAGTCAGGACTGTGAGAGGTTGGTCCACCCACTGAGACAGTGTGCCTGATCTAATGGGAGCTCACCAAATCCACCTGGACTGGGACTGAATGAGCATGTGATCAAACTGGACTCTGAATGTGGCTGACAATGGCGGCTGACTGAGAAGCCATTGATAATGGCACTGGGACTTGTTTCTACTGCATATATTGTTTTTTTGGGGGGACCCTAGTCTGTTTGGATGCACACCTTCCTAGGCCTGGATGGAGGGGGGAGAGCCTTGGACTTCCCACAGGGCAGGGTACCCTGCCCTCTCTTAAGACTAGAGGGGGAGGGAGGAAGGTAGGTGGGGGAGTGGGAGGGGAATTGGAGGAGGGGAGGAAGTGGAAATTTTTGAATGGAAAAAATAAATTTAAAAAAAGGAGTTTACTACTCAGCAGTAAAAAACAATGACTTCTCGAATTTTGCGTGCAAATGGATGGAAATAGAAAACACTATCCTGAGTGAGGTATCCCAGACCCAAAAAGAGGAACATGGGATGTACTCACTCATAATCGGTTTCTAGCCATAAATAAAAGACATTAAGCATATAATTTGTGATCCTAGAGAAGTTAAATAAGAAAGTGAACCCAAAGAAAATCATATAGTCATCCGCATGGAGAGGGGAAGTAGACAAGATTGCAGGGCAAAAACTGGGAACTTGCGGGTGAGGTGGCATGGGGCAAAGGGGAAATGGGATGAGAAACATGAGAAGGGGAGGATGGGAGGAGCTCGGGGGATTGGGATGGTTGGGATATAGGAAGGGAGGATACGGGAGCAGCGAAGTATATATCCTATCTAAGGGAGCCATCTTAGGGTTGGCAAGAGACTTGACTCTAGAGGGGTTCACAGGTGTCCAGGGAGATGTCCCCAGCTGGTACCTTGGGCAACTGAGGAGAGGGAACCTGAAATGACCCTGTCCTATAATGATGAATGTCTTACCTATCACCTTAGAACCTTCATCTGGCGATGGATCGAGGTAGAGACAGAGACTCAATTTGGAGCAACGGTCTGAGCTCTTAAGGTCCAAATGAGGAGCAGAAGGAGGGAGAACATGAGCAAGGAAATCAGGACCATGAGGGATGCACCCACCCACTGTGACAGTGGAACTGATTTATTGGGAGCCCACCAAGGCCAGCTGGTCTGGGACTGAATAAGCATGGGTTGATTCTGGACTCTCTGAGCATGGCGGACAATGAAGGCTGATGAGAAGCCAAGGACAATGGCACTAGGTTTCGATCCTAATACATGAACTGGCTTTGTGGGAGCTTAGCCTGTTTAGACGCTCACCTTCCGGGACGTAGATAGAAGACCTTCGTCTTCCTGCAGGGCAGAGAATTTGGACTGCTCTTCAGTATCGAGAGGGAGGGGGAATGGTGTGGGGGGAGGAGAAGAGGAGTGGGGATAGGGGGAGGGGAGTGGGGGAGGGGGCAATATTTGGGAGGAGGGGAGGGAAATGGGAAACGGGGAGCAGGTGGAAATTTTAATTAAAAAAGAATAAAAAATAAATAAAAAGGAAAAAAAAGGAGTTTGGCAATGTTCCTTCTGTTTCTATTGTGTGGAACAATTTGAGGAGTATTGGTACTAGCTCTTTGAAATTCTGGTAGAATACTGTGCTGAAACCATCTGGAACTAGACTTTTTTTCTTTTGATTGAGAGAATTTTAATGTTTGCTTCTATTTCCTTAAGGAATATAGGTCTATTTTAATTGATTATCTGTTCTTGATTTAATTTTGGCATATGGTATCTATCAAGAAAATTTTCCATTTCTTTTAGATTTTTCAAATTTTGTGGAATACATGTTTTGTTTTTATTTTTATTTTTATTTATTTATTTGTTTATTTATTTATTTATTTTTGGTTTTTCGAGACAGGGTTTCTCTGTGGTTTTGGAGGCTGTCCTGGAACTAGCTCTTATAGACCAGGCTGGCCCCAAACTCACAGAGATCTGCCTGCCTCTGCCTCCCAAGTGCTGGGATTAAAGGCGTGCGCCACCACCGCCCGGCTGGAATACATGTTTTGAAGTTTGACCTAATGGTATTCTGTATTTCCTCAATGTCTGTTGTTATGTCCCCCTTTTTGTTTCTGATTTTGATAGTTGGGATATTCTCTCTGTGTCTTTTAGTTAGTTTGGAAAAGGGTTTGTCTATTTTGTTGATTTTTCAAAGAACCAACTCTTTTTCCCATTGACTCTTTGTTTTATTCTCTTAGTTTCTATTTTATTGATTTCAGCCCTGAGTTTGATTATTTCCTGCCATCTACTTCTCCTGGGTGAGTTTGTTTACTTCCTTTCATCCTAGACCTTTCAGGTGTACTGTTAAGTCACTAGTGTGAGATTTCTCCAATTTTTTATATTGACACTTAGTTCTATTAACTTTCCTCTTAGCACTGCTTTCACAGTGTTCTATATGTTTGGGTATGCATTTATTTTCATTGAATTCTAAAAAGTCTTTAATTTCTTTATTTCTTCCTTGACCCAGTGGTAATTCAGTTGAGAGTTATTGTTTCCATGAGTTTGTAGGCTTTCTGTAGTTTGTGTTGTTGTTGAACTCCAACTTTAAGCCATAGTGATGTGATAAAATACAGGGTGTTATCTTATTTTTTATATCTGTTGATATTTTCTTTGTCACAAAGTATATAGTCCATTTCAGAGAAGGTTCTATGCAGTGCTGAGAAGGTATATTCTTTTGTGTTTGGGTGAAATGTTCTGTAGATGTCTCTTAAGTCCATTTAAGTCATAACATCTGCTAGCTCCAGCAGTTCTCTGTTTATATTTTGTCTGTATTACATGTATATTTGTAATAGTTGGTTATTGAAGTCTTCCACTATCAGCGTGTGATGGTCAGTATGTTATTTAACCTTTAGTAATATTTATTTTAAAAATATGAGTGCCCTTGTATTTGGGGCATAGATGTTTAAAATTGAGACTTCATCTTGATGGATTTTTCCTTTTATCAGTATGAAATGTCCTTCTCCATCTCTTTTGATTAATTTTAGCTTGAAGTATAGTATATTTTTATATATTAGTATAGCTACACTGACTTGCTTCTTAGGTCCATTTTTATTGGAAAATCTTTTCCCTACCCTTTATTCTGAGGTAATGTCTGTCTTTGAAGTTGATGTGTGTTTCTTGTATGCAGCAGAAGGATGAATACTATTTTCCTACCCATTCTATTAGCTTGTGTCTCTTTTATTGGTGAATTGAGTACATTGATCATAAGATATTAGTAGCTAGTGATTTTCTTTTCTCTTTTTTATTTTTTCCTCTTTTTAAATTTTTAAATACAATCTATTTTACATACCAATCTTAGTTTCTAGTCCCTCCTTTCTTCCTGCTCCCCAACCTCCCCCCACCCTACCCCCATCCACTTCTCAAAAAAGGTAAGGCCTCACATGGGAACTCAACAAAGTCTGTCACATCAGTTGAGGCAGGACCAAGGCCTTCCCCACTGTATCTAGGCTGAGAAATATATCCCTCCATAGGGAATGGGCTCCAAAAAACCAGTTCATGCACTAGGGATAAATGCTGGTTCCAATGCTAGTGGCCCCACAAACTGCCCAAACCACACAACTGTCACCCACATTCAGAGGTCCTAGTTTGGTCATATGTAGGTTCCCTGGCTGTTAGTCCAGAGTCAGCAAGCTCCTACTTGAGTGGGTCAGCTGTTTCTGTGGGCATCCCCATCATGATCTTGGTCACTTTGTTCATATTATTGCTCTTTCCTCTTTACAACTGGATTTCAGAAGCTTCGCCCAGTGCTTAACTATGGCTTTCTACATCTGTTTCCATCAGTTACTGGATGTAGGTTCTATAATGACAATTAAGGTAGTTATTAATCTGATTACAGGGGAAGGAAAGATAAGGCACCCTCTCTACTATTGTTTAGATTTTCAGCTGAGGTCATCCTTGTGGGTTCCTGGGAATTTCCCTAGTGCTAAATTTCTTGCTAATCCCATAATGGCTCCCTCTATCAAAGTATCTCTTTTCTTCCTCTTCCTCTCTGTCCTTTCCTCAACTCACCTTTCCCTGTCCCTCATGTTCTCCTCCCCTTTCTCTTCTACCCCCCCCCGCCATATCTCTTCCCCCATCTCCCATCCCTCCACACTCCCAATTCACTCAGTAGATTGACAAGTGATTTCAATAACTGTAATTTTTTGGCTTTGGTAGTGGTGGTGTGTGTGTGTGTGTGTGTGTGTGTGTGTGTGTGTGTGTTTGTGTCCCTTCTTTGGGTTCTTCTAGTGTGTGATTATCGATTCCCTATGTTTTCATGGGTGTAGCTAATATCTTTGGGTTGGAGTTTTGCTTCTAGTACATTCTATAAGGTTGGATTTGTTGATAGGTATTGCTTAAATCTCATTTTGTCAGGGAATATCACGTTTTCTCTACCTACAGTGATTGAAAGCTTTGTTGGATATAGCAGTCTGGGCTAAAACCTATGGTTTCTTAGTATTTGCAAAACATCTGTCCAGGGCCTTCTCTGACTTTTAAAATCTCCAGTGAGAAGTCAGGTGTAATGCTGATAGGTCTGCTTTTATATGTTTCTTGGTTTTTTTTTCCTTTGTGTTCTTAATATTCTTTCTTCATTCTGTATATTTAAGTACTTTATTATGTGGTAAGGGGCCTTTCTTTTCTGGTCCAATTTATTTGTTCTTCTGTAAGCTTCTCGTACCTTTATAGGCATTTTCTTCTTTAGGTTGTGACGTAAGGAGACTGCTCATTCGTTTCCCAACTGCTCAGACCCGAATAATCACACAGAAACTATTTCAATTACAACACTGCTCAGACTATTAGCTCAGGATTCTTATTAAGTAACTCTTATGCCTTAAATTAATCCATTTCTATTAATCTATGTATCGGCACCAGGCTGTGGCTTACTGGTAAGGATCTAGCATCTGTCTCCTTCAGCAGCTACATGCACGGCATCTCCCTGACTCTGCCTACTCTGTGTATATATCTCTTCCAGTCTGGATTTACTCTGCTAAGCAATTGGCCCAAACAGCTTTATTCATCAACCAATTAAAGCAACACATATACAGAAGGACATCCCATATCAAAGTTGGGAATGTTTTCTTCTATGAACAGGAAACTGGCTTGTCACATTTCCATCAAAACCTAATCCAAAGTACATCACTGTGACATACATCCTCTAGCAGAGCTCCACCTCCTGAAGGTTTAATTACCTTTCCAACTGGAGTCAAGTGTGCAAATACATACACATATAAGGGACATTTCTCTTTGAAATCACCACAAGCAGTATAGGGAATTGGGCCTAATTTTTATTTAAATGTATTCATGTAGGTTTTTATAAAGCTAAAACTCACCAAAACAATAGCTATTGTTATTACAAGGATTTAAGATCATGTGTCAATTATAATGTGTTTATTTAAAATTTATACTTTTCACACATGAAATCTCAGGTCTTAATAAAGAAATATTTTAATGCCTACTCAGATGTAATGTAGTTAATATTAATAAACACTATTTCCCATAATAGAATCTTCAATTAAATTAAATCACAGGCCTTTAACTTTACATTACTTAGTATCTTCTAAACTTTCTCTAGAGAATTCTTTATCCATTAATTATGTGAAACGATCAAAATGGGACAAATCAAAATTTTGAGAAAATTATTTCCAATGCCCTGTGCTTTTTATTTCATAATCTCCAGTTCTTTCACACTATTGAAATTCTTGTGTAAAAGGAAATGATAATAAGAAGGCCTGACACAAGAATACTTGCAGCAGTTGAGGCCATAGCAGTTCACTATGTAGTCACTGATTCACACAGTGTCTTCAGATAGATCTTACTGCTGCAATATTGCAATTCAGAAGCTATGTTTTAGCAGATTAGAAGGGGTGAGGAGGTTAGATCATAGGTGTATGCCTATGATTTGTGTACAATGTAGGCATGTATGTAAATGTCTGAATGTATTCAGTAGTGTGTGAATTAATATTTGTTAATATTTTTAAAGTCAAGAAAGGAAAAGAGTATACCCATGGCACTAAACAGATGTTAAGTAGAAGAGATATTATTAAAATTTATTTTGGTGAAAATAAAATCCCCATAAAGGACATAATTTTTCCTATTGTCCTTATTTGACAATCATGATCTAGTAAAAGCAAATATCAAAAGAACTTCTAGGGCTGGAGAGATGGCTCAGAGGTTAAGAGCACTGCGTGCTCTTCCAGAGGTCCTGAGTTCAATTCCCAGCAACCACATGGTGGCTCACAGCCATCTAGAATGAGATCTGGTGCCCTCTTCTGGCATGCAAGCATACATGGAAGGAATGTTGTATACATAATAAATAAATAAATCTAAAAAAAAAAAAACTTAAAAAATTAAAAAAAATCAAAAGAACTTCTAGTGTTTCCTCCAGAAAGTCATGCTGCCCTAGAACACCTAACCACTTAGAGTTGCCTGCATCTTCCTATACTTCATTAAAGAAACATGAAATGTAGATTCCCAGGTGCCATCTCTTAACCAGTTATCTCATGGCTAAATCTTGCTAACCTCATTATCTCTGGCAACTTATCATCTATGATCATTATATATTTATTTTTTAATTGAAATAAATTTTCCTTTGAAATTATTGTGGCAAAATTTACATAACACAAAATTTACCTTTTCAACAATTTATATTTCTGTTTATCTGAGAATAATTTTTCCTGATATCATGAAAGTAAGAATCTATTTACTTTCATTTTTTGTTTGTTTATTTTTTGTTTAAATTTATTTTTAACAAATAGTGTTTCAGTAGATTCTTTTCACCCCTCTCATCTCTCTCACTTACATGCCTCCTGTCCCCACCCTTGTGACCTCTCTTGTGTCTCTTCTCCTCTGTCATGGCTCATGTTTTTTAGTTCCCCATCTACCTTTTCTTAGCATCTAATTTTTACCCTCTCCTGGTTTCCTTTACGGTTTACCCACATTCATGCTCATTCATGTGCGCGCACACACATACACACACACACAAAGAGAGAGAGTTTTCCCACATCTATACCCATTTACACACACACACAGTTTACCCACATCTATGCCCATTTACACACACGCATGCATACACACACACACACACACACACACTTTCTCTCTACAGTCTAGGATTCACATATGAAATAGAAAATGGCTTTTTGTCTTTCTAAATTGGGGTCATCTATTATTATATTTTCCAGTTCTATCCATTTTTTTCTTTAAAAAAATCATTTTATTTACAGCTAACTACAATTCCATTGTATGTATGTATCACATTTTCTTTAGCCACTTTTCAGTTAGGCATTTGAATTAATTACATTTCCTATTAGCTAGAACAACAATAAACATGAATGTCCAAGTGTCTCTATATGGGCTACGAAGCTCTGTGGTCATATGCCTAAGAAAATATTTGCCAGCCATATCTCTGACCACTAATATGCAAAATTTATTAAGAACTTAAAAATAATCACCAATAAAATCTCTACCAATCAACAAGTGGGAGTAATAAATGAACAGACATCTTCCTAAAGAAATACAAATGGATTGTATTTTTTAAATGCTCAACTTCCATTGTCAGGGACATGCAAATTCAAACTGACTTTACATACTACCTCACCCTTGTCAGAATGGCTATTATCCATAAATCTGGCAATGAATCTGGAGTGGTTGTTGAGATAAAGGAAACTTTATTCATTGCTGGTGGGAGTAAAAATGAATACATTCAGAAGGTTTTCATTAGTAACTAAAACTATGATTGTACTTTCATCTCTCTCAATAGGGAGAATTCATGCATGGTACCATAAACCTATGCAACCACCCAAAGCTAAATATTTCAAAGACCCTGGAGGAGGATCTACTATTACCACTTTCCTAATCTAATATAATAAATATAATATCCAACTGTACTCTAAATACTGAGCTTATCCCCACAGGTAAGTACTTATCTCATCCTTCCTCAAAGAAGCTTGTTTTGTAACAAATAGACTCCACCTCACTAAGGCCTGGAAAGTCGTAATTGTATTTTTGCCTCTGAGAATTTACTTTTCATAGGCCTATCATAGAACTGGAATCATATAATAGTATCTTTTTCAGGCATGGTTATTAAAATCTTTCCACGCCCTCTACCACTGTATTACATGAGTCTTTGGGTGAAGGTATTGGATTGTACAAGTATCAGTTGGGTTTGGGCAGCCCATGGTCACCTCTTTCCTGCATTTTGGCAATTTGTGAATTTCTATAATAGTCTGTAATTGTTGCAAAAGTTGTTTCTTTGAAGATAGGTGAGACATATACTTACCTGTGGGGATAAGGCTAAGTATTTAGAGTACAGTTAGAGACTGTATTAGGAAAATGGTAGTACTAGATTCTCCTCCAGAGTCTGTGGCCTTTTCAACTATGGCTGGCTGGCTAGGTTTACGGTACCAGACATGAATTCCCTCCTCATGAGTGAGATGTATGTGCAATTAGATCTGTGATTATTCCCAATATAAAAGTGTATTGTACCATTTGGGATATGTTTCCAGGTTGACTATTGTTGTTCTCAGGTTTTACAGTTGGGGAGGACTATCACTTATTTTTACCCATTGGAAGCTTATATAGCACCTTCATGTATTGCAAGATCTGTCCTCAGGGAGGAGGCTTCCAAGTTAGTTTCAGCTGAATTATTCCAAGTCTTGTGACTAGAGTATATGATGTCTTCAGCAACAGGGCCTTATGCCTCCCTTAAATATGTCTTTCTCTCTTTTACCTTCTCCACTCACACATTAACATTCAATAAATGACCTCCCAGAGCTTGAATTAAATCATACTACTACTTTCATTTACTTTAATTTCACTTCCATTATTTAAATGTTATATCATCAATTATTCAAACTAATTCTGGTCCCTAGTCAGTTTGTACATTTCCTACAAGGTAAATATCAACTCTTTTACCGAATTGCATAATAAAAACAATCAGCCAAGTGTTTCTTTTCCACCACTCTCCTTGTATATTTCCCCAACTTAGATCCATTGAGACCTGTACAGTTTCTCCCTTGTAAATATTCTTAGGCTTCATGAAGCCCTGGAATAAAATTTAAAAAGTCTAATTCAGACTACCCATAAACTATATACCATGGTTGGTCATACTTTCAGTATCAAAGCAATCGGTTTTATATGAGATGAGTCCTACATGAACTCATCTAAGATGCAGGATAACCAAGAATAAATGAAGAAAGCACATAAGTCATAAATTATTTTGGGGGTGAGGTGTAAACAGCCAGGCAATATAGCAAATTATTTCTAAAAATCTGTTCCAAAACAAAACCAACTGACACGAGAGTAAGAGAAGTATTTGTTTGTTTGTTTGTTTGTTTGTTTTGTTTTTGTTTTTTTAAACCCTGATCAGTTTTGATGTTACATTCTATAATCTGCAAATTCTGATGAATTTTGGCCTCTGTTTCTTTCTCTTGATTCTTTTGGTTATTATTGCCTCATTATACAGTCATTTGTAAAATGTTTTGGCAGACATTTGTTGTTGCATAAATTAAAGTCATGGAATCTCATTTTGCCTACAGGTCTTTATGAAAATACCAGCAACATTTTTATTGGAATGTCAAAGTTTGTCAACCATTAAACTGATTGATTTTTCATTATACAATTCAATAGAAGAGGCAATCTTCGGTTTGTATGCAACATTACTCTGAGAAAAAGACTCATCATTGAAAAATCCTTCCTGGTTATGCTTTAAAAATGATATTCCTTTTACAAGAGAGCTTCATGTTTTAAAGGTATCTTTACACATGAATTGCTCCATTCATATTCCCGGTACAGGTATTGCATGGTAATTCACCTCATTGCAGTTAAATAGCTTTTCTGGTTTGTAGTAGCAACACAAGCTCATTTTATATTACACTATATTCTATTAATTTTATTATTATTTTATTCTTTCTAAAAGGAGCTGCTGTTCATTCAGTATAGATTATGACTCTTAAAAAATGATCAAATTGACTGTTTTGGATAGAGAAGAGCCTTTTCCCAGGACTAGCAAGTCTCAGCAGCTGTGTTGTGTTTCCTATACAAATCCTCTCAAATGATCCTGAACTTCTTTTGTAGGCACACCTGTGATGGAAATAGTCTATGCTAAACTGTAGGTTCATTTACCCTTTGGCTATGCCTCTAAAAATGTCAGCAAGGATACCAGTTCGTGCCAACTACTGCTGGAACAGCTGTTGGTTGGTTAAGAATGAGAAAGCAACCTTTATATTGGCTTATTTATTTGGAGCAAACAAAGAAAGATGTAAATTTCCACAGTCACATCTCGATTCATTAAGGCAGATGTGTATCTGTTGTCTGTATGTCATATAATCCCACAGCAGTACTAGGAATGAAAATTGTCCTTTGTTTTAAAACCCCATTACAAATGTCAAAAAGAAAAGAGAATTGTTCAGCAGTAGGAAACGTCATGAAATTCTTTCCTGAATATTCAAGAAATATACCGTCTAAAAAGATAAATCATGGTTGATGAAAAACACAAAATGTTTTTATTGAAAAGACAACCCTGAAAGAAAAGGTAAAAGAGTTCAGTTTGCAAAGTCAATGTTATCAGGTGAGAAATCACAAGAGAAGAAAGTGAGAAATTGATGCTGATCCCTGGCTAGGTGCGTAGCCTTGAGCTTCTAAATCTGGTGGTGAAGAGAGTGCCAAGAAACCTTAAATTACTTATAAATCCTAAAAATATCCATCAACCTAATAGACATGAAGCAATTTCAGATATTGCAGGTTGAAGTTCAATGACAAACTCTATAAGATCTTGACACATGCACTGGAATGACTTTTCCAAAACGGCTGTCCTATAAAGTGAAGTGAGTTGAAGATACTCTTGTATGCTTTCATAAAGCACCAAACCTGCTTACAAAGAACAAAGACACAAAGCTTGTCCCATGAAAATAGAATCGACAATTATATAACTAAGACTATATACAGATTAATTAAAATAAATATAACAAATATCTCAGTGATCTTTCTGCACCGTAAGCCTTACATCAAGTCACAAAATTGTTAGTAGCATTTACTTAGACTTATGACCATCTCCCTGCTTCCCTGAATTTTATGTACTGTGGGCTGCTCCCACAATCGGTCATTAGATGCTAATATGCTTTAACATATGCAAAGAAGAAAATATCAACTGTAAATTATATTAAGACTATGAAGTGCATATCTTTTCAGTTCAATATAATGAATGTCTGGTTACTTTGAAGAATTAGTGGGACAAACTACCCATTAAGAAAACTTGGATTGGGCTGGAGAGATGGCTCAGCCGTTGAGAGCATTGACTGCTCTTCTAGAGGACCAGGGTTCAATTCCCGTTACACACAGAGTAGCTCACAACTGTCTGTAACTCCAGTTCCAGGGTATCTGATACCTTCACACCAATGCACATAAAACAAATTTAAATAAATTATTAAAAAAGAAACTTATTTTAAGACAGCATAGTAAATTATACAACAGGAGTTAAGACATCTATATAGTAGTATATAAAACATACAAATAAATTGCAAAGATGTATTTAATGAATCTCCATGTTCCTGGGTTTGATAATATTCTGACATGGCATTCTAAGTCACTTTATAGAAAGAAAAGATTTTTTTTTTTGCTTTTTTTAAGAAATTTTAATTAAATATATATCTAAACAATATAAAATATTTTCAAAGCAATGTTTCTAATTATTTGAAAATGTGTACTGGGGGCTGTAAAGAGCACTAGCTCCTTTTTCAGAAGACCTGGATTCAATTCTCAACACCCACATGGTGGTTTACAATTGTCCGTAACTCCAGTTCCAAGGATTCAGCACCCTCTTCTGGCAGCAGTAGGCACCAAGCACACAAGTGGAACACAGAGATACTTGTAGACAAAATACCTACACACATAAGATACAATAAAATTATTTTTTAAAAATCTATACTAAAACTATTATATTTACCATTTGCTAACCTGAAATTTTAAAAAATGACAGGTTAGACATTCCACAGTTCTAGTAAAAAAAAAAAACTGTTTATTGGGATTTCCAATACATTGTAGGATTATATAATATTGCACTATAAAATTACCACTACAATTGACAAATGATGAAAATTGCAAGTATAATACAAAACTTATACTTTAAAATATAGCTGGTAAAATCCAATCAAGATGGTTTGGAAAACCAAAATAGGTAAAAACTTAAGTAATAAGCAATCTATATTTAAGGTGGAAAACCAAATGTGTTATACATTTTTAGCTGAAATATGAAGCTGATTTCTTCTGTTATAGTCAATTGGTTGAAGATTTATGTTTTCAAAAAGTCTATGAAACCAAAGTTAATTGCATTATTGCATTCTGAATATTTAGAGATTTGTTCTTTTCTAGATGTGGCAAAATGGAATCTCATAAACTGTCCCCATCCCACAGGTGTATTTTGTCTCTCACACAGCGTTTTGCATTTTAAAATATTGAATTATATAATGATTATTTAAACTCAGGTGATTTCATAATGGAATCTGGGTAATTATTAACGCTTGCAAAGCTAGGGATCCTATCAACTACAGAACTTCATTCCTAAATGAGGAACACCAAAAACCCCACCTTCCTTCAAGCGTTAACTGTTGAAAAGGAACTGTTTAGCTAGATAGAACCTGTGCTTTTCATTATTAGTATACACAAGATATTTTTTATTGCCATCTACTTAGTATCTCCAAGATATGTGACCTCTGATTAAGAGAGTCACATATTGTTCATATTCTTTCTCTCTTCTGTGACTATTATATTTGACTTTAAAAATACTTTATTGCATTTATTCATGTGTGTCTGTGTGTGTGTGTGTGTGTGTGTTACAAAAGACACAACACACATGCAGAAGTAAGATGACAATTGTGGGAACTGGTTGTCTCCTTTCACCATGTGGGTCCTGGGAAATGAACTCAGGTTGCCTGGCTAGGCAGAGAATGCCCTTACCCATCTTGTTGGCCTTAACTGGCATTTTGAATCACCTATATTTTGATGATTAAGTAACTAATCTTTTTCCACCCAAATAAGTGGAAGAGCATTATCACTATCCAAATGGCAGTATTGTGGTAAATATAAATTACACACTATCATTTTCATATTACTATGCAATCACATATCTGTTTTGGCAGTTAATCATTAGGACAGTACCCATGAAAACTGTGGTCTCATCTAAAATAAACATAAGCCAGTAAAGATGTGTCATAGACATATATAAATATAATTTAGATATATAGAGAGAATTGGTAAAGAGATAATAGCAACAGTGTTTCCTGGTTATAGGAACTTTTTCTGGAAACTCTAGTTTTCATTATAGCATCTCTCATACTATTATTTGGTTATTTAACTATGGTTTTAAACTGTTTAAATTTTTATTTATATACTTATTTCTTTATTATATATATTATTTGTATTCATTTGTATATTATTGTGTTATTGTATTTGTTAATGCATGAGATATGTCTGGGGGCAGAGGCAAAGTTTTCAGGAGTTGAGTCTCTCCTTCCACCATGGTTTATAGGAATCAAACTCAGTTCATAAGGTTTTTGAAACAAGTTTTTTTGTTCAGAGATATTTCTCCAGTCATTATTAATTTTAATAAATTCATCTTTATATATTTTTAGTTAAAATAGAATTATTTTGCTTTCTGCAGTCCCTCTCCTCTTTCCAGTCCTTCACAGGTACCCTCCCTCAATCCTTCCTGTACCCTCCCCACTCTCAAACTGATAATTTCTTTTGCTTTGAATATATATATTCATTACATATTTTACATATTATATTATACTATATTGTATTGTATTATATATACTTGACAAATACAATAGATACAAACTACTGAGTTCATTTCTGCTGTTTGTGTGTAGATGATGTCAAGGCTATTCATTCTGCATTGGCCTACTCATAAAGGGGCTCATCCCTGGGAGAGGCTAATTATCATTTTCCCAGCAGTCAATAGTTACTTATAGTTCTTTGTCTAAGGGAAAGACCCTGTAAAATTTCCCCACTTGTCACCTAAACATGTCCATTAATATTGCCATTTCTCTGGTCTTATTTATGCAACCATTTCTTGGACAAAATTTCACAGGATACATCCTGATATTCTGGCTCTTTCTACCTTCTCTTCCATGATATTCCCTAAGTCATAGATGCAGGAACTCTAATGCAGATGTATCCACTGGGGTTGGACATGACCTCTGTACTATGTCCAGTTATGGCTTTCTGCAATGGTCTCCATTAGCTGTAAAGAGAAGTTTCTTTGATGAGGGTTGGCAGTTACACTAATCTGTGGTTATCAGCAAAAGATTTAGAATGTAGTTAGGGATTGTGCTGGTCTAGCAAAGTAGCAGTAGTACATTCTTTTCTAAGTAGTAAATCCATAAACTCACTCGCTCTTGAAAGTTGTCTAGGCTTCCAATACTAGGTGTCATTTTCCTACTGTTGAGTGGTGTTGGCATCCAATTAGGCATCTGTTTGTTACTACCAACATGAGTAGCACTTATTGTGGTACAAAAGTGCTGCAGCTGAGTAGGACAATTAATTGTTCCCCAGCCCTGAGAGCTTGCACAGCACTTTCTGGCATCATGGAAGCTATACTGCAGAATGGAGATTTCAGTTTAGGTCTAGCTTCACTCCCCTGAATCCTTTATATTAACTGCATGGTGGCCAACGATAGGGGTAACCAAGGGCTACACTGGTCGATCATCTACAGCGTTTTGGAAGTTCTGACCAAACATATGAAAGGTTTTTCAAGCCTGTACTGGGTTATTATCAGTCTATGGTTCTTGTGGGGAATGTGGCAAGGAAAACATGAGCTTTAATATTTATTTTACTGAAAATGATTATTATAAATATATTCATAATCATAAATTTTCCTTGTGGAAATGATCGATATCTTATATATTTGGATAATTAGTAATAATAATATCTGGGATAAATGAATACACCAAGAAGGCAATATTCTATAAATATAATTCCCTGTTAACTAAATAATCGTTTTTGTTTTTTTTTTTTTTTGTTTTTTTGTTTTTTTTTTTTTTTTTTTTTTTTTTTTTTTTTTTTTTTTGGTTTTTCGAGACAGGGTTTCTCTGTGGTTTTGGAGCCTGTCCTGGAACTAGCTCTTGTAGACCAGGCTAGTCTCCAACTCACAGAGATCCGCCTGCCTCTGCCTCCCGAGTGCTGGTATTAAAGGCGTGAGCCACCACCGCCCGGCTAGGAAATAATCTTTTATGGAACCATTTGAATAGTATTTGGTAACTGATAGATAAGGAAAATATTGTAGAAATAAGCAAGATGTTGCATAAATAAATGCAAAATTCAGTAAAATCAGAAGTGTATAAGCAAATGAATATATAAGTAAATATGGCACTGTTAAGTAATTACTAAAGATTATGTTTAAGCAATATGCTGTATATGTAATAACACGACATTTTCTTTTACTTATAAAATGTGAAATGACTTAAATACAAGACATAAGCTTTAAAAGTCATTAAAACACCACAGGGGAAGATCTTCATTAAATAGAATTTTTGAATTCTTTCTTGGATATTACACCAGAAGATTTTATGGATAAATTAGACCTAATTCAAGTTATATTTTTAATTTGTATTATTTGAGAGTTTTCTATTTGTTTGGCCATATTCCCTCTCCTCCCCCAATTTTTCCTAGCTCCATAGCCCCTTCTCAATCCATACATCTTTATATCCTTTTATTCTTTTTTTAAATTTTTTTTTTTTTTTGGTTTTTTGAGACAGGCTTTCTCTATAGCTTTAGATCCTGTCCTGACAACTAGCTCTTGCAGACCAAGGCAGTCTTGAACTCACAGAGATCCGCCTGCCTCTGCCTCCCAAGTGCTGGGATTAAAGGCATGTACCACCACCGCCCAGCATTCTTTTTTTTTTTTTTTTTTGGACTAATCAAGACTTGTTTGTGTTGCCCAAATATTCTCAGATGTGTGATTTTCCACTGGAGAATAATGAAATTACCAGGGCTACATTCTCAGAGAATACTGTCTACCCCTCTTCTAGCAGCTAGCAATTGCTTATGGCTACAAGTTAGGAGTGGAGAAAAGTCCAGGGCATGGTTTTTGATGATATTTTCACAATATTATGAATACAATTTAATGCCACTGACTTAAGTACCTAAAATTATTTAAAAGGTAAATTTTATACTGTGCATGTTTAAAATAATTTAAATAATATACAGAAAATATACAAAAGGGAAAATATTTAAAACAATTATGTGTCTTCTTTTCTCTTAGGTGTCTTAACAGTATGTGAAGGACATAAGAACATAGTGTTAATGCTTATTACCAAGTGAATTTATGTCATGGTACCTAGGAATTTGTTGATGTTGTCCCATTGCTGAACTGAAAATTAAAAGTGGAAGTAAATGGTAAAAATAAAAACAGGTAACAATTCTAAAAGTGCCATACATCCCTACATGGATTGAACTAAATAAATAAATGGATGTTGAAGTGGGAATCAAGTCAGATTTAACACCATTTAAGAAGTTACAATTAGGCAATGATGAAAGAATTGCATGCATCATATGCTACTGAATTTGACTCATTACCAACCCATACTAGGCTTAGTAAATAAATACACAAATGAATACATACATAAGCATTTAGAGATGTATAGGTATACAGGGATTATTATTTGATAATCTATTTCCATTCTCTGCCATCTAAAAAGAGCCACGAACAATGAGATCTCTGTATCAATGAGCATATCTAGTACCCAGAAGTAGGTTTCTTATAAAAATAATCAAATAATCAACTCTTCTTGAAGAGATAGCTGATTCCTGAACTGGAATAGAGAATATACAAGATAATTAATTCAGAAAGTGAAGACATTAAACTCTCCCATCTCTCTCTCTCACACACACAATAAATAAATAACCCAAATGAGAAGGCACATTAGAGGGATACAGAATCCAAATTTGAATTAGTAATGACTAAAGCAAGAACAATTGAAACATTAAAGTATTATTGGATTTTAACCAAAGTTTAAAATAATTATATATAAATTCTATTGATGTAGTAAATCACTGAATAAAAGTAAATGGGAATTAGACAAATAATTCTTGAATAAGAATTTGAAATAATTTACATACTGATTATGAAAGAGATGAAATATACATCTTCATTCCATAACTCTGTTAGATTATGCTAAATAACTTCCTTCCAAGGCATAGAGTATGAAAGGGGAAAGGAAAAAATGACTTCACAGTAAGGAAGTATGACAAATGAATTGCAAGTGGACAATGGAATTTGACTGACATACTGATGGTAAGTCAAATTGATCGCATATATTTTTGATTTTTAAAAATGGCACTGAATGCCTTTAGTCACCCTCTCTAAAATCTAATTTCAATATCAATATGAAAAAAGTTTTATAATTTTGGTTGTTAGTTTAGGTAACGTACTACATTAATTTTAAATATGATACATATAAGTCAAGATTATATGTGTTTATTTTGTATATAATCAGTGATAGCTGATAAAAAACATCTTTTCCTTGTTTTAAGGGTTTATATCTATACTGAATTTTGTCCAGCTGATCTAGAGCCCCATCACTAGGCCTTCTATACACTGTCCTCACTACTACAGGTCTATGTACATTTTGAAGTTGAGTGTACAAATGAAACAAATCTGGTATTTTGGGCCTTGACCCTTTGAATTTCCACATAAATTTTAGGGTCAAATCATCAGTTCTGTTTAATATTTGTTCAATGTTTAATTAATTTTTAAAAGTTTGTATATGTGCACTCTATTATACCATTCCCTCTAATCTCCTCCAGAGCCATACAAAGCCCCTCTCAAATCCATGCCCTCTTTAACACACACACACACGCACACACACATACACTTTAATGTATTAATACAATCTGCCGAGACCATTTCTTGTGTATATATTTTACAGCTGGCCACTTTAGTATTAGATAGTCAATTGTGGGAATTCCACTGGGGAAAACTAATCCTCCGTTTGTCAGCAGTCATTGCCTGGAGCTCTTCATCTACAGGTGGGGCCCCATGAGATTTCTTGGCATGTAAATTGGCATTGTCACTGTTGTCTTGTTCAGGCAGTTATATTGTCGAGATTTTCTGGGTGCGGCTTTCACACCATATATAGAAGACACAATCTTTGTTGTAGACTTCCTGGTCCTCTGGGTCTTAGAATCTTTCTACCCCTTTTTATTCAATGTTTCTTGACTCTGAGAAGTAGGGGTTGTCTATTGGAAGTATCAATTGAAGCTGGGCACCCTACAGTCAATTCTCTGCATTTTGATAAGTTGAAGATTTTTGAAATGGTCTCCATCTGCTACAAAAGAAGCTTCCTTGGTGAGGGGTGAAAGCTACATTTATCTGTTGGTATAAGGATAAAGATTTATAATGTAATTATGAATTATGCTGGTTTAGTAAAATGGCGATAGTATTTTTTTCTCTAAATCCATGCTCTCATTAACCCTAGGGAGCCCTCTTGTTGAATGGGCTATAAGTCAAAATAGACAACTATTGGTTACTGCTCAGATATGAGTGCCAGTGTTTCTTCTTTAGGGTATCTTTTCATCATGGCCATTGTAGTACATAGGCTCAGAAAGATAGCTGCAATGGTGAAGTAGTTCTATTGTTATTTTGGAGGTAACCAACAGCTATTTAATTGGACTTACCTAGTCGTCTATCAATAGCTAGTGGATCATGGGTCTTAGAGCAGAATCTTTCCTAAGTCAGTATAATTTCTTTTTAAAAACCTACTGAGATCTTAATGGGAATTGTGCTTAATAATATTGTAAGATCTTTACAATATTCATGTAGTGATATTTTGCTTGTGTTTTAACAAATAAAGTTTTCCTGAAGATCAGAGTGCAAAACTAAGCACTAGAAGCCAGGCGGTAGTGGCTCACACCTTTTAATCCCAGTACTTGGAAGTCCCAGGCCTTTAATCCCAGTAGTAGGGAGCTGGAACCAGGAAGTGATATGGCTTGAAAGAGAGAGGAATGTAAGGCAAGAGGAGACAGGAGCTCAGATGAAGCCTGAGGTGCAGTCTGAACATGCAGTCTGAAGATTGGTAGAGACAGGATTGCCCTTTTGGTCTGAGGATTCGGTATAGGTAAAAGATCTTTCTAGTGGCTGACTTCTCTGCTTCTCTAATCTCTCAGTTTTCACACCCTAATATCTGACACTGGCTTTTTATTAAGGCCAATAAGAATTTGAGCTACATATTGAGTTTTCTAAGTCATGAACATTGATTGTTTGCTTATTTAAATCTTCAGTTTCCCTGCACCTACAATCTGTCCTACCTACAAGATGCGCTGGGGCAATGGTGGCACAGAACTTGTGGGAGTGGCCAACCAATGTTTGGTTTACCTTGAGACCCATGCCATAAAAGAGTGACCATGATCTACACTGCCTGGATGGCTAGGAACCAGAGACTGAGTAGGTCAGAGACCTAGGGTAGAACCAAACATGTCTGGCAAAAAAAAAAAATTAATAAAATGTTTCCTAACAATATTCTGCTATACTCATAAATGGTGCTGTGTCTATTTGTCATCAGAAAGGCTTCCTCAGTAGTAAATTGGAGAAGGTGCAGTAACCCACAACTAGACACTATATGGTGAGAGACTACAAATTGGAAATCTCCATCTGGTCCTTCCTCTCAAAGATTGGGGAACTCTCAGGAAGAGATGGGGAAAGATTGTAGGAGTCAGAGGGGATCGAGGACACTGGGACAACATGTAGAGGGAGGGGAAACTATGGTTGGGATATACCGTATGAGAGAAGAATCTGTTTTCAATAAAAAAAATTAAAAAGATAAAAAATAATAAATAAATCTTAAACTTTTTGGTAAAGTGTTTTTGTTTTTCCATGGATAAATTTAATACTTTACATAATAGTACTATGTACTTTATTTTTTGGATGTAGAATGAATAATATTAATTTCACTTTTTGATGATTATCATTAGTTGGTCATATATGGAAGTATAGCTGGATCTTAATCTTGTATTCCAAGACTTTTCTGTATTTGCTTTAGTTTAATAAGCTTTTTCTTGTAGACTACTTACAGAACAAATCTACAGTTAAAATTGCTTAGTGCCAAATTTGGATGCTCCTTGCTTCTTTTGCCAGCCTTATTGTGCTAATTAGCACTGTCAGGAGATAATAAATAGAAGGGGTGATACCTTCTATCAGTGTCTTTTGTCTTGATATTAAAGAGTAAGTATAAATTATTTAACAAGTAAGTAGGATATCATCAATAAGAGAATCATATTGAAGTTCTTCTATACTCAAAGTATATTTATATCTTGCTAATTTCAAGAATTCCAGTTTTTCCTGCCTAAAGTTTGAGTGTGATGTGGCTAGATTTGGATCCTTTTGTATATATTGATCTATAGATTGTTTTCCCCCAAATTAGAAATATTTTATCCATTACTTTACAAATTATTTGTTCAGTCCTGTATTTTCTTTCTTCTACTTCTTGAGTATTTGTTAGAGAAATCTTGGTATGTTTGATCCTGTCCTATAGGTCACTGATGCTCTGATAATTGATGTACAATCTTTTCTTCTTTAGATTAGATGATTTCAAACAATCTTCAAGTACACTGACCATTACACATTTTCAAATATAGTATTGGATAAATATAATGAAGTCTTCATTGTAGTTATTGTATCTTCAATTGTAAAGTATCATTTAAAGTACATTTAATAGTCATTCTTTGAGAAATTCATACATTCACACAAAGTATTTTGATAATATTTACTCCCTATCTCTACCCTCTAAATTTTCCTAGATCAGTTCCATGTTCACCTCCCAACTTCATGTCCTCTTTTAAAAAAATAACCCATTTTTATTTAATTATTAAAAAATAATTAAATTCAACTAATGCTGTCTACATATACAAAGGTGTGGGGACATCTACTGGACCATAGTAAATTATTTTCTTCATTAAAATTCAATACTTACAGATCAATGTTTTTATATTTTTCTTTAATTTCTTAAACAACACTATTGTCTATTTTAATATCTACTTCCACATTCTTAGTTTGGTAAAATCAAGAGCTAGGATCACTCAGAGGCAGTTTGCCTTGCTTTGTTTTTTTCTTTTTTCTTAACAGAGTTTGTATCACTCGTTCTTTTCATATCTTGAAGCTTTTAAAAATTGCATATTTTATGAAATATATTGTAGATTTTTAAAGTCTTTCTCCTGAAGGTGGCTGGTGATTATTTTTGCTTGTTTCATCTCTTAGTGACTTTCCTGGAATTAATCTGTAGATTGTATTCCCCAAACTGGGTGGCCTCTGCTGGCTTGGCTCATTTCATTCAATTCTTAGTTTTGCTTTCTAGACTAGCTTCATCGGAGTCACTCTGTGTTTCTACAGTTTAAAAATCAGTGAATGATCAAAGGTTGTGCTCAAACAAATTTAGTCCGTGAGGTATTTGTGTGTAGTTTTGTGTATTTATACAAATTTAGGCCATTCTTTCCCTCCAGACACTAGTCCCTTTAAGGAATCTAACTACATTTACATAGTCTTCTGGTCAACCGTGAATATTTTTGCTATAGTTCTCTGTTATACCGGGTGTGCCTGTGAAATGTCAACTGCTGTTTTGCTTTTCTGTTAACTGTAGTCCTGTTCATATCCTACCATATTTTCTATTTTATCCATCTTCAACATCACATCTAGTAATCTTTCTCTGCCAGTCATGGTATGATTTTCCTGCCTGTGGTAGTAGTCATTGTATGATTTTACTCCCATGCTGGCATAACTAGCTAACTACTAATACAGTGTTAATCTTTGAGAAGCCAGAACATTATGCTATTTATTGCTCTTCCCTGAGAATCACCTTCTCATGCATAAATAGTTTTATAGTTTTGCTTTACCTTTCCTCACTGTCAGATCTCTGAAATGATGATTGAACTTATGAAAAACAATTGGATAGTTGTACAAGTTCCATGCCAGCCAGTTTGACATAGTGAGACCCGGTCTTAAAAACAAAAACAGTAGAATCCCCTAAATTCCCAATGCTGTGCCATTTTTATAGTTGTAGAGTAAGACAGAGAATGTCTGCTATCCTTTTGATTACAGTATAAATTGGTTACTACATTTTAAAAATAAAAATAACTTGAATTTGGGATTTGTCCATTTTCTTTTTAGGGTTCTCACTTTACTATTCTGAACTAACAGAGTGGTAAATAGCACAGATTATTTTAGCACCAATAGCAGATTTGACTGGATGTAAATACCTAATTACAAATTCAAACACAGCAAGTTCTCCCAGCATTATCACTGAGGGTATCTAAATAACAAATGGCCAGGGATCAGTTCTATTAGTGTATTAAAGAATCAATTAGAGTCCTTAACAAAGCACAGACTCCTGACCAGCACCTCAGATTCTGATTCAATACATTTGGAATACAGGAAACTACATTTTAAACAAGCATCATCAAATAATTCTGATGCAAGTAATCCAAGAGAGAATTGGAAAAAAAAAAAACAGAAGAATCAGAAGAGTCATTGCCAAACTCTTTTTACAAAGCTACAGTCACCCTGATCCCAAAACCACACAAAGACCCACCCAAGAAAGAGAATTACAGACCAATCTCATTCATGAACATCGATGCAAAAATTCTCAATAAAATTCTGGTAAACAGAATCTAAGAAAACATTAAAAAAAATTATCCATAGAAATAAATAAAAAAAAATCCATTACGATCAAGTAGGCTTCATCCCAGAGATACAGGGCTGGCTCAACATACGAAAATCTATCAATGTAATCCATCATATAAATAAACTGAAAGAAAAAAAAACATATGATCATTTCATTAGATGCAGAAAAAGCATTTGACAAAATTCAACACCCCTTTATGATAAAGGTTTTGGAGAGGTTAGGAATATAAAGATCATACTTAAATACAATAAAAGCAATATATAGCAAGCCAACAGCTAATATCAAATTAAATGGAGAGAAACTCAAAGCCATTCCACTAAAATCAGGAACAAGACAAGGCTGTCCACTCTCACCATATCTCCTCAACATAGTTCTTGAAGTTCTAGCAATAGCAATAAGACAACATAAAGAGATCAAGAGGATTTGAATCAGAAAGGAAGAAATCAAACTTTCGTTATTTGCAGATGATATGATAGTGTACATTATTGACACCCAAACCTCTACCAAAGAACTTCTACTGCTGATAAATAACTTCAGTAAAGTGGCAGGATACAAGATCAACTCAAAAAAGTCAGTAGCCTTCCTATATACAAAGGATAGAGAAGCAGAGAGGGAATCCAGAGAAATTTCACCTTTTACGATAGCCACAAATAGCATAAAGTATCTTGGGGTAACTCTAACCAAGGAAGTGAAAGATCTATTTGACAAGAAATTTAAGGCATTGAAGAAAGAAATTGAAGAGGACATCAGAAAATGGAAAGACCTCCCATGCTCTTGGTTTGGGAGGATCAACATAGTAAAAATGGCAATTCTACCAAAGGCAATCTATAAATTCAATGCAATCGCCATCAAAATCCCAACAAAATTCTTCACAGACCTTGAGAGAACAATAATCAACTTTATATGGAAAAACAAAAAACCCAAGATAGCCAAATCAATCTTATACAATAAAGGTACTTCCGGAGGCATTACCATCCCTGACTTCAAACTCTATTACAGAGCTACAGTAATGAAAACAGCTTGGTACTGGCATAAAAACAGAGAAGTCGACCAATGGAATCGAATTGAAGACCTGGATATTAACCCACAAACCTATGAACACCTGATTTTCGATAAAGGAGCTAAAAGTATACAATGGAAGAAAGAAAGCATCTTCAACAAATGGTGCTGGCAGAACTGGATGTCAACCTGTAGAAGAATGAAAATAGATCCATATCAGTCACCATGCACAAAACTCAAGTCCAAATGGACTAAAGACCTCAATATTAACTGGAACACACTGAACCTGATAGAAGAGAAAGTGGGAACTAGTCTAAAACACATGGGCACAGGAGACCACTTCCTACATATAATCCCAGTAGCACAGTCAATAAGGGCAACATTGAATAAATGGGACCTCCTAAAACTGAGAAGATTCTGTAATGCAAAGGACATTGTCATTAAGACAAAAAGGCAACCTACTGATTGGGAGAAGATCTTCACCAACCCCGCAACTGACAAAGGTCTGATCTCCAAAATATATAAAGAACTCAAGAAACTAGACTTTTAAATGCTAATTAACCCAATTAAGAAATGGGCCACTGAACTGAACAGAGAATTCTCAACTGAAGAAGTTCAAATGGCCAAAAGACACTTAAGGTCCTGCTCAACCTCCTTAGTGATCAGGGAAATGCAAATCAAAACTTTGAGATATCATCTTACACCTGTCAGAATGGCTAAAATCAAAAACACCAATGATAGCCTTTGCTGGAGAGGATATGTTGTAAGGGGAACACTCATCCATTGCTGGTGGGAATGCAAACTTGTGCAACCACGTTGGAAATCAGTGTGGTGGTTTCTCAGGAAATTCAGGATCAACCTACCCCAGGATCTAGCAATACCACTCTTAGGAATATACTCAAGAGATACCCAATCATACTACAAAAGCATCTGTTCAACTATGTTCATAGCAGCATTATTTGTAATAGCCAGAACCTGGAAACAACCTAGATGCCCCTCAATGGAAAAATGGATAAAGAAAGTGGGAATATATACGCATTAGAGCACTACTCGGCGGTAAAAAACAATGACATCTTGAATTTTGCATGCAAATGGATGAAAATAGAAAACACTATCCTGAGTGAGGTAACCCAGACCCAAAACGATGGATATGGTATTTACTCACTCATTAGTGGATTCGAGCCATAAATAAAGGACATTGAGCCTATAATTCATGATCCTAGAGAAGCTAAATAGGAAGGTGAACCCAAAGAAAAACATGTAGTTATCCTCCTGGATATTGGAAGTAGACAAGATTGCCAGGCAAAAATTGAGAGCTTGGGGGTAGGGTTGGGGTGGTGGTAAGGGGAGATGGGGAGAGAAAAATGAGAAGGGGAAGATGGGGAGAGAGCTTGGGGTAATGGGACGGTTGGGATGGAGGAAGAGTGGATATGGGAGCAGGGAAGTATATATCTTAAAAAGGGAGCCATTTTAGGGTTGGCAAGAGACTGGACTCTAGAGGGGTTCCCAGGTGTCCAAGGATATGTCCCCAGCTTGTTCCTGGAGCAGCTGAGGAGAGGGCGTCTGAACTGACCTTATCCTATAGCCACACTGATGAATATCTTACATATCACCATAGAGCCTTCATCTGGCGATGGATGGAGATAGAGACAGAGACCCACACTGGAGCACTGGACTAAGCTCCCAAGGCCCAAATGAGGAGAAGAAGGAGAGAGAACATGAGCAAGGAAGTAAGGACCACATGGGGTGCGCCCACCCACTGTGTCAGTCGGGCTGATCTAATGGAAACTCACCAAGGCCAGCTGGACTGGGACTGATGGAACATGTGATCAAACTGGACTCTCTGAACATGGCTGACAAGGAGGGCTGACTGAGAAGCCAAGGACAATGGCACTGGGTTTTAATCCTACTGCATGTACTGGCTTGGTGGGAACCTAGTCTGTTTGGATCCTCACCTTCCTAGACCTGGATGGAAGGGGAAGGACCTTGGACTTCCCGCAGGGCAGGGAACCCTGACTGATTTTTGGATTGGAGAGAGAGGAGGAGAGGGAATGGGAGGAAGTGGGAGGGAAATGGAAGAAGGTGAAAATTTGTAATAATAATATAAAAATTAAAAAAAAACTTAAAAAAGAATTAAACACACTATTTGGGGTTAAGGAGCTGGATCAGGTGATAAATTCCTTGTTAATCAAGCCTGATGACTTAAGTTTGGATCCCTAGAATCCACCCATGTAAGTGCCTGACAGGGTGATACATGTCTGTAGTCTCAAAATTCGTTCAGTGAAATAAGAGATGGGAACAGCAGAATGGCCTTGAAGCTTATAAGTCAGGTAGTTTGGAGTATGCACCATAGAAACAAATCAGAAGGAAGATTCCCCTACTCCAATATGGTATAAGGCAAGCATAACACCAGAGGTAGTACTTTGACTTCCACGTGCATGATATAGCAGGCACATGCTCTTACACATTGAGTACATACACATGTATATTTTATACACACATATGCACACATACTATATATGTATATAATGAAAATGACTAAAAACCCTAGCCATGTTGTATCAAGGATATTTACATAATTGAGTGAAATCATTTTTGGAGGGTTTTGTCATACATTTCTTTATGATGTTACAAATTGGGAAACGTTGTTACTCTATTGTTTCTGCCATAGACCTGTCTGTCAAACATAGTTCTGTCTCTGGTATTTGAAGCTCTACCGACAAGCTTATTTCTATGTTTGACCACAGGCAGAGTAAGATGATTTACATTTTTACCCCTTCCCGAAATGTGTGTTTGGGAATAAACAAATAGCTCAAAAAAGTCATTAAAGAAATTTCTAGGAGTTTTACTGGAACTTGAGTGAAAAGTTCTTCTATTGATAGATATAAAAATAATATAAGCTTAGACTTAGTGTCAACAAGAGAAAAAAATAGAAGTTTGAAGGTACTTCAGACTTTCTTACACATACACACACACACACACACAAACACACACACACAGAAAATGGTCTACCTATGAAACCAGGGTAGTACTGATTTCACCACCCTCAGCCTGCTGAGTTCTAGAATGAGACGCAGGCACCATCACATTCACTTTGCATTTCTCTGATTTCACTGAAGTCATGATTATTATTCCTCATCTAAAACCAACATAATAGTAACACATTGTGCCACTGAGGAAGCACTCTCTGCTGTATCAATACCAACACCTTGCTCCTGAATGACATGACCCTATATGCAGTTCTCAGAATAGCTTCCATATCAACAACCATACTGAATCTCATTTTCCTAGACCGTAATACAAATTTATGAAGAACATAATAAAATTTAAACTATAACAAGTAATGTTTATAGATGATGATATATCAAAGTTAAAATTCTCCATTTTAATCAAAACCCTACTCTTTTTAAAATCGTACTTTATGTTAAGGAGCATGTTTGCTTTAGCTTCCCCATCATTGTGCACCACTACTGGAGCTCCATTTCTCTTACGGTTCTTAAAGCTTTGCTGGTTTATGTAATCTCCTCTGGCTATTGCAGAGCTTCAGGATATCTTCCTGTATCTTGCTACAGCTTCATCTATATTCCTAGTTCCTCAGATTATTCCAAATACCCTGCTTAGAATATCCCAGGATCAGAAACTGCCTATTTTTCTCATTGTATTGTTTCCTTTTCTAAAAGGCAAGACTTCGTTTCCCTACTCCAATAACCTGGAAAGGTCTTCTTCAGCTAGTGATCCAGAAAGGACCTTTTTTGGTGGTAAGTTAATGGTGATTGCACCAGTGTACTTAGTTCTCAACACTTACTCGTTTATGTTTGCATGCTTCTCTTTACTTCCCTTCACTCCCCACCTTATAGTCACAACTGTCTAGAAGGACATTTATTTATGACTGGGATAAGATCATTTTTGCATGTTTCCATTCATAGAAAATTGTAAGATTAACTAGAATTTATTGTAAGCATTTCTGTCCCATTCATAAGCGCACAAAATAATTTTTGACAAAGTTAAACCTGAATTTCATAGAATAATTTTATTGCTAAAACAAGATGGTATTTTTCATCACTTAGTAATAAAAAAAAATCTTACAGTGCCAAGTAAGAATACAATGGCATTATCATTTGGACCTAATTAAATAAGGTAGTAGTTTCCATTCTGTTGCAAATCTTACACAGAAGTAAAACATATTTCAATAAAATGTCATTTTCTGTTATACTTTAATTACCTCTGCTTTTATTAAAAGTCAAACAAAGCAATGCTTCTGTGGGTCAATGAAAGTGGCATTTACAAAATCAGAAAAACCTTAGTGATGGAGGTGGTACTTGGTCTGGAAAACATCTGCTGTTCCATTACATATCATTACAGTTATATTTGATTTCCATACATAACATTGTTTGCATCTGTCCTCATCATTTTTCCAGCACATATTTATAGCATATTAACACTCACTCTTTCCTCTGTTATACAACATGTTTTTTTGCAATGCTGAATCAGTGCTGTTATATATGTCAGAAAAAGGCAAACATTTATCACCGTTCTGGCATTTAGGTACCTGATCTGAGGTATTCTCAGAAGATGTCAGAAGGGGCTGTTTGTACTGAGTGTTATCAAACAGCTTATATAATTAAATCAAGCAGGATAAATAATTTGGATTGCATATAGAGGTTATATACTTTCAAGGATAGCCATTGATTTTATCCTATTGTCATGCCGTATAGGATTACAGTTTATAGAGCCATTTGGAAAATATGGTCTTCATGCGCTTGTTTTGATACCAGCAATTAGATTGAAGTAAAGCCACTTAGCTCAGATTTCATTATTTTGCTTACTTTCTTGTATCTTTCAAGAAATGAATACGGCTATAACTCTTGCATTAAGCGAAAAAGAATGTGAGGCCTCTCCCTTCCTGGATATAATGCAGCCTCCTTAGCTAACAACTTGGGCCTGATAAATCCAGTTTTCCTGTTAAGGCTCGGTTTTCTTGGGTAAGACTGTGTGCCAGGATGGGACTCATTTGAGTTTGCTGAAATATTAGAGAAAGCATTCATTTATCTGATGGTGTCGCCTATTCATTTTTCTGTACTAGTGAAATTTTGGCCTATCAACTGCTCTTCCAAAAGCCTACATTATTAAATGGAAGTTTCTAAATCTGAAATATGTTACTTTCATTTAATGGAAGTCAAATAAGAAAACTCTGCCATGGAAAAATTATAGATGATTTATCGTGGCATTTCTACTTTAGAGTTGTTGAGCAAAACATTCTATGGAAATTGATCTCATGAAAACTGTCCGGTATGCGGTGCTTCAAAGAAGTGAGGCAGATTTACATCAAAACTAAGCATTTCTATGCTGTTCTCCCTTTTAGTTTAAACCACTTAACTACTGACAAATGATGGAGACAATGCAAGGTGACAGGAGAAAGAATGAAAAGGTTCTCATCAATGTGCCTTTAGATTTTTTTTTAGATTGTTTCTAACTTCCCTGAATTTGAAGCAAGATTACCTCAGTTTAAAGTTTGTTTTACCATGTAATGTAGAAAATTGTGCCTCAGTTTCCTTATCGCTGAAAACAGGACTATAATTTCCTACATCCTTGACTATATAAAAATAGAAAGTGCCTCTACTGTGTGCAGTGTGTTAGCTTGTTTGCTATTAAATATTAGCCTTAATACGTCATAAAACTGCTTGTAAAAAGTTAAACCCAGATTTTTAAAACAATACACAGACTTTCTACTCTGAAGACATTGCTTTGCTTGTGGGGCATTTCTTATTGGCCTCATTTATTTTTGTTAGCTATTTCCTTTGACCTCTCCCCTGTTCTCAGATTGAGAATGTCCAGAAATCAAAACTCCCATTTCAGCAGGCATATCTTATCTACTTCTCAGCATGTTAAAGCAGAACGAGGCCCATTTGTAATGCACTGCTCTTAACCCCTTAACCCAATTTAACTTAGGTTCATGCTGAAAACCTCGGTTGGAATTCGGAAGCACTTTTGCCAAAGATCAATTTTAAGAGGCTGTCATCTGCTAAAAGCCTACCAGTCCAAAGTCCATGATAGATACAGGAAAGAGAACAAGTAGAAGTTTCCTAGCTGGAAATATATACTATCCTGGATTTATTCTTTGCACATTATAATTATCCATAACAATTGCAACTGTACTATTGCTAGCTTGATTCCTTATCTGAAAATATCATTTTGTTAGCCATATGATTATCTAATAAGTTGTCAAGTTAGAGCATACATTGAATGAACTGTGTTTACTAGTTTATTCATACTATTATTTTATTTAACAAAACATTCTTTATTATAATTACTTAATAAACAAACAGACTTCAAAATGCCCAATATTTTGAAACACTACCAAATGTGCCTTGTAACTTAGAGAAAACAAGTTTTTTTCTACTTTAGGCAATGATAGAGTACTGAGCATATGAGAATATTCAAGGACTTTTCCAGCAGTCCTTTATTTTCTTCAAGCAGCATCCTGTTTCATTTTTTAAAATTTATTGAAATTTTAATTGGACTTGATTTCATAGCTTGTACATATTTGTCTTTCTTATTCCAAGAAAGTAAACAAAGTTTTATATTCTTTTTTCATAGTAGTATTTTTCAGAGGATAAAAGTTTACTGATTTTCTGTTAACATAGAGGAACAAACTACAAGATGCAGAGTAAATATGAAATTGAAGCTATCCTGACAAGAACAGATATTTTATTCTAAACAACACCCAAACTCAATGTTTAAGAAAACACATGTCAGAAAGTATAGGGTAACCAATATGCCTGTAAAATGCCAGGTCACAGCATTATTGTCTTTATATATAGACCACAAAGTTAGTGGTATCATTGCTTACTTTTACAGGTCTCTGTGTCCAACAGATTGCCTAGCTCTTTGAAGACAAAGGTTGTTTCTTATTTTATCCTACCATTTCTGATTTTTAAAAGTGTTTGGTGTTATGATTTGGGAACATTTTCAATTAAAACTTCTCTTACCTTCAGTAACAGCCTCATTTCAGTGGTGATTTTAGTTCATTGATTTATTTTGATAATTATTTGGGGATACCGAGTGGCATCAAATTTCCCAATGGCAAATTTGCTATGTGGAATTTAAAAGTTTAATAAGTCTATCTTAGTCAATTAAAGTCAATATATACTGGATTCCTACCAACTGACAGACAGTATGTTAGGAAATTACTCTCTATGTCTGTCTTAGTTACTTTCCTGTTCCTGTGAAGAGACACCATGATCAAAGTAAATTATAAAGAAAAAGTTTTGGGGATTTATACCTTCAGATGGAAAGTTCATGGCTACATGGCAGGGATCATGGCAGCAGTCAAGCAGGCATGGTGCCAGAGCAGTAGCTGAGAGTCCTGATCCACAACCACAAAGCAAAGAGAGTACTGGTTGGGAATGGCCTGGGCTTTTGAAACCCCAAATCTCACTCCCAGTGACACATTTTATTCAACAAGGCCACACCTTCTAAACAGTTCCTTCCTAAACAGTTCCACCAACTGTTAAGTATTAAAACAAATGAGTCCATTCTCATTCAAACTACCACATGTCACTCCTTGAGCTCCACAGGGCTGTAGCCATGTCACAATGTAAAATGCATTCAGTCCACCTTCAAATATCCCTATAGTCTTTCACAGTCTCAAGACTATTTAAAAGTCTAAGGTCTCTTCTGAGACTCAAGACAATCTCTTAAGTGTAACTCCCCATAAAAAAAAAATTCCAACATGGCACAGAATATATATTACCATTCCAAAAGAGAAGAATGGGGACATAGTGAAGAAATATTGGACCAAATCAAAATGGAAATCCAAAGGGCAAACTCCAAATCTTATAGTTTTGTGCCCAATGTCAAAGGATTTAGGTGGCTTTTACCTTCGAGCTTCGTGGACACACTTATCTATCTTGACTCCTTCCACTCCCTTTGTGCCGCTCTCTCTCAGTGGGAGATATCTTGTAGTGGGGAGCTGTGGGCTGCATTCCTGCCACCCGGCTCCTGGCCGCCTGGCTAGCTTATGCCCCAAAATAACAACACACAAATTGTATTCTTTTAAACACTGCCTGGCCCATTATATCTAGCCTCTTCTTGGCTACCTCTTTTATCTTGCTTAACCCATATTTAGTAATCTGTGTAGCACCAGTCTTACTGGGAAAGATTCACCATGTCTGACCTGGAGGCTTGCTTCATCGTGTCTGCCTCTGAGAGGAGCTGCATGGCGTCTGCCTCACTTCCTCTTCCTCCCAGCATTCTGTTCTATTTACTCCACCCACCTATGTTCTAACCTATTAGGCCAAGCAGTTTCTTTATTAATTAACCAATGAAATCAACAGATTGATATATGACACTCCCACATTAATAGCTCTGGCATCTCCAACATCTTTTGGTCTCCAACACAATCCAGGCTTCACTTCCAGTTTCACACAATGACCTCTCTGGGCCACCAAGCAGGGACTCCCCTCTCACATGCTTGGCCTTTGCAGATTTCTTTCACCTCAGAGAAAGATCCAAAAGCCCTTCACTCCTGTGTTCTTCAGAGTCTAAGGCCAGAACCAGCAAGCTACTGAGGCTGCTAAGGTCAGCTTTCTGCTTATTAGGGAGCCTGGTCCCCCTCCTTGAATTATATTTGCATATGACTTGTTTGTTTTTGTTTTTCTGAACAGATAATCCCTTAGGCCTTTGTTTGTTTGGTTGGTTTTGACAAGTTGGAAGCTTAGTTTCTAGCACATTGCCCTGAGGGAACCATTCCCTCCTTATCATTTCCCCTATATCTTAGAGTTTAAACCAGGGCTCCAACATTAAATTTCCTGGAGTTATTTTTTTCCCTCAAACTGTATACATTGTATTTCCTTTTGTTCTGCTTGTTTCTTTTCACTCTTATCTACAGAAGAGTGAGCACTCCCAGGGGTGGTGATGGCATATGCCTGTAATTATAGAATTTTGGAGGCAGAGGGTGGCAGATCTCTGAGTCTGAGGCCAGACTGTTCTATAGTGAGAGTTCCAAAACAGATAGGGCTATATAGAGAAACCCTGCCTCAAAACATTAAATTTTAATTTTAAATTCCACCCACTTTGCCCTTACTCTCTCCTAACTTCATGTCCTACTTTTTTTCTCAATAATCTACCAGTTCTGATGTGTGTTGTCCATATACTCATGGGAATGGAGCCATCTACTTGCATCTGGTTGGCCTACTAAGACCCATACCCTTAAAACAATGTCTTTCCCTCCCCAGAAGCCATCAGCTTTCAACAGCTCCTCAGTTAGTCCTCCTATACTAATTAGCTCATTCCCTGTGCACACTAGACTGGCTTGATCGTGTGCAGGAATCCACAGTTGCTATGAGTTAATGAGTGCATGTTTTAGAATAGAAATTCAGACTTCATTATCTTTGGCCTTCTATTACAGGCTATTTGAGATAGGGTTTTAAACAAAGGTTTGGTCATTTTTTTTCTTTCAACATTTTATTTGTATATGTATCTCCTTGCTCTTACTACTAGGGCTTAATACTACTACTGAAGGCAACAAAGGCAACTCTTCACTCATTACTTTATTTATCACCCTCAATTATAACTGTAACTACATATTTAACATTCATATAGTTTACATTTCCAGAGGATATTCCTTTCTTCATTTCTGATACAGGCTTACTCAGGCAACTTTTCTAGACATTACTATATATATATATATATATATATATATATATATATATATATTCCATAGTCTCTAAGACCCATACTACATCTTCAATTCTGTGGCTTTACAACATACACATATAGAACTTTCTGTAAGTTAGGGAAACCATCTATGAGAATTGGAAATGCTGGACTTATATGTTCTCACAGGTACTGATGAACTATTCCTCATATTAAAAGGTATAACCATTTTATATACTGATGAGTGAGTGGCTTTCCTCTACATACTCACCATTCTTGTCTTAAAACATCTAAGTCTCCAACCCCCCCATCCTCCCTGCTAGTATAGCTTGCCTTGACCACCGAGAGATAGTAGTACTACTATATATGAGTTTAAATTGTTCAACATTTCCAGAACAATTTTTAATTCTTTGAAAATTCCATAGATTTAAACAGTACATTTTGACCATATCTGTCTACCACTTGGTCCCTGTTGGAACATGGTTCAGGAATAGAGTCTTGTGAGAACACTAAGGTCTTCAAAACATGGAATTGTTCTTAGACTGTTTTTGTGCTCCTTCCAGGTTAAGCGACCAGGAGTGTGTTATACTTCGGATTACTGATTATTGCTTGCTGTTCTATTTAATGTTTAAACTACCCTTTATATGCCTCTATAGAAAAACATGTTTTTGCCATGTGTGGCTTGTCCTTGCAACTGTACACAACTTAAACCCACGAGAACATTATTCACGTGTTTTCTCTTTATGCTCAGTGTATAAATTGTCTGATGCTCTGAATAAAATCGGTGCAGAAGACTTTGGCCCACCCCATTTATCAACTCCATTCTCTCCAGGTCCCACCACTTCTAGAGAGCAGTGACCCTTCCCTCCAACTTCCCCATGTGTCCGCACTCACTCTTGTGCCAATCTTTATGTTGACATACCAACACTGAATGAGTAACTTTCACAAGGTTCCACTCCTACATAGAGAGCTACAGGGTATCAATGAGTGATAAGAAGGCATTTATTTGTTTTCTGCAGGTATGAGCTTCCTGATAGGTTAGGCAGTCCCAAGTGGTCCAAGCTAGCACATATAAGCAACACTAAATGGGTTCAGTAGGTTGTGGGGTGTGTATATGTAACAATAATTAAAGATGTTCTGATTTTGAGAGTAGACAGAGACATAGGATTAGGAGGAAGCAGAAGTGACATACAGTACTCATGTATGAACTTCTCAAAAAATTAATTTGAGCATTTACTCTTGCCAGATGTGGCAATGCATACCTTTAATCCCAGCACTGAAGAGGCAGAGGCAGGTGATCTGTCAGTTTGAGGCCAATCTTGTGTAAATAGTGAGTTCTAGACCATCTACAGATATGTTGTGAGATACTGCCTAAAACAACAAAAATAAACAAGCAATAACCTGTAGGTGATCAACGTACTGTAAAGCCATAGCTTATGTATGCCTCACAGCCTCCGTAACACTGATCTCAGGATAAACTACCATCGACTTTTGCTTGATAGTGACATTAATATTGGTATCTAGAACATTTTGCTAAGTAAACTAAAGCCATTCAGTTTGGTAGTCTGTCATACTAATTTACCACTGTGGGTAGGTAGATGCCTGCAAATTAAACAAAACACATAGCTGACAATTATTTAATAGCAGTGTAAGAGCAGAAAAGTAACCCAGATCCAAGACAACCTTTCAGTTATTGGCATACACATGCACACATGTTTTTCGAGACAGTGTTTCTCTGTGTAGTCCCAGCTGTCCTGGAACTCACTCTGTGGACCAGGCTGTCCTCAAACTCAAAGATCCACCTCCCTCTGCCTCCTGAGTGCTGGAATTAAAGAGGTGTGCAACCACCACCCAACACATATATTTTTAAAAGTTGTGTTTTGGATTAGTATTTTATACCAATCAATATACATTAAGTCAGTCTCCTATTAAAAAATCCTTATTAAGTTATAATCAAACACATCCAGAGTTGACTATAAGCTAAGGCGGAGTGGAAGTGCGATAGAACAGGCTATCTACTCCTAAAAGTTCTAGCAGGTACACTTTTCTAAACAAAGTCTCTACCACTGAGGTGCATCTCTAGCTTTATATACAAAATTCAAGCATGAAAAAATAGGCCATTACAGTGGAAAGGCAATGAAAGTCTTTATTTCCTCTGAAAACTCCCTGTTACATTATGCAATTATATATTCATGCTTTTTCAAATACATATAAGAAAGTTTACTGAGCAAAAGACAAATTATTTAATACCAATAATAGTGTATAAGTAATTTGCAAGAAAATGGTTTAAATTTCTTTAAATGATTGTTACTATTTAGGAACTAGAAAACAAAATTGAAGACAGAAACAATCTAGAAACAATCTTGTCAGAAATTAAAAATTGTCAACAATCAACTTTATAATTGATATTATTTTAGAAATTTTCACTATTCTATAAGTTACCCATGATGTAGTGGCCATTTTACTATAGAAAAATAGAAAGTGACATCTATTATTTATGTTTTCTTGGGCAGGCACACCAATTAGAAAAAATATACAAAAGCAACATAGGATTAGTTATTGGATCTGACATCAATCACTTAAATTAATGATAGGATTTTTGGTTACTAAGAAACAGGCATGCATATTTAAATATTTTGAACATACAAGTATAAATTCTTTGATTATGGCAACTTTCAAATTTGAAATTACTGAAACATCTGCATTATGTAAAACAACAATTTTCTTCATATGATTTTAGATCTACGGTTTTACAACACTATCTTAATGCTGTTGGTATTGTTTGGAACTTCAAACAGTAAAATCAAGTATTTCCTTGCAGTAATTAAGAAAACAAGAAAAAGCTCTTAAAATGTTTCGTATTGCATTCTGAGGTGACAGGAAATAGGCAGAATTGTCCACAATTTTAAAAAAGTTTCATGGTATTTAAGGAGCTTTAAGCATTTCAACAATATATTTAGTAAATGACCAGGAAGAGCAATTGGTTTTGATGTCATCAAAGGAATGGAAAAAGATACAGTATGAGCTAGGCCATGAAAGCATAACACAGTTGCTCAACAATTTACATAGCTGCAATGTCCAGAAGTTTCTATTTACTCTAAGCCTATCTAAGAGCCTAACTGTCTCCTTAGATAAATGTGCATGCTGCATTTAGGAGTCCTTAACTCTAGATATTATAACAAAGTATAACATTTTTATTGGTGCAACTTTACTGTGATTGTATTCCAACTTAATACTCTTGTCTAAGAGAAACTTTTCTATTGCTGGCATGGAGAGGCAGGACCAATACCTGGTGCAGTACAGGTATGTAGTTGGCATTTAGTGCACGCCCTGGTTGGGCTTCAGGAAACAACAGCTGACTGAAGAGCTGAAGCTTTGTGACAAAGTAGGTCATAATGTGAATTTGTCCCTGATTTGTGTGGCATTACAAAAGCGAAGGGGTACTACAGAGGAGAGGGCTGTACAGCGGGAGTGCAGGCAGCCTGAGAAGAGCAGTCTGGGAGTCTGGGATGCTTTCCCTGTTTTTCTCAATCCAATTCAATCTGAAGGGGTCAGCAATAGCAACAGTCTTTGGATTTTTCCATTTATCAAGACTCTGCTGGGAGCCTCCTTTGAGATCTTCTCTGAAACCAGGAACCAGCTGCACATGAAGAACTCTGTGCTTTTCACTGGAGCCATGGCTCCCTGACAGGAAACTGGGTTTATTTATTGTTTATTTATTTACAGGCAGTTCTAGGTCCAAACTATTGCTCAAAGAAAGTAGACCATCAGAGCTCAGAGAAAGTTAAATACGGGCACTGCAAATAAGTTTGCTGCCACTGTATAGCCCTCATGTTTTCATGTAAAGAGTGTATTACAGTATATTAACTGTCAGACTCTGTTTAGTTTTCCATGATCTTATATTTAGTTGCCAGAAGAGGAATATGAATTTATAAAATATTTCTAAGACTTTAAAAATTACCAATCCACTTGTTACTAATGAGTTTAGGAAACAGATTTGCATTTTAATTTTTTTTTTTCTTTTCCTTTTTGTTTTTTTGAGACAGGATTTCTCTGTGTAAGAGTCCTAGCTGTCCTGGAACTAGCTTTTGTAGACCAGGCTTGCCTCGAACTCATAGAGATCCTCACGATCACTCTGCCTCACGAGTCCTGGGATTAAAGGTGTGTGCCACCACCACCCGGCTGCATTTTAAAAATTTAGCGCAATACATGTAACACTGTGATCGTGAGGGTGGTTTGATATTTACCCACAGGTCAACCAATGGGAAAGTTCCAAACAGTGTGTTTCCAGAGGAGCCACTCTAAGGATGGTGCTATATTTCTCTTCATAACTATTCTGACACAGTAGGCACAGTAGTCCACTTTAGATCTGCAGAAACTGAAGAAGTTAAACAAGCTGCCCAATATTTTAAGTAGCATAGCCATGACCAAATTAGTTCTGTGAACAAGGTTAGTGCTTCCGTTACTCTGACTTAGTAGAATCATGAAGGATCACTGATCTTATCCAAATGTATGCTTCCATTCTTACGTTTCATCTTTAAACTTTAGCCAGTGTGTATTACACCAAAGTCACTACTTACTAACAAATCATGATTAGCAAATCATCTAAACACCTTAGTATTAACATTTTCAGTTTTTAACATATAAAATAAAACCAACTTTTACTCCAAATATTGGCTTCTGGCCAGATTATGATAGTTTAGCTTTACTCTATTGTATTTACATATGCTTGTATCTGTTATATCATACCCAGAATGAAAATATAATTCAAATAATCAAAATAAGTATGAGAGCTGACTCTCCAGATGTGGCAAATTTATGTGAACACCACATAATTACTTACAATGCTTAGGATCCCTTTAACATCATAGCTACATTCCCAGGAATGCTAATCTCACAGGCTTGTTATCTTAAAATAGGCAAGTCAATGTGCTTTATAAGTATTTTATTTTCCCAGAAATGCCTTCTTTGAAGAAAATTGCCCTTTAGATTTCTAGTACTCATTTCGTCTTGTAATTTTGCCTATTGGTTGTTGCTTTCTAAGTTTTCATATATTCCATCCATCAGGACTATGAAGCCAAGAGGAATTTTCAAATTAGGATAGTAAGTCTAATGCATATCCACTACTTAGAGGGCTTCTCTGGGTATCCCAGGTCTTTATTTCCCTTGGGAGTCTCTGAATTGGTCTCTGATATAACAGTGGATTCTGAAGCTTCTTGTTGTGAACTGTCTCCATCAAAGACAATATCTTCAGGATTTGGTGGGGCTGGACAGAAGTCCTCATTTGGGCAGATTTGCTGGAAAAGTGTTTCTGCCTGGACAAGGATGAAAGGACAAATTAATTTTTGAACATCAGCTTCAAATGTATGTGCATTTGTGGCATTATACAAAAAAATCACATTTTAAAAGTTTATGTAATTATGTTTTAAGCAGTACATGTGGCTGAGTTTAGTAGGACAAGGTAAGAGAATAAAAAAGCAAACATGATACTAATAATAAATATAATAGATGTGGCAAGTTGCAATAATCCACCTTACTGTTAGTTAAAGCTTTGTATCATGGTAGGGGGCTTTTATTCTTGGCAACTGGTGAAGAAGAGTCATTTTAAAGTGTTAAAGAACATACTGATTTCCTATACTGCTTCTCTCTTTTTGTAACACATATGCAAGGTCATCTATTTGGCCAGAACTTGATCATCTATGGCCCTAAGGTCCAACCCAGATCATCTCTTGCTTTATCTATTTGGTCAAAACTTGACCATCTATGGCCTAAGGGTCCAACCCAGACTACCTCTAATTTTTTTTAAATAAAGATTTATTGGAACACAATTCTCATTAGTTTACCTACTATCTATATCTGTGTTTTCTCTTTAATGGCAGAGCTGAAAAGTTGCAATGAGGAGGACACAGGCTGAACAACCTAAATATTGACCTTCACTATCCTGGGAGTTTGGTGGAAGGGTAAGGACAGAATCATAGAAACATTGAAACTTTAAAGTTGATTTGAACTATTTATTTTTATTGCATGTGTGTGTGTGCGCACATGTGTGTGTATACATGTGCCACTGTACATATGTAGAGGCCAGAAAACAACTTCCCAGAATTGGTTTTCTCCATCTACCTTGGGTTATGGGATTCGAGCTCTGGTTGTCAGGCTTTTATGGCAAGCACCTTTACCCCACATAGCCATTTTCTTTAATTTAATATGAATTTGAAAGTAATTTGATTTTTAGGTAGGCTTCAAGTTACACATATTTTGAAACAGAACATTTCCTATGTATATACTTAAAAAATTTAAACATTTAGTTGGATATATATGTATATGTATATATAGTGAAATCTTGGCATACATAGTACAATGGTTACCAAAATCAAATGAAATAAAAATTGCCTTCACTTGAATTTGGAAAGTATATTAAGGAAAAAGGCTCAAACTCAGAGTGACAACAATCAAGTTTTGTTTGAAAATGCCATAATGATTCCAAATACTTTTTATGTTACGTAAAAATAAAACCAACCACAGATATCATTTTGGATATTTGTAGTTAGAACACTTAAGATCTATGCATACTGAACTGGAGGCTTCTAAAGTCAGATCCAGAAGTATTACTAGTAAGTCATCAGTGCATCTTAGAATCATAAGCTGTCACATATGCAAACAAGAGAGTCAGATCCACATATTCAATCTCTTTTCAATATGAAGTAAAGAAAGGAACAAAATTTCCAAAAGCTAAAATGTAGAATTTTAGTTGAAAAAGAAATATATTACAACGCTGCAGGAGCCTGTGTAATTTATACAGGCAAAACCAAGATAATATTCGGAAAGCTTTCATGAATACTTTCCTTATTTAGAAAACAGAAGTTGGCAATAGGTAACTCAGATAATCACATGATGATATACTGGAATTAGAGCTTAATTTATCCAAATAAATTGGCAATTTATAAATATTACTGATGCTCTTTAAAGAAAGCATACTTTTCCTCAAGTGGATATAAGATATAACATGTTAGTGAGTATTTAAACATTAATGCTGTTTTCTTCATTATATTTCATATAACCCATGAAAGTTATCTTTCTGTGAAGCAAATTACTGCGTTGAAAAATTGTAATCTTCTAGTATACAGTATATATATATATATATATATATATATATATATATATGCACTTGTATTATAAATCTTTACTTTAAAATTCTCCTCTTTTGGTTTAAACAATGTTTTGTTTACTCAGAAAAAATACCAACCTAACCTAAGTTAATTAGATAAAGGGTTTTTGAAAGTTTTCTTCTTCCAAGAAAAATGGGTCACTAAGTAAAAACAACATTATTAGCTCAAGACATAAATGCAAATCTTAAACTATGGGTAGGAAATGTAATTCCCTGTTTGTGTGACATTGCTCAGGGTCTAGCATAATTTTCTAAGACCAATATTAGGCTCTAATGATGAATTATAAAATTATAGCAAAAGGCTGCATCACTGTTTATAGCATTACTGCTGTGAAGAAAGGGTATTTTAAGGATTCAATAAAACTACTTGGTACTAAAAGATCACAGCTACTGGTGAGAATATAATCTAATTCATGTCTTCTGTGGTCTTATAGTCACCCCCACCCACATATACACATTCCATAAAACTCAGGAAACTGCCGACAAGGGGGTGGAAAGAAGACATGAAATACCATCTTTTAAGTAAGAAAGATATAGCTATGGCAACCATGAATTCATAACAGCTGTGTTCACAGAAACTGGACCCTCATAACTGCCAGGTACAAAAGGAGATGGGACTGAATGTGATCTACATTTACTGCATATATTTTGGTAACCAATAGATTCTAGGACTGGGGAGGTAGAGTAACCCGTTGCATACTAATTAGTTCAGGTCCTCAAGGTTAGTTTTGAAATTACGGTTACATACCTGGCCTTAATTAAACTGTATGGAGGCATTAAATAAAACCAAAGCTGGTAAACAGGGGAAAGAGATTTGTAGGGTTTCTGTCTGTCTGTCTGTCTGTCTGTCTGTCTCTCTCTCTCTCTCTCTCTCTCTCTCTCTCTCTGTGTGTGTGTGTGTGTGTGTGTGTAGGAGGAGGAGATTACTGATATGGTTGGCAAGGAAATAGGAATGGGTAGATGAAGAGTATTTAGAACACATAATGTACAAACATGGAACTGCGAAGAACAAAATTTACTAAAAAATCATTAAATTATTGACTTGTTGATTCAAAGATGGAAGTTTCAAAAGGACTTGACAAAAGTTTCCACATTTGTCTCAAAGCATACCTTCTCTTCTTTTCTTCCTATCAAGCTAAAAAGGGGTTTTAAAAAATATGTCCTAAGAATCTTCTGCTTACTGGAATCAGATTGTACCTTTGGCATCTAAAATAAGTGTGCACTTCTTCACCGTTCTACCTAGAATAGTCCACGTGGATTTAACATACTTTTTTGGCAACTATAACAGCAGCTTTGGGGGCACTGGCTTGAGTCAAAATATTAATGGTGTTATGTTCATTACATAAAATTACATTACTCATTCTTTCCAAGATTAAGACCATTGTAAAATTATCTTACATTGTTACTCATTCTTTCCAAGATTAAGACCATTGTAAAATTATCTTACATTCTTACTCATTCTTTCCAAGATTAAGACCATTGTAAAATTATCTTACATATGTCTTACATATGTCGGGCGTTGGTGGCGCACACCTTTAATCCCAAAACTCAGGAGGCAGAGGCAGACGGATCTCTGTGAGTTTGAGGCCACGCTATTCTACAGAATGAGTTCCAGGACAGGTTGCAAAGCTACATAGAGAAACCCTGTCATGAAAAAGAAAAAAAAAAACAAAAAGAAAAAGAAAATCTTACATACTTTGCTTGTTCTAACCTTCCTGGAAATGGTTTAGGCTGCTGGAGAACATTTATTTTTTTTTCAAAATATGCACCAATAATCCAATGATTATTAGAAGCAATAATTAAGAATAGTGGCATTTCAAATTCATTTTAATAATATATATTTCTAAAAATTTCATTATTTTTTTCTCAAAGTAGTTCTCCTAAATAAGCCTTTATAATTCCTTATACAATTTAAGGAGGTAAAACAGTTGACAGAGTATTTAAGGTAGCAATGTAGTTCACAGACAAAAAGCCAATGATTATTAAATGAGAAAGAAAGATGTTTTACTACTTTCTTTCCCCTCTACCCAGGAGGATAAAAACCACTCACTTATCCCAGTATATCAATTTCTTAATACAAAACTAAGCAACGCCATGCCGTACCTGTTTGACTGCATTATCATTTCCTAGATCACAGTCTGGGCCAGAGCACACATAAACATTGGATGGTAAATCATTATAACAATCTCTGCCGATATCTGATGAATCTCTCATATTGAAATACAGTGCCCATAGAATCCTTGGCTTTTCAATATGTTCACTTTCTGGAAGTAAAAATAAATTTTATCAAATTGAAAATCATAATTTATTATACTATATGGCCAAATACCAAGAAAGCCATGATTAGACTTTATAGTAAATAAGATATTTTTATAAACAAGCAATTATTGAATGTGAAAACACAAACTCTAAGGTAAGAATATGGCATTTCACACAATGAAAGCTTTTCAGTCCAGAACAAGGTAGATTTTAGAAATTATTCTCAAAGGTTAGCAAGATGGCTCAGCAGGTTAAGACCCTGGTTATCATGCCTGAAGACTGGTGTGCCATCGCCAGGACTCACATGATGGAAGGAGAGAAACAATTCCTGAATTGTTCTCTGACCAATGCCTACGCATCACACAAAAATGATGGATGGATGCAACAAAATATTAAAGTTTTTACAATCATAGCCACCCTTAAATTATCTCCCCTAAGTGAAAAGATAACATAAATCATGTTTCAGATAGAAAAACAACTTAATGCTATATAGTAACTTAATAGTATATACATATAAGATGACAATCATATAAACTGATATTATTCAGAATAAACAAAAGCATAGCAAATAGAGATAGGAATTAATGGGTACTTAGAGGTCAGGAAGGGGGGTTGGGGACAGAGGTTAGGTGACTATTTATGGATATGGAAATTTTTTTGGCAGAGGGCAGAATCAGAAGTGTTTTATAGTTGTTTCTAGAGCTGTTTAGACAGTTCTATGACTATAGCTTTTAAGACTTGAAGCTTCACCTGAAATGTGAAAATTTTATGGCATATGAATAATAGCTTTAAAAATACTACTTAAAATAACACATACAGAATTTAAAATGATATATACTAACTCTCACTCTAATGCTTTATGTTACTGGATCACAAAATTAATGGCAAACAACAAAAGGAATTTGCAAAAAATGAGGCCACTAGGTCAAATGTCATTGTGAGTACAAGTTCTCTCTGAGCAGCAGGCATCCATTATGCATGTTAGGCAATGACATAAGATCTGGGGACATACAGATGGAGTAGACTTAGTTCTGATTCTCCTGTATTTAACGTTTTCTTCTAATACCGGGCCTGGCACACAAAAGACATTCACTAAATAATTTATGAATGCATTTTGGTAATATTCTCCGTAATCAAAATATAAAGTGTTTATAGAAAGGTTCAATCTTGTTAATCTCAATTCCTACAGCTCATTTCTTATTATAGTAATGATCATCCCTCTGCCTCTTTTCTTTTAAAATGTTATAATTAAAATTTCTTTGGTTGAAGATAGAAAATATTGCAGTTAATACATGTATCGATTATAGTTTTCTCTAGCCCAAAACTGCCAAAAAGTCAAAAGCCTGCATAATGGTAATAAGGAATGTTTATGACAGTAGTGAAACTCTGTGAGACACAGTGTGAATCATCAAGAAAATGTTAAAGTTGTAATTATTCAATTACTGTTCTTATTGAATTAGTAAACAATGTAGAAGAATTTTAACTAAATATATCATTCAATTAATAAGAATGCCCTATGCCCCAGAATAAATAAATTTTATATAATTTTAAATACGTCTTCTGTAGGAAGAGCAAATATGCCATTTTTTCTCATTTGTCCTGAATAATTCATAATTATTAGGGTGAAAAGATAAGGAACTAAATGAAAGAAGTGTTCTTATAAGGAGTCTTCAATTTTTCATAATTATCTATTTTATGTGGGTAGGTAGGTGTTTTGAATGGATTTTGGCTGCGCACCACTTGCATGCAGAAGCTAGAATAGGGCATAAAAATCCCTCAGGAACTGGAGACAGTTGTGAGCTGCCATGCGGGTACTAGAAATTGAAGCCAGGTTCTTAGGAAGAGCAGAAATTCTTAACCACTGATTCTTCTCTCCAGCTCCAAGGAAATGAATCTCGTACTGATGCTAAGATCTGAGTCTGAGGTACCACTAATTCATGCAGGGACACATTTCACAGCAAAAACTACTTATTAACAAAAGCTGTAAGAAACTGATATTTCATAGTTAATTTCATGTGACTTTTATTAAATTGACTAGTGAGTTTAGCTTCACTAAACTGTGAGAATTTATTTAAAAACACAACCTCTGCATCATGCATCAAATACTGTGGGGAAATGCCATCTATGTGTAATAGCATCAAACACCACAGCAGGAAAATGAGCTAAGGTGTGGAAGGTCTTTAGTAGGACCCAGGTCATATCTAGGTAAATATTAGGTGAGCCTATCTTGTAGTTCATAAGTGTTCTCCGCCTTTGAGGACAGCTTTCATTCAATACAAGACAGCTGAAATGAATAGTTCAACAGATTTTAGGAAAGAGATTTCACAAAGGTTAAGGCTTTAACAAGCAACTTTGTTGAAAGTGAAAATTGACATAGTCTGAAGATCAATGGTCTGGATACAAGGGAGCCATCAAGCTTTGACCTTAGAACCTTCAAAGAGACATGTAATTGCTTTATCTTTCTTGGAGGTCAGCTAGAGGTAGAGAGAGAGAGAGAGACAGAGAGAGAGAGACAGACACACAGAGAGAGAGAGCTGGAAAAACAATGTGCACTCTGAAGCAAATAATAGTTAAAACTACTAAAGCTGCTAAATAATAGCTCATTTCAATCAGTTAGATGACATACTAGACTAAGGAAGTAATAGATGACAGAGAATAAGATTTTGTGGTATTTAAACAAGTGAATTACTGAATAAAGAGGGAAAAGAAAAGCAGTGAAGGCAAACCAAATAAAAGCAAGATATATCTCTAGGTACATGCCATGGGCAGGGAACAAGTAAACTCATTTAGCTAAGCTGCATAAGCCCTGGAATATAAAAGTGAAATAAAAACCAGAAATTAAGATATGGCCTTTGCTTTCCAGGTACAGTTAATATCCTTACAAGCCACCAAATTCACACTCATCTGTGAAGAAAATTTGTTTTTAAGAAGCATTGCTCTTAGAGATGGAAATGATTACAATAAATGAGGCAACTCGACAAACCAGGCAGATTGGAGGGCAAAAAAATTAAAAAGAAGATGATGCTATGATAATACTAGATTCTAGACATTTATACATACTGTACTAACAAAATTCCAGCTTTACCTTGTATTGAAAAATCTTCTATTTCTGGGTAAAATAAGAAATAGTACAGTTCTGTCAGTGAGACCCGCATAGCACTCAGTTTATCACCTCTCAATGTTTACAAGGATAACCTAGACCCTACACAAGAAAATGAATTGTAAGAAATGACCTGATTTTTTAATCTATAGAATGAGGCTCATTAAGCATAAATCATCTGATATTTCTTTAGCCTAAAACATAGTCAAAGATTTAGAGATATTTGATGTGCTTAAAGGAGCCTGGTGGGTGGGTAAAAGTACAATGATTTCTTTGGAGAAGACAGTCTGAAGACTTCTGGCTGCTATCCATGAACCTGAAAGGTAAGAAAGATAAGGTACTGTCTTCAGAACCTTACCACAATCCGCCCCCAAACACACACTGTCAATCAGTCTTATAGTGGTAAAGAGAACACCATCCTTTGTAGGAAACGAACTTTCCTGTAAGGTGACGAGGCTAATTTTCATAGAGGTTCAGAATGCACAACACCATGGAAAATGTTGAACTCCCTGGAGAAACAAACAAGGCCACACAGCATTCTTCTGCTGCTACATGTTTCAGCAAAACTACTGACAGTGCTCTAAACCACAAAGTTTCAGATGATTGCCAAATAACCAAAAGACAACAAAAGCCTGTAGACATACAAGCTTCTGCAAGAGAAGAATGTGTTTTAATGTATTAAAAGTTCATATTGCTCGCAAAGTTGCTTCTCCCTCATTTAGGCAGGAAAATGAATTGAGTTCTCTTCTGCAGGTGACTTTGCCTCTTTGACCTGCCATGGCCCAGTGCTCACTTTATCTGGTGATTCATTTTCAATAACTCCAACAGTATTTGTTCTGACATTTTAATTAAAATATGACCACTACCTCATCCTGATGATAAAAAGGCCTATGTGTCAGTGCAAACTAGCTCTGCAGTGCCTCGGTGCACCTGAGGACCCCTCTGGCATAGTTCTTGCTAAAGAATTTCCCTCGGGTTCCAAACAATACATCATTTCAAACCGGGATCACTTGAACCATTAAGGTTAATCTTAAAAATCTAAAATGGTTAGTGGATGCTAGTTAGCCAACATGCAATTTCCGCCAGCTTGATTTTGTAAACCAGAAAATTAAATGTAGTTAAAAAGTGAGGAATAATGATATGTTAAGTGTATTATGTGGCACAGTGATAAACTGCAATTATAATGAAGACACTATGAAAATGATGATCTTGGTTATGAGCAAGATACAGATGCAATTAAAGTCTGAAGACTCTACATTAGGTTGAGGGATATCGTTGTATATATTATAAATTAGAAATCAAAATTTTAATAGTAACGCAAACATTCATACAATACATTCAAATGAAAAATATACATAAATAGACTAAATTTAAACTCAAATGAAGTTTTTCAGATTGAAAGAATTTATACTACTGGGGGTTTCAAAAAGAAATGACATTAGCAGGTATAAATAGAACACTGTGTCTTATATGTAAATGTTTATATCTCACTCTGTATCATCTCTGCATTAAAAAAGTAGTCAACACACAGGAGACCGAAATACATAAACACTGGGAATAAAAACAAATGGCTGGCTGAATAAATGTATCATTTAAAGAAAACCACAATGTAAGAAGGGAAGACAGTGAAAGGGATCTAAAGAACACAAAAATGCTTTAATGAAAATGACCTTTACTTCACACACATGAAGAAGAGTTATCACGCTATATTTTTGATCACTCACATATTATATATGCAATACTTTTTCCACTCAGAACTACTAGCTGTACCGTACTATGGGTGGGGTGATTTTAAAAGTTCAAAGTGGAAATGTATTCTTTAACTATGAGTCAGAAACAGATACAATTTGTAGAGATAAGTATTTGGCATATAAGTAGCACTTTAAAGATAATTATAGTCAGGACTTACATACTTGTCAATTAATATTTTAATCTTTTGAAAGTTAAATAAACATTTTATAAAGAACTATATGTTTTTCATAAAAATCCTGTAAAAGAAATATAGCTATGAAAAAGTACCTGTAATACTACCAAAATTAATTAATAAATTTCCCAACAGTACTTCCCCTTTCTCAGGCATGTGAGTATGTATGCATATAAATGTGCATTTGATAATTATGGGGTTTCTGTCTGTACATGTGAGTACTTTCCCCTAACAATAAAGACTGCACATCTCTTCTTTGTGCAATGACTATGTTCAAAATCCTTAGTAAATATGTGGGAGTAACTGCTGAATAAAAAAATTAAAATACTGAACTTTAATTCAGGCTCAGTTCAGTTCCTGAGATATCTAAGGGGAATATCATGTTACGTTAACTTTCCACTACAACTGACCTATTTTCTTACCTGCTTCCATTTCTGTATATGGAGTAAACAATTTCTGTACTACTGGTTCTAAATCTTCTCTTGCTGTTTTAGAAGACACACAAGTCAAATGCACCAAATCTGAAAAACAAAAACAAAACCATCTTGACTACCTGCTTATCGTAACTGTTTTATTCATATTCAAAGTACTAAGTATCATGGGTAGTAGTGATTGAACAAATCAGGGATCCTCTGTTCAATGAATTTACAATCTAATAATGAGGGTACAAGTAAAACCAATATATCATGTCATACAAAAAATTAAATGTGTATGAATGATAGTTAAAAGAAAAAAATCACACTAATATCCAAAGGTAACAGCTAAAGTTAATTCTGCAAAACATAAAGTAGTGAAGCTTACGAAATCATTTGTATATGCACGCACATGTACCCTGTACCCCCCCCCCCCCACACACATACACAAGGGTGGTGAGAGCGAGTAAAGTATATTTATTAGCAAAAAGAAGAATCCATTATTCACACTTGGTTGATAAGTTAACAACAAATCATCTACCATTTAAGATATTTTATAAAACCTTTTTGAGGAACACTGCTGACTTAGTTTGAATCATAAAATACTCCAAAGTCCATAAAATGGGAGTCAAGAGTCTATATAATATTTTGAGGAATTCTAAATTACTCATACCACCTAGACCTGGATAATGTTTAGGTTTGAGAATATACTATCATGTGCAAGGACTGATAGAACTTCCTAAGGTATATGTCCAAAGAGAAAGTGTAGTTGCCATTTTCTTTGGGTTGCCAGTCAGCTTCTCATGGGGACTTATTATTAATTATGAATGCTTGGCCTTAGCTTAGGCTTTGCCCCACTAGCTTTTTAAAGTTAAACTGTTTTTGTTCATCTATGGTTTGTCTCAGGGCTTTTTACCTTTCTTTATTCTGTAAGTCAGACTTTCCTGCTTCTTTCATGTTTGTCTATCTGGCCCATCTACTCACTGTCTCCTTGTCTTTTCTCTTTTCCCCTTGACACCACCTCATCCTAAATTCTTCCTCCTACTTATTCTTCCTGCCTAGAAGTTCAACCTATAGCTCTTCCCTTGCTATTGGCTGTTTAGCTTTTATTAGACCAATCAGGTGCCTTTTACCAATTAGGTAAAAAACAGCAACACATCTTTGCATAGTTAAACAAATTTTCCACAACGAGAAAGTCTTATGTACTGAAAGATAGACTGTCTCTACAATGGGATAAAATATCAGCAAAAAACAATATAACAATATAACAGAGAAGATAAAGTACCAAGAAATTCTTTTCCAAATATACCACTAAAAAGGCATATACATCTCTCTTCTAAGAGTTTTACAATAGTAGAATTTTGAACAACCCTGTAAAGATATTTCAAATTTTATGAAAGCCCAAATCAAAATAGGACTCTTACATTTAAATTCATTCCATAGATATAGAAAGTGTAGCTTATATCCACACTAGGGCTTTAACTAGCCATAAAGAAGAACCAAATCATGTGGTCTATATGAAACTGGATGGAATTTGATATTATTGTGCCAAACAAAATAAGTCAGACCCAAAAGACAAGTATCCCCCCTTTTTTTGTAAGTGTATAATTTTGGGAGAAGGTGCATGAACACAAAAGTGGGAGTACTTAGGATGTAAAAATGAAAGGGAGAGAGGAAACCTAGAAAGGTTACCAGGTGTATGTGACTATGATCAGAGCACATTTCATGAATGTATGCAAACGTTATAATAAAATCTGTTCCTTTGTATAATTAATACATAATAAAAATCAATCTCCTATTCAGATGATGGAAAATATTGGTGAATGAAATGGGGAATTGTGTGTATGTGTGTGTGAGAGAGAGAATGTGTGATGTATATGTATGTCAGGAGCAGGTGAGCTCTCCTGTGAGGGTGATGTGTTGAGGTCAGAGGCTGACATTGTGATGTACTCCTCAGTAGGACCTTATTTTCTGAGACAGTGTCTTTCACTGGACCTGGGGGCTCTCATTTTCAGCTAGAATGGCTTGCTAGTAGACCCCAGGGGTCCATCTGTCTAGGCTTCTTAGCATTGAGACTGCAGGAGTGAGGTGTTTTCAATGGGTACTGGGGATTCTAATTCAAGTTCTCATGCTTACACAAGCACTTTATGCAAAGAACCTTATCCCAAGCCCTGAGGAACTTTTATACATGTGATCAAAAAATCAAACTTTGTAGCCCTCCTGGTCTACCAAAGAAAGTCATATTACAGTTTACTTTAATAATTTTAAATTTCTCTGATTCTACTTTGGAGTTCTTTGTATTAGAGATTATTAAGTGTTATTTTAAATTAGGATTATTTTTGAAACTGAACTATCACTCTTTATACCTCACGGATCCTTTGCGGGAACAAACTTTAAAAATCACTTTTCTCTATTTCTCAAACAAAACTTTTACTTAGTCAGTGTTTAATAAACACACCTGTTGCTAATGAAATGTCCTTGTCATGAGCTGGTATTAATTACTGCCATCGTTGAAGAGACATGTACAAAGCAATCCCCCTCATACACACATATGAGTATGAGTACAATCTGACTTCTTATGTGAAATGCAGATAATTCATATACCATGACAAAAGCACAGAAAGTTCCAAGAGATCTCACCACCCTCAAATTAAATCTGCCCAAGAATTGCTCACAAAATTATAAGATGCAGTTAAAAAATTCTTAAATAAATTTAAAAAATCCTAGAATTGTCTGTGATGCATGTTATAAACATTATTTTATTTCGCACATACAACATTATCATTCAAATTGAGAAAAGAGGTGGAAGGTTAAGAGTGGAGCAGATATCTCAAAGCCGGTAAAAGGAAAAACTGGAACTCTGCTTGATGAGTACCGCGTATGTGCTTGTGGAACATCTGTGCTCTCTACTGTCATGAGAAGATAGAGTGTGACTGTGGACCTCTGTAGAAAACACAGATAGTCATTACAGTCAGTAGTGCACATTATAATACAAAACATTTTCTAAGTTATGCTAAGTATATGAAAGTCACTACATAGAAGTTCGATCCTACTTTCCTCCACTTCACCATGTGATGCTTTTCAATCACTTTTACTTTTCTGTTTATCTCTCAAAATCATCATGCATTGATGGTATCCCAATGTTCAAAGTTTACAGTTCTGTGAGATTTTCAAAAGTTCTATCCTAGCTTTTGTCTGCTAGGTCCCTGGCCAGCAAGGGACCCTGATCCAATGGAGGGGTGAGTGTGTTCTGGATTGGCAGCAGAAGCCCCATTCTGCCCCAGAAACGGAGTGCAGACATTCCTCAACCCCCTAATATTTCTGGTCATTCTGCTAGGGCTTCTCTCCTCGGCTACTTCCTCTCTTTTCCTATCCCATTCCAGCTTCTGCACAGTTACCCCGTCCCTTCTCCGGGGACATAAGATCTCCCAGCTATGCCTGTATTTGGGCTAGGACCTGGTGGTGAGTGCAATCAGGCAGTAGTTCCTTTGTTTCACTAAGCTTGCAGGCACCAAGATAGGCCTTTTGTCTGAAAGGTCCCTGGACAGCAAGGGGCCCTGATCCTGTACCAGAAAATCCATCTGAGAGCATTTGAAGGAAGAGATGGGCAGGTGCCAATGAAAGAATTCCTCCAACAATTTAAAAAACAACATGGTAACACTAGAACCTAGTGAACATACAACAGGAATACCTGAACACCCTAATCCAGAAGAAGTAGAAAAAACTGACATTATGAAAGTGATAGACTCCCTTAAACAGGATATGAAAAACTTCCTTAAAGAAATGGATAAGAATAACAAAAAGTTTGAAGATATGAGTAAATCCGTAAAAGATACGCTAGGAAACCAAGAAAAAACAATCAAAGAGATAATGGAAACAGTTCAAGACTTGAAAATTGAAATGGAGGTAATGAAGAAAACACAAACCGAGGGCCAGCTGGATATGGAAAATCTAGGTAAACGATCAGAGACTACAGAAACAAGCATAACCAACAGAATATAAGAGATAGAAGAAAGCATCTCAGCTGTTGAAGACACCACAGAGAAAATAAATGCACTGATCAAAGAAAACAGCAAATCCAACAAATTCTCATCACAAAACATCCAGGAAATCTGGGACACAATAAAAAGACCAAACTTAAGAATAATAGGGGTAGAAGGAGAAGAATTACAGCTCAAAGGCCCAGAAAATATATTCAAGAAAATTATAGAAAACTTTCCCAACCTAAAGAAGGATATTCCTCTGAAGGTTCAAGAAGCATACAGAACACTGAATAGACTGGATCAAAAAAAAAATCCCCTCGCCATATAATAATCAAAACACAAAACATACAGAATAAAGAAAGAATATTAAGAGCTGCAAAGGAAAAAGGTCAAGTAACTTATAATGGTAAACCGATCAGACTTACACCTGACTTCACTATGGAAACCATGAAAGGCAGAAGGTCCTGGATAGATGTGCTGCAGAAACTAAGAGACCATGGATGTAAGCCCAGACTGCTATACCCAGCTAAGCTTTCATTCACCATCAATGGAGAAAACAAAATATTCCAGGATAAAAACGAATTTAAACAATACATAGCCACAAATCCAGCCTTACAGAAATTAATAGAAGGAAAATCACAAACCAAGGAATCCAACACTGCCCACAATAACTCAGACATCTAGCGACCCTTCACCAGCACAACTCAAAGAAGGGAAAAACATAAACTCTACCACCAAAAAAAAAAGAAAGAAAGAAAGAAAAAATGACCGGAGTTAACAACCACTGGTCATTAATATCACTTAGTATCAATAGACTCAATTCACCTATAAAAAGGCACAGGCTAAGAGATTGGATATGAAAACAGACAGAATCCAACATTCTGCTGTTTACAAGAAACACACCTCAACCACAAAGACAGACATCTACTCAGAGTAAAGGGTTGGGAAGGTTTTTCAAGCAAATGGACCTAAGAAGAGGGTGTGGCCATTCTAATTTCTAACAAAGTTGACTTCAAACTAAAATCAATCAGAAGAGATGGAGAGGGACTCTTTATACTCATAACAGGAACAATCCATCAGGATGAAGTCTCAATCCTGAATATTTATGCCCCTAATATAAAAGCACCCACTTATGTGAAAGAGACATTACTACAACCCAAGGCAGACATCAAACCACACACACTAATAGTAGGAGACTTCAACACTCCTCTGTCACCAATGGACAGGTCAATCAGACAGAAAACTAACAGAAAAATAAGAGAATTAATGGAGGTAATGAATCAAATGGACTTAACAGACATCTATAGAACTTTCCACCCAATTAGGAAAGAATATACCTTCTTCTCTGCAGCTCATGGAACCTTCTCGAAAATAGACCATACACTTGGTAACTAAGCAAACTTCCACAGATACAAAAAAATATTAGTAACTACCTGTGTCTTATCGGATCACCAATGAATAAAGTTAGAATTTAACAATAATTCAACCCACAGAAAGCCTACAAATTCTTGGAAGCTGAACAGTCAACTACTGAACCACCTCTGGGTCAGGGAAGAAATAAAGTAAGAAATTAAAGTCTTCCTTTAATTCAATGAAAATAAAGACACAACATACCCAAACCTATGGGACACTATGAAAGCAGTGCTAAGAGGAAAGTTCATAGCTCTAAATGCCCACATTAAAAAAAAAAAAAAACGGAGAAAGCTCACATTGGAGACTTAACAGCACAGCTGAAAGCTCTAGAAAAAAAAAGCAGACTCACCCAGGAGGAGTAGAAAACTGGAAATAATCAAACTGAGGGCTGAAATCAACAAAATAGAAACACAGAAAACAATCCAAAGAATCAATGAAACAAAGAGCTGGTTCTTTAAGAAAGTCAACAAGATTGACAAACCTTTATTCAAACTAATCAAAAGGCAGAGAGAGAACATTCAAATTAACAAGATCAGAAATGAAAAGGGGGATACAACAACAGACACTGAGGAAATTCAGAGAATCATTAGATCTTACTACAAAAGCTTATATGCCACAAAGTTGGAAAATGTAAAAGAAATGGACTTGTTTTTAGATAAGTACCATTTACCAAAATTAAATCAAGACCAGGTGAACAATTTAAATAGTCGTGAGAAAATAGAAGCTGTTATAAAAAAAACCTCCCAACCAAAAAAAGGACAGGACCTGATGGTTTTAAGGCAAAATTTTATCAGAACTTCCAAGAAGACCTGATACCTATACTCCTTAATGTGTTTCACACAATAGAATCTGTAGGGATATAGCCCCACCCATTGAGGGCGTGTTTGCCTCGGGCTAATGTTTACTGATAAATCTGCAGGGCTTGATCCCAGCAGCCCTTTTCTCTGCTTTTCCTGTTCTTCGCGGAAACCTGTGGTCCTGTAAGTCTATTTCCTTATTAAAGCTGTATATATTTATAAAAAAAAAAAGAAGAAGAAGAGGAAGAAGAAGGGGGATTAACTGGTTTTATGGGATGATTGGTATTTGTGAATTACTGTTTATAGAAAATTGTACTGGTACTGTTTCTTGTATATTGATATATTGAATATTAAATGTGAGTGTTCCTACCTCTATTTTTGTATGAGTATACTTATAACTTTGTCTATATTGTATTGATACATCTACCATATTACAATGTACATTTCTACCTCTGATACTATGACATTGTTTACAGTTAAAGATCATTGTCTTCATATATTGCACAGTTGTTTATTCTTTTAGTCTTCAAGTTAGATAGGTATTGAGAATTATATGTTTGTCATATTTATTTTTAAGTTAATCAGGTCTTTTAGTTACATAGAGATTATATTTAGTATAGATAGTATGATCTTCAGCCTCTTCAAAGAGCTGTAAAAAATGGCCTTTAATCTAACCTAAAATTTCTCTGCCAACGAGACACAATTACTCCTGACAGCGCCGCTCTACTCCCGAGAGAGAACGTTGAGCACCAAAGACACTCCACTGGGAGCTTGTCTTCTTGGCAAAACTGGCCTTTGGGTTAAAAAAAGCCCATACCTCAACTTCTGACAAAGACACAAAATATCCCTAAGTGGATAAAACAGGATTGTCTTATCCTGCCAAGACAGGGTAGGATAGTTCTAAGAATGGTATGTCAGTTATATTAGGCCTTAGCCAAAGTTGGTTAACTCAACATTACAAACGAGACTTTGGGTGATTGCCCAGGTAGTCAGTTGTCTCTGTCAATTGTTACACATTTTGGATATCTCTCGTTTGTTAAGTAATATTTATTCCCTTCTCAGATCTTTGACGGAGTTAAAGATTATATAATTATAGTTACTCTCTATGTTATTTAAACTCCTTGAGATAAAATGTTTAACAAAACTTTTGTTCTCAATATTGTTTGTTATATTTATTATTTGTTATTATTGTATATAGTTATATTTGGTTTAGTTCTATCTTATTTAGACAAAAGGGGGAGATGTAGGGATATAGCCCCACCCATTGGGGGCGTGTTCGCCTCGGAATAATGTTTACTGATAAATCTGCCGGGCATGATTCCAGCAGCCCTTTTGCTCTGCTTTTCCTGTTCTCTGCGGGAACCTGTGGTCCTGTAAGTCTTTTTCCTTATTAAAGCTGTATATATTTTTATAATCTGTCTGCATTCATTTACGCCGTCACAAGAATCAGAAGAGTCATTGCCAAACTCTTTTTAGGAAGCTACAGTTACGCTGATTCCAAAACCACACAAAGACCCAACCAAGAAAGAGAATTACAGACCAATCTCACTCATGAACATCAATGCAAAAATTCTAAATAAAATTCTGGCAAACAGGATCCAAGAACACATTAAGAAAATTATCCATTACGTTCAAGTAGGCTTCATCCCTGAGATGCAGTGCTGGTACAACATACGAAAATCTATCAATGTAATCCATCACATAAATAAACTGAAAGAAAAAACCATATGAACATTTCATTAGATGCGGAAAAAAACATGTGACAAAATTCAACACCCCTTTATGATAAAGGTTTTGGAGAGGTTAGGGATACACGAATCATACCTAAATACAATAAAAGCAATATATAGCAAGCCAACAGCTAATATCAAATGAAATGGAGAGAAACTCAAAGCCATTCCACTAAAATCAGGAACAAGACAAGGCTGTCCACTCTCACCGTATCTCTTCAACATAGTTCTTGAAGTTCTATCAATAGCAATAAGACAACATCAGGGGATCAAGGGGATTCGAAATGGAAAGAAGTCAAACTTTTGTTATTTGCAGATGATATGATAGTGTACATTAGTGACCCCCAAACCTACACCAAAGAACTCCTACAGCTGATAAATAACTTCAGTGATGTGGCAGATTACAAGATCAACTCAAAAAAATCAGTAGCCCTCCTATATACAAAGGATAGAGAAGCAGAGAGGAAATCCAGAGAAAATTTACCTTTTACGATAGCCACAAATAGCATAAAGTATCTTGGGGTAACTCTAACCAAGGAAGTGGAAGATCTATTTGACAAGAAATTTAAGGCATTGGAGAAAGAAATTGAGGAGGACACCAGAAAATGGAAGGATTTCCCATGCTTTTGGATGGGTAGGATCAACATAGTAAAAATGGCAATTCTATCAAAGGCAATCTATAAATTCAATGCAATCGCCACCAAAATCCCAATAAATTCGTCACAGACCTTGAGAGAACAATAATCAACTTTATATGGAAAAACAAAAAAACCAAGATAGCTAAAACAATCCTATATAAAAAAGGTACTTCCGGAGACATTACCATCCCTGACTTCAAACTCTATTACAGAGCTACAGTAATGAAAACAGCTTGGTATCGGCATAAAAACAGAGAAGTCAACCAATGGAATCGAATAGAAGACCCAGATATTAACCCACAAACCTATGAACACCTGATTTTCGACAAAGGAGCTAAAAGTATACAATGGAAGAAAGAAAGCATCTTCAACAAATGGTGCTGGCAGAACTGGACGTCAACCTGTAGAAGAATGAAAATAGATCCATATCTGTCACCATGCACAAAACTCAAGTCCAAATGGATTAAAGACCTCAATATTAACTGGAACACACTGAACCTGATAGAAGAGAAAGTGGGAACTAGTCTAAAACACATGGGCACAGGAGACCACTTCCTACATATAATCCCAGTAGCACAGTCAATAAGGGCAACATTGAATAAATGGGACCTCCTAAAACTGAGAAGATTCTGTAATGCAAAGGACATTGTCATTAAGACAAAAAGGCAACCTACTGATTGGGAGAAGATCTTCACCAACCCCGCAACTGACAAAGGTCTGATCTCCAAAATATATAAAGAACTCAAGAAACTAGACTTTTAAATGCTAATTAACCCAATTAAGAAATGGGCCACTGAACTGAACAGAGAATTCTCAACTGAAGAAGTTCAAATGGCCAAAAGACACTTAAGGTCCTGCTCAACCTCCTTAGTGATCAGGGAAATGCAAATCAAAACAACTTTGAGATATCATCTTACACCTGTCAGAATGGCTAAAATCAAAAACACCAATGATAGCCTTTGCTGGAGAGGATACGTTGTAAGGGGAACACTCATCCATTGCTGGTGGGAATGCAAACTTGTGCAACCACGTTGGAAATCAGTGTGGTGGTTTCTCAGGAAATTCAGGATCAACCTACCCTAGGATCCAGCAATACCACTCTTGGGAATATACTCAAGAGATACCCAATCATACTACAAAAGCATCTGTTCAACTATGTTCATAGCAGCATTATTTGTAATAGCCAGAACCTGGAAACAACCTAGATGCCCCTCAATGGAAAAATGGATAAAGAAAGTGGGAATATATACGCATTAGAGTACTACTCGGCGGTAAAAAACAATGACATCTTGAATTTTGCATGCAAATGGATGAAAATAGAAAACACTATCCTGAGTGAGGTAACCCAGACCCAAAAAGATGAATATGGTATATACTCACTCATAACTGGATTCTAGCCATAAATAAAGGACATTGAGCCTATAATTCGTGATCGTAGAGAAGCTAAATTAGAAGGTGAACCTGAAGAAAAACATGTAGTTATCCTCCTGGATATTGGAAGTAGACAAGATTGCCAGGCAAATATTGGGAGTTCGGGGGTGTGGTGGGGGTAAGGGGAGATGGGGAGAGAAAAGTGAGAAGGGGAGATCTTGGGGGAATGGGATGGTTGGGGTGGAGGAAGGGAGGATATGGGTGCAGGGAAGTATATATCTTAATTAAGGGAGCCATTTTAGGGTTGGCAAGAGACTTGGCTCTAGAGAGGTCCCCAGGGGTCCAAGGAGATGTCCCCAGCTAGTTTCTTGGACAGCTGAGGAGAGGGAGCATAAAATGTCCCTATCCTATAGCCACACTGATGAATATCTTACATATCACCATAGAGCCTTCATCTGGCGATGGATGGAGATAGAGACAGAGACCCACATTGGAGCACTAGACTGAGCTCCCAAGGTCCAAATGAGGAGCAGAAGGAGGGAGAACATGAATAGGGAAATCAGGACCGTGAGGGGTATGCCCACCCACTGAGACAGTGGGGCTGATCTAATGGGAGCTCACCAAGGCCAGCTGGACTGGGACTGACGGAACATGTGATCAAACCAGACTCTCTGAACATGGTGGTCAATGAGGGCTGAATGAGAAGCCAAGGACAATGGCACTGGGCTTTGATCCTACTGCATGTACTGGCTTTGTGGGAGCCTAGTCTGTTTGGATGCTCACCTTCCTAGACCTGGATGGAGGGGGGAGGACCTTGAACTTCCCACAGGGCAGGGAACCCTGACTGCTCTTTGGACTGGAGAGGGATGGGGAGGGCGGTGAGGGGAAGGGGAGGGAAATGGGAGGAGGTGAAAATTTTTAATAAATAAAAAAAACTAATTCTAAAAAAAGAAAAATATGTTTTCAACATCATGCAAATATAAATTTTGTTATTTGGGTGACAAGTGGAATGTTGGGTTTGAATCACTATATTTTGTACATACATACCTGAATATAAATACACATATATGTATGTATGTATGTATGTATACATATACATATATATACACACATATATATATATAAATAATTGAGAGTTTATGTCAAAAAAAGAGTTCTATTCTACAGGCTTTCCTATTACAATATATGATTACTAGATTCCACTGAATATAGTTACAAGAGATATTGTAGTTTTCCTACTACAAATAAATATTTGTAATGTTAGAAATAATAGTATATGCATTTATTTGAGCCTTCTTAGGAAAAACTGTGGTTGTTAACACAGCTGTGTTCAAAAGATACATGATCAAAAATATGTGACTTCCTTAAAAGTATAATACAAATTCGAGGCCAACCTGTACAGCATATTGTCATATTTCTCCTATTCACTATAAAACATGTACTTTCATTCCACAAGTTTATTTTTTCTTCATGGAATTATCTCAATCAATAAATGTGAACACGTTCTACAAATTAGATCAGGCAGAGAAAATATTTTCCTAAAAGTATTATATTTAATTAGCATCTACTGACAACTTTTATTATGAAATATGCAACACAAGTTGCAACATTTCCCACAGGCATTATGAGATTTTTTCTTTTTTTAAATTCATTTTACATACTAACCAGTATACATACATAACTAACATAGTTCCCCCTCCCTCACATGCACTCCTCAGAAAAGGTAAGGCCTCCCATGGTCAATCAACAAAGCCTAGAATATCAAGTTGAGGCAGGACCAAGCCTCTTACCCTACTCCCCATGTCAAGGTTGAGCATGGTAACCCACCTAGGAAATGGTTTCCAGACACCCAGCTAATGCACCAGGGATAAATCCTGGTCCCAATGCCAGGGTTCCCCAAAAGACCAAGTCACACACACAATTGTCAACCACATTCAGAGGGCCTAGTTCAGTCCCATGCAGGCTCCCCAGTCCAGAGTCCATGAGCTCCTACTAGTTCAGATCAGCTGTCTCTAGGTTTCTCTATCATGATCTTGACCCTTCCTTGCTAGTATAATCCTTCCTCCCTCTCTTCAACTCGACTCTAGGAGCTGGGCCCATGCTTGGCTGTGAATCTCTGTATTTGCTTCCATCAGTTACTGGATATAGATTCTATAAGGACAACTAGGAGTTAGTCACCAATCTGATTACAGAGAAGGCCCATTCAGGCACCTTCTCCACTATTGCTAGGAATCTTAGCTGGAGTCATCCTTGTGGATTCCTCCGTGTTTCCCTAGCCCCTGGTTTCTCCCTACCCCATAATGGCTACCTCTATCAAGTTACCTCTTTAATTGCTTTCCCTCTCTGTCCCTCCTCCAACTCTATCATCCTGTTCTCTCATGTTCTTATCCCTCTTCCCCTCTCCTCTCCTGCTAATATTCAGTTTACCCAGGGGAACTCATCTATTTCCCCTCCCTAGGGTAATCTGTGCTTGTCACTCTTACGGTCTTCTTTGTTACCTAGCTTCTCTGGGGCTATGGATTGTAGCCTGGTTATCCTTTGCTTTACATCTAACATTCACTTATGAGTAAGTACATACTGTGTTTGATAACTGATTAAAATAAAATGCAAATCCTAACTGTAAAATTTACAAACTACATTCCCTTTACTTTATTTAGCAACTGCTTAAAGGCTTACTGGGCTAAAACGATAACTCAATATATTGTTGATTACCATTCCTATGATATCAACAGACTTATATTGGCATTAAGAAATCATATATAAAAGTAACATTTAATTCCTAGAATGTAATGATAACCCTTGCAAAACCAGTTACTAATCACAGTCATTATCATTGAAAATAGAAAGGAAAAAAAGAAACCTAGCATTTAGAAGTCTAAATTCTCTCAGCACAAAGTCAGAAATAACTGTTTAGAAAACTTGCTTTGGAACACTGATATCTCTCACAAGATACTGTTTAGAAACACAGAAGATTTCCACTCAGAAATACATAGAAATACATAAGGAGGACATACAGAAATGACAAGTCTAATATCTGGTAGCTGGGTGAGACAGTACAGCACGATTATATAGTCCTGTTTTTTCATGTTTCTTTTGCTTTCTCTATCTGTAATGCTAATACAGTTTTTCTCTCAGGCCTTGGTGTCCTCATGATTAAGCAGGTGTGGTATTAGGTCATCTGCACTATCACTGCTAAAGTCTTATGAAGCCAATTCTCTAAACTATAAAATTTTAGTGATAATAAATGTTTAAACCAAAAATTTATAGCATTAAAATCTGAATATAAAATAAGAATAAGCAAATGGCTGTTAAAAGAGGTAAGAAGTCTGTTCCTCAATGTTCTGAAGTCAGATACACTAAAATTATTCACTGAATACAAACACACAAATCTGTTCCAAAGGTTTTAAAGGAATTTTGAAATACAGCCTAGTCAACAAAGTATGCTTTTTTGTACCACCAAAGAAAATGTAATGTATATGTATAGGGGTTGATGTGGCTCATAACTTATCCTTCATATAGATTCATAAAAGCCAACTGTAATTTATGCAAAATAGCACAAATAAGAATGCCTGAATGTGTCCATAAAAGTGAAAGGGTCAAAGCAACAGAGAAACCCTGTCTCGAAAAACCAAAAAAAAAAAAAAAAAAAAAAAAAAGTGAAAGGGTCAGAAAAAATGTTTTCTTTATAGTGCCAAATGGGGAAATGAGTTTGTCACATGTCACACAATTTGGTTTCATAAACCAACTTTGAAAAACTTGACTCAACTTGCATTTTCACGGAAAAATTTAAGGTTAAAAAACACCACTCCAGAATGTTAACCTGAGATCAAGAGGAAAAAAATTTCAGCATACTTAGAAAATAAAATCTGTGCTTTGTAACAATACTAATAAGGACAATTGGAAATATCACATTTTCAAGCAACAAAATGGAAGAAGATACTGAAAATTGTTTAAAATTATCTAAACTTGTTTCATTAAAGGTATATAACCTTTTTCCTAGTAGGGTTGTAAAACCAGAAAGAAATATATAAACAAGAACCTCCATGAAACTTTGGATTATTCATTATTATATATGATATTCACAAATCTATAGTCATCTCACAGATAAATAACTTCCTGTAACATAAAATCCCAGAATAAAACAGCTGTTACTACCTGATTATTATGTATAGAAAAAGATTTCAAATTGCATAGCATATGAATAACTATAAAAAAACATGAACTTGAATGTCAAATGGAAAGGTTGCAGAGATGATGCTTGCTCATTCATAAATGATTTTAGAAAAAAAACTTCATTTAGGAAATAATACGATTTGTTTGGCTTTACAAAACACAATAATGTCAAATTCTTAACAATCCTAGTGGCACAAAACCAAATTAACCAAGAGAACATGACTTTGAGTTGATGTAAAGATTTTTAAATCTGTAACAAATTCTATAATAATTTACCTAATCCAGGGTTGCCAAGAAAAGAACTGTAATACTAGAAGAAATGAGCATCTTAAGAAGTACTGGTCTCCATCTTAATTGCAAGTACAGTAATGTTGCTTTTATCCAAAGGGATGTTTCTCCGTAGTCAAAAAATTGGGAGTGTACCTGTTTTATTTTCCTAATTTTTTAAACAAAATACTTACTACCAAATCCATCACTAAGGACTTATTTATGCTAATATTACAGGTATTATAGGCAAGCTTACTTATCTTGGTTTCTGACCGTCTGTAGATTAAGTCTGGCAAATAAGGTATCTTGGGAGATAAATCAGTAATACAAAACAAGTTTGGTGAACAGTTATTTCTGACTCTGTGTTGAGAGAATTTTGACTTCTAAATGTTAGGTTTTGTTTTTGTTTTCTTTTTCTTTCAGTACCTGTGCTGCCAGAGAACGCATCCTGCCAGGTGCAGGAAAGCAGCCTGACAAGGAGAACAAAGGAAGACATATAAAATGTAGACACAAGAAGTGACAAAAGCATGACACAGGGTCATTTAGCAGAGGAGCAAATAGGCCTCAACACCTCAGTAGCCTTCAAGGGCACTGCTGAATTACAATGGATAATAATAATGAATGATTCTGATATCTGTAAATTATAACAGCATAGTAAGTAAATGTGAGATATGTGTTAAAAAGGTAACTGAAGATTGGTAAAAGAGTTTTGGCTCTACCCGAGGAGATCACTGCATAGTAGGGTGTATTGAACAAATGATGAAGGATTGGAAGAGTGTGTATCCACAAATGACATTTCTAAGTAGTAGTCAACCTTTTCCTATGGGAGTTGCTTCTAATGTACTGAAAATTAATTTAAGAAGATATTGAAAACACTTTTATTTTGAAGGACAGGATCTCTAGTTTCCTTAGGTGACAAGTCTCTATAGGCTTGTTCTATAAAAGTTAGTTTAATTTTATGTATTATATGGAATAGTGTAATAACACAATAAAACGTGTGTAATATGCAATGATCATAAGAAGATAGTTGGCATTTCCATCTCCTTCAGCATGGCTTTGCATATGTGATTAATACATAATATTATACACTTATGGGATACAATGGTATTCCCATACATGTAAAACAAGAATAAATTATGGTCAATAACATATATGTCTGTGTATATATGTGTGTGTGTGTGTGTATTCTCTCCCCAATTACACACACACACACACACACACACACACACACACTTTTAAAAGTCAATACTATAAAAACTAGAAAACTCATCACCAAGGGTAGGAAGAGAGGAAAAAAGACAATGATCAAAGTGTGTGAAGTTTTGGCTGTACAGAAATGGTAAGTTTAGTGATCAGATTACATTAGGGTCACCACAGTTAACTGCCTGAACAACAGATTTTTCAATATTCTTACCACAGGGGGAACATATCAGGGCAGGGATAGACATGTCAATCATTTCAGCTGTACCATTTGACAATGTATATAGATCATAATGTCACATTTTATTAACATATATAATTATTAGTTGACAAAATTTTAAAACAGTAAAGACTACCATGAAAGTACAAAAAGATACCTTTAGTAAATAATTCTCAGCTTCTTTCTGAAAAGTGTAAGCTTTTATCAAGCATATGCTACAAGAACAAGCTAACTTTAAACATTTTTAACACCTCAGTATCTTTCAACCCTTAATTCTTTGCCTCTCTTTACAATAAAATCATAATTATTTATAAAGTACATCTCGGAAAAAAGTTAATTTTTTCGTGGGTAATATCTGAAATATTTAAAATGTATTTCTTTAATAACCTCACCTTAAATCACCAAAGTTCACATAATTTACTTTCTATAAATTTCATTTCGTTTCCTCTGAGGAATGGATACAGTCAGCCTCACTGGAATATATTTGGACTACATTTGATTTACTCAGGTATAACTGCATTAGTTACAGTGCTTGCCAACATTTGTCAAGTGATTCCTCCAATAGAAAGAATGATGAATTTCACTTAGGATTCCAGCATTACAGCCTGATTTTAGGACAAGTACATGTGCTCAGCTCCATATATTTGGCAAGGTGATTATATTATATAATATATACAATGTGATCAGCTAGGATTTTTCTATTACTCTTAAGTAATTGTAATCAGGGAAAACAAGTCACTTCAAAATTCATTTATAGTTAAGTGCCTGAAAACATAAATCTGCAGATGGAGAATTATTCTTGAATGTTATTTTACTTGTTGATATCTATACATCAAAAACAACATGAATTATCATTTGCAGTTCATCATAATTAGAACAAATATGAGAAATCCAGAGGAGAATCCAAAATGTGGGATCTTACCGTATCACATAGTCATTTACCATTTCTCTCTGCTTGACGAGAGAAAGGATTAAATTGTTTCTGAATAAGACTGTGAGGAGATAATTATGCAGATTTTAAGAAGATGTTCTATTGTGTCCACAATGTGCTTTATTCAAAGCTTCAGGAAAAAATAAAGTCCTCAAAAGAGACAGAGCAGTAGCTTAGCAGCTAGTGTAACATTCTGAATAAAGTATTATGTTTATCATCAGGGAACATCAAATGAGAAAAATAAATGAAGTAGGAGCAGGTTTGGACACACAAAATAAAAGCATGGTATATTTGCCTGTTTTTTTCCTGACTTGAAATAGAAAAAGACAAAATGAAAATGAAGGCAACAGGAATAGGACATGGAAGTCTTCTGTGATATTATCAGCAATTCTATTTTAGAAGACAGATGAAGAACAGAACAATTTGAAACTAAATATGACATCAATGACTCTTTTTTTTTTTTAAATTAGGGAGCAACAGGAAAATGTGCTATTAAAGACTTTCAATGTTTGAGTTAAAATGGCTCCTGAAAGTCTGTGAAGAGGCCCAAAGCATAAGGAAAGGCAGAAGCAAAATTCTAATTAAGTCACAAAGCAAGGAAATGACAAATATGGTATCTTTCTTAAATTATGTTACGTATTATACCAAACTTTAAGTCTCACTATTAACTTATAAAATAACACATACTGCATAATGAATGAAAAACAGATTGAAAAATCATCAAGAGCTTCTTTTTCTCTGTGATAAGGCAAAGTATCATTAATGAACTCAAGAGTACCTCTTTCAGGCTAGAAACAAGGGAAAACCAGCTAGTGTATTTGTACACACTGCTGCTATTATATAGATATGAAATGATTAAGTTACAGTAAAGACCAGAGAATTTTATCAAGGTAGAAACAAGTAAGAAAGGAAGGGCTTCTGAATCAAAAAGATCTTGGCCAGTTTATTTAAAATGTTGTCATACATTATTGAAAATGTCTATGTGACTAGTTGCTTCTTCTCTACATGCAAATCCTGGAGGCTCCTGCCACTTGGTTTCTTTCAAAATCATTTAAGATAATTTCTAAGGAAGACTTAGAAATTCCCAAGGTCTACAAGGTTAGATCAACTGTTTACCATATGCATTCCTAGCATACATATACACACACACACACACACACACACATATCTATAGATAAATTAAACACTTTAAATAAATAAAACTTTAAACAGCAGAAACTTCTAGTGAAGAGACAAGACACAACAGATTAAAAATCTAAACCAATGTCTACTCTATACCCCTTTGCACTGAGATTAGTATGTCCCCTCTTGAGCCATTCATGTTACATGGCTTCTTTGGGTCGGTGGACTGCATGGTTATCGTTTTTGGCCAATATCCATCCACCTATGAGTGGATGGTTGTCTTTCTGGATCTGGGTTACCTCATTCAGGATGACCTTTTCTAGTTCCACCCATTTGCCTGCAAATTCCATCATGTTATTGTTTTTAATAGCTGAGTAAATGTACCACATTTTCTTTATCCATTCTTCAGTTGATGGACATTTAGTTTGTTTCTAGGTTCTGTTTATTATGAATAAAGCTGCTATGAACATAGCCGAGCATGTGTCCATGTGGTATGGTAGAACATTCTTTGGGTATATGCTCAGGAATGGTATAGCTGGGACTTGAGGTAGACAGACTCTCAATTTTCTGAGAAGCCACCATATTGATTTCCAAAATGGCTTTAAACGTTTGCACTCCCAACAGCAATTGTATTCCTCTTGCTCCATATCCTCTCCAGCATGAGCCGTCAGTTTTGTTTTTGATCTTAGTCATTCCGACATATGTAAGATGGAATCTTAGAGTTGTTTTGATTTGCATTTCCCTGATGGCTAAGTATGTTGAAAATTTCTTTAGGTGTTTCTTGACCATTTACGATTCTTCCATTGAAAATTCTCTGTTTAGATCTGTACCTAATTTTTGAATTGAATTTTGTTGATGTCTCCTTTCTTCATGCTAGAAGGTACTCCGTAAAGTACCAGAAGAGAGAAGTAATCACCCATCTACAAAACCTGTTCTCTACAAAAGAGAGCTGACTACAAGATGTACTAATGCATAGTGGCCCAAATGTTAGGAGAAAGAGCAACAACTTTTTGATTGGATTTGAGATCCACTTCATGAAATGGAAACAAAGAGACCAAGAATCTAAAACTAAACTGGTTATGGTGCTAGGGGAAAACCTATTACCATTATTCTCTGAAAGAAACATAACAATAAAATAACTTGTAGTAGCATCCTGATATACCCATATATCAGCATATCCTTCAACCCTTATCTCAGAATCTTCTTATTGAAGTAGATGGTTAATAAGAGATCCACAACTAGAAAATGCACAGAAAGTGAGGGTTTTGGAACACTCAGTCCTAAATGGGAGGTCTTCATCAAATCCTTCTCTGTAAGGCTAAGGAATCTATTTACAAGAGAAGACAGGGTAGACATCAGAAGTGATGGATGACTCCTAGGAAACAGTGTCTTTCAGACACAACAGGAATGATGTACATATGAACTCACATAGTCTTTGGGAGCACACAGAGACCTGCATATATTCAAGCTAGACAAAAATTCCAGCACTAAGAAGGGGAAGTGAATTCTAAGTCCCACCCCTAACTAAGAAGCTATCTGCAATTAATACCTTCTAGGAAAGGGGAATAAGTTTTCTCCAATAGAGTCTAACTGGGTTGAGCAACCTTACTCAAAGGCAGGCACTATGCCCAAGAGTAGCTGGTCAATACAAAATGGACTTTTTCTTTTTATATTATTTGAGATTTTTTTTTGTCTTATTGGTCAGTTTTTATTATTATTATTTTTTGACTAACCGTGTTTTTTTTTTTTTGTGCTGTTGTTGTTGTTGTTAAAAGGAGAGAAAGAATATGAAGTTGGATGGGCAGGGATGTGGGGTTTATTTGTAAGGAGCCAGGGAAGAGAAAAAACATATGATTTTTTAAAATTAAAATGTATAATGTTTCGTTACACATAGACTCCATAATCCAATGTATTTGTAACGTATCAACAGCATTTGACACTTACTATATACAACAATACTTTGTTGTTCACAGACATAATATTACATGCTTTATAAACATTCAGGAGCTCACAAACTGGGAGAGAATCTTTGCCAACTCTTTATCTGGCGGACAATTAATATCCAGAATATAAAGAACTCAAACCCCAGAGTTGGGCTTTGCACCTAGACAGTGTTTTCAAAAGAAGAAAAAAATGACTAAGAAATATCTCAGAAAATGTTCACTGTCCATAGCAATTAGAGAAATGCAAATCAAAACAGCTTTGAGATTTTGTCTCACTATGGTATGAATAGCAAAGATCAAGGGAACAACTGAAAACATATGAAGAAGGGATGGAGGAAAAAGGAACTCTTGTTCACTGCTGGTGGGATTGGAAAGCGGTGCAGCTGCTGTGCAAATCAATATGTAGATGCCCCAAAAGGCTATAAATAAATCACATGATCCACCAATAACACTTCTTTACATATATCCACAGGATGTTACATGCTACGCTGGAGATATTTGCTTAACCAAGTCTACTGCTGATCTATTCACATTACTTAGAAAATGCAAAAAAACCCTAAATGTCCTTCAACTGACAATAAAAGTGTGGTACATATACACTATGAAATACTATTCAACCGAAAAGAAAAATGAAAGCATGAATTTGCATATAAATGAATGGAACTAGGAAAGATTATATTGAGTGAGGTAACACAGAAAGACAAATGTCACATTTTCCCTCTGTGTATTTCATGAAATATAACAAAGGAAAAAAGAGTCAAATGTGATGATTATGTAAAATGTTTCTACATCTCAGTGATCTAGAAATAAATATCCCATAGGTTAATTGAATTATGTATTGTTTTAGTTTGGATGTAAAGTGTTTGCCAAAGTTCTGTGTATTGAACACTTGCTTCCTAGGCAGTGGTGCTGCTTTTCTATGTTCTAGAAACTTGAACTTGCACCTACCTAAAGGAAGTGAAACAGAGAAGGGAAACCCACTTCACCCTAGGGCACTGGGTAAATGTTAGCACCGAAAAAATATCACTATTAGGATTAATAGCAGGTTCTATTATTTCATGCTGTTATCACTCTTGATGTTCATTTTCTGCAAATAGGCAAAGAAATTGTCTGTGTTAAATTCAACAATGAACACTTAAAGGCTGAAGTTGTGGCTTAGTTCTAGATCACCTGAAATACATGAGGCTGTATGTTCGTTTCCTAGTATGATAAAAAGGGGAGAGGCAAATTTTTAAAGAGATAGGTATATCCATATTCATTGCTTCTACTCATTCTATTGTAAGAAGTACCAGCTAGAACAATCTAGACAAGGTAATAAAAGGTGTCCACATTAGAAAAAAGTGACTGTTTGCAGATGACAGAACTTTCTGTAAAGACCTTTACCTACATTAAATAATACATTGTATTAAATAATACAATGTATAAATTACCAAAACAGTATATTATCTAATATGCATTTCTGTCGTACATATCAGTAAAAAGTATTAACAGGAGAATTTAGAGAGAGAAATAGTCCTGTGCTTACATGTGCCTTTCATGCATGTCATCGTTGAAGAGCATAACTCAATGACCCGAACAGCAAAACTTCCTGGTTCTTCTGCTGGCACTGTCATAATGGAGACCTGAAGACCAGAACAAGTAGCAGAAAAAACTGTTAGGTCTTTTTATTTTTCTATCTGTAGAGTGCTAACTGTACAATTCCCAAATATTCTTTGAGATTTGAAAACATTTTGCTTATAATAATTTCATTTAGGAGTAAAATGTAAATCATGCAACACAGGTCTCACTATCCAATTTCCTCATTATTATTCATGTTTATATTATTCTCATCAACTGAATATTTCAAATCTTTAATACCGATTCCATCCATCAAACATCACATACTAGTCAAAGGAATGCAATTATAATATTACTGTTAAAATATAAGCACTCTCTTCCTTGAAATCAGATTATAATAATAAGTGGTCTAGTATTGATATGTTATATGGGTCATATTTTAAAAGCTTTTCATGACTATCAGATCAACGTTTCTCTATAGAGCTGAAGTTTCAGTATTATTCTTTAGCCAAATCTACAATCTGAGGAAACTATATCCTCTTAAAGGAAATGCTAATGAAAGAGAAAGCTCCATTTTCCCTTTTCCCTGCATGTGCTGTGCTTGCATTCTGACAAGAAATGCAAAAAGGAAGCAACTAGAACACATTTTTAAAAAAAAAAAATTAGGAATTGTCTTGATAGCAATGACTACCCTATTTGCCATCTATTTGGGGGCTTCTGATGTTTCAAAAACAGTTCTCCATGTTCCTCTTAACTCCCTTTGCTGCTATTAAGGATAGAAAATATATTTTAGCATCAAAGAGAGCAAGAAACCAAGATACTGAACACTGTGAAATAATGAAATGATGAGGACTAAAAATATGACCATAATTGAAAATGTTCCTTTAATGACTCTACTAACATGGAAGAATTTCTTTTGGTTCTTGTAATTCTCATAATTTATTACTGAGATACAATCAGTATTGTCCTACTGGAGCACCTCCATCACCTGAACTCTGAGACGCTGACTCTTCAAGTATTTCGGAGATTTTAAATTTCCTCTTTAACAAGAAGTTCCTAACTCTCTAACATCACCAGGGAATATGCGTGAACTGTCCACTTGTTTCTTTCCCTACCCTCTAATCTTCTTAGTTCTACTTGCAATTCAAAATGAAGATCTAAAGAGAGGTGAGAAGAGAGGCAGGGAAAGAACAAGGGAAGAAGAGGCTGACGGAAAAATAAAGGACTATAACTTTGTCTGCCATGTGAAGGAGGGATCTGAGAAGACAGGTGTGAAACAGGGTGACAAGTTAGAAGGCAGAGACTGCAGAAAAGGAAGGAATGGAGACAACTTTTATGAAGAACAGGACAGGACCAAAAGGTTGAGAAACATCAGAGAGAAGGACATCTGTGTAGCTAGAGAAATGTCAGTTCTGTTCTCAGAGGCAGTGAGCATTAGAAGAAAAGCAGAGTGAGGGCAGAAGCTAGTGACTTCAGCTTTAAGTGCCTATCTCTTGGTAGTCACAGTCGAACTTCGGCATGGGGACCTGGAACCCCATGCCTTCAAGAGGCGCCTCCAGCATTTACGTGGAGTTGAGACTATGGACTCACATACATGCCATGGTGGTTTGAATATGCAGGGAGAAGGATAATACAGTTGGATGAAGGGGAAAAGTTTGATATTTAAGAACAGGAGAAAAAGAAAAATGGACTTCAAGGAGGCAGAGAACAACAGTCAGTGTTATGAGGAGGGCACAGGGCTTGGAAGTCAACGGTGTTCAAGAGAAAGAGAGGAAAAAACTTGTCAAAAGCTACCAGGAAAGGCCTAGTGGAAAATAATAGAAAAATGTCCTCTGACCCTAAATATCATGGTTTTTACTGCATTCAGTAACAGTAATTGTGGTAGATGTGTATGGACAGGAGCAAGGTTGCGGTTTAGAAATGATTAGGAGTTCAGGAACTGGAAGCAGCAAGTATAGTGTATAGAAAACACTATTAAAAAGAAGGGAGAGGCTAGGTACTCAGGAGAGATAGAGACAGAGTCAAGAGACTGGGCTGTTTTATTTGTTTTTAATGTTAAACTTTCAGTTACTGTGTCTGTATGTGTGCATGCAAGAGTGATTTTAGGTAATTATTCATGCATAGATCAAAGGTACGTGTGAAGGAGGTTGCCCATGAACAAGGAAGACATAGACCCCTTAATCACCCTTGAGATGGTGTACATATATTGTGAGTGGTTGAGTAGAAATTCGAATTCTTTTGTGCAAGGCAGGTATTTTATTTTACCCAGAGAAACAAGAAGATGAACAGAGTGAGTTAGAAAGTGAAGACTGTTACTATTCATTGGGGTGAATGAAGAAGCAATCAAAAGCAAGTGGAGGGATTTGTACATGAACAGCATCCAGCTGCATGAGGCTGATACCACAACCATGTGGGAAGGCCAATCTGCTTGGTTGTGTAACTTTCTCAAGTAGCACTTGGTGAGGAGAACCCTAAGAGAGACATACATGGATTCCCTGTGGAAGGGGAAACAGGCAGTATATCCTGAGAAGATTGGGAGTGGGTGGGGGAAACAAAGTGGAGGGGATCAGAGGAGTGGGGGAGAACATGAGGGAACAGGATGTTCAAGAAAGGGAAAGGACAGAGAAGGAGAGAAAGCAAAGAGTTGTCTTGATTGAGGGAGCCATTAACGGGCTAGAGAGAAACATGGCACTAGGGAAATTCCTAGGAATCCATAAGGATGACCTGAGCTAAGACTGGAAGCAACATTGGAGAGGATGCCTAAACTGGTTTTCCCCTGTTATCAGATTGATCACTACCTTAATTGTTATCATAGAACCTTCATCCAGCAACTGATGGAAGCAGATACAAAGATCTGCAGCGAAGCACTGGGCCGAGCTACCTGAGACCAGTCCAATAGAGGGAGAGGTGACAGTATGAGCAAAGGGTTCAAGACCATGATGGGGATACCCACAGAAATAGCTGACCTGAGTTAGTGGGAGCTCACTGACTCAAGACTGATTAGGGGGGAAACCTACATAGGACCAAACTAGGCCCACTGAATGTGGGGGACAGTTGTGAGGCTTGGGCAGTTTGTGGCACCAACGGCAGTGGGACCAGGATTTATCCCTAGTGCGTTAAACTGGCATCTAGAACATTCTCTGGGGGATGCCTTGCTCAGCCTAGATATTGCGGGGGAGGGCCTTGGTCCTGCCTCAAAGTGATATGCCAGACTTTGTTGACTCCCCATGGGAAGCCTTATCCTTTCTGAGGAGTGGATGGGGGGTGGGGGATGTGGTAGGATGGGAGGAGGGGAGAAAGTGGGAATAGGGACAGCTATGTAGAATGAGAAAAGACTGCATTAAAAAATTTACATTAAAAAAAGAGAGAGAAATAGATACAATTAATAGCCAGAAACAGGAAAGAGATTTTCCTTTATGGTCCTGTGGAAAGCCCTGAAGGAAGAGGGCAGAAGAGAAATGATAAAGGTCTGAAGAAATAGAAGGGTAATTCTATGAACTGACAGAACGAGAAGAAATGATTAAAACAGATAGAAGGACCGACTGGGGCATATTCATGATCATGTAAGTCTATAATCTTCAGATTTGACTGGACCATTGACACTGCTCAAGAAAATGCATACAGAACAGGGAATGCCATAAAGTGATTATCATACATCTTTCTTTCAGGTCTGACTTGTTTGTAAGTCTCATACTCGGGAGAAGACTTCGCTTTGTAATTTAAAGAATGGAACATCAACTCCCAAACTTACAAAAAAATAGTTCCATTTTCACCTTCTGATTTTAATATGCCTCACATTTCTAAGGGCAATGCTTAGTCTGGTTCTCTCTGACTTTTGGATGGACTTCAACTTATCAGTTACATTCTTTCTTGCCTGGGTATCTCAACTCCTCTGCTGACTCCATTCAAATAGCTAAAATCCTTAAGAACCTTTGAAAAGAGCCCTCCTCTTCCATATCCCTCTTCAGGGGCCAATTCCCATTTTATACTTTCCAGTTCAGCTTCTTCAAAGAACTGCCTCTATCTGCTCTCTTCATGGTTCTGCCTCTCTGCCACTCTCCAATGAATTCACTAAGCTTACAGTTGGTTTAATGGGAAATCCAGACACATCAGTCAACAATGCCAGACCAATGTGATGAGTGAAACATTAATTGCTATATAATTTCCTTAAACTATACCATGCCAATCCTTGTTGCACTGAACTGCACTTCCTATTTGTCTGTTTCTGTGCCCCTAGGCTATGTGGTATTTGAAAGCAGACATGCTATCACAGTTATCAATCTCTTCTAGGAGGCCAGTACACTCTGACTGCTGAGGAAAAGGCACTTGTTTGGCAACTATTAAATGAAAGTTCAGTTTTAGAGATTTTAATATACAGTATAGGGGCTAAGGTTACTAATACTATATTATGAACTGAAAACCAACTAAGAATGGATTTTCACTATTCTTCCTGTAAAAATTTTCTGTAAAGATAGACGTGTTAATTAGTTTGATTGTAGTAATAAGATCACCATGTACATATATTTCTTTTTAACAAACATACCTTTTATTCTAAAAAAAAAAAAAAAAGGACTGAATCACCTGTTGATCTGACTCCGTTTTTAGTACAGATCCATCTGTTATCAGGACTGCCCTGGATATCTGCCTGCAATGCACAAAAGAGGAAAGCTGTGATTCGGATTCTATGGGTAAGTTTCATTTATTGTTATGTAACCAGCAGAAGGCATGCTTCAAAGATTTAAGTAAGAATAAAAGTGTCAAAACCCAGTCAAGTTCTGCTTTAATCTTTTCTTGGCTCAAGAAAGAAGGATGCATGACCTACAGACAAACTGCAGCTGACGCAAAGGAGAAGCAACTTAGCTAGGCTCCCCTCAAAACAGAACCAAGTAGGGAAGAAGGGTAAGAAATCAAGTTATACCTTTGGTTCGCTATACCTCTGCATGCTACTTGAAAACAGAATAACGAGAAGAGTCAACATAACTACACAGCCAGAAATGCTTCCTTCTTTCGTGCAGTGGGTGGAGGGCACCTTACCTGTACTGTACACGGGAACATGTGTTCTCAGAAAGGTAACTGTCTTCAATAACGAAATGTTTAGAAATTATTCTTTGACCAAATTGATCTATCATTGCTTTACATCTATAAAGAAGATAAGCATAGAAGAAAAGATTATATTAATGATTAAGCAACTGACAAAATGAAATCATGAACTGATGATTTTGAATTTGAAACCTTGTGAACCTTTAAAAAATTGCCAACTACTCTGCATTTTCTGACAATGAACTAGAGATATATTCTGGCTGTTATTCTCACATCTCTTAAGCTACAAATGCACGTAAACTGTTTCTTAAATATTTATTTTGATTGTCATTAGTCTGTAAGTGTGAGGCCAGCAAAGCATTATTGCAAAATTTCAAGCTTTCCTCACATTTAGAAACATAGAAGTCATTCCTTTGTTTAGAAAAAAAAAATCAGCTTTCTTTTTTTTTCCATCTTTAACAGTTCTAAGAGGGAAAGGAAAGCTGATTAAATATCTTGTATCATTCACAGCCTGCAAAGGCCACTGAAGGCTTTTTTATTTTTCTGTTAAGTGTTGCTTTCTCTTTTGTTCAAGAATAGCTATCTGGTCACGTGTTTGATAATGTTTTAAACAGAAAAAAAGGATAGAGTCTCTTTTAATATCTGTTTCCACTTTACTTCAAAGGATAATCATGGAAAGATTTCTTTCAAGTGCTGTTTCCAAATAAGGAAAACACTTATGCACGGACATTATCAGGTCTCTGTCATCTGATATGTGTTGGGACAATGAATCATATAGAACCCTCCATTGACCTTCTTTCAATGTGTCTAGATAAAAGGATGAAAATTGGAATCCATCTCCTTGCAGTGCCACAAGTTATAAATGTACTTTATAGGGCTCATTATCCAAACTAATGGACTAAGAGCGACATCCTTGAAACGGACTTACCAGCACTGACAAAGCCACTATGCAATATTTCAGGAACTATATGCAAATGACTATATGTTTGCTATATCTTTTTATTATGGAAATATCAATTTGCTTTTGTCACAGCTTCTTTTGGTACAAGAATTTTTTTATTAGAAATATACTTATATGCTGGTACTCACAATAAGCAAATGATTTCACACTTATATTTAAAACATTCTGCTATAAATTAAAGTATCCTCCATTGCTCTAAACAAGTCAAATAAAGGATTGCTTACAGGTATATATAAAAATAAGGTGACCAGCATCCAAGACCAATGCAAAAAGGAAATAAGTTTGTATTCTGCTGATATTCTGCTGATATGATAATATACATATTATATTATGTATAGTGATGTTACGTAATACTTATAAATAATTAAGCATATTTTAACATAAATCTGTTGTATGAATATTTAAATGACTTCCAAATCTTGCCTATACTTCAATTCTCTTTCATTTCCTTAAACTAAGAGCTCACATTATGTGTAAAATATTTCATTAAATTAGTACAAAAGACTTACTTACACCAAATACTGGCCAAGGTAACTTTTAAAAAGTAGGAAGATAAGTTTGTTTTTTAACCTCCTGCTTTGAAGCATTCATAAAAAATTTAAAGATCAAAGTACTTGAAGGAATGGAGAAGAGACATCTGCTGAATTGTCATGATATAATGATTATAATTGTCCTATAACCACTGGCAAACATGCTTCACTTTTAACTAAGAAGCTACAGAAATTGAAGAAGGAATAATACAGGCAGCCAAATAAAAGGGAGTATAAAGTGCTATGTAAACTCAACTAAGGAGTGCTTAAGAATGGGACATAACTGTAATTATATTTAAAAGGGCGATGGGGAACATGATGTCCATACTGAAATGGCTAGGATGAATTTTACTGACATCTGCAATTTACTGTGGAATGCAGAAAAGACGAATCAATAGATGGCCCAAGAGGTGACTAACTGAAGATGAGTGAATAAACAAGTATACTGCAATGTTCACCGCAGAAACTGAAAGCAAGACAGAAGAGGTGGTCACTTCAAATTCAATGTTGTTAAAGGATTTGAAACCCTTTATCATAAAATGTTGGAACGAAACTGAGAAAAAAAGTGCTTTCCATATAAATCTGCAACCTCAGTGCCTTTTCAAAGGACCCCTATTATCAAACAAATGAACAAACAAACAAATGAGCAATCCCAAAAATAAGCCTAGCCCTCAAGATTACGAAGTCTTTCCTCTTTTGTTGGCCTCCAAAGACTAATAAGGGATCCTTTGGTGACTGGCAGACACTCTTTTCAGGCGTTACAATGTTAGAAAGAATTAATGCAAATAACCCAGAGAGGAAATAACGTGATATGGAAACAAGTAAGCTCAACTCTGCAGGAAGGATAAGATGCCAATTAATGTGCCTGTTTATGCAGAAGCTTCTGATGAAACAGTGATTTCCAAAGGAGGAGGAGGAGCAGGAGAAGGAAACAAATCAGAATCACACCTGGGGGACTTTTTCAAATAATAAGTACCCCTGGAGATTCTGATAAGCTTCCAAGTCCCAAGAAAGAATCAAAGCGAAGCCTCTGCTACTGCTGCATCTTTATGTTGCACTTAAGTGAGAAATGTCAAGCGCTACAGATAAGAGAGAAATTACCCACATCTGTACAGAGTGAGGAGACTAGTAAATATGCCCAGTCTTAGTCTGGTAGATGGTAACAACATGACTCACTTGTTAGTCTCATTCTTACTCTGAAGTATTGAGTCAATAGCCCTATGCAAAGCTGTGCAAACCAAGACGAGTTAAGCAAGTGCTAAGATTTGCTTTCCCTCAGATACTTGACTTATTGCCATATATGCAGCCTAATTGGGAAAACAATCAAGAGTGGATATTGATTTGGGACCTATTCTTAATCTTTATATTATAAAGATTAATATAAAAATTAGATGACATTCGCTTAATGGAAAACAGCAAAATGAAACAGTGCTGCCAGACACATTAAAATACCCTCCTGCCTACTCCTCCCACATAAACCTAAGGAAGCCATTAAAGATTAACAGCATTTCGGACTTAGCAGAGGGCCTTGCTGAGCCTCATAAATAGTAAATTGAGAAGGAACATGATAGGAGTTCCTAGTTACAGGGACACAATGACCAAGCCGATCATAAGAATCACTGAAGCTAGACAGAACATTTCTTGGGCAAGGCTTTCTAAATCAACAAACCACAACTCTTATTCAGTTCTTGGTTCAATGATACAAGAAGAAAAGTAGCAAAATGACAATAAGGGAGAAAAAAACACAGCACGTTTAAAATGAAACATCTGGAACTCAATGAAGAAGAGAAAATAATAGTACTAATAAATAGGCAACCCCTTTGATCTTCAGAATAAAAAGCCCAGGCAATAACACAGTATAGAAATCAGAAATGAAATAATAAAAAAGGAAAATATTAGTTAAGGAAATGATAAGATTCCTAATCATTGAAGGAAACAAATCTTCCTATTGGACAGATCTTTTGAGTTCTCTTAAAGGCCAATTCCAATTTTACATCCTTCAGAGAACTGTTCCAAAATGTTTCACAATGATATTTCCGGGGTAAACATCTACTACAGTCATTTCAACTCATTAACAGGATTGGGATTTTAGTTGTTGCTCTGACCTTTTCATAAGATGTGTATCGATCTTTCTAATTATGTACTAATTTCTTTTCTTGACAGAGGCTACTTATTCTCTTAAGAATATGTAATTGGCAAATAAAAACTAAATATATCTAAGGAATGCAACGTGACAATTTGACATATGCATACACTGTGTAATGAATAAAAGAATCAAATTAACACATCCAATTACCACCCACAATTGCCATTGGGGAGTAAAGATGCTTAAAATCTGCTCTTATCAAATTTCAAGTACACAATGAAGTTATTATTACCAACTTCCCTTTTACATCCAGCATGGCATGCTCCAAATTGGCTTTAACATAGATCCACATCTACTTTCCTTCCTTGTAATCTCTCTATCAAACAAGGCTATGACCTACACTTATAACTTTCCCACCCAAATCTCTTCATATCTAATCTACTACTATATTAGATTCCACCTTAAAATATTTCTTATAATTAGCCTCTTCTCTCCCACATCACTGACACTGCCTTGGGCTCCTGTAGCATTTAAGAAGGCAGTGGACTGCTATGAAGCTGATACCTCACTTATTCAACATAAAAATATGGCAATTGGCTGTGCCCGTACTGTTCCAGAAGGTAATAGTGAAGATGCAGACACAGGCAATTTTAAAATAATAGTTCTGCTCAGCCATAAAAGGTAAGGAATGAAGCCAGGAAGTGGTGGTACATGCCTTTAATCCCAGTACTGCGGAAGCAGAGGCAGGCAAATTTCTGTATGTTTGAGCCAGCCTGGTCTACAAAGTGAATTCCAGGACAGCCAAGAGTATACAGAAAAGTGCTGTCTGAAAACAAAACAAAACAACCCCCCCCCAAAAAAAAAGGTGAGGAAAGGGCATTACAGAGTACTAAGGGAGGTATCTACTCAGCTTTGAATGGAAGGGCAGAGTATCAGGGAATGTAGTTTAGGGAAACTGATTTACAATGTTTATACAGGAACAGAGTTAAGCTGACAAGTACAAGAAGGTCTCAGGCAAGAAACTTATAATCATGTCAGTGTTACCTGTCAAGAAGGTGGGAAACAAAGAAGAAAAAAGAAATGAGCGTTAGGCATTGGTCAGATATCTCCTATAAGGCTTTATGTTTATCCAGAGATGACCAAAACTCAGAGGCTCTTTACATTTCCTCTTCACAGAGCAGAGAGCAAGATCTGTACACCAAAAATGCTTAAGATACCTGGCTACATTAATTGTTTTATAATGTCTTCCAGTGGACTTTAAACTGTGTAGAAACAAAAATCCTGACTGCATTGTTCTTGTCTGTATTCCCAGTGGCCAGTACATCAAAAACAACTAATATTTTCATGAATGGAGGAATGGCTAGATGATGGAAGTATTCTGTGCTTATGAACACTAAAAGTAAGCAACTGTGATTCTGGAGACAAAGTATCTTTTCATTACATCCCTTCTTCCTAATCACTGCCAAAAATTATTTACCCTATTGAAAAATATAGCTAATAAGCCACAGTTTTTTGGCAAAGGGTAGAATACAACAGGCCTTCTTTCTTTAGGGCATGAAGAGGTTTCCAATTATGTATGTTACTAATATATAATGAACTACTTGAATGTGTAATCAATGGTTTTATGAGGTTTATCTGCTCTGCCAATATTACAAGAACCCTACAAGATATGGTTTGTCGGCCACTCTATTTTTTTTTTATAATAACACTAGGGCATAGAGGAGTTAAACATCCTGCTTAATTTCACACAGCTTGGAAATAGCAATGTCAGAACTCAAATACAGTTTATGTGACATTGAAGGCTGCACTGTTCCCTTAAGTCCCAATACACAGACACAGGGTCTATATTTTATTTCCTTTTTTATCACATCACAACATAGCAACTAGCAAGAGAGTTAGTAAAGAGCAAGCATCTAGAATATAATTGTTACTATTTTACAGAAGGGACACCCAACAATCAGAACTTCAGTAATGGCACAAATGATGGAATCTTATGTTCAGCCTAACAAACTATTATTAACATCCAAATCAGGGAAGTTAAACAGAAAAAAATATGTCTAATATCCTAACAGTAAACTTAGTAAGCCAAACAGCTGAAGTATACATAGAAGATGAACACATAGACTATTTTATAGACCACTAGTCCAAAGTCATAGCTACCAAACTCAAATGTTTAATACTGTACCGCTAAGGAGCCAAACTCAATTTATCTGAATTGTACCCAGTCAGCAGAACTAGAAAGGAAAAGAAAGCTGCTCAAGAAAAGCATTCAGGGCCTGGCAGTGGTGGCTCACGCCTTTAAATCCCAGCAGAGACAGGCGATTTCTGTGAGTTCAAGGCCAGCCTGGTCTACAAGAGCTAGTTCCAGGACAGGAACCAAAAAGCTACGGAGAAACCCTGTCTCAAAAAATCAAAAAATGCACAACACAGGCACAACAAATGAAACAAATATGAAAAAAAAATCAAGCTCTAGGAAAAAATAGGAATGAAGTTGGTTACATATTTCATATATTATAATATCATGTGCCTCTCAAAGTTTATTTCCTACATTAATGTGTAAACATGATATCAGCCTCAATGCTGTGGTCATTTATATTCATGTTTCTGTCAACTTTTTTAAACAGAAGGTGAGAAACAAAGCACACACACAAAGCTAAAGTCAGTCTAAGCCTCACTAACTTATTAGATGGTTACTGAAGATAATGAGTGATAGACATGCCTTATTTATAAAGATATTATAGTGAGATCTTGCATTTCCTACAGAGAATTTATCAAGTAACTGTAAAAGGCGACCAGACTCGCGGAATAGCATAGAGGTCTGACTTAGTGCTGAGATTTCAGGACTCTGAGCCTAGGCAAGTTGTAATTACACTAAGTGGGAGAAGCAATGTCAAGTGTGCCACCTAGTAAGAGAGGCAAACTAAAAGAATACAAATGCAAATAATTTTCTAAGTCACCATAGAGTCCTTAAAAAGAAATGATGATTGAATATATAAGATTAGGATTTGAAACAAAATTATCCTGTACTTTTAGATCTTCACAATGTATCTCCTACTACTGACATTTCTCTAAAATAGTACAGCTTAAATGAGAACAGTGGTTGGGAAAGATACATTAGCCTAAAACCAACTTGAACTTAAATTAGCTTTTGATAATTACATAAACCTCGTCACTGTTATCAGATGTATAAATTTCCAATTTTAAAATACTACATGCTTTTATTTTTATATGTTTTTTAAGAAAGAACTTTAAAGATCACTTAAATGACTCATATGGTAAGGTAACAGGAGTCACAGCACTTCAAGCCAAGATTAAAAACTATACTATTATTATGGGATAAACTGTTAAAGCTTGGAAGAAACAAACGGTTCAGTAAGAGAATTACAGGCCGTATCTTTACAAAAGTTAGAAAAGAAAACAAAACAAGATAGAGCAGGGCAGTGATGGCAAGTCTTTAATCCCAACACTTGGAAGGCAGAGGCAGGCAGATCTCTTTGAGTTCAAGGCCAACCTGGTCTACAGAGCAAATTCAAGGACAGCCAGGGCTACACAAAGAAACCACGTCTCAAAAAACCAAAATCAACAAAGCAACCAAGCAACCAACACCCATAATAGATAAGAAAACTATGTTCATTGTTAAACTGGACCTTAGCAATATTAACACAGCCCAAAACAGACACTGTACCATTGGTTTATAAATTAGATATAAAATGTGCAAATTGTTTATAATGTGACTACTGGCCCACATTTAAGCACATGGAATATTTTAAGATCATTTATTTTTAAATGTTAAGGAAGAGCCAGCTAAGTACATTCCAATATCATTCAACATAATCAAAGCATCGGGTCAAATCTGGCAGAAGACTCAATGGTTATTGCTGAATCCTTCTAAACTATCTTACAGATAAAAGAATTGGCCCAAAACAGAACCAGCTGCCATTCACATCATTAACACGATTCAAAAGCAGAATTAACAGACCTTTGCATATCTTAGGTGTTGCTAATCAATATGGAGCTCCAGGACAGTATGATAATACAAAAGATTTTAAACTAGAAGTAAGCTGCCTACTACCTTAAGTTCATAGTGTCAGTTTATCTGGCCAAATTCATCTATCACAGCCTTATAATAAATTAAGATCTAGGATCAACAAACTCAGCACAGAACACAGTACTCTTGCCTAAATCTTTAAATTTAGCTTACAGAGATGATCACTGTTTCTTGGTGTCATCTAAGAACAATTTATAATTAATTATATTAGGTGACAAACACCCGTCATCCTGAGGTACACAGTAAGAACCTGTCTCAAAACATCAAAGAAACCAACACAACAGAAACTCTATTTTGACAGGACTCTACAAGAATATTTACTCAATTCAATTTTCTTTGTCACTTTATACTTTTAAAATTACTAGTACAGAGGTTCTTATGGTTTCTAAGACCTTTATTCTTCACCTATCTGTTCCAATTAGAAGCTGGATAAGTTCATAAAAATAGATTCTTTATTCAGAATATTTCATAAAAAATGTAAATCAGATGTAAGGTAAATGTAGCCTTTATTTCAACAAATGCTATTACTGTACTAGCATACCCTTTTCAAGAAAGAAAGAGAGAAACAAGGAAAGGAAGGGAGGGAGGGAGGGAGGGAGGGAGGGAGGGAGGGAGGGAGGGAGGGAGAGAGAGGGAGAGAGAGGGAGAGAGAGGGAGAGAGAGAGAGAGAGAGAGAGAGAGAGAGAGAGAGAGAGAGAGAGAAAAGTCACCAAGAAATATGAGCCATGTAAATTTTTTATGTGACTGAGACCAACATGTGGTACTGGAATGGTACCCAAAGCGTATAAAAATGATCGAAGCAAATAAACACCAAACAAGTAATTCATTATCTGCTTTCTGTCACAGGAAAGCATTCATGTTTCAAAATGACTGTAAAAGGAAAAACAAACTGGGAGACATACAGACAACCCCTCCTTTACGAACTTACAGGACAATCACTCATATGAACTTCATAAGCCAAAATCTGAGTATCCTAATCCTTTAGAAATAGTCTTTTAGGCCGGGCGGTGGTGGCGCACGCCTTTAATCCCAGCACTCGGGAGGCAGAGGCAGGCGGATCTCTGTGAGTTCGAGACCAGCCTGGTCTACAAGAGCTAGTTCCAGGACAGGCTCCAAAACCACAGAGAAACCCTGTCTCGAAAAACCAAAAAAAAAAAAAAAAAAAAAAAAAAAAGAAAAAAGAAAAAAGAAATAGTCTTTTATATATTATCACTTCTTTCACTTTCACTTACATAATATGATTCTGTTCTGTTGCTAAAGATACTTTATAAGAATCTTAAATCACATGTCAATTTTTACACTATAGAACCGCAAATTTACTAGGTATTATTTATTTCTAGCACTAAATCTTAACTAAAATAACTACTTATAACACTGTAACTCACCTATGAGAAATTAATGGCCAAAATTTATTCTATTTGGACTATACCCAATTACTGCACAGAGAAACAAATTGTTTAAGAATCTAGTTACAAATATTATGGCACTTGATAATTTCAACAACACTATTTTTAATACACTCCTAAAATAGTCATCTATGAAACACAGTCAATAGATACTTGGGAACATCTAAAAAAGAAGAGAAACAGCAGTTTAAAATAGCTCTTAAAACTTTATCCAGTTGACCTATTTTTGTTTCAAGGTAAGACTTATAAATTGTATGATTGTGTTTTACTGAACTTAATTCAGACAAAAGTGTATACTAGTAATCAATAATAAACCCTAGAGAAAATAATTAAAATACAAAATAGAGGTAAATAGATGTTACTCAGCTAGTGTAAGAAAGCGGGTAAATTCGTCCTTTAATCCTTTACCAGCTTGTAGGCCTGATTCTGTTGTAAAAGAATTTATCTTCAGATAACAGGGCATAGTTTATGACAACAATCTACCTAAAAACTCATTAAAGTCTTTTCTCTTGAAGTGACATGCATTATCAGCAGAGATTAATCTGATGAGTCTTTAGGTGAGCTCCATTTTTAAAAATGCAATAACAGAGGGCTTTGTTGTCATCTGATGAAAATCAATTAGAGGAGGTAAGGCCACAAGGAAAACTAACATCACTCATCACCTACCCCAGGCAGCTGAAATGATTTGTCTTCCAAGCTTGAATGATCAGGAGCTACAGTCATATTGCAGGGAAATTAATTTAGTTTCTATATTCTGAACTCACTTTCCTTGTTCTGGAAGACCTAAACACAAATTACTTTTAATCAAGGTTGATATGTTATTAATACCAAGGAGGATCATTCAAGGATCACTTTTTAAAACGCAACTTCTGTTTTTCACCCATGTCTGGTGTACACATATAGGAAGGTTATGTATGGTATTCTTACTTTCTGGATTCTTTGTCCACTACAAGGCACTGTACAGAATGGCGAAGACAATAGATTCCACCAAACACAGCACACATTCTAGAAAAAGAATAGAAAAATGAGAATTAAGATAACTGAATTGAAAATTAAGGGAACAACATTTAGTTATCTTATACATAGCAACTGGGATTATAAAAAAGAAATCCAATAATATACATTTTTCACTACTCATTTAAAAATTTCTCAGACATAATATTAACAATTTCTGTATGCAACAAAGTGATCATGATTAATAATATAATATTGATCTAAAATTATGATCTGGCCAAAAGTGTCGCTAAGCAAGAGTTAAATTTCCCCCTAAAGTCAGCTCCTGCAGTTTTTAAGGTACATATAAGCATAAATACCCTCCAGAGGTGATGTAAGATGAACCACAACTACAACAAAAACAACAACAGAGAAGGGTAATGAAAGATGGAACAAAGTGACTTCAGGGAACTTCTGAAGAAATCACTTACCATAGAGGTAAGCAAAATCTCCAGAAGCCAAGACAATAACTAGGCACTGAAAACATAGACCATGGCATGAGTTAACATGCAGCAGAAGCTGGAAGGAGTTTGCTGTGCCATCCAGCTAGGCACTAGTGATTCAACACCCACATACGGAGAACAAGCCTGAAGACCTAAACAGAAAAGGAAATCATCTTTCATGATATTTCATTATTTAAGGGAATGAAATAAAATGATGTAGAAAAGAAACACACTCATTAGTAGAGTTGCAGGGGTGAGTGGATGGGTGTGTAGGTAAGCAGAATGCTGATTTGTCTTGAAGCTTGAGTAGACGAAACAGACTTCTCTACTCATAACCAAGGTTTCCCCCTCTCTAACATTGGAAATTTGAAAAGATTACACCATTAAATGATGCAAAACACCTCTTACCAAGGAAATATCAAGAAAAGTGGCTCTAGGTAAATGATAACCCTGGACTTCAACTAGGGCCGTATGAGACTTCCATAGGTTAGAATCTCACAATGATGATTTTAAAACTTGAAATTATCCAGTACAAAAAGAAACACATCAAGCCGCAAGTGAGAATTAGCAGGCACAAATTAACAGCAGGCTTAAACCCATAACACCTTCCTTATTCACATAGAAATATTACGTAGAGGTTATAGGTATGCATAAAAAGGATTAAACAAAACTGTGAAAGAGAACAATGGAATATCAGAAAGGTGACTACGGTAGGCTGATCTGTCTACCAGCAGATGTCCACACCCTAATCTCAGAGATATATAGACATGGTACACTGCCGTCGTGAAGGACTTTACAAGTACAATGCATTAAGGTTCCTGCCATCAGATTATCCTGGTGAGCACAACACAATTAGAGTGTTCTTCAAAGAAGCAGGAAGGTTAAAGTCAGATATAAAGATCTGCAGATGAGCACGGGGGTCAGAGGGAAGCTGTTTGTATGAGGTGGCCCCATGCCAAAGAATGCAGGTGGCCTTTTTAAACTAGAAAAGGAAAGGAACAGAGCCTTCCTTCGTGCCCTAAGAAGGAATGCAGTCCTGCTGGTCGCTTTCAGACTGCTGACCTCCAGGAATGCAAGATAATAAAATTGTGTTGTTTTATCCTACTGAGTCAGTTAGTGCAGAAATAGGAAATTAAGAGAAAGATATATGTATACATAGAAATGTTTATAAAAAGAAGCAGCAATATGAACCAAGGTAAAGAATGGGTCATGACCAAGAGATTTGAGGACAGCAAGTTACATTTATCAGAAGAACGATCTCTGATTCGTACTGTATTCAAAATAATTTTCAGGAAGAGAACAGGCATAAGTTGGAAAAGAAAGCTAAAAGAGAACACAGGAAGATATGGAGTCAGGAAAGATATTTCTCAACAAAACACAAAACTCATCATTAAACTGAGAAAATAGAATAAATTTAAACATTTAAACATGTTGACAAAGTTGTTTTTTTTTTTTTTTTTTTTAAAAGGCAAGCCACAGATACAAAAAGAGATGTACAAATACATTAGTAGTTACTAAGTCTTGGATAACACTTTGTTACAGTAATCTCAAAATGCATACATTTTTTAGAGCAGCAATACCTATTGCCATGTAGATATTTTAGGTAATCCCTGTTTTATGTATGGAAGAAGATGTAGGCAACTTTTTCTTTCTTCCTGTACACATTTTAGGCATTGCGGTTAAGGAAGAATTTTGACTGCCTGAGTTCATATGCCAACTATGCCACATACTAGCTGTGTGACCATGGAAACAGGATAATCAGCTCCACTCTATCTAATTTCCCTCAGCAGCTTTATTCACATAGGGTTCTTTTGAAGAAAAAACAAAATAATATTGTAAAAAAGTTATAAAATATACAATATACAGAATTACAAATATATCATATGTTCATTTTAAAATAGTCTTTTTATATACCAACATGCAATCAAAAATATCTAGAGCAGAATTAAAAAATAAATGGGCATTTATATACACAACAAAGAAGTTTCATTTAACCAAAGAAGATCTAAGATCTAGCCATTGTCCTGAGCTTCTGGGAGGTGATCTCTATGTTCTCTAAATGTCATGCCTGAAAGGAGTGTTGTTGTTTGCCCAGAGACACTGGTTCAACATACAGCTTTAAGAAATCAATTTAGGGTAAAGGCGGGGTGAATCAGATAGTTTTAGGATGGGGGTGGCCAGATCAACAGTTTGAGTAGGGACAAGAGCTTTGGCCATTTGACAAATAATCAACTAAACTCCAGGACTGGGCACTGACCTCAGCACGGCTGTCACTCTTAGAAGGCATAATCATCATGCTTAACTTAGGAAAAAGTTGCCCAAAAAGAATGCATAGCCTTCAGAAAGCTCACTCCCAGAAACTGACTTTATTTTATACATCTTAGCCATATATCTTGCCTCTTCTGTTCTTGGTGCCACACTGTAGATGATATATTCACTTTTTTCCAAGCTTTTCCAGCTGTCCTTAAATTTAACCTTCTCTAGGAAAGTCACAATACAACTATGTACTGGATGACAGAAACAGATCTGTATTAATAACTGCACCAGGGGTTCAGAATAACTTAGCATAAATTATAGAACACTAGTCATCATTTAAGCCTTAAAAAATAAAGCCTTTCAAAACATTGGGGGTCAATTTGTATGCTTCCATCACAAGCTAGACTACAGATCTACAGTTCACATGTTTGCACAAGGGCTCTAACCATCAGGCCCAACCAAGCTCATAAATTCATCTTATCACAGTGATACCAAGAGTACTAGGAATGGAAAGCATCCTGGTTTCTGAACTAGTCTTAAAATCTAATTTCAAGAACGCTCTAAATAGTCAAAACACTATGACTATGGTGCCAGATCTAATTAATAAAATTATTTTAATGATCTTTTAAAATCAATTATATAGAAAAAACTCCATTGACTATCCAATTTTCTCTGATTCATCTTCTCTCTCTGCCTCTTGCTCAGCAATGTAGATGACAAACCCATTTCTGATTTCTGGTTTGAGTAACCCTTGTGTGAATCTTTTTTTTCTTCCATTTTTCTACCTCAGACTGAAGATCCAAATTTCATAATACATAGACAAAAAGAAATCTAGTCTAAACAATGACAAGAATATGCTTGTCTCTTTAATTGGTGATGTCCAGTAGTATTATATGGGTATTTGTGAATGCAGAAACAAGAATAATCTGAACTATACGAAAATCAAATTCCCTTGTAGATAAGCACCACATTTATTATCTGCTTATCTGTTGTTATCTAAGTCTATCTTATTTATTGCCTATTGTGGGTAGTGCAACAAAAGCATGAATATATAGTTATTTCTGTGATATTTTAGCTCAAGAGTCTTTCAAGTAATGCCCAAGAATGGTAGAGTTGTGTGATAGTTCTATTATCAGGTTGTAAATTGTCTTTTAAATTTTGTTGAGAATTTCATACATGAACACTGTATTAACATCAACTCCCGCCTCTGACTCCTCCCTTATCTCCCACCCTCCAAGCCCCTCCCAAATTTATTATCTCTTCTTTATTACTGTGATGTGTGTATTCTAATTTACGATTTTTTCTCTATTGTTACATGCATGCATGCACACACACTGCCTACTGAGACTATTTAGTGTTACTTGTATGCATAGGAGTTCACAGATGACTACTTTGTATTGGTTAGCCAATTAGGGGGCTTATCCTATGGCAAACTGGTCGTCTCTTTCTCAGAAGACAGTAATTACTATATGGTCTCTCTTATTTTCAGTTTCTAAGGAACCTCCATATTGACTTCCACAGTCCCTGAATGTTTACATTCCCACCAGCAATGCATATTGATACTTCTTTCCTACATCCTCCCAGGCATTGTTTGTTATTTGTTTTCTTAATGACGGCAGGAAAATGGGTGGTGCTTGAGATCATTTTGTTAAGTGAAGTTAGCCAGATGCAGAAAGACAAATATCACATATTTTTTCTTGGGCAAAGAACATAAACTTAACATTGTGCATGCATGTGCAGAACATAAAAATAAAGGGGGGCTCTGAGAGCAGAGGAAGAGCTATCAATGTTGGGAAGGAAAAGACAGGGTCAGGGAATCTATGTTACATGAAAGCAGAAGGGGAACTATAGGGGAGAGGAAGTGGAGCAGCAACAGAGAGCAGGAAGGAAGGCAGTGGGAGAGAGAGGTAAATAAGTATACAACATACAATGTTATATTTTTCTTAAAATGCCATAACAAGCCATTACTTTGTATGCAAACTTTAAATTCCCCATAAAAACAAATTCAATAAAAAATTAAAGTGAATGACTACAACCACCATCTTCTGACCTATACACTGACTCCTAGGTCTCTTTCACTATTCCAAATATTGTGCAGCAAGATCACTGTCTTATAAATTCCTAAATGTCAACTGTAAACTGAAAAGCAGATAGCTAGTGAAGGGGGAACTTACTATGCTGACTCCCCTATCATTTAGAAAAATATTTCATGATTTAAAAACAAAACAAAAAAACTAAACACTGTTTCTTGGTAAGCCTACTATAAAAATCTCACCATGCAAGTAAGAGCTCATTTAAACCACCCTCTTCCTTCCTTCCTGTGTTTAAACCAGATCTGTATGCATGACTAAACATTATCCCCAACCCCATGGTGAGAGAACATTTATTTTTTTAAAGCAGTCTTTGATATAAAATGTTATCAAAGGCTTTTTGAAAACTCGAATGTTCACCGGCTTCCCCTTGTTCACACCATATTTACCCTTGTCAAAGAACTTTTAGAATGTTAAGGTATAATTCTCTCACAAAACCCACGTTCTTTCCTCCTGTGGATTCTATATTCAAGAACTTCAACTTTCTGCTATTTATTACAAAATTAACTCTCATGCTCAATTAATAGTTTGCCTTACTGCTTTGTCACTCCTGGGCAATTTCTTGAAACTATATACCCTGTACACCTTTTCCACTCCACATGTCAACTCATTTCCTTTTAACTGCCCCCACTCCAAACAGGAGTTCAGGATAGTGTTACCATATTAAACTGTAATGGCTGAAAAAACACATCAGGACCCAGTTGTCTGTGATCTGAGATACAGGGCTTTCACTTTGTATCCTGTGTTAGCATATATGAAGTTGTGTAGTCAAATAAAAACAAAGGGTGCCCAGCTGTGATAGGCAACTCCTGGCTACAACCTTCAGGCCTTCTTAGTACAGTCTAGAATGGTCCTAGCCAGGGACTGAAAGCACAATTCAGCTGCTGTTCACCTAGAGTTGGACATATGGCTGATATCAAGTCAATCAGATACTAACTGGTCACCGTTTTTGAACTGTGTTAGCTTAAGAATGAGTATGAAAGAGTAATTCATAGATTTAGCCTTCTGATAAGCGTGAGAAAAATGCTGTGCATGTAACAATTAGAGGAATATTAAAGATGAAACTATCCAGTCCAGACACAACAAGGAAGTAATCATGCATTCATTAGAGAAGTTACAGAGGTTTATTTTTTGTTGTTGTTGTTGTTTTGGTTTTTGGTTTTCTGAGATAGGGTTTCTCTTTGTAACAGTCCTGGCTGTCCTTGCTTTGTAGATCAGGCTGGCCTTGAGAAGTTACAGGGTTTAAGTATAAGCAAACCTTTCAAACACAAAAGGTTAATTTGCTTACCTAACAAGCTGATGTTTTTTGTTTGCTTGTTTTTATTCATTTTACATACCAACCACAGTTTCCCCTCCCTCTCCTCCTCTGGCTCTCCTCCTCACCTCTCCCCAATTCAACCCCCATCCCAGCATTACCACTCTTGAGCATATACCCAAAGGATGCTCAATCATGCTACAAGGACACTTGTTCAACTATGTTCATAGCAGCATTATTCATAATAGCCAGAACTTGCAAACAAACTAGATGCCACTCAACAGAAGAATGGATAAAGAAAATATGATACATTTACACAATAGAGTACTATTCAGTTGGGGGGGGACAGTGGCATCATGAAATTTTCAGGCAAATGGATGGAACTAGAAAAATGCAGATGGTTTCTAATAATCAGAGATGGTTGAAGACCTAAGAAGATGGTTCAGTGGTTAAGAGTATTAGCTGCTCTCACCAAGGATCCTGGTTTTACTCTAAGCATCAACACAGTACTTCTCAACAGTCTGTAACTCCAGTCCCTCTTCTGACCTACACAGGCACTGGGCACACATGAGGAGTACAAAGATATATTCAGGCACTCATGTACGTGTAAAGAAATAAGTATTTAAAACTTATTCTATTGAAAGATACCATCTTCTTAAATACATACGCAAAAACTGTTGCTTTCCTAGAGTGAGGAGTTGCCAAGTGGCAGACCGGAAGAACTACCCTGCCTGTAGTTCTACATTACTTGTTATAACAGTTAAAAAAATGGATCTGTGGCTCCTTTAAACAAGAGGAACATCAAGCTGATCTGGGAGTGATGAAACTGCAATCAAGACCTATGATCACACACACAGTAGCTGCTGAGTTATGAACACATGCTCTACAGTTCACCACAAACTTTTCCATTCCTCGATGTCTTCTTCTAGCCCATTTAATTTCTTTCTATGATCTACCAGATTGCATCTCCTTTGTTTCTGCTATCTGCTAAGTTTTCATTTTGATATTTCATTCATGGTGTCATGAATGTTCCATACTAGATGATATTCAGGAGGGTGTTCATTAAAATCTGAAATATGAGTGCTAACAGAAGGCTTCAGCCACCAGAAACACACACACACACACACACACGCAGAACTGGTAAAATTCTGAGTGTATATCCACTTAACTACCTTTAGAAGACTTAGGGGCTGGGAAGATGGTCCAGTGGGTAACATATTTTCTGTATAAGCATAAGGACCAAAGTCTAGATTCCCAGCAACTGCATAAAAGCCAGGCATAGTGGCATGCAGCTGAAACTTCAGAGCTGTGCAGTATACAGGTCCTGATAATTTTCTGGGTAGGAAACCTACTAGCTTCATGTTTAGGAAGAGATTTGTCTCAGCAAATAAGGTGAACAGTGATTTAGGAAGACACCAGATGTGGACTTCTTCCCCCACACAGCCCCCGACACACACGTGATAGATTAAAAAAAACATAAAAGATATGGAAAGATAAAAATAAATTTTATGCTCTGAAATGCCAAAAAATTTAAAAATGCATCAATAGTTTTTTTTTTCCATTTCCATTCTGTTCTAGCAATAAAAGGCTTTAGGGAATGTCTATGATTCAGGGTTATATCATTCATTTATATTTTTTTAAAATATCAATGTATAAGATAGTGATTAATCAAAGTTTAAACTTCATTATGAATCCATCTTATTTAGAATGCTCACATATTTCAAAAATATTTTAAAGTGATTTTTTTTTAGTTATTTACCAGGTAATATAAAAATAATCCTTACATTTCATGGAAGTTTTATAGTTCTCAAATCAGCACAGAGAAATTAAAATACTGGAAGCAAAGCAATGATCACTTCTTTGACATGAATATATGGATCTGACTAATGACATCAGAGCACAAATTTCCTCATTTGTGGGTATGGTTTTCTTTTGTAAAACTTTGCATTGAAAAGACAAAACGCCATTTTCAAGCATTTACAATAATCACATCACCTATTAACTTAGAAATGACAATTTGTCTTCTGATTTCACAAATCTTGGAATTTTTTCAAAAGTAAATTCACTTTATTTTAATAGACTCTGATAGAATGTAATGCTTGACTGCACAAAAATATTGCTAGGGCTAATTTTTCAGTATAATCAACTGTATGACAAGGGTAACCAACACCTACTGTTACTATATAGGAAAAACACACAGCTTAGGCTCAAGAGTTTCTCACGTCCTCCATTTTTATGAAAGTTAAGAACATGGAAATTGTCTCTGAAAAAGATGAAAAACTGAAACTATTGACAGAGATTGTTTGTTCCAGTTATTAAATTGCCTTTATAATTACAAGCTCAAAGAAAATCCACAAACCAACACAATATCCATAAAATACATTTTTCAGATAATTGTGTATATTTGGAGTATACCCGAACTCTTTGATGCTATTAACCCCAAAGAGCAGACAGTTAAGAAAATATAACTCTAATTAGTCGAGTACAGTTCCAACAGTGATTCCGATATTACTGAAACTGCATACCAACCATGGACTGAATTTCAACTTTGCCCTGGTGACATCAAATAGTATTATAGATCAATTAAGAGTCATGAAAAAAAAATTGGCTGGTAGCCCTCATCATACATAGCCTTTAAAAAAGCAATTTTAGTTCCTATCAAGGTAAGAATCAGGAGTTGTAATTTTTTAATACAGCTGCAAAACAATAGGACCCATTAATAGCTGAACTTTTGACAGCACTATTCAAGATGATTTATGAGTTTGTATATAATTTGATTATTCTATTAATTCTGCTGATTACTGCTTCAGCTAATAAAGTGAAGGTCACTTCCAAAATAAATCTTCATTACATTTCACAGAAAGTAACTGCCTCCAACTAGTTGTTTTCTTTAATTAAAAACTAATGTAACAAGAAAGAAGATAGGCTTCAGGGTTACTCATCTGTTGTACTGTGTGGATATAACATACAGAAGGCAAATCCAATGCAATACAAAGTGTTCCTTCATCTAATACTTTAATTTCAAAACTGGAAATATTACATTTATTTATACTAATACTAAAATAACAAAACCCAACTCTACTAACGTTTTAAAAATTAAAAAGAATATTTTAATTTATAAAAGGATATTTTAAAAGTCCCTAAACACACATTATAAAATGTAAAACAATGTTTTCACTTCTAAAATTATATATGTGGGGTTATGTCCATGAAAAAAGAACAGTAGACGATCATTGCCTTAACCAGATCTTTCCTAGATGCAGAAAGAAACTCTCTATGCTCCATAAGATAAATAATGGGCACAGGGCCCCGAGAGGTTGGAGAGAGATCAGAGGAAAAATGGTCAGAGCTCATATTAATACATTATTCTTATTTAATCTATTTTTACACACAGAACATTCTGTGTCCTAGATTTAATGCTTCATTTTATTATTTTTTAAAGTTCCTCAGCCCTTTAGCTTGAGGTCCTATCATCAAAGCTGATGAATCATATAACCGCATCAAACCAATAAAGCAAATTAAATGATGCATATTTTCCCACAGAAGTAAAAAGCAATCCTCAAACTCAGGAAATAACATTTCAAAAGACTGAAAGTTTGATTATAATAAATTATAGAGGTACAATAATACCACAAAGACGTAGGCAGCAACAACTTTCATGCATCCTCAATTAGGCTTCTACCACATACTATATTTGTGTTTAACTGCTTTGCCCCACTATGATCGCCTTCCCTTTTATATATACGAAAAGATTCTACATTCCAGCTATATACCTAATGGTACTTGGCATTTAGAGCGCTCTTCCCATAACCTTTAAAACTCATGTTGTTCCATCATACTCTGGCACCACACTCAAATGTTACCTACCTTCCTGAGTAGGCTTACATACCCATTTCCCTCTACCACCTACCATATGTCCTTTCCAATAATCACTGCATGAAAAAAAAATCCCTCATTTTTCTCACAGAACATTCACTCCAATTATTTCACATGTCTCCCAACATTCTTCGCCACTTCCAAAATCTCTTTTCATCAGTTAGTTTATCATGAACATGAACATCTACCAAAACACTGGAGAATGTATTTGGCAAGTTAAAAATTTTATTCTAAACTTGCATGTGATAAAGCAAGGATCCTGTATTTATAGTCAGTTGCTCCTAATTGATTTGGTGGTGGTGGTGGGGAGGGGATTCACAGGCCACAGAAAACATCTAAGACTATTGCAAATGTAGTGGTGGTGGAAAACAATGAACTAACTAACCACACTCTTACTAATAAAATCCATATTTTCAACAGATTTAGAGTTCAGTTTGTGGTCAAAGAAAAGTCAGAAAGAAAGAGAAAGATGATGGGAAGCAGAGAGGGAGAGAATACATTCACCATTTCTTTAAGGCAAGTTCTATGCTAGGAATTTTTCTGACAATTTGACACCAACTAGAGTTATCTAGTAAGAAGGAGTCTCAATTTAGAAAATGCCTCCATCAGATTGAATGCAAGTCTGTAGGAAATTTCCTTGATTAAAGACTGATAAGGCAGGGCCTAGCCTACTGTGGGCGATGCCACTGCTGGGCTGGTGGTCCAAGGTTGTATATAACAAAGCAGGCTGAGTAAGCCATGGAAAGCAAGCTACAGTATGAAGTGTTCCACAGTCTCTGCTTCAATTCCTGATTCTGGGTTCCTCCCTTGAATTCCTGCCCTGACTCCCTTCAATGATGGACTGTGACATGGAAATGTAAGCCAAATAAACCCCTTCACCCCCAAGTTGCTTTTAGTCAAATGTTTTGTTGCAGCACAAATTAATTATCTATTTTAACATTTTCCCTAATAGGACACTCAAATCTTTATCAAGTAACTTGAGAGCCTGTTTAGAAGTTGTAAAAAGGAAATGAAGCTACTCCTACACACTTGATTGAAGACTAGTCCTCCTCTATAATGGAAGAAGGGTGGTCCTGTTCCACTGAATGTGCAGCTCAGAGAAGGATGGGGATGTAGTGGTAAGCCAGAAAGTGAAGACACCTAACCAGCCAACCAGATCAGCAAAATCAATCCTGGTGATTGATGTCGCAACTAGATTATCCTCACATCGATTTTATCAAGTTATTTGTAGAACTATCAGCTTCCCCCTTTATTTCCTAACATAAGATCTAAAATTATGTTTTTATTTTTCATTGAAGTAGAAGGAAACATACATTTCAGTTGTTAAACAATACAATTTGTATCTAACAAGATCAATAGTAAATTATCACCTCTACCTGACTAATGGTTTAAAAACTTCAGGCTCGGTACTCCAAGAAGTAGTGAGAACCATGTTTCCTGAAGGCAAAATAAAGTGGAATAACAGTGGGACCTATGCAGAGCCCCCAGATTTTCTTATCTGTGCTAAAAGCCATAAAAGCTCTCCGGGTATATGTCTGGGAATGAATGCATGAATGACAGAAATGTGTGTTGGGATAGAGATGGGTTGAGAGCTACTCACTGTACAACCCTGTCAAGAAGGAATTGTGCCAGAAAGATAACTTCACAGCTACTCAACCAGCTTTCATTCAGCTTCTGACTGTCTTTTGTTTGCCTGATTTCTGAGAGATAAGTAAGGCGTCTTTTGACACACCAAAATGGCATTATGCAATTAGGTTCACATGCTGCAAACTTAGGCTCATATCCATAGATTAAAATTCTTTCATAAGTTTCACAGAGTGGGTATTCCTTAGAAGCTGAAATTTAACCTGTTGAGGCTGGTGGATTATTACCTTTTAATCTTACCATCTAAGAGAACTTTTCAAATGCAATGGTCATAACGATTTTCTTAGCACATTTGTTTGTGAGTAAGAGCATTTGCATGAGAGAGCTGCAACTGAAAAGCACAAGCATTTGCTTTACTTCCACTGGCTCTGAATATCAGCCGGTTTCAGTGAATTCATTGATGCCAAAAAAGAAAACAATAGTTCCAAATTTACGTGCCCAAGAAAAATAACTTTCTACTCTAGTAAACATTTCAAAAATAAAACAAGATTTCTATCTATTTTTGTTGTTATTAGACTTACTATAAAATAAAAACCATATCAGAGATAGTCAGCATATTATCATTTGAAGTAAAAAATAAAAAAAGAGGTTACACTTGATTGGTCTGTATTATATAGGCTTTGCCATGGTTTGCTGGTTTTATACACCATGACAGTTATATCCAAAAATACAGTCAATATTTCTTTACTTCTGCTTTTGGCAAATAAAACTTTATTTTTACATATATTTACTAGAAAAATAAGTACACCATGACACATACACTACCACAGTACAGGAAAGAATGAAGTCCAAGTTCACAAACGTGGCAAGCAAAGAGTTCCTTCTACAGAGAGAGAGAAGTACTATAAGAATATAGAAGACAACAGCAGCTCTGATCTGAGCATGTTTTAGAGCTACTGAAGTATGACTTTAAATGTCCATTTTGAAATATCATGAAGGACAGAAATACTGTAGTTAGAATGTTGGCCTTGTAGACATTTAGGCACACATTATCACCATAACATAACTTGGAGAGTATTTGAAGTAACAGTGGCTTGAATGTTGTTAATTTATATGTTAGGTACTAATATCTTTGCAAATATCTGTTTCCTTAATCCTTTTAACAGTTCTGTGAAGTATATAGTTTAAAACATAAAATCAAAGTCAGTCATTCACTAGACAAATGAGGCTATTTTCGAGTTAATTTCCTCTAAATGTACCTTAAGTTTATGGGTATACGCATATAAGATTACTATTACTGTAGGTTAAAGAAGGAATACTTTATAATTCTGTAAACTTAGTTTAAAACAGTCACACTATTGTTTAAAATAACAGCAAAACTACCCTACAAATGGCAGTGCAGAGGCTTGAAAGGTATGGGTGTTTACAGCTGAATGTGCATCAGTAGATGAATTCTAATTTCCATTAAATATCAGTGTAGGTGAACATTACAAAATCCTCGTGTGTCTTGTGTTACCCCACAGAACATAACTCAAGATACAGCAGTCACTTAGAAGTAGTTCAAACTAGTCTGATTCCTTAAGGAAGTAAAATAGTATATGCTTCCCTATACGTGTCATTCATTTGTTTAGCAAACTGTTTACATACAGAGTACAAAGCAAAAATATTTAAACACTTGTGAACAAATGATAAATTGGCAAAATTCAAATCAGACAGATTTTGTGATATAAAAGTATTTTGGGATTTTGTGCATGTGTGGGACCACTTACACTTGCCTATAATTGGAGGCCAGAGGTCAACCTTGGGTGTTGTTCCTCAGTTCTTGAGGTAGAGCCTCCCACTGACTCCCACTGGCTAGAATGAACTGCCAAGGAACTCTGGTGATCCACCTATCTCTGCCCCTCTATATTAGAGTTACATTCACAGAGGCACTGAACTGAAAGGAACTGAACTTGGGTCCTCATGTCTGCCTGACAGGTAGTTATAAACTAAGCTCTCTTTAACCCTACAAATAGCTTTTTCATGTGGGTTCTGTGAATAAAACACAGAGACTAGTGGCTGCATGGAAATCAGTCTACTACTGAACTATCTTCCTAGATCAGAACAAGTTTTTACTCTATTTCATCATTACCAGACTAGTGTGAACCTTCTGCCTAATTTGTGGTAAGGGAGATGGTTTTAAAAAATAAAGATGGGCCCAAATTTTACATCAACTATCTCAGTCTCAAGCCAGGTGTCATTTATCTATCTAGTCAAAAAAAATGAAAATAGTTTCTGTAGTACACTGCTTATTGTTTTTTACAACTTCAAAATTAATTAAAATATTTAATTTACTATGTCTATACTATATACACATTGTGTAACAGTTTCCTCAGAGATGAAAACATTCCATTAGAAGCAGAAGTTCCTTAAGTAGGTAAACAATTCAAAATAGCTTCAGCAAGTCCCTGAAATGAACAAGACTTACTAGGTCCCTCTCTGCTAGAGTAAACAAAACCTGAGATGTCCAGGCAGTCAGATGTCTCAGTCATTTCTAGAGTTTTTGGAAGATGTTTGAAATGTACATTTTTGTTTACTTAAATAATATTCTATCTTTCTGGGGTCTTGGATGGAGTTGAAGGCTAGATAGTTATAGTTGCAGTTTTCCTTAGTTATGACAGAGAGAAAATTAGGTATAAAACTTTAGATTCATTAAGACAGGATAGATTACGGAGTATTTTCTTTGAATTTGCCAGACACAGATGAAATGGAATTCAGTACATTGTGAATGTAATCTTGATAATTGTTTTAACTGTATACAGTCTTACTATGTTAAAGTTAAAACTTTTCAGTCTTGTTTAGAAAGGAAAAATGGGAAAATGTTGGGTAATATTTTAAGGTGTGTTTTGTTGGGCAGAGTATAAATAGGAGGAGAAAGGAGGAACAATGAGAGAACAAGGGAAGGAGGACTCAGGGGCCAGCCACTCAGCTACACAGCAAGACATGGAGAAAGAAGTAACGATAGGTATATAGTAAAGATAGGTATATAGTAATAGAGAAGGATAAAAGTCCAGATGCAAAAGATAGATGGGATAATTTAAGTTAGAAAAGCTGGCTAGAAACAAGCCTAGTTAAGGATAGGCATTCATAAGTAAGAGTAAAACAACCACAACAGCGAGACTCGCTCTCAGAGAAGTCAAGCTACAAAGAAGACTCTCAAATGAAAAAAATCTACAAAGACAACTCTGAGACCAAAACAACTGCCTAGAATAAATCAGAAACCAGCTGAGATGCCTGGGAGAGGTTTATGCTGGAGTAACTTAGAATACACTCTCTCCAACCTGTTGAGCTTCATGCAGGCTGTGCAGTGTGCTCCAAGTTCCCAGCTCTCACACATGCTGGGGTTTACCTTTGTGATGCAGCTGTTTTGGAGTCATTTCTGCTCCTATAATCCCACATTCATACTCCTATAAGTGACCTCAATAAAACTCATTGGTTCATCAAACTGGACTTAGGTGGTGTCTGTACTTTGTTTTACTGTGGGATCATAATCTGGGGTAAGGAAACGTGTGTTGTGTCCCTCAGGAAAAGTTTTGTCTAACAACAGTATCAAACAAAGTTCTCTGTAATGACATATGAGCAAAATTTTAAAATTTAATAACAATAAAAACTATAGGGCATAAATTTGTGGTATGAAGTACAGAGAGACAAAGATGACTGAGTTTTACATAGAAAGCAACAGATACAAAAATTGGGTTAATTCATAGAACCTTCATCTAGCGATGGATGGAGATAGAGACAGAGACCCACACTGGAGCACCGGAATGAGCTCCCAAGGTCCCATTGAGGAGCAGAAGGAGGGAGAACACGAGCAAGGAAGTCAGGACCACGAGGGGTGCACCCACCCACTGAGACAGTGGGGCTGATCTATTGGGAGCTCACCAAGGCCAGCTGGACTGTGACTGAAAAAGCATGGGATAAAACCGGACTCTCTGAACATGGCGGACAATGAGAGCTGACGAGAGGCCAAGGACAATGGCACAGGGTTTTGATCCTACTTCATGTTCTAGCTTTGTGGGAGCCTAGCCAGTTTGGATGTTCACCTTCCTAGACCTGGATGGAGAGGGGAGGACCTCGGACTTTCCACAGGGCAGGGAACCCTGACTGCTCTTCGGACTGGAGAGGGAGGAGAAGAGGAGTGGGGGTAGGGGGAGAGGGGCAGGAGGAGGGGGAGGGAAATGGGAGGCGGGGAGGAGGCGGAAAATTATTTAAAAAAAAAATAAATAAAAAATAAAAAAAATAAAAAAAAATTGGGTTATTAAATTATTGAACTCTAATGCTAGATCCAATTTATAAAAACTGAAAAAAGTGTACAATATACAAACTAATTGTTTACTAGTCACCAAAACATTCACTTAAGTACCAAGACTATAAAGTCATACAACTTTGGTATAATAATATTCTCTATCACTTTAGATAATAGAGAATATATGTTCTCTTATGTCATTACATTTGAGTCTTAAAGTATCCAAGGGTGGGGCTGAGGAGATAGTCCATTCATTAAGAACACTGGCTGCCTGCCCTTCAAAAGGACTAGAGTAATTCCCAATATTCACATGACAGTCCACAACTGTCTGTAACTCCAGTTCTAGCAGATTCAATGACCTCTCCATGGACTCCATGGGCAACAGGCAAACACATAGTGCAGACATACATGCAGGTAAAACAACCATATACATTTTTACTTGCCTATAATGTTGTAAAAATATCCAAGAGTTGGAGATAAAATAATATTATTACATTTTCCATAATATAATTAGGACAACTAAGGTACTGGGAATTTAAAAGAAACGTTCAGCAATAACTAATTACAAATAACATGAAAAAGAGAGAACTCAATTTAGAGGCTGCCTTTGGCTTCTTGTTTTACTTGTATTTTGTTTAATTCAGAATGACAACATTAAATTTATATTAAAAATTAATCATACTTTACATACTATTTCCATCACCTTAGGAAGAGAAACAGTTATTTCAAATGAGACATCCGCGCCCGGCCTGCCGCGCGTGCGTCTGTAAGGCCGCCCGCTCCTTTCCGTCGTGCCGAGCCGCTGAAGAGCCACCATGAGCAAGGCCCACCCTCCCGAACTGAAGAAATTTATGGACAAGAAGTTATCATTGAAGTTAAATGGTGGCAGACATGTACAAGGAATACTTCGGGGCTTTGATCCCTTTATGAATCTTGTCATTGATGAGTGTGTGGAGATGGCAACTAGTGGACAACAGAATAACATCGGCATGGTGGTCATACGAGGAAACAGCATCATCATGTTAGAAGCCTTGGAAAGAGTCTAAACAATGACTGTTCAGCAGAAGAGTCCACATACTTCCCCAAAGGACTGTTTGACTTGGGTGTAGAATTGGGTCATGTACATTTTCATTAAAAAACAAAAACAAAACTTTTTTGATAAATAAACTTTTGTGATACTCGGAAAAAAAAAAGAGATGGAATAAGTTGGCTTTGAATATTTCTTTAAAAAATTTCCAAAATTAATATATTACAGTCTAGTTCAATAACACTAAAATCTCAGGCTCAAACACCGACCTTCTTTAAAATATCAGCCTTATCTAATTAAGGACCCAGTTATATTTCATCCTAATACACATTACTGAAAGTACTTTAAGATTTGTAATGCATTATGTAACATAAGGAAAAAATGGTCTTGGACAAGTTTTCATACCTACCTATTAGGATATCCTATTACCGGAATGAGAACTGAAGACTGAAGTAGGCTATTTCTAAATAGAAACTCAAACTGTGTTACTTATTTAGTCAATAAAGTTCTAATAAACTCTAAACAGTTACAACGAATCCTCCACACTATACACTTAAATATTAGCAAGATGTTATTCACATTAATTCTTTCCCTGTCAAAACCTGAGGAGTAATGTAGGCAAGAATACAAAGCATTCCATTGCTTTATTAACGACAATGCTCACTGATCTGTGAATAACCTGGAAAAAGAATGAAGATTATTGAGTTACTTTACCAATCTATCCATCCATCACTACAGAACAGGTTTCAAAATGATGGATCACCTCACCACCCTGCTGTTTATCCCACACAACATTCTCTCCTCAAGAGGAGAAACACACAAACAATTATACAAACATGACCATGCTTAACCTACACAACTTCTATGAAAATACAAACAACTAGAAAGCTCCTTTAAATAATACAGAACTGATTCTGAAAATTAGGTGTATCCCTGTATTTATTTTATATACCAGAATTCTAGAGTCTATACTAATTCTTGAAATACAGCTCCTCAACTTTCCAGACAATTTTTTTATTTATCTATTCCACATCACTCTTGTAATTTAATGAGAATAATTCTCAACTAAGTGTATCTCAGCAGTGTATATCATTGGCACGTGGTGCAGACTGGCTATCATAGAGACTTTTTAGGTACATGGAGAATTGGTTAACTTCTTTTGGGGAACAAATGCAGTTACATATATTATTTGGATAAAATTAGGTATGCAATTCCAAAGTATCCCAAATTTCTGAAATCTTAGTGAATGATGAAAGACTGGATTTGAAGTCATTGTTAAGGAATTTGGTAAATCCCTCTTCTATCCAAGTTTTCACTATTTTTATTTTCTTTTTTTTCTTTTTTTAACTTTTTTTCTTTATTTTATTCTTTTTTAATTAAAATTTCCGCCTCCTCCCCATTTCCCATTTCACTCCCCCTCCTCCCAAATATTGCCCCTCCCCCCCACTCCCCCCCCATCCCCACTCCTCTTCTCCTTCCCCCACTCCATTCCCCCTCCCTCTCGATACTGAAGAGCAGTCCAAATTCCCTGCCCTGCTGGAAGTCCAAGGTCCTCCCATTTCTATCTAGGTCCAGGAAGGTGAGCATCCAAACAGGCTAGGCTCCCACAAAGCCAGTTCATGTATTAGGATCGAAACCTAGTGCCACTGTCCTTGGCTTCTCATCAGCCTTCATTGTCCGCCATGTTCAGAGAGTCCGGTTTCATCCCATCACTATTTTTATTTTAAACTGAGACTTGCTTTTTAAATGATAGATTTAAGTTTGTAGTATAACTGTAAGTCATATACAAAAGAGTAATAGAATTACAATCATATACATATTTTTTAGATTTATAGACTGAACAGATACAGGAGAAATTACACAAAAGTATTCAAAGTGATATTGATAATTAGTTACAAAATTCAGGCATTATAGTGCATGATTACGATCCCAGCCCTTGACAGACTCCAGTAGAAGAAGCACTAAGAGTTTGAGGTCAACTTTGGCTACATAGTAAGTTCAAGTCAAGTCTGAGCTACATAGCAAAAACTCATGTCATAAAAACCAAAAATGGAATGGATCTGATTCTTTCCTTTCTTGCTTATTTATTTTTTGTAGTGCTGGTAATAGAACCCCAAATCATGTATAAGAACTACCATGTAGCTACAACCAAAGCCTTCAAATTCTTATAATAAAGTTTTTGCTCTTGTTTTTTTAAAGGTTTTACAAATGAAATTATGTCTCTTACATAAAGGTTTAGTACCAACATAGAGAGAAGATTAAACTGTGGTATGTACATCCATATACTAGGTTATTTTGTTATTTAAAAATTTAAAGTATATATGTATAAAATAATATTTATGTGTGTGCACCCATTTATACATGGTTGTCTATAAAATCATAGAATAGGTGAGAAAATATTCATTCAACTTAATAGTTTACAATATAAGTGGAATTCAAGGACAGAGAATGGAGCTTGTATTTCTTTATGAAATTATGGGTGTGTGTTACTTTGGACCTCCAGGATTTCCCCCTAAATATGAAGATCTGGTATCGCTGAATAATTCATGGTTTAATAGGTATTTAGAATCCCCTACATGTCAAAAAGAACACTTGAATTGTTCTATTGATTGAAATGCTAAAGTATGTGAGATTGTTCTATTCCTGAAAGAAACCTTACATTGCTACAGATTATAAAATCAAGACAGTACAAAAGATTTTAAGAATGGATAGAAACGTTTAGTCTCATGCTTTCAATATGTGACTAGTGTAGCATTTGTTAAGCAGAGTGCTCACTTTGTTGTACTATTGTGATACTCACAAAATTTCATGCACCCTAAACTGGATGGACTTGCTGAAGTGCAACATCCAACAATGTCAAGAGTTTATTAATGGATTTTGTCTGCTACAAGTTAGTGGGGAAACATAGTGGTATTCAGTGGGTAGAGCTCAAGGATTCGTTAATTCCTCTGCAATACAAAGGACAACCCTTCTCCAAACAGAAAAGATCATACTGGCATCAACTGTGAAACTGAAAAACTGCTCTATGAGACACGTTAAAAATACAGATCTGACTTAAATGCACATTGCAAGCAGGTTCAGACCAATGAGAGGTCTCAGAGAAGTCTAATATTTTGGTTTCTTTCTTTCTTTCTTTCTTTTTTTTTTAGGTATTTGTACCTGTTTTAATTTTTTGTTTTTTATTTTATTTTTTTGGTTTCTTTTCTTAAAAATGGATAATGAGCAACAGTCTGAACGCTTATAACTTCATCAAGGTGCCACCAATCTACATGAAGTACATGCCAGATCTCAAGTTTCTCCAAACCATTGCCTAGTACTGATGACTTTCACATCTACACTGAACATTTTAGAACCTCGGTAAGCGTAGTTAATCTCTAATTGGCTCATAGGTATGTTTATTTAATTAAATCATATACTTCTTGTACTGATATAAAGGTCTATGCTACATAATTTTTAACTACATATAGAATGCTCTAAAAATCAATTATTGAATTAAATAGATAGATATGAAGCCAAATGTTTCTTCATTTTTTCTTCATTTTTATTTACCTTAATCTAATAATTTTTGTTCATTATAATTAATAATTATATAATTATAATCAGACAGCAATTCCACTGATGGCAGTGTTTCCTGGATCAACAAGAACAGTAACACCCAGGAATTGGATAGAAATGGAAACTGTCATGACCAACACCAGTTCTACAAATCTAAAACTCTGGAGATGAGGTCAGTAGTTTGTATGTTAATTTCTGAATACTTGAGGAACACTACCATAATATTCCATTTGCACACAGTTTCCAAGGTTATATATAAAAATCAGCCTAGCTTCCACTTGTTTATAATTAGTGAATGGTTGATAACTACTAGGCATAATCTGGATTGAGAGGCATGCCTGTACTATTTTCTAGTATAGTTTCTGAAGGAGACCATACAGCCTACAAACCCCAAACTACTTACTAATATTTAACCTTTGGCGAAAAAAATCTCTACTACTGATTTTTATAGCTAAATCTGACTTTCTAACTCTGCCTCATATTCACTGTGGCATTCTATAAATACAGCGACAGTGACCATTAATAATCACAATAACAACAATAGTAAGAGCAGCTAATATTTCTATGAGTATACAGTACTGTAAGAACTTTCTAGAAATTAACCATTATAATACAAGCTGTAAAACAGATGGCATTATTATTTTCACAAAGAAGAGAAACAGCAAGATACTAGGTACTTGCTCAAATATACAGACCAAGAAAATAGCAGGACCATCTTTTGATCTCATGAGTCTCTGTCAACCTTGTTCCCTATAGTTACTTCTTGACCACATGACTAGGGCATAAGTAGCCATCTGTATCCAACTGGAAGAAGTACATTAGTGTTCTGACACACAGCATATATCTTATAGATCCCTGAAGCACCCTTACAATTCACTCCTTGGGACTCCTTGCTTTCATGATCTCTTAACAAATATTAAATAATGAAAATTCACAGCAATGGCTAAATTCCTTTAAATCTTAGCTGCCTGTGAAAATGTGAAGAAACTATGGCTCTGTTATATAAAAAAACCCACAGTACAATATTTCATATGTACAAATTCCAATGATTAATATACTGTAGATTAAGAAGCTTTGTCATATCTCCTTTTTTTCAGGAAAAGTTATTTGGCCTATTGCATACTTCAAGAGCCACAAAAAAAATGAATATTAGGAAATCTGTATTCTCGCCTCAGTATCCTTTTATTTTGATTATCCTCATTTGTAATATCAGACAGCCAGTCAAAACAACTTCTATGAACATTCCCCCAGGTCAGTTTTCCCAGAATTATAGTCTGGTCTTTGTATGAAAAGAAATTAAGGGGATTTCTGTTAAAGGGCAAAAATAAAAAGCTTACTTGTGAGGCAGACATCAAAAACCCATATTTCATTCTTTCTGACTTCTTATGCAATTATGTGTATTTGTGTATATGTGTATGTATGTGTGTGTGTATATATATGTGTATGTTTCAAAAAATTTTAATATCTGTTCATTTAAGACTGCCCCCCATTTTCAGATATATTTATCCAAATTAACAAATGCCTTTTATGATTCTAAAAACTCCCTGTAGAAAAAAAAAGTCCTGATCATTAAATAATGAAATAAGTGGATTTCTTTAGCCTGAAAGGAATTTTCTACTATGATATGTCCAAAAAGAACCCACAAAACATTAAAGAAAACATATTGATCTCCTGATCGCCTAATGCTGAATTCTTAACTAAAGGCTTTCAAAACCAAATGGCACAGCAATACCAAATATTTCAGTCTATATTAAAAATCTAAACCAATGGTTACCATCAAATCAAAGCAGCATCTGCATGCCCCATTTGGGATAGAATTCTGAAATCACTAATTGAATGCATCCAAAGGAGGATACTTTCTTTCCTTTCCATTCCTGTTGCTCCAATAATCTTGAATAAATGTTGTTAAAGATGTATACATACCTTCACATATTTTGTACATTTGGGTCTGGCCAAGCTCTGTTTTAAAATTTAATAATTTAGAGATAAGCTTGAGATCTACAATAACAGAGGTCTTTCCTCACATATTATATTGCAATTATTTGATTTTTCACAAATAACATGCAGGGAGACATTGAGTCTGAACACTCAGTTAAAAAAAGTTTGATGGTGATTATTTGAGTATTCATGGTTATAAAAACACATATACACATATATATGTTTATACATGTATGCTAGAACTGAAATATTCCCATTGTTTATTTTAAATAGTTTTCCACATTGGAAGGATAAAATGAGATCAAATAGAGGCCATTAAATCACAAAAGACTAAATTACTGAGCAAAGTGTGAAATACTCCCTTACTTCCATTTTTCCCTTACACAAATGATGGAGGTGGGTCTTGTATTAATCTGTTGCTTTCATTGGTTAACTAATAAAGAAACTGCCTAGGCCCATTTGATAGGCCAACCCTTAGGTGGGTGGAGTAAACAGAACAGAATGCTGGGAGAAAGAAGCCGAGTCAGTGAGTCGCCATGATTCTCCCACTCCAGACAGACGCAGGTTAAGATCTTTCCTGGTAAGCCAGCTCTTGGTGCTACACAGAATATTAGAAATGGGTTAGATCAATATGTAAGAGCTAGCCAATAAGAGGCTGGAACTAATGGGCCAAGCAGTGTTTAAAAGAATACAGTTTCCGTGTAATTATTTCGGGGCATAAGCTAGCCATGCGGGCGGCTGGGTGCCGGGGACGCAGCCCTGCCGCTCTTATTATAACACACAAAACTCTCTGGGCCGTCCCTTTCTACTTATAAAAATATGCAAAATCTGTTCGCTCATTTTTGTGAGAGGGCTCAACAGGTAAAGCCACCTGCTGCCAAGCATTTGATTGAACCCCCGAACTGCACAATAGAAGGAAAGACACAATACTTGCAAATTGGTTTTTACCATCTACATACACACTGTGCGATTTGTATGGTGTGCACATGCTTGAGCGCACATACACACACATGTGCACAGTAAATGAATAAAGAAATTAAATTTGGTTTGCTCGCACTGTGCTGCTCCATTTCTCAGATTATAAAAACATGCCACTATATAAAATCCATTCTGAACTAGAAAGTAGTTCTACAATTTATTATGTCATCAACTACACAGATAGCAGCAATAAATTCCTAAAGGGTCAGAAAATAACTTGTTTGAAAAATAAACTGTTTTAAAAAATCTATATACTGGACACATAGTCTGTACAGTGTGCCAGAAAAAAATATACTAACCAACTGAAACATAGTAAAGAAAATTGTAAGACTTGCTAGACTAGAAAATACATAGGTTTCAATGACTTTCCTTCCAATATGGTCCCAATTATATGCCCTGACATATTAATGTCTACTAGGTAGCAAAATAAATAAGCTTCATTTTCTTTGCTAAAAAAAATCTACCTATTTAAAATGATAAAAGCCTCAAAAGGCATTATTCATGGAAGTTATCTCTAGTAGTTAAAATGTTATACTGCTTACACAGAATTCATTTAGGATGCAAGGATATGACTTACAAATGTCTTTGAATCCTTCACATAAATATGCATGCACACCATTTATAACAGTAGCCTTGATGAGAACACGCTGTAACTGGCTGTGAGAAATGCTTAAGAGGCTTATATTAAAACAGAATACAGAATGGTGGTTAGAAATCACAGAACAGGTGACACCTTAGTCTGATAACCTGGTGATAAAAAGTGTAGGCTATGATGTATAGACAGTGGTAGTGTTAGTAGTTTAGGATATAAACAGATCAATATTTACATGAAATTACAGTGAATTATGCAGTAAATTCATTTAAAACTTAAAAAAAATCATATCCCTAAGCAAAGTAAAGCATTTTTTACTGTAATTCAGTAACAGTATATAAAATACACCAAGAACTCAGAGTAGTGTTAATTACTAAAGAACTAGTTAAATGTATAATATAATATTTCAAGTATTACAGGGAATGATTTGTTTGTTGTTTTTAGTATACATACATTCATTGTACCATTCCTTGAAAATATTCGAAGTTGAAGATCAAGCACAATTTTTGTAACATCAAATTTGAACCACAGGCACAATACTGATGCAAGCTCAGTAAAAGAATAAAAAGGAAGTTTGATAGTAGTTTAGCCTTAAAATGTCAATGAAATGATTCCTAACAAAAATCATAGATCTGTGCCTAGCCCAACTGTCATCAGAGAAGCTTCCTCCAGCAGCTGATTGGATCAGAAGCAGACACCCACAGCTAAACATTAAATGGAGTTTGGGAAACTACAGTAAGTATTGTAGGAGCCTGAGGATCAAGGACACCAGGAGAACACAGCCCACAGAATCAACTAAACAGGGTTCACAGGGGCTCAAAGAGACTGAAGCAGCAATCAGGGAGCCTGCATGGATCTGCACTAGTTTCTCTGCACATATGCTATGACTGTTTAACTCCAGGTATTTGTGGGACACTAACAGTGGGAGTGGTATTGTCTCTGACTCTTTTGCCTGCACTTGAGACCCTTTTCTTCCTCCTGGGTTGCCTCATCCAGCCTTACTATGAGGAGATGTGCCTAGTATCTTGTTATGCCATATTTGGTTGATATAACTGGGAAGCTTGCTCTTTTCTGAAGGCAAACAAAGGAGGAGTGGATCTGGGGGAGAGGGGAGGTAGAGCAGGACTGGGAGGAATAGAGTGGAGAGAGAGGATGCTGCAGTTACGATGTACTGTATGAGAGAAGAATGATTAAAAAGAAGAGAAAACAAGAAATAACAAACAAAGTGATTAACCCCCAACTTAGGAGAAATTGTTCTTGTTTAAGAAATAATACACAAAAGTCTCATTCTGAAATATTTTCATATTTTGGAATACTTTAATATACAAAAGGTGACAACATATCATAGTGATGAGACCCAAATTCAAATAGTAATTAATTTGTATTTAATATATAACTAATAAACAAAACATGAAGGTAAGTTAATACAATATGTTTGATACATGGGTGTTTAGGCTATGAAGTACCAGGTACCATGTGCTCTTCTCCACTTGTGGCATCATGTCTACACTCACAAATTTCAGACTTGGGTATATTAAGAATTTTAATGTTTTTTTAGAAAAAGACTACTGCTTTTTATATGATTAGTTTTAGACAGGGCCTCACTGTACAGCACATGTTGGCCTCAAACTCATGGTGACAGGATTGCAACTGTGCAACATGATGCTTGGTTGCTGCATTCCGTCTGTATAACGTATTAATAAATGTCAGTGTGCTGCAGATTACTTCACAAAGAATTTTTTATTCTTTCCCTGTTCTTTACCTAGTTTGATAGGTATGAATGTGGCAATAGAGAAAAATACACCATAGTTTCTGAAAAAACCCCCACAAGAAACAGCAATTATACATGAAGGAGTAACTAAGAAAAATAAGATAAAGCACCCTACTTAGGTTCTTTAAAACAATTTTTCTGTGTTTTTGAGATTATAGTTTAATTATATTTCTCCCTTCCCTTTCCTCCCTCCAAAACTCTTATACACCCCTCCCTGATCTCCATCAAATTCATGGCCTCATTTTTTACTAACTGTTAGAGCATGCATAGATGTACATGAATATGTGTGTATACATACATATTTATGTATTATTTACAGATTATATTTATACTTAGGTACACATACACATGTATACCTAAATATAATCTGGGTGGTACACACCAGTAGGATATGATGCAGAAGCAGATGCAGGAGGATCAAAAGTCCCTACTTAATTTCAATTAATAGGATGAGCTATGGCTCTAAGGACCCAAAAGTCCTCCATTATCTTTACTTTGTTCCCTATTTAGGAGGAAGAAAGAGATCTATAACATTCAAAAATTGGTCACTTACATTCTTATAATCAAATATTTAGGAAATAAAAATGTGAAAATACACGTTTCCATTGATACTTTTTTTTTATTTATTTATTAAAGATTTCTGTCTTCTCCCCGCCACCACCTCCCATTTCCCTCCTCCTCCCCCATCAAGTCCCCCTCCCTCATCATCCCTTTGTAATGTATACTATAATAATAGAATATCAGTTCACACTGAAAAAAAAAATCTAATTTTACACAGAACAATTCTTACTGCACTCCTAAGACTGAAGGAAAGCAAGTGCCCATGATAAATATCTCATCCCCTGAAACACCCACTTGAACACAATAAAAAACTAGGGCTGAAATTACAGATTTGAGCAATAAACACTTCAAACAATTATGTGTTCAAACGCTTTGTGCCAGTATCACTACAGTGGAGCTGTATACTGAGTTCCATAACTAAGTGAAGGTCCTGGAAAGTAACTATAAGACCTCAAGTTTGTAGTGACATGTTGATAAAAGCAAATAACTCCATAAATATAAACTACCTAAAATTCTGAGTGACCAGATCCAAGGAAAGCAATGCAAGAGGAAATAAGATACTGATGTGAATCAGCAGAATTAACACATGACACTAATAGACCATATGGAAGTACCTATTAAACAGAATGAGAATGTAAAATTCTAACCTCTGAGAGTCTGCACACAAATTGGAGGATATACTTATACTAAAACATACACAGGCACTCATAACATGAAAAAAAACCAACAAATATTTTATAAGAAGACAGTGTAGTAAAAATGTAGAACATTGAAGACACTATCTAAAAAAAAAAAAAATTTTCAAAGAAAAAAGATGCAACTTAACTGACTTCAAACTTTTCAAGAGCAAAAAATGAGATATAAGTAACAGAATAAACAATAAAAATAGTGAAAGGAACTGTCAACCTAAATTCATTTGTGAGTTCCATTCAATCAAAAGGTTAAAGCAAGCCAACAGATATAGTTATTTTCTGAAACAGAAATTCTACAGGGAAAGGTTGCAAAGGAGAGGAAAAAAGCATACTGCAGCTAGTAGGACTCAGCTGAGCTCAGCACAAGTACTAAACACAAGCAAGACTATGCTAATAGAAGCCAATCACAGACTCCAGAACACTGAAAAGAAAAGGACACAAAGATGTGGCACGTAAATAAGTACTCAAAACTTATTCAACTATCAGGCGAAACAGACGTTTGAAGAAAAAAATAAGGATAACAAAAATCAGCAGATAATTAAAATATTAAAGTTATTACGGAATGTTGACAAATTTCTATGGTTTTAATAAATGACACAACAAATATAAAGTAAGCTTTGATGAAATTATAGGGAAAAAATGACAAATCCAATATCAAAATGGAGATTTAAAAAAATCTCAAATATTGGTAAACCAACAGGAAAAAATTCAATAAAAGAAAATTTTATTTGAAAATTAAATTACAATTAATTTGAAAATTACAACTTAAGTTTGATTTACTGAACTCTGAAAACAATTCTCAGATAATTATGTACCTTTCAATTGTATAAATGTTTTTGAGAAAATAGAGAGAAATTACAAAATATGATGATTATACTAAATCACAAAGCTTAAAACATCAGTATCCCCAAAATATTTCTGTCTTCATAACACAATTAAATTTAATACTAGAGCAAAAATGTCTAAGTTAGTTATTCTTAAATACCTTAATAACTGTAAATTCAATGAATAAACCTTAATAGAAATGAAAATTTAGAATTGATAACAAAATACATAAAACTAGTAAGATATAAAATAACTCCTGCATATGTACATAATTTAAAAGTTTTTACTAGATAAAAAGATAAGCTGAGTGTGGTGCGACATACTTATGTAATTTGAGTGCATCAGAAGCTAAAGCAGGAGAATGGTGAGTTTGAGGTTAGCCTGAGCTACATATTTTTCACACACACAAACAAGAAAACTAATATAGTTGACTTCTCAAAACATAAAACACACAAATAATATTATATTTTATCATTTACCAAGATAAAATAATAGATGTACATTGTGGAGCTTTAAAAACTACAGTATCATGAAAAGTTAATATTAATCAAAGTTTTATACACTCAGACACAGAAACTATATATGGTACCATTCACTGTGGAGAGAAAAGTAAACAACACAAAAATAAATGTGGTCCATACTGTCTTACTGCAATCATTTCATTGCTATTGCATTTTACAGTCAGCAAACTCAGATGTTATACATGTCCACTTAAAATTCTATGGTATAAAACATCACAAAAGCAGTTTGTCTCTCCAAGAAATTGTGTGTTGCAGTAATGTTACAAGAACTATCCATAAAATATGTGTTCATCAATAATGGTATTGGTATGGTTTCAAGTTAACCACACACACACACAGGTTACCAAGATTTAGACTTTGGGGGTTAGAGATCTGATTTCAAGGAGGGATCAGTTCCACTAACTATTACATCAAACAAGTTTCAAGTTTCAGCCTAATAACTGGGAAACGAAAGGAAGAATACAAAAGAACTAAATTAAGTCGCCTACAAGCAAAGCCATAGAGACAGTAAAGAACAAAAATTAATAAACAAAGATTTAACTGAGACAACTCAAACAGCAAACTTAATTCGCAGAAATCTAATAAAGTTATAAAACTTCTCCAAGGTTACAATGGCAGTATACAGAGACACTTTGACTTAAACAGAAGCAGTATATCTACAAAGCTCATATTCTTAACTACTATGTTATATTATGATTGGTAATATAACATAGCTTCCTGAATCTAACTATATTATCTTAACAATTTACTTGTGACGAACAGAAAAAACAAAATTTTATCTATAATCAATAATCAGAATACACTTAAAATCCTATAAATCATGAAGGAAAGGACAGCAACTAATGAAATAATATTATGATAGTAAAATATAAAACACATATGCTATGCCTAAAAAATAACCCATTTGTGGCTGGAGATGACTCACTGGTTAAGAGCACTGGCTACTCTTGCAGAGGACCCATGTTTGATTCTCAGCTACCACATATCAGCACACAAGCATCTGTAACTTTAGTTACAGTGGATCCTACATTCTCTTCTGGCCTCTGTGGACACCAGGCACACATGTGATGCACATATGATATATATATATTCGTACATAATAAATTATTAAAAAATTCATTCTTAGGTATGTATCCTAATGGCAGTCCTTATACATGCTTTCATGAGTATATGTGTGTGCCTGTGCATGCTTGAGTGTTCTGCTCCATCACATTTCACCTTATTCCCTTGCAACAGGACATACTGGTTTGAATGAGAACATCCCTCAATATCTGCTGGAGTTGTTTGGGGAGGTTTAGCTGGTACAGCCTTGCGGGGGTCAGTATAGTACTACAAGTGGGATCTGAGTGTTTAGTCTCCTCACACATTAAGTTCACTTTGCTTCCTGCTTGCAAATGAAGGTGTGAGATGAGCTTCCTGCTCCAGCCACCATACTTGCTGCTATGGTTCCCCACCATGATGGGACTCCCACCCCTCTGGAAATGTAAGCTCAAATAAATGCTTCCTACCATAAAGTATCTTAGTCATGCTGTTTTAGAAAAATTAAGCCAGGTTTTCTCACTAAACTTGAAGCTAGGATTGTGGCAGCGATCCTCTAGTCTCAGACTTCTTCCACAGAGCCCTAGAGTTACAGGCTTTTCATATGGGTCATGAGGATGCGACCTCAGATCTGAGCTCATGCTTGCATAGCAAGCATTCTTTATCTACAGCTCCATCTTTCTAACTCCTAAAGAAAGTCTTGACCACATAAAAGACATACCGTGCTGGCTAGTGTTTTGCCAATTTGACACAAAAATTACGGAGTTTATCTGAAAGAAAGGAGCCTCAATTGAGAAAAAGCTGCTATAATATTCAGCTGTAACCATTTAATTAGTGAGCAATAGGGGAGGGCCCATCACTTTGTAGGTGGTGCCATTCCTGGGTTGGTGGTCCTGGGTTCTACAGGAAGCAGGCTGAGTAAGCCACTGAGGGCAAGCTTGTAAGCATCACCCCTCCATCAGCTCCTACTTACAGGTTCCTGCTTGGTTTGAGCTCCTATCCTGACTTCCTTTGATGATGAACAATGCTATGGAAGTGTAAGTCAAATATAACCCTTCCCTCCCCAAGTTGTTTTGGTCATGGCGTTTAATCATACCAACAGAAACCCTAACGAAGACACATACATAGGATGTTAATAGAAAAACATCAACATGGAAAAAGTAGTTTATGGTACATTCACAACTGACCTATCTAATAATGAAAATTATATAAAATATAATAGAATAAATAAATATGAATAAAATATAAATATAAAAAATAAAAATGTATATAGTGTAATGATTGTTCTGTTTCTTTAAGAGACAAGCCATGCCCACTCCTTCCCCCATCCTCTGAGGCAGGCTGATGTTCAGCTTCCTGCCTTGGTCCTCTCTCTTCCAGTTCCTCTCTCAAAGAGGCAGCTTCTGCCTCTCTCCCCACTTCTCCCTTTCCCCCCTTCTCTGTCTCTCTTCTCTCTCTCTCCTCTCTCTCTTTCCACTTCTCCCCTTTTCCCCTGCCCTCCATAACCCACCTAATAAATGTCTAACTTCACTCTGCATGGTGTGCCCCTCGCCTGCCCGCCACTTGCATGGCTGGTGACCTTTGGAGACCTGCCGCGTGGTCTCCTGCTCCAGCCCTGCCTGGGACTCGCTGCTCTAGGGACCTGCTGCCCCCGCTTGCCGGGGATCCCGCAGCAAGTACTGGGAGATCTGCAGCATGGCTCACTGGGGACCAGCCAGCCACCTTCCTGTCGAGTGGTCTCCGTGCACCGTCCCTGCTTAGGACTGGCTGCTTTCGGGACCCGGGCAGCTTGCAGCAAATTCATTTCATATATACATCGTAATACTGTTGAAACATAATGTTGGATGACAATAGCAATTTATAATATTTTATAAGGTTCAAAAACACGCCAAACTGAATATATCATTTAGATGCAACCAATAAACATGAAACTTCCTATAAAAATAAAATGAATTTATTTTGACATAGGAACTTCTATAACTATGCCTGGCCTCAATGTGCTATACAGTCAAGAGTGGCCTTAAGCACAGAAAATATATTCAACAAAATCATAGAAGAAAAGTTTCCCAAACTAAAGAAGGTTATCCCTATGAAGGTACAAGGAGCGTACAGAACACAAAATAGACTGGATCTGCTTGCCATATAATAATCAAAATGCAAAACATACAGAACTAAGAAAAATACTAACAGGGGCAAAGGAAAAAGGTCAAGTAATATACAAAGGTAGACCTATTAGAATTACACCCAACTTTTCAATGGAAACCATGAAAGCCAGAAGGTCTTGGACAGATGTGCTGCGGACAGTAAGAGACCACAGATGCAGGCCCAGATTACTATACCCAGCAAAGCTTTCAATCACTATTGATGGAAAAAGCAAGATATTCCATGACAAAACCAGATTTAAATAATACCTATCCATTAATCCAGCCCTACATAAAGTACTAGAAGGAAAACCCCAACCCAAGGAAGCTAACTACACCCACAAAAATACAGGTAAAAGATAACTCACACCAAGAAAACCAAAAGAAGGGAAACACACACAGTATCACTCAACCCCTTCTAAAAAAGAACAAGGAATTAACAATCACTGGTCATTAATATCTCTTAATATCAAAAGACTCATTTCACCTGTAAAGGACTCATTTCACCTATAACAAGACACAGGCTATGAGAATGGATACAAAAGCAGGATTCATCTGTCTGCTGTATACAAGAAACACACCTCAACCTCAAAGACAGATATTACCTAAGAGTAAAGGGTTAGGAAAAAAATTTCCAATCAAATGATCTAAGAAACAAGTGGATGTAGCTCTCCTAATATCTAACAAAATTAACTCCAAACTAAAATCAATCAAAAGATGTGGAGAAGGACACTTTATAATCATAACAGGAACAATCCATCAAGATGAAGTCTCAGTCATGAACATCTATGTGCCAAATAAAAGATCACTGACATATGTAAAAGAAACATTACTAAAGCTTAAATTGCATATAAAAGCCCACACACTAATAGTAGGAAACTATAACACCCCACACTCCACAATGGACAGGTCAACAAGAGAGAAATTTAACAGATCAATAAGAGAACTAACAGATCAATAAGAGAACTAACAGATGTCATGACTCAAATTGACTTAACAGATACCCACAAAACATTCCACCCAAACACAAAAGAATATACCTTCTTTTCAGCACCTCATGGAACCTTCTCTAAAACTGACCCCATACTCGGTAACAAAGCAAACCTCCACAGATACAAAAAATTGGAGTAACCCCTTGTATCGTATTGGATCACCATGTTTTAAAATTAGGACTCAACAAAAACACTAATTTCACAAAGCCCACAAACACGTGGAAATTAAACCATGCTCGATTGAACCACTCTGGGTCAAGGAAGAAAGAAATTAAAGACATCCTAGAATTCAACAAAAATGAATGCACAACGTACCCAAACCTGTGGGACACTATGAAAGCAGTGCTGAGAGGGAAGTTCGTAGCAAAATGGAGAAAGCTCACATTGGTGACCTAACAGCATGCCTGAGAGCTCTAGAACAAAAAGAAGCAGACTCACCCAGAAGGAGTAGATGACAGGAAATAATCAAATTGAGGGCTGAAATCAATAAAATAGAAACAAAGAAAACAATACAAAGAATCAACAAGACAAAGAGATGGTTCTTGAGAAAATTAACAAGATAGACAAAGCCTTACCCAAACTAATCAAAAGGCAGAAAGAAAAAAACCAAATTAATAAAATCAGAAATGAAAGGGAGACATAATAACAGACACTGAGGATATCCAGAGAATCATTAGCTCATACTACAAAAACCTGTACTCCAAAAAAATTGGAAAATGTAAAAAAAAATGAACAATTTTCTGGATAGGTAACACATACCAAAATTAAATCAAGACCAGGTGGAAAATTTAAACATACCTATAACCTGCAAGGAAACAGAAGCACTCATCAAAAGCTTCCCAAGCAAAAAAGGCCCAGGGTCAGATGGTTTCAGCTCAGAATTCTACCAAAACTTCAAAGAAAAGCTAATACTTAAACTCCTCAAATTGTTCCACATAATAGAAACGGAAGAAACAATGCCAAATTCTTTTCATGAGGCTTCAGTTACACTGATACTAAAACCACACAAAGACTCAACCAAGAAAGAGAATTACAGACCAATCTCACTCATGAACATAGATGCAAAAATACTCAATAAAATACTGGCAAACCGAATCCAAGAACACATCAAAAAAAAATCATCCACTAGTATCAAGTCAGCTTCATCCCAGAGATGCAAGGATAGTTCAACATATGAAAACCTATCAAGGTAATCTACTATTATAAATAAACTGAAAGAAAAAAAAAACATATGATCATTTCATTAGATGCTGAAAAAGCATTTGACAAAATCCAACACCCCTTCATGATAAAGGTCTTAGAGAGAACAGGGGTACTAGGAACATATCTAAACATAATAAAAGCAATATACAACAATACAGCAAGCCGTCAGTCAACATCAAATTAAACTAAAAGAAACTGAAAGCGATCCCACTAAAAATCAGGAGTAGGACAAAGCTGTCCACTCTGTCCATGTCTATTCAACATAGCTCTTGAAGTTCTGACTATAAGCAATAAGACAACAAAAGGAGATAAAGGGGATTCAAACTGGAAAGGAATCAGTCAAACTTTCATTATTTGCAGATGATAAGACAATATACATAAGTGACCCCAAAAACTCTTACTAGAAAACTTCTACAACTGATAAATACCTTCAGTAATGTGGCAGGATACAAGATCAACTCAAAAAAAAAAAAATCAGTAGCCCTCTAATATACAAATGATAAAGAAGTTGAGAAAGAATAGAGAAACAACACATTTCACAATAGCCACAAATAACAAAATAAATTGGGGTAACACTAAACAAAGAAGTGAAAGTCCTCTTTGACAAGAACTTTAAGTCTTTGAAGAGAGAAACTGAAGAAGATACCAGAAAATGGAAGGATCTCCCATGCTCTTGGATAGGTAGGATCAACATAGGAAAAATGGAAATCCTGCTAAAGCAATCTATAGATTCAATGCAATCCCCGTCAAAATCCCAACACAATTCTTCACAGACCTTGAAAAGAACAATATTCAACTTCATATGGAAAAAAGAACTACCATAGCCAAAACAATACTGTAAAAACTTCCAGAGGCATCACAATTCCTGACACCAAGCTGTGTTATAGAGCTACAGTAATGAAAACAGCTTGGCATTGGCATAAAAACAGAGAGATTGATCAATGGAATTGAATCAAAGACCCTAATATTAATCCACACACCTATGAACACCTGATTTTTGACAAAGAAGCTAAAAATATACAATGTAAAAAAAAAGCATCTTCAACAAATGGTGCTGGTAGAAGAATGAAAATAGATTCATATCTATCCCTATGCATAAAACTCAAGTCCAAATAGATTAAGGATTTCAATATAAATCTGACCACACTGAACCTGACAGAAGAGAAAGTGAGAAGTAGCCTTCAATGCATGGGCACAGGGGACCACTTCCTAAATATAACACCAGTAGCACAAACACTGAGAGCAACAATAAATAAATGGGACCTCCTGAAACTGAGAAGCTTCTATAAAGCAAAGGACACAGTCAATAAGACAAAAAGGCAGTCTACTGCAGGAGAAAAGATTTTCACCAACCCCACATCAGACAGAAGTCTGATCTCCAAAATATATAAAGAAATCAAGAAATTAGACATCAAAATTCCAAATAACCCATTAAAAAAATGTGGTACATAACTAAACAGAGAATTTTCAACAGAAGAATCTCAAATGGCCAAAAGACACTTAAGGAAATGTTCAACATCCTTAGTCATCAGGGAAATGCAAATCAAAATGCCTCTGAGATATCATCTTATACCTGACAGAATGGCTAAGATCAAAAACACCAATGATATCTTATGCTGGAGGGGATGTGGAGTAAAGGGAACACTCATCCATTGCTTGTGGGAATACAAACTTGTACAAGCACTTTGGAAATCAGTATGGCAGCTTCTCAGAAAATTGGGAATCAACCTACCTCAGGACCCAGCAATACCACTCTTGAGCATATACGCAAAGATGCTCAATCACACTACAAACCCATTTGTTTAGGTATGTTCATTGCAGCATTATTTGTTATATACAGAAGCTGAAAACAACATATATACCCCTCAATGGAAGAATGGATAAAGAAAGTGTGGTACAGTTACACATTAGAGTACTACTCAGCAGTAAAAAAAAAAAAAAAAAAAAAAAAAAAAAATGACATCTTGAAATTTGCATGCAAATGAATGGGATTAGAAAAAACATCCTGAGTGAGGTAACCCAGACCCAGAAAGATGAACATGGTATGTACTCACTCATAAGTGGATACTAGCTGTAAAGCAAAGGATATTGAGCCTATAGTTCATGATCATAGAGAAGTTAAGTAAAAGGTGAACCCTAAGAAAAGCATACATAGAGCTACCTGGAAAGGGGAAATAGACAAGATCACCTGACAAAATTGGGAGGATAGGGGTGGGTAGAATAGGGAGGGCAGAAGGGGAAGACTAGGAGAAAAGGGAGGGGGTAGAACTTGAGGTAACAGGATAGTGGAAATGGAGGAAGGCCAGAGATGAGATCAAGGAAAGAGGTATTTTGAATAAGGGAGCCATTATGGGGCTAGCAAGAAACCTGGCACTAGAGAAATTCCCAAGAATCCACAAGGATAACCCCAGCTAAGAACCTAAGCAATAGAGAAGGTGCCCAAACTGGCCTTGCCCTGTTGTCAGATTGATGAATATCTTAAATATCGCCATAGAACCTTCATCCAGCAACTGAGCTCCCAAAGTCCAGCCGAAGAGTGGGAGGACTGACAATATGAGAAACAAAGAGGCCAAGACCATGATGGGGACACCCACCGAAACAGTTTACCTGAGCTAATGGGAGCTCACCAACTCTAGCTGGACTGTGAAGGAACAAGCATAGGACCAAACTAGTTGCTCTGAATGTAGTTGACAGTTGCATGGCTGGGGCAAATTGAGGGGCTAGTGGCACCAGGATTTATCCCTACTGCTTGTACTGGCTTTCTGGGATCCTATTCTCTTAGATATAGTAGGGTGGGCCTTGGACCTTCCTCAAAGCAATGTGCCTTACCTGCTCTGAGAAGGGGATGGGGGATGGAGTGAGGGGGTAGGTAGAAGAGAATGGGAGGAGGGGAGGGAGTAGGAACTGGATTGGTATGGAAAATGAAAAAAGATAGTTTATATTCTTTCTAAAAAAATTAAAAAAAAGAGTGGCCTTAAATTCCTAACAGTCCTGCCGTTACACCCCACATGCTAAGCACACAGGGATGCACCACCAAGCTCAGCTTTGGTAAATTTTCATGTTATTCATACAATTCTTTTAAAAGACAGAAATCTTAACTTACCTGCAAAAACACTGAGGGAGTTCTCCTTGGCCATATAAAGGAAACAGAAATGGAGTATTGCCGTACCGCCCAAGACAGTGAAGAAAGTTTTTGGTAGCTTTGAGACCATCTACTGTATGGCTTGTTGTTTCTGATGTCATAGCAATTGAATGCAGGATAAAATACTGAAGGTTGGGGGTTAATTTTTGAGTTTTTAAATATTCAGAAAATGTTGTTTCCTCATATGCTATGAAAAGAAAGATGAAATTTTATAAATTAAAACCAAATTTAATTTCTATTTAAAAACATCACACATTAATATAGCCAAATCTGTTAGAGACTTCAAACAGCATACAAGTGGTCATTATCACTACATTTTGGACTATTGGTCTTATGAACAAAATATGGAAACAACCTCATTATCCTAAATGATTTGATGGCACAGTTCTTAAAATTTAAATGATAAATCTTTATTTAGTATTTTATTGATATAAAAATCTAGGAAGACAATAAATAACTCAATGAATTATGGTGGGTGGCAATATCCTCAATTCATTAGCATTTAAACTATAGAGTAATGTCAACACATGTGAAAATATTAAGCAAGATAAAATATAATGAACTGATAAAATACATTAATAAAATGTCACTTCTGCTACATTTTGCATTTTACTTTTCTTAAATATATATTTTGCATTCAAACCTAGAATAAAAACTTTTACTAAAAAATAATGAAACTAATTTCTTTCTGGCTCCTGGAACCCAAAATGCTGACAATCACACTTCAAATAATAAGGAACCCCTATAAACCTAATCGTTTCATTACATAATAGAAAACAAGTAAATGCTTTAATACTGGGAGGAAATAATCATGCAACAAAGGCCATTACTTTAGGGAAATAATATAAGTCAATAAAAATAACAGAAATTAACTGACTGAGAGACTCTTAGTTTAAGCACCGGAAAGAACTACCTGGCATTTATTGAGGCTTTACTACCAAGAATTAGGTCTTCACAATTGTGTCAAAACAAATCAATGATGCAAATCTCAGTGTAATTTTATCCATAAATTATCAACAAAATATTTTAATTTTGCACAATTTTCCAGCTCACATGTACTTGAAAAGCAGCTGACACTAAAACAATGAAATGAATTTTCAACGAACTAAAATAACTGTCCTTAAGTTTGCAATAATACAATACTAATTGGAAACCATAGCTTCTCTAAATCTAGAGGTTTCCACTATACAATACATATCATTTATGTAAATCAAAATGAATGGTTCAATATTTCAAGTGGACGTAGTCCTAAAAAATGACATCCACACAAATTTATTATTGATAATAATAACGATAAAATAACAAAAAAGAATGTGATATATCAACAATCAATTAATAGGTCTTATCACATAAGCAATGTCCTATGCTCAATTCCTAGTGTCATACACACACAGATTAAGTAATCAGCTAACCAGGGTATTTAATTTACAAAGAACAGAAATGGGAGTCTGGCATGACATTCTGGCAATGTTGAAAATATCTGCATTATACTCATTAGACACAAATTGAAAAATTGAAATATGGCTAGCATGACTGAAGGAATGAACTTTTCAGCATTTTTTTTTTGATTGAATTTAAACAGTACCATGTTGCTATGGCTAACTTACTGGATATAGTAGAGTTAGAGTACATTTTAGAATAATCAATTGTTTACCAAATTGAGGAATCATATTAAAGTTAAAATCACAAATAATTAGAAAACCCAAGTTAATGAAAAGCAATACCTTTGTATTCATCAGGATGTTCTTCATATTCCATACAAAATGTTAGAAATTTCATTAGCATTCGTTTTTCTACCATAGTAAGTTGTTTGCTATTGAAGACATCTGCTCTAGAACAGGGAACCTGAAAAGATTTGAAAGTAAAGATGATTTGAAAATGCCTGCTAATCACACAAATATTCCACATTATACTTTGTATTCCTTTCCACATTACAAGGTTATCATTTCCATTCCATTCTGGCTGCTTCCTGTCACTTTTCATCAGCTCTAATAGCATCTCTGTTAACTACAGAGCTAATTAACTTGAGAGCTCTGTTACTTAATTCTGCCAAGTTGTTCTTCATGCAATTAAAAGGCCAATGACATGTCACCCATAATAGGGAACAAATGACAATTCAAATATAGTACTGCTGCCTGAAACTAGCATTCCTCAACATTCAATCAACCTGGGGAACAAATGTTCAAAAATATCACAGGAAACTTAATGAAGCAAATTTTGTATTTACATTTATAAACAACCATGCAAAGATGGAAATAACTACCTTACTAGGAAAACAGATAGAGTCCTTTGTTCTTTTTCTAAATGAGTAATAGTAACTTGGCTGACACAGTTGAGCGGTACAGTACCTGTTCCACAATTCCGTCTCGAAATGCAAGAATCCTCGTAATGTTTTTAAACTCTGCATATCGACTAACATTTGATTTGATCAGAAGATCAATTAGTAATCCCCGAGAATAGAGAAGCTGCAGGTAGAAAGTGTTTGAGAGGATACCATCAAAGGCAAAATAATGGAAAACGGCAACTGGCAACTACCATACACAAACACACACCCCTGCTAGAATTCAAGTTACATGTTTTTTAAATGTAAAAGTATTATATAAATAATTCATTAAATGATCCCAGTTCATTATTGAAATTGAAACCAAAAAATTCTATAATATAAAGGTTTCTCTATAACTTGTTCTGGCAGTAAAGCCTGAACTCTTAAATGGTTCTTCTAGTCTTGTCTGGATATGAACATCCATGAATTTCATTACAGAAATGTTAATGCGTTTAGTTATGAAATCTCGGGTCTGCTAAGAAAGTCACACTGCACACAATACACCAACAGAACACTGTATTTCCTTCTGAAATATCTTTGTCATCTGAATGATATGATACTTCAGGAAATAGAGTCAGTTGGTTATAATAAGATGAGTACAGTGGAGCACCCCATGCTAATAATATAGACAAGCCAATAAAAACAAACAAGATGGCATCACATGGATTTGTGATAAATTTCCATAACAGAGTCAAATTCTAGGCCCCTCAAAATCTAAGTATATAATATGACCATTTCAAGAAGTGAACAATTTTAATATTGATATGTGTGTGAAGCATTGACCTAATCTTGTGCCATACCTCATAATTAATACCAGGGAGGAAAACAATAAAACTTTATACAGTATTATCAGTCATGTTTGAAATTCAATCATGTATAAATATATATTTGGCTACTTCCTATGATCATTATATTTATATTCTATAACTCAAAAAATTAAAAAGATAAAGGATACATCCATAATAACTAGAGAAAAATTAAATAAAATGTTTGACTATACAAAGAAATGTGACAGTTCAAAATTTTAATTTCAATAATTTGAGCACCTAGAAAGATAATCTGAAAATCAATATAAATTATGTGCAATTTTGTAAACTATAAATATTAGGTAAGCATTATGCCAACCGAAGTTAGTGGCATTTTTAAGCATTAATCCAAATACTCTGACTAAAAAAATATGCCATGTTATTTGATTAACTCATTCCTAACACACTACAAAACTGATACACTTTACATTATTTTTAAAATAACAAGTCTTACCTATAAAATAAAGTGGTATTTCAGTTCTTTAAAAAATAATTATTTCTATTGCAACACTCCATCGTGAGATACAAATTATATAAATTAATATTTATATAGACCAAAAATGCATTCTTATTAAGTCAAATAAAACTTGAAATAAGTGAATTTCAGTTTCCACTGAAGAATAAAAACAAATTTCAACTAAAATTATCTTAAACATAAGTTTTTGAAACATGGAAAAAATATATGTATCATATTTAATCATAAGTCTCTTTTTCAATGCCCCCTAAGTAATCTACCATGGCAATTTCACATTGATGAGATATGAAACAAAGTTGTAATTACACTCAAATAATCAGAATCACTATTAAACACTTTTTCTCTATTTGGCACATTGGCCTCATAACTGAGATAAATAAGCTTACTTAGAATAGTTTTTAATTGGAAAAAAATTTATGTAATGAAAATTTATTTATCTACTATTCTGAATAGTATAGTATTTTACCTAGGGAAATATTCATATTTCCACACACTAAGTTCAAAGCAAAGAGGCATACCAGATTTCATTAGCAAAATGTGAGATGCATGAATTGCTCCTTCCTTTTCTCTTATCACACCCTTTATGGAAAGCTTGACTGGATATTTAATTATTAATTTGAACAAAATCAGCCTTGCTTCTTATAAACCCAATGCAGTATTAAAGCCTCCCATGATCCAGAAACCTCATCAGAAATTACAAGGAGCTAACGTTAGAGCTAATTATGGAAACACCAGCAAAGACAATAGCATTTTTCACATCCTTTGCCACCAGCAGAGAGGTATGCCCCAGTGTCTTCAAACCTGACCATATGGTTTTCAAAAATGCATTTGTTTATTCTGAATATATTGAGGCTAAATTTTATAGGGGCTAGGGGCATTTATATAAAATTTATTGCAAAGAACATGAGATTTTAACACAAACTGAATAGAATTTTTCTTCTGATGGAATTCATAGTGCCCATGAATTAGAATATTAGGATGAACTACCTGCCCCTATACAAAGCATTCTTCATGTACAAAAATATTTAGTATAGTTTAAAAGTACAGTTAAGTATATTAATACTATCATTTAATGTATTTTAACCTATTGTTACTAAATTATAAAATTTTGTTTACTATCTTTATATAAAGCAAACTCTTTATAATTCAGAAACTAAAATGAAGAAAAGTACACTTAAGAGTTATAGATGTTATTTTCAATCAATTGAAAGTTATTATTGTTCTACGTTAAGATGTATAAAATAGGTACTTACTTTTGATACTAAATCAATATTAAATCTTCTGCCTTCTTTAATAATCTGTGAGTAAGTAATTTTATTTTTCTTTGGTGGCTCTGTGGTGTCTTGTACTTTAGGCACATTTTCACTTGGCTCTTCTTCTGTAGCTTTATCATCACTATGATTTTCTTTTTCTCCTGCTGCTTCAGCATCATTTGCTGCTAGTGAACTCTCTGGCTCACTGCTCTGAGTTTGTTCTGCTAGTGTTTCACAGCTCCTAGTGTTTAATGATGCATCTGCAGTAGGCAGGCAAGCAGCCTCTGCAGCCTCTGCAGCCTCTACGGAGTCCGCGGATGTCACAAAAGCGTGATTTTTCTGCAGTGCACCAGCTTCCTCAACATCTTTATGCAAATCCTGACTGATAAGAAATTATAATAATAATCAATATCATGCTTCTGACATTTCTAACCTGCTACATTTTTCTTATTGCTTTCAACTTTTCATAGCAAGTTTTACACCTCTATCTTTTTGTCTTAAGTTCTGGTACATACTGTTAAAGTTTCAATATGAAGCTTGAAATTTAAGATATTAGAGATCATGAACATGAGCATTTTTGAGAATTTAAGGCAGACAAAAGAATCATATTTTAAAAGCAAACAAACTCAGTAAAATCATCAACAGCAGATAGAGCTATAAACCCAACTGATTAATATTCTGAATGTATGTATTTCTCTTCTCTAGTCCTACACTATACAGGAATAACAGGACCCACTATCAAATTTGGTCTGAAACTAAACTGACATATTGAATGCAAAGAATCCAACATTGTACCTGGAGCAGAGCAAATGCTCACTAATGGCATCTGTCAGAAGATTAACATTTAAGTTCTCTATGGACTTGGTAGTGTGACAGAGGTACCTCAGTCAAGTGGTGAGAAGTATGCCACATCAGTTTTCCTATTATTTTGTGGTATCTACAACAAACTCTCGACATTGTTTCCTATTTATTATTAATATTTATTATTTCACTGAAAGCTTCATTTCCAAAATTATTATTAGAATAAGAATTTTTAGTCTACTGATACCTTGATAGTACAGACTTACATTCAGCTAGCCTACATTGTCAATTCCTATTCCAGAAAAATCATTCTCTCTGAGCTGCCTTACTGTTCAATACCTGATCCCAACTCCTTGTACTTAATGTCTGTTAAGTAAGTAACTGCTAACTGAATGTTTAAGACATAACAGTAGCCCTTCCACTATCAAGCCTAAATCCTACCCCCCTCAAAGTCTTTCTCTTTCTAAAATAAATACCTTCCCTCTATACTAATTTAACTGCTTTCATACATGGCATCTCTACCACTCATTAATCAACTTGAGTCTCTATATTTTGCCCCTTATCATGTTTTGTCCTATGGGCTATTTGTCCCATCCTCATAATATCAAAATTGCACCAGTCCCAAATATAATCACATATTAATAATCTATGTAGTCTACAAAATTTTAAATTCCAAAAACAACTATATTTATCAGTTTCTCCATGTACTATAACGCATGGATGCAGTTTATCATGCATGTATTTATCAATATCTTTCTAAATGCCCTTGGACTTTTCAGTACATGATCATGCCTAGGCTACATCCTCAAATAGTAAATGCTACTAAATGCAAAACCTTTTGAGAATCATGTTAGTAATCAAAAGTTTTTAAACTTTGGAACAATTTGGACAAGGGATGTTCACTTAATAAAGTCTATGTCAATATTCTACAATTAACAAAAGAACAATCCTGAAGCACATCTATTTCCAAGTGTAGTGATCTGAATGAGAAATATTCCTCACAGACTCAGGTGTTTAAACACTTGGTCTACAGTTGGTGGCAGAGTCTGGGAAGTTTGGGAGGAGCGGCCTTACTGGAAGAAGCATTTCACTGAGGGTGAGCTTCAAGAGTCCACTTCCAGTTTGTTTGCTCTGCTCCATGTGTGTAGTTTACAAGATGGAGCTCTCAGCACTCTGCACCAACCACCATGTCACTGTTTGCTACCATTCTTCCTTGCCATAAGAGATTCTTATGTCTCTGGAACCATAAGCTCAGGTAAACTCTTTCTTCTGGAAATTGCCTTGGTCATGGTATTTTATCACAATAGAAAAAAAAAAAAAAAGCAAGGAATCAAGAAGTTGGTACCAGAACCAGGGAGTGGACTATTGCTGTGAACAAGCCTGACCATGTCACTTTTGGAGGAATATGGTAGACTGTGGAACTTTGAACTAGTAAAACAGTTCAATGCTATAAACAGAACTTAATGGACATCTTTGGAATTTTTGACTGTTAATGAGCTAACTGTTGAGAGATATTTGATTGTGGGGGCTACAAGTTAAAACAACCTATATATTGTAAAGGTATCTTGACTGCAAAATTTGGGTCTAAGGATATGTGGCTTTGGAAAAGAGGTTCTGTTTTTGTTTCTACAGAAGATGAGAAGCTATGGATTCCTTCCAGGTTAATATGGCTTGATTAAAGAAGATCCTCCCTCCCATGTTAGATCTCCAAAGGAAATTGATAGTCCGGATGATCCAATGTTTCAGAGTGCCTCTGTTGCAGTTTCCTCTGACTTCTACATTCAGAACAGTGTCAAGGATGCTGCCACAAAATACTCCAGTCAGAAAAAAAATAAAAAAAAAATACTCCAGTCAGGACTTAACCATAATTCCAAATTTTTTCAGGGTTCCTCAAAGATTACTAGAACCCACAATCAGCAGAAAGTAGTCTAGAGATCTAAGCCCAAATTCCCAAAATACTGTTTATAAATGTTTGTTTTTATATAAAGGGCTGGTTATAAATTGTTATTGGTCATAGTCAATCTCTTTCCAAAGAACAAAGGGGGATATGGAATAGAAATGATGGAGAAAAAGATAAATTATTGAGTCTAATTTAACCCCCCAAAACTGTTAATCTCAACATTTTACAATGGCATGAATTTTAGTTTATTTATGTAAATTTAAGATTAACTTTGTTATACTTTATGTATACTTCTTTTTAAGGTATTGTATTTATACATCCCAATTAAATATGTAATATATAATTAAGAAATACAGATTTACAAAAATAAGTCATCTATAATAGTCAAGCTTATAGTCATGTTAGTTTTTGAAATATACAAAGATACATTTCAGATAGATATTCTCCTACATTTCAAAGACCTACAGAATGTGGCATTTAAAATGTTTTTTCTGATTTTTTAAAATTGTTTTTATTGAGCCATATAATTTTCTTCATTCCCCTCCCTTCTTGCCCCTGATCTTCTACACCCTCCCATGATCTCCATGCTCCCAATTTACTCAAGAGATCTTGTCTTTTTCTATTTCCCATGTAGATTAAATCCATGTATGTCTCTCTTAGGGTCCTCTTTGTTGTCTAGGTTCTCTGGGGTTGTGAATTTTTTTCTTTGCTTTATGTCTGAAAGCCACTTATGAGATAGTACATATTTGTCTTTCTGGGTCTGGGTTACCTCACTCAATATGATGTTTTCTAGATCTATCCATTTGCCCACAAATTTCAAAATGTCAGGATTTTTTTTACCACTAAGTAGTACTCCCTTCTGTAAATGTACCACATTTTCTTTTATTCCATTCTTTTAAAAAAATAGTACTATATAATTTAATTTTTTACTATGTTTGACTATACAATAAGAAAATTTTATTCCTGATGGATCTAACTTGTTAGCTCTTAATAATCACATTTAATAGTTTTTCACAAAAAGAACAAAATTTACAAAAAGAAGTAAATATATGATTATGCTTCTCTGGAAACAGACACCCATAGTAAGTCAATGATTAAGTCTAATTCCCCATTAGGGTTTCATTGTTCATTATTTTCTGTTTAGATAAAAATGCTTAGTAGATTTCAATCCATTCTTTTTTTATTATTATTAAAAATTTCCACCTCCTCCCCTCCTCCCATGTCCCTTTCCCTCTCCCCACTCCCCCTCCCCCTACAGTCCAAAGAGCAGTTAGGGTTCCCTGCCCTGTGGGAAGTCCAAGGTCCTCCCCACTCCATCCAGGTCTAGGAAGGTGAACATCCAAACAGACTAGGCTCCCACAAAGCCAGTACATGCAGTAGGATCAAAGCCCAGTGCCATTGTCCTTGGCTTCTCATTCAGCCCTCACTGACCGCCATGTTCAGAGAGTCTGGTTTGATCATATGCTCCATCAGTCCCAGTCCAGCTGGCCCTGGTGAGCTCCCATTAGATCAGCCCCACCATCTCAGTGGGTGGGATTTAGGTTGTTTCCAGGTTCTGGCTATGACAAATAATGCTGTTAGGAACACAGTTGAGCACATGACTTTATGGTATGATTGAGCATCCTTTGAGTATATACCCAAAAGTTTCCTATTTTAACTTCTGTTTTTATGATAAAACATTGATCAATGATAATCTGGAAAGTATCTATTTGCCTTAGACATTACAGTCTATCATGGCTGGAAGCCAATACAAGAAATCAAAACAGGAATCTGGAGATAGGAACTGAAGCAGAGACCTTGAAGGAACTGAATTTTGTTACTATAAGTTATTACAGGCTTTTTTCCTCTGGCTACCTCAGCTACCTTTCTTAACTAGTTCTGGACCACCTGAATAAAGACTGTACTGCCTACGGTGAGCTGGGTCCTTCGTTCTACATCAATTTACAATTAAGAAAATGTTCAACAGGCATAACCATAAGCCAACCTACAGTCAATTCCCCAATGTTGCTACCTTTCACTAGGTGACACTGGTTTTTGCATAGCTGGTGAAAACTAACCAGCACACTTCTATTGCAGAAAAACCAGGGCTTCAATGCCATATTGAGGAACTTTAACTGCCATAATTTTAGTTCCAGAGGACCCTCTTCCAGAAGAACCTACATGCATGTGGCATACACACACATATCCATATACATGAATAAGGCTTAAAATTAAGTCTTTTATAAATTAAAAGCTATGATATGAAATGTGATTTGTTTTTTCCACAGTAATGTTCATATGTATTTTCTTTTATTTTGAAAATTGATAAAACATAAGATGACAACTTTGAGCAGAAGTTCTATGCGTAAAGATTAAACTAAGTAGTGACAGGATAATTAATTACACTACACAGATAAGATTGAATATGGCAACTTCTTTTATTACAGACTGTGATGAGAATAGCATGAAAATTGAGCATAGCAACTGATTTTTTCAGCACCTATCTTGTATATTAAGTAAAATGAGGTTTTACGTAGTAATGAAATTCATTAGACAATGCTGGACAGCTGAAAAGCTGGAAGCTGAAAGTCAAAACATTTCATTATAAGTCTAATCAAAGGTTAAGTAAATCTGAGGCAGTGAGGAATGTGTAAGAGATTATATTTTTAGAAATTTGTCCTACTTTGACAAACTACTAAATTTCAATGTTTTCAGCATCACAAGTTGGTGAAGTTCCTAGCTCTCCAAGAAATAGAAGCATATGAGCATATTACTATTCCCATTTTTCATTAAAAAAAAAAAACCCAAAGTATTTTTGGAGTTCTGCCAAGTGTTAGGTGGCTCATATCTAAAAAAGTGATGAAGACGCTAGAAACTCCTAAATCTCCACATAATTATTCTGTAAGCAAATTCTTTTAACCAAAAGGGTGATATTTTCATGAATTTAAAACCTTACATTATGGTTTGTATATAAACAGCCTTTTCATAAAAGTTATTCCTCTGCCAAAGAAAATTAAGAATAACAGTTCAATTTTAGTAACTCAAATGTATTTGAAAACCATGAAAATGCATCTGCAAGATATAAGATGTTGGTGAATTATAAGCCCTCAAAAGAAGCTCTTAACTGTAAAAATATTTACTATCAAAATAGATTTCACAAATTAAGTCAATTATCATTTAAAATCTGAATCTCAAAGGCAATTATACATGGATTGTACTTTTAAAATAATTCAAAGGCAATTATACATGGATTGTACTTTTAAAATAATTTATCCAAACCAAAAATGTTTACTGCTTTGTATAAATGCACCTTTTTAAAAAAACTAATTGTCAAAATTTATCTGTAACTTAAAGAACTTGGATATCACTTATCAATTACTGGTAATAACCAAAGAGCACTTCCAAATGAATTTGCCATATTAATAATTTGTACTACTTTATATGGATAAAATAAAACCTGTCAATCAGCTGGCTATTTTATTCAGCACAGGTATTCACAGTAGCAGAATATTTGAATGACTATGCAAGAATGTGTTTATTTTTGTTTGTGTTGAAGAATATTTAATTGTTTAAAGATATTTTGTATTTGTTTATCGTATATTTGACTATGTAAAGACATGTTTCAATTCTTTAATTTTGTAAAGATGTGTTGTTGTTTTACCTTGTCTGCCTAAGGCATGTGATTGATCTAATAAGAAGCAAAATGGTCAATAGCAAGGGAGGAGGTATAGGAAGAACTTCTTGGCAGGAAGAACAAGTAGTAGTAGAAATTTAGGCTCTAGAGAAAAAAACAGAGGAAAGGGAGATGACAGGTCACAGACAGACAGACAAGGAGGAAGCAAGAAAGTAGGACATACAGAATGAAAGAAAGGTAAAAAGCCCCCAAAGCAAAACATTGAGAATTAGAAACAGCTTAAATTAAGTTAAAAGAGCTAGAGAGACAAGCCTAAACTAAGGACAAGCATTCATAATTAATAATAAGTCTTTGTGTTTATATTTGGGAAACTGGTTGGTGGCCCAAAGAAAATTCCAACTATAAATAGCATCCAACATGGGGAAAAAATTTCCACCTAGGGCCCAAAAAGCTGAAAAAAATGAAATGGCTCATTTAAGGGACATTGCTATGCAGAGTACTTGAGAAGTCAACACATTAAGTGGAAACAGCAAGCTAAGTAAAATGCCTGAAACAGTGTGGTTCTCTGATGTGGAATGCTCCTCTGTATTGAATGTTTATATTAATATGCTTATATTAATATAAATGAGTTAATTTAAGAGGTAAGAGTTAGTTTATAAGAAGCCTAAGCTAATTGGCCAAGTGGTGCTGTAATTGATATAGTTTCTGTGTGATTATTTGGGTCTGGGTAGCCAGGAACGAAAGAGCAGTCTACACCTACAGGTATCAACTTCCTAGAGCTGGGAATATTAAATGCAGCTCTAGACCAGGTTTAAGGCTCAGTTCTCACAGAATCTACTCATTGGGGAGGGAGTGGAGCCAAATGCCAGAGCTGCACTCAGAGGGCCTAGATGCTACTTAACAGCTTAAGATTTAGCTCACTGTCAGAGACAGCTATATATGGACAGTAAAACAGATCAAGAAGGGAATACCTTCAAACAGGTAACAGTGTACATAGGTGCTTAAAAAAAAGGAATAGACAGTCATAGGGAAAATAGTTGAAAAATAAATAGTTTTTTTTTTTAAAAAAGAGTAAAGTAATATTTAAAAAGTTAGTCATGTAATGATATACAGGGAAATACACAGGGAGTCTAGATTCTGTATGGTGCTTTGTTGACTTTGAATTTTTGAACGCTGATGAGGGAAAGACAGCTGCACAAAGATATGAGTTTGTAAAAGGAATTTCTGAATTAAACCAGCCTAGATACTTTAGTCATGTCTTAAGTTTAAAAAAGAATTCAGAATATGTGTTGGGCTGGGGGAGAATTTATGCTTTTGTTTTCATAGGAAATGAAAGGCTGTGGATTCCTTCAAAATTAGTACAGATCAGATTTGATTATGGGAGACTCCCTGAAAATCCTGGCTACAGACATAAAAAATTAAACCTAGAAAAACCACAAGACAAGTGACACATATGCTGATCCCTTGACAAGGGGACACCTCTGAGACTGGTGATAAATCTTGTTGGATACAGAGTCCTCATGACTTATTACTACATGCCATACTTTCATATGGCATGGACAGAGGTTTGGTTATACAGTCAAACTTATAAAGTTGACAGATATCTTTAACCTGCTCAAATATAAAACAAAAATATCGTTGACTAGTTTGTGTACAATGCACAATCCATACTTGTATTAATACAGATAAAAATATTACCTTTGAAAATCTGAGTGTTTTCAGAGCAAGGGGACCATATACCAATGAAAATGGGTGGCTCAGGAGATCACAGCCTTTCTGTGTGCCTCTGCTACAGTTTCTTTACAATTCTGTGTTCAGAACAACTTCAAGGCTATTAGTTGAGATGGTCTACCCTCACAGTCTATTCTATCCAGGACTTCAGATAAGCACTGTACTTTCTCATTATACAGAGACGGAACAACAAATGTTATAGCTAGTGTTTTTAGGACTTGACTATAATCTCAATTTTCTTAGGGTACCCTGGAGATGCAGTCGTCCACAAACAACAGGAAGCAGTCTATAGAGCAAAACATCCACATTCCTAAAAGGTGGAGTGGGTGGTTTTTGTTTATTTTGTGGGTTATGGATGTTTGTCATCATTTAATGGGGATGTAGGAATACATGATTAAAGAAACAGCTTTATCGCAAATGTTTTACATTGGTCTGGATTTCTGTACTTTGAAATAAATTTAAGGTTATTTTTGTAATATGCTATATATATGTTTCTACTCCTACGTAAGGTACTGTACTTAATGCAGCTCATTTAAAAATGTAACAGAAAGGTATATTCCTTGAAAGCTATTATTACAACTGTTTAGGATAATTACAAATGCAGGTTAGTAGTTATCTATAACAATCAAACTTGTAGTCATGTTATGTTTCTAAGGTTAAACAGATACATTTTAGATAAGTAATATTCCAATGCTTCAGAGACCTACATAATATGGCATTTAAGATGTTTAACCACCAAGGCTATTTATGATAGTGAGACATGTCTGCTCCTGGCTGATGGGCATTAAAGAACCTCCATAAGGCATATACTTCTTTGTGGCGAAGCTAGCAATTTTAGCAAAAAACTACCCATGCCTCAACTGCTGACAGTATGTTGTCCAAACTGGACCAACAAGATACAAAACAAAAAGACTGTCTAACTTTGCCTGCTGAATTGGCCAAGACAAGGTGGGACAGTCCATCAAAATATGTTTCACAGAAAAGACTGTCAGATATTCTAGGCCTGTAGACCAAAGATGGATGCCCCAACCTTGCAGAGGAACCTTAAGTGACTGTCCAGGCAGCCAGCTCTTTCTGTCATTTCTATTAGTTTTGAAAGATACTTACTCTATAATTCCTGTTTACTCAGGTAATGTTAACTCATTCTCAGTTCTCTGATGGGAGTTGAAGAAGAGAAAGTTATAGTTTTCCTTGTTATCAAATTAAGAAAAGAAATTTACATAAGAGATGTATAGTTTATGAGGCTGAGAAACATAAAAGTTTAAACTGTTTATATAAGAAAATGCTTTTGAGGTCTAAGACTATTTTGGGTTGGTAATATAAGTTAGGATAGAAAGTAAAATAGGCACACAACTTTGGACTCACAAAAATAGGATGGATAAATGGAGTATTTTCTCTGAATTTGCCAAATGCATATGGACTAGATATTGTAAATGTAATTCGTACTTAATAATTGCTCTTGTCTTACTATGCTGAAGCTAAAACCTTTCTTTTTATTTAGAAAAAGGAGAAAATTTTGATTTTTTTTTTCTTCTGGTTCTTTAGTCTTTTGAATTTTTTTTGGTGGGGGGAATGGCTGCAACCCAGGTTCCAAATACATGCAGGCTTACTATTACTTATAAATGCCCAGCCTTAGCTTGACTTCTTTCTAGTCAGCTTTTCTTTTTTCCATTTTTAATACAATCCTTTCCCATTCCACAGTCATTCTTGTTCCCACTCCCTCCTCTCCTCCTGCCCCAATCTTTCCCCCACCTCACCCCCCATCCAGTCCCCAGAAAGGGCAAGGACCCCATGGGGAGTAAATAAAGACTGACACATCACTTCAATGTGGGCCCACAGACCTCCCCCCATTATCTAGGCTGAGCAAGGTATCCATCCAAAGAGTACTTGCTCCAAAACATGCCAGGTCAAGCACTAGGGATAAATCCTGGTCCCAATGCCAGTGGCCCCACAGACCATACAAGCCTCACAATTACCCCCCATATTCAATGGCCCTAGCTTGGTCCCTTGCAGTTTCTCCCACTATCAGTCCAGAGTCAGTGAGCTCTGACTAGCTCAAATCAGCCATTTCTGTGGGTATCACTATCATGGTCCTGACCACCCCCTGCTCATATCATGGTTCCTCCCTCTCCTGTACTGGTCCAGTGCTCCACTGCGGATCTTTGCATCTGCTTCCATCAGTTCCTGGATGAAGGTTCTATGATGACAATTAAGGTAGTCATCAATCTGATTACAGAGGAAGGCCAATTTAGGCATCCTCTCCACTGTTGCTTAGAGTCTTATCTGAGATCATCCTTATGAATTCCTGGTAATTTCCCTAGTGCCATGATTCTTACTAGCTACTTAATGGTTCCCTCAATCAAAATCTCTTTCCTTTCTCTCCCTCTCTGTCTTTCCCTCTTCTCTAGCATCCTGTTCCCTCATGTACTCCCCCTCCTGTCCCTTCTCCCTCTCTCTCCCCTCCAACTTTCCCTCCCCCCCTCCCAATTTTCTCAGGGAATCTTGTTTGTTTCCCCTTCCCAGGGGTATCCATGTATATCTCTCTTAGAGTTCTCTTTTATTACCTAGTTTCTCTGGGATCATGGATTATAGGCTGGTTATACTTTGCTTTATGTCTAATACCCACTTATGAGTGAGTACATATCATGTTTGTCTATCTGGGTCTGGGTTACCTCACTCAGAATAGTTTTTTTCCAGTACCATTCATTTATATGCAAATTTCAAGATGTCATTGCTTTTTAACGCTGAGTAGCTCTCCATTGTGTAAACGTACTGCATTTTCTTTACCTATTCTTCAGTTGAGGGGCACCTAGATTCTTTCCAGGTTCTGGCTATTACGAATAATGTTGCTATGAACACAGTTGAGTAAACGTCCTTGTAGTATGAATGTGCATGATTTGCTGAAGGAGGGAAAGACAGGAGGATCACGAGTTCAAAGCCAGCCAGCTTTTCTTAACTTAAATTATCCTATCTACCCTTTTCCTTAGGGCTTTTTTTCCTTTTCTTACTTCAGTATGCCTTACTTTCACCCTTATTTTATTTCTGGCTGGGTGGCTGGGCCCTAGAACCCTCTCTCCTTGTTCTCTTGCTTCTTCTTCTCCCAGATTTCTGATTCTATTTATTGATGTGGGAGGGTCATATGTCTATCTGTTGCTTTCATTAGTTAATTAATAAAGAAACTACTTGGCCTGATAGCTCAGAACATAGGTGGGTGGAGTAGACAGAATAGAATGCTGGGAAGAAGGGAAGTGAGGTCAGACATCATGGAGCCAGCCACCAGGTCAGACATGCTGAATCTTTCCTGGTAAAACACCATCTTGTGGTGCTACACAGATTATTAGAAATGGGTTAAGCAAGATATGAGAGTTAGCCAAGAAGAGGCTAGATATAATGGGCCAGGCAGTGTTTATATGAATACAGTTTGTGTGTTGTTATTTCAGGTGTAAAGCTAACCATGCGGGAGCCGGGCAGGACGAAAAACAGGCCTGACCGCAGCTCTCATCTACAATTTATCCTCTCTACCTGCCAGCCCCGCCTATGCTTTCTCCTGCTTTGCTATTGGCTGTTCAGCTCTTTAGCAGACCATCAGATGTTTTAGACAGACAAGAATCACAGCTTCACAGAGTAAAACAAATGTAACATAAATAAAAACAACACATTTTACATCATTAAAACAAGTGTTCCACAGCATAATCTAAAGTAACATACCTTAAAATATTATTCTAAAACAGGGAACTGCTGCAGATTATTTAACTATGTAAAAATAAGTCACATTTAACTATGTAAAGATGTGGTATACTTGTACATGTTGCAGAATATTTAAGCATGTAAATATGTATTGCATATGTTTTATGTTGTGAATATTTAATTCTGAATAGATGTGTTGCATTTGCTTATTATATAAAGATGTGTTGCTGTTTAACTTGCCTTCATAGAGTACTTGATTGGTCTAATAAAAAGCTGAATAGCCAATAGCAAGGTAGAACTTCCAAGCAGGGAGAGTAAACATTAGGAAGAGTTTTTAGCCTTTAGAGAAAGAAAAGGAGATGACAGGGAAGTGCCAGGGGCCAGACAGACAGACAAGGTGGAAGAAGGAATGTAGGACATACAAAATGAAAGAAAGATAAAATGCCCCAAGGCAAAATAAAGATGAATAGGAAAAGGATAAATTAAGTTAAAAGAGCTAGTCAAACAAGTCAAACAAGCTAAGGCTGAAAATTCATAATTAATAATAAGTCTCTGTATCTTTATTTAGGAAGCTTGTTCACATCTTAATAAAATGATGACTACAGTTCACTGTATTTCTCCTTTTGCACATTTTCTTGCTCAATATAGCATGCGGTAGAAATTGTGTTCTTTTATTTGCTATGCACTTTGCTCTAAGGCCATTCACTTTTGATTTGCATAGTATATTATGTTTGCATAGTATATTATGCTGCTTTTCAGATGTTTATTCCTAAAATAAATATTCAATGATTACTCAAAAAATTACATAAAACTGTATTAATCTTGACTTTCTGCAATATAACATATTGTAGAAATTTCTCTAGTTGCTACCAACTTAAATGCTTTTATGCATTATAAAATACATCTGAAATATCAAGTTTCCCTTACATTTGTCCAGGAACAAAACTTCATGATGTTAGCAGTAGCAAGTAACACTGGTTCACTACTCAACCATAGCAGCCTTTTTCCTTACTATGAGATAAACTGAGCTCATGACAATTTATTGGGCAGAAGGTACCCAGCCCTAGGATTGAATCGTGACCAATCACATTTTTAATTTTAACTTTATTTCCTTTTTGGTGTGATGGACTTAAAAGTGTGCATGCACTTCAATTTTTATACAAAAAGTTAAAGTAGACTCCTTTGAAACATCTTGGTAAATATTCTCTATAATTTTGACTATAAGTTATGATATTAGTATATCTTATTTATACAAATAAAACCTAAAATATAAATATATATAAATAAAATATAATTATCGATCTAAAATCTATATTCTCCCATTTCCTTTCCTGTATAGACATTTTAGTTATTTGTGAGAACTTGTCTGGAATCATGACAACCATCTAGCTGGCAACCATCTAGAAACCCTGGATGTAAAGCTAGAAGTTCACCTTTAGCATTTCTTAGTACTCCAACATGCATAAGCTAAACAGGCTACAAATCCTCTGACAACTACCTGATACACTCCTATCTGCCTACTTGTTTCAATAACTTTTACCTGGCATGCCTTCACAGCCTAAAACACACTTATTATAGACAATAGTAAACAACTTCCTCTAAACTGAAAAATGCAGCATATACTACATTGGTTTTTCTATTTCATTCTTTTTTGTGGACTAATGCCATCGCTAATATTGTTCAAGAAGTATACTGTTTTATGTTTGTGGAGTTCAAAATGAAGAAATACAATTTCAGATTCCTGTCACAATAAAATCTTCTTTTTTGATATATCAATCCACTAAAAAGTTGCTTCATTTGAATTTAAGAAGCACATTATCCTTTTGGTTTAACTTTATATCAAAACTGGGGAACTATTAGTCATTAATATTCAAAAATAGAGAAAAGGAACATAAGTAGTTGACTTACGTTTAGACCAATAAGATTTCTTCTTCCTAGGCTCAGTGAGCAAAGATATTTGCCCCCAAACAATTCTGACAACTTGAGTTTGATCCCAAGGTAATAAACACATGGTATAAAGGAGAGAATTGAATCCAGCAAGTGTTTCTGACTTTCAAACACATGCATGTGAGCATACACTTATATAAACATACAAACCCAGAGACAAAATTAATTTAAAACATTATTTTCTTACTAAAGAAAAAAATGTGAGTATGAAATTAACATGCAATAAATTTTCATCTAAGAACTATTTGCATTTGTGTGACCCAAGTGGAAATAAATAATGCTATCTGCTGTCTCATAATCTGTATAAAATTTAAAGCTAGAAAAAATGGTTACTTTACTTCCCCCATATAAACTAAGAAATATTCCTGAGTATATAGACTACAATCACAACAAATTAAGGATACTGGAATACCGTATGTCATCATGAATTCAAAGCTCAAGGCTGGGCAGTATAGCAAGGTCCTCTCTCACAAAAACAAAAACAAAATTGAAAAAAAAAAAGGTATGTTGCATGAGTTCTAGTTGATCTTAATAATAAAAGCCCAGAGTCAGACATTAGGGAAAATGCTGAGAAATCAGAGACAAAGGAGCAAAACCACAGTCACCTTACCTACTCAACTTCCCAGCCCAAGATAGACTGAGTTCCTATCTCCTTCTGCCTTATCACTTCCTCTCTATGCCCAGCGATACCATTTCCTGTCTTAACTGCCTCTCACTGAACTTCAGTTTATCCACTTCTAACAAATCATGTGCATGGCTTCAGCACAGAATAAAAACTCAAATGTAATATGATATATTAAGGAGAGCTATAGCAACGGCTACTAAAATAATTACCAACAACTGCAGGTACTTTTTTCTTCCCTTTCATTAATCAGTTGTTTAACTGCAGAAGATAACTTAAAGGTAAAACAACCTTTGAACAGCAAAAGCATTAGTAGGTTCAAAGAGGCAGAACTCGGGATAAAACTCTGACAAAATAATCTTCATAATCCCTAGAGTCTGATGTTGAAGCAAATGATGTTTTGTGGTTGGGGAGTGGGGAGAGAATATATACCTAATCCTCATACCACATACCAAAAAATACTCAAAGTGGGTCATGAACTAAAATGTACAATATTTATCTATAAGAAACACTTTTCGATGAGATGAAAGCTTCTGGAAGTACATCCAAGTAAAGAGATCTCAGACTCAATGCCAAAAACACAATATACAGAGAGAAAAATGAATACATGGCAGCTCGTTAAAATTTGCAAAACCTGCTCTACAAAATATCCTGTTTAAAAAGAATGAGAATACAAGTTACAGTTCAGGGGAAAGTATTTTTAAACTTAACAGTTAACAAAGAACAAATACTTGAAAAAGAATTCTGCAACCAAAATGAAAAAAAGGAATTCTATTTAAAAACTTGTAAAAGACATCAATCACCAGACAGTTCACCCAAAAGACATATGAATGACAAAGAAGTACAGGAAATGATATACAAAATCAGCCATCAGTGAAATTCACACTAAAATGAAAAAACAGGAATGGGGATGTTGCTCAATTGGTAGAATGCATAGCTTGAACAAGGCAGTGAGTTTGATCCCCAGCATTGCATAAACACAGGGAAGGGTACACAGCTGTAAGCTCATCACTCTGGGAGGATGACACATGAGCAAAGACAGGAGCTAGAGGCTAGCTTAAGCAACATAAAAAGATCCAGTGCCAAACATTCAAAACAAGTAAAAATAAAAGGCCTATTCCAACTGTTCTACCTCATAGACCAATAGGGTAAGAGACAGCAGACCCTCAGAAGGGTAATGGGAATGTACAAAGCTAAAAAGACTGTGTTCATCAGAGGAAACTGTCAATCAAATGAAGAATCGGTCCACAGAATAGAAGATAGCTTTTGCCAGCTCTATTTCTGACAGAGGGTTAGTGACTAGTATACACAACAAACTCAAACAATTTTGTACATCAAGAAAACAACCTAAATTTACAATGAAAAATTTATTGCTGGTTTATTTGAAAAGTATCCATACTGACTTCCATAGTGGCTAGATCACACTTATATAGTAGTGTACAAAGAATGCCTTTTGTCTTCAATCTTTGCTTTTCCTTAAAAACTATTTATTTTATGTGTTTGAGTATTTTGCCTGCATGTATGCATGTACACCACATGTGTGCCTGGTGTCCAAGGAGGTAAGAAGAAGGCATCTGAGCTCCTAGAACTGGAGTTCTGGGTCGTTGCATGCCGCCATGTGGCTGCTAGGAATACAACCTGAGTCTTCTGCAAGAGTAGCAAGTACTCTGAGGCATCTCTTGAGCTGTCACCCTGCTTTTGTATACTACCCAGGACCAAATGATAAAGGGTGGTACTCTTCACAGTGAGGTGGGCCCTCCTATATCAATCAATTACCAATATGCCCCTACAGACTGGCCTACAAATCTAGTGCCATTTTCTCAATGACATTACCCTTCCCCAGATGACCATCGCTTGTGTGAAGTTGACAAACTTACCAGCACAGTCCTACTATAACATAGGATTTTTACAAAGATAAAATGAAATGTATGGCATTGTTAGGAGTTATTATTATTATTTCAAAAACAGAGAACACTGAAAGTCACAGCTAAAAAAGAGGATAAGCCAGTGTATCGATTTTACTATAGCAATCTCTTTGGTACTCAATCTTCCTGAAGAAGTATAAAAAGGGGGAAAGGCTATTATCTTACGAATTGCTACATAAATAATTTTCATACCTGGCATAACAAAATACTTCTACATGTTGAATTGTTTTGTCCTTGCTGCTAAGAAGGATAGCTTCCTCATTCTCAAGAATCTGTGCTTGCCAGCTGGAATTTTCAGTCACAGCATCACTGTTTTCCTAAACAAAACACAGAAAAGGGGTTTTAACTAAGTTGAAAGATCTGAACTTAAAATTTCCAAAAAAAAAGTAAGTATCTTGTCTTAAATTCATGCTTTTATTTTTATCATAACAAAATTCAATGCTTTAGAGTAACTGAATTGACTCAGTGTGCCAACTTCAAAGGAGACAAAGGAAAACTATTACATAAAATCTAGTAAGAGCTAGCTTTGGTATACATGTGTCTATGAGGCCATGTTGTGCTTGGAAAATGCTGTTTCCTTGAAGTCATCTACCTCCTCTGGCTCTTAAAAGGCTTCTGTTCCATCTTCTGCATAGATAGATCCCTGAGTTTTGAGGGATGGGCTATGATATGGTATAAGCATTCCTTTTAGGGCTGAGCATTTCAAAATCTCTCACTCTCTGTATGTTGTCCAGTGGGCCACACTCAATTTTGTGCAGTGGTATTTAAACTATAGTATCACTGCAGTTTTATCACCCATGTTTTTATAATGAGCAGAGCTAATACTGCTACAACAGTCCATTAAATAAATGAAAGTAAGTACCATGCTTAATAAAGTAATGGAATGTTTTAAGTATGAAATAATTTTTAGCTAACTGAATAGATTTCTGGAATATTATCACACTCTATTCCTAACCGTCTCAGCTAATTTGAGAGACAGCAGGGTCTGAGTTCATGTAAGATATACTTGGTATAAGTTACATCTCAAGCCACATATACCCATCTATATTAAATGTGTCTTACAAAAAAATGTCAACCTACATAGCATGACTAAATCTCCACACCACACTACCAGTTACCTCTGAAACTCTTCTTTATGATGATGGGTACTCAACAGTTGTAGTAACACAAAGCTACCACAGAAAAAACTTTCTGAACCTCAAATTTTTTCTCTTTCTTTTTCCTTTAAGTGCTTCTGTCACGTGACAGAAGTAAACACACAAGCCAGAAAATATTCCAAATTAAGTTTTTTTCTTCAAATAAGTGAATAACATTGCTTTAGATTTTATATAGTAATACAAAGACCAACCAATATAGGTGAGAATTTACCATGTCTCGTAAAGTGTCTGTGAATGTTTCTCAGAAAAATGTTCCCTTAAATATATAAAACATTAGCTAAAAATGCAATTGTGTGTATTTTTGTCAAGCTATCTATCTCATATGACAGAGAAAACCATCTCTTCAATGTATGGACACCATATGACAGGAGACACCACCTAGTGACTTGCAATATCAGCTAAGAACTTTACCTGATATTCCTTTAGCCAGGACAACAGTCCTGAAAAGCTGAAACTGGCCCAGTTTCCTCCATAGTAGCTTCGTCTGTAACAATGAAATACAAAGAACATAAAAATCAAGTCACTTATAACCTACACTATCCTTGACCTTTAAACTCATATCATTTTCCAATATACGAGTCCCAAGTGTTCCAAAGCGCAAAGCATGGTTTGCGACATAAGAGAAAATAGTAAATATAAGCAAATGGCTATTCTCAGATCTCAAAGGCAACTTTCTCTGATACAAGAGTTTTTCTTCAGTGATCATAGGGAAACTCAGTCTCAAATCACCAGGATGAGTTCTAGTATGGATCCATCAGAATAGTAAAGAGTCACCACACTAAGCACTGATGGAATGGTGTGCAAAAGTTAATAAACTTTTAAAAATACATGGTAGCTTCCTAAAAAAACAAACAAAAAAGATACAATTACGCAATGATCCAGCAATTATATTTCTAAGTGATCACAGAAGAAAAAAAGGTGTTTTCCAAAAAAAAAAAAATCTTTCATCACATTAAATGGCCCAAAGCGATAATATCATTAACATGAAAATGTGTAAACAAGCTATGCTATACCCACAGGATTATATACTTTTTAGTAATGTAAAAGGATAAAATACTGCCACAAACAACAACATAGATCAATCTCAAAATTTTTATTCTGAATGAAAGCCTTAGCCACAAAGAGTATACATTGTATAATTCTATTAATGTGACATTCAAGAACAAACTAATCAATGACTTAAAAAAAATCATAAGAGTGGTTGCCTCAGAGTGGGAGTGGTAAGTTCTTAATTATATAAGTATATGCAATTTTAAGAACATATTTAAATGATATACTTAAAATCTGTACATTTCACAATATATATTTGTCTTTGAAAAAAGCAAATATTAAGTGCTCACTAATAAAGTTTATGCTAAAAGCCTGAGTGACAGAAATTACTGAGGTGTACAAACCAGTAAGGCGGAAAGATTCATAGATCCACAGAATGAGTACATGGATGGTTACATGATATATAGCAGCTACATCCAAATGACAACTATAGGAACCAGGCAGTTTAAATCATGGGTGTTCACTTTTTTTTTCAGGTTTTGTGTACATTTGAAAACTATAACCATAAAATGCAGGAAAAACAGAAGTAATCTAAGGTTTTTGCATACTGACCATAATATGTCAAGTTCCGAGGTATTTTCACCTAATTATGAAAAGCCTAAGAAAACCGTAAGAAGGACATTCTGGTGTTTCTTTCCATTATTAAGTGCCTTGAGGTCAGTTCCTGGTCAAAACCTATTTTTCTCCCCTGCACTTGGTCATATGGTTTTTGACAGAGCTAATTGGTCCTAGTATTTTTCCATGCAACTCCCATTTTCTACTTTTCCTGTTGATTTGTTCCTAACATCAGCATCTGGTGATCTCATCCAATTATGTATGTAAAAGGTGAAACATGGTTTTCATTACTGTGGTCTTTCTGACAAAAGATGGCAAGACAACTATTAGCAAACTCACTATGAAACTAGAAGATTCTAAATAAACTCATTCTGATAACTTTATGGCTTAAATATGGTTTATGGCATCCCGTAAATAAAGATATTAGGTATCAATATCAAGATAAATAGAAAAAAATCAATATGATTTTCCAGAATAATCCGTGGAATAAACTACAATAGATATGACAGAAATTAAAGCCACAGAACATTTTGGTTTGCCTTTAAAGGTATTGCTTTAGAACTGTGACATTTAAATCTAATTTATAAAATGTTTTCTATTATGTTTAAAACTGATTCTACAGGGGGAAAGAAAACTAGGTTACTAGTTTTGATTTTTAAACCTTGGAACCATGATTTAAAGACAAAGTGAGACTGTGAGAAAAGCAAGGGGGAGATGGCATAGCATGTTGCCTGCCAGTTTTGTGTCATCACTGCCTCTCTACAGCAAGTTGAGGAAGAAGCATTTTATGATTTTATGATTTTATGATGGAAAATGAAGTACATTTCTGCTGTCAGGAACAGTTCCCAGTGATGAAAAAGACTTCCTTGAAACTAGAGTCTCTGGGAAATCATAAAATAAATAGCTACGATAGAAAGCAGGAAATATAAAACTAGAATCTAAAGCCCTCTAATGTCCCATGATAATTAAGTGTCTTAAAGTCTTTAGCCAAAAATAGACAAAAAAGATTCCAATGAGGCATTTTTCTTTCATTTTAAGATGATCCCCACTTATTATACTATGTAAAATGTTGATCTTAAAACTTCACAAAATATGACTTTAAGTTTTCTATAGTTTTATATAACCTACTCCAAATGCCACATAAGTTTTTCCAGATACAATAAGGAAATGACGTCAACAATTCTATCAATTAGCACAAATCAATAAATAACATACTATTGACACATTGATTCTAAATTTCTTAGATTTTCCATAGTGTTTATATCACTTTCCTTAATTTTATCAAACAGAAAATATAGAACAAGTAGAGAGGAAGAGCATTAAATACGTTAGAGTCTATAATAAGCCCGCTTTCTTTTCTACTTGGTATCATATTTATAATTCTTTACTGACTATTCAGCAGCAGGGACAGATACAAGATGCTATATATTATATACAATATTGTGAAATAGCTTATTTAAGTCCCCAAACACTGACAAAAGACAGAGCTACTGACATGCAAGCACATTCATCTGGGAATCGTTTTACTTATGAAACCCACGGCTGAAAATGCATTCAGAAAGATAGGCAATAAGGTCAAAAAAACTGCTCAGTGAAAAAGAGAACCGACCCAGCTAAACTTTAATAATACTTCTCTATGTCCCAATATCTTACAGTTCCTTTTCCTAGGGCAAGACTAATAGCATTTTCCTTTGCCGGCATTTTATCTTTCCAAGTTTGTTCTCAGAAGTATTTTCTCTTTGATTTCCAGCATTTTCATGAGAAAGACACGAAGTGTGTCATGTTATAGGTGAGCCCAATGAGACTTGGTACTAGTCAAGGCAGCCCAGTTCCAAATGACAGAAACAATGTTCAAATTCGGTTCTCCAAAATGTTAATCCTGTTCATACCAATACACAAATTTGCAATTTTTAGACTAGAAAGCATTAACTAGTCCTAATGGTAGCTGTGGTTCAATAAAGACACCTGCATACTGTGATGGACCCTTCCTCTAAGTCTAAATTCTCATTCTCCAAAATGAAAACATGGATTGATGGTTAATAGTTATCCCAAGGGGAGAAAGCATAATGACAAAATAAAAATGGGAAACATTAGGCTTCAGGCTTCAAAGAGTTAAGAAGAAATGGTTTTCTAGTGTCATGGCTTCTCAAACCATAACTATTACAATGACTGCTGGAGCTTTTCAACAGAGAATACAGTACTATATGGCATTTTCACAACTTCAGCTGACCAATGAGCACATTTCTGAATGGGGATCTTGAAGGAAAGAGGTTTAACAGAACACATTTTGAGAAATATTAGCTGAATTCACATTAAGGGAAAGGAAAACAATCTGCATTGAACTTGGCATTTTATAATCACTTTTTCATTTAAGCTTTATGTACCTTGTCTAATTTATTCAGCTAAGAAATAGTAAAGTTGGAACATGAGCCCAGGGCATAACAAACCCAAAGCCTAACCCCTGCTTCCTAAATATTACCTACTATGATGGGTTTCTCAAGTTTAAAATTACAAGCATAAGTAAACCCTAGAGTGACTTATAAGTAAAAGCAATGGCATCATTTTAAAATCTCCAGATGGTATAGTCTATTTTTGTTTCACTTTGCTTAATAAAAACAGTATAATAACCTCAACATTTTGTCTATTCCAATGTCAGAACTGGAGGGATTGTTCATTTCTAAGACTGGATCTCACTGGATCTCTCAAATTCAGAATGAATATGTAGAAAAGGAAAATAATTCTTGTCATATCTACTAGTATTGGTTTTACCACTTAGAAATGAGTACAATATGCCATTTAAATTAAACAATGGATCAAACCTGCTTCCTTAGTGCAGCAGGCAGTTTTCAAGCTCATGAAAAAACAGTCAGTTCCACTTCATTCTCTTGGACTACTACAGTCATGACACGCCGCTATCATCTTGTGAACAAACAATAGGCCATAATTCTAGGACATAGAAAATATATTTGACTAATCCCTACAAAAGTTTTGTTTAGCAAAAGTTAAATTTGCCACACAAGAAAGCTGTAGTCCTTCCATTATCCCCTACAATCTTAGACAATTCGATTGGGCTTCTATGGCAGAATCTGAAGATATAATTCTAATACTAGAAAAGATAACCAGACCCTTCCTTCATTGTAGCTTTTTAAGTAACAAAAATTGTAAGCATTTATCATGTATGACATGTTATAATGTTACTAAATGAGTCCTGTTATGTTACAGGGGGGTCCTTTAACTATGGGATAAATCTTGTAGAAAGAAATAACCAGGTGATTTTTCCAGTCATTAGACTTAGAGATTTTCCTATGTTTGCAGTCATTAGTTATTCTATGTGAGTCCAAGGTAACAAGGCAGACCTATGAATCCATAACAAACTTATTTTCAACTTTTATTTTCCCACGTGAGCTCATCTGTCCCCACAGATTAAGTCATTTATCATTCCTCTACTGATGACTCATCAACTGGTATTACAATGTGGGAATCTCAAAACTCAGATATGAAAATGCGAACCATGTGTCATCAGTTTATTAGACACCTATCAGCTTCTTGGACATCTCCCATCATCAAACAGTAATGATGAACTTCAGTTCTATATAACCAAAGGACAAAAACTATTATTAGTCATTTAGTCCCAACCAAGTCTTTCTTTCCTCATCTCAAAAAGAAACAACCAAACAAAACCAAAAAAAAAAAAAACCCAGCAAAACCAATGATACTATTATAGTTATCTTTGCTAAAAAAAAATCTTGAACTTCCCAAATATTTCAAGTGTCAACTGTAATTAGTTTGTCAGACCTCTTCTGTTCTGTCCAACCTCCCTCTGTTGTCTTACTTCGGGTATTCACTACCCATTAGTCTGTCTTATTGCATTAGTCTCACCGAAGGTTTTCCTATCTCTAGCTTCTTCCATTTTCAATACAACCTCAACATTAATAGCACTGTGATCTGGTTGAGAAACCACAGTATATCTTTCTCAGGCTTAAAGCTGTCTGATGACTTATTAATACTTCCAGAACTAAGTACAAAATCATAATACCACATCAACTTTATAAACTTTTTGTTAATTAAATTTGGTTTATTTTATATCCTGACCACCTTCTCTCCTCCCATTCTCTTCCCAACCTCCCCTCTGTATTCCCCTTCAATCCACTCTTCCTCTTCTATTCAGAAAGGGGCAGGCTTCCAATGAGTATTAACAAAGCATAGCACATTAAACTGCAGTAAGATTAAGCACCTCACATTGTATTCAGACTGGGCAGACAACCCAGTATGAGCAAAAGGGTCCAAAAAGCCAGTCAAACTGTTAAGGACAGCCCCTGGCCCCACTGTGAGGAGTCCTGCAAGTAGACCAAGTTACACAACTATTACATATATGTAAAGTGCCAAGGTCGACTTCATGCAGGCTCCCTGACTGTTGATTCAGACTCTGTCAGCCCCTATGAGCCCAGGTTAGTTGATTTTGTGGGTTTCCTTATGATGTCCTAGATTCCTCTGGCTTCTACAATCCTTCCTCCCTCTCTTCAGCAGGATGCTCTGAGCTTGGCCTAGTGTTTGCCTGGGTGGAGCCTCTAAGGACAAGTGGGGTAGGTACCAATCTGTGTTAACCCTATAATCTTATCTCTTCTCCATATGTACCAGCCATGACTTCATATGCCTGACTGAACCAAATGCCTCCCTGTCTCTTTTACTTGTGATATTGATTGCCTATACAATGCCAAAATTGTAGTCCATCACAAAACTAATAATGGTACTGGCCAAATCATTCAGAATTCTCAAATCCATCATCACCTTTTCTGTGCAGCCTCTAGTTCTCCACCATAAAATCATCCAAAGAACTGTGTGTCACAGTGTCATAATGTCCTATAAATAGATTGCATGAATGCTTACTCCAATAAGACCAAGAGAAACTTAAGAATATACACTGTCTGCCACATAGTTATCATGATCACTACATTTTCCCACTTACAAAAGATGAACACAGAATAATACATAACAATCTCAAGAGCTCTTTGCTATCAACTAACACAGTTCAGTGTCAGTCAAACATTGGTGGATTTACAGATGACATGAAGAATAAAAACCAGAAAACTTAAAATGGCCACAGCTGAGGACAGAAATTGCACTTCAAAAGATTGTGTGCTGACAAGTGGCAGTGGTGCCTGCCTTTGATCCCAGTACTTCGGGGGCAGAAGCAGGCAAATCTCTGAGTTCAAGGCCAGCCACGGTTACACAGAGAAGCCCTGTCTTCAAAAACCAAAACAAACAACAACAACAAAAAAACCCAAATTATGTGTTTTCTTCCTCTCCTAGTTTTCCTATCCTCTACTAGATGATGCCTTCCACTTCTTACCTTGAGCCCCTTCTTGCCCCTCCTTATCAGAGTAAGGCAAATCAAATCTTTTTCATTAATGGAAGAAACTGGACTATATTAAGTACCTTTTTGTTGCTGTAATAAAAGACTATGAGCAAAAGCCACTCAAAAGAGAAAGGATTCATTTTGGATTACAGTTCCAGAAGTTGCAGAGGGATAAAATCTGTAATGGCAGGGGAGGCATGGCAACAAGAACAGAAGGAAAAAGACAATGCTTCATTTGCATACAGGAAGCAGAGAATAGAGCAGAAGAGGAGGCAGTAGAGTGAATCTATAAGTCCTCAAAGCCTACTCCTGAGACTTACCGCCTCCAACAAGGTTCCACCTCATTAAGGGTCTATAACCTTCCCAAACAGCGCCACCAACTGGAGACCTGAGCCTATTGGGGGTGATTTCTCTTTAATCACAGCATGCTGCAACAGGAATGATTTAAAAGATTTGCTGTTTACACTGTGGGTCAGTCACCTTTCGGTTGAGAAGCTGATTGATATTCTTTAAACTCCTAAGCAACTGGCAAGAACAGTAGTCACTTCAAAGTAAAAGCAAATCAACAAAAACAAAAATAAAATGAAAACAAACAAACGCACATAGGAGAAAACAAACAAATGAACAGAGAAAAAAGTCAAGGAATGAGCACAGGAAAAACATACACACACATACACACATATTTATATACACACAAATCCCACAGACACAAAAATCAGAAAACATAATGTATATGTCTATGAATGACTTGTAAGGAGGGGGGAAAACGATTCTAAAAGTACCATTGAGTTCAATTGTGTTGACCATCAACAGCTGGGCATGGGATCTGTCCTTAGTGTGTTTGTATACCCAGTGAGACTCTGTTGAAGAAACTAATTTTTCCTTTGTGTGCGGTAATCAACAGGAGATAGTTTCCACGTTAGAGGTAGGAGCACAAAAACAGACAACCTAAGCTTAATTTCCACTAAAAAGATACTAAAAAGGAACTTCACAGTAGGAGTAGTGGCTGAATCAATATTGGTTTCCTTTTATAAGTGAATAATGACTGAACACCTAGAGTATTTTTAAGCTTTCATTAGAGAAGGCATCATTTCACTTAACTCTGCTTATGGACAATTTATTTCCAGGGAAGAAAAATATATACAAAATTGATTTGACAGACAATTATAGATGCAATTTCTGAGGTGATTCAATGAAGTGAAACTTTTTAAGCAGCAAAACCTGCCTCTACTAATAAATCCATAGCTTTCCATAAAAGGATTAAGGCAGAAAATGAAGCTAGCTCTCAAAGCTATCTACAGTGTCTTATATCCAAGATGAAAGTCAATAGGAATTACCACAACAACCTCCATTCAACTCCAACCACAAAATCTAACTGATACTCCATTTTATTTTGTAGTAACTTTGCTTTCTCGTTCATGGTGTAATCATAAATTTTAAGATGTTTAAAATCCATATCCCTTATTCAATGTTCAATGACAATAATGAAGGGTTCACCTCGTGGTTTTCTTTTTTTTTTTTGGATTTTCTAGACAGAGTTTCTCTGTGGTTTTGGAGCCTGTGCTGGAACTAGCTCTTGTAGACCAGGCTGGTCTCGAACTCACAGAGATCCGCCTGCCTCTGCCTCCCAAGTGCTGGGATTAAAGGCGTGCACCACCACCGCCCGGCCACCTCGCGGTTTTCAAGGACTAGAAAAATTACATGGATTCATTGGTCTTATAGCTAGTTACTTACATGCATTCATTTCTTCAAAAGTTACAATCCTTGACAAAGCAGAGATGCTTTCTCATAGTGGTACAACACATATTAATAACTACATTGAGAAGAAAGGATGCTCATTCAATAGCAGAGGAAGAATGAATGTAAATAGCTCCGCACTATGATTATTAACAATCTCTACTGGCCTTAGAAAGCTCTGGAAGAAAACATTAACTCTTTCTTAAAGGTGGAAAATTTGTCAGAAATCCTGATAATATCCATCATACAATGGAGATTGAAGCTCAACTCTGAAATGGCAAATAGACTTGTATTACTTCCAAGACATCAACCAGAATCAACTTTCCTTATATGTTCCCAAATGATCTCATTCAGTTGTGTAGTTTGGGTCAAATATTTATTTACCTATTTAAAAAGCTGCCTTTTTCATTGTTCTGTCACTATCAGTGTTCCATAATAACATAATATCACTATATATTCTTTTTTGTTTTGTTTTGTTTTTTGAGACAGGATTTCTCTATGTAGCCCTGGAATTCACTGTGTAGACCAAGTTGGCCTCAAATTCAGAGATCTACTTGTCTCTGTGTCCCAAGTGCTGGAATTAAAGACATGCACCACCAACATCCAGCAGTCATTACATAGAAATGTAAAAAACAACTCACAGTCAATACATCATAGGGACAGTACCACAGTGTTATGACGTTGACCCCACATCAACTCACTTTACTTATGTGTTGTTCACTCATGCATTTGTTCTCCTATCATAAAACATAATGCTGCAAAGTCACTGGATAGAACACACTAAACAATGTATCATATTACAAAAACTAGCATATGGATATGGTGAAATGTATACTGGGCACACATATACTCATGCACAGAAAATATAATAAACACATTAATTCTTTAGCATTATCATAATTATAAACAATTCCTTTGAAGTCAATAAAACTAAATCCTATTAGTGAGACAAAGAAATCTAGAAACCGACAAATATGCAATAGTGGTATTATCAGTTCTTATCCTTAAAATAACATTATTTAGGTAAATACGCTTCCTTAGTAAAATTAAAGCCTAGAAATATTTAAAAGCATAGGATTGAAGATAAAGTCGTTATGTAAAGCCAAACAAATTATTTATGATAATATTTAGATATATGCTATAAATCCACTTATACAAAAATGTTTAATGACATAAATATTTAAACATTAAATATTTTAATGTTTAAAATTAATGTTGAACCTATTCCTTTTAATAGAGTCTGAGAAAAACTGAATTTAAAGTAATTCAGTGAGGTAACACCATCATTTTCAGTGGACAGTTTAATTCCTCACTTTCATATGAAGCAGTATTACATGAGAAACATGAACAGAAGCAAAATAAAACTAAATAAGGAAGAAGATTGACCAGACCACATAGACAGCTATGGAACAAGTATATTATATTCAAATATGGACTTCTGTTCTCACAGCTGAATCTCGCATTAGCAACTTAAGTTTAAAGTAAACATTAGTGATTACATTGCTTTTGTGAAACAGAAAATCTATTTCTTTAAAAAAATTATAGTAACAAGTAACAACATAAAAGCAGGTGAAAAATGAGGTTCTGAAGTTATGTTGAAAAATCAAAGGAATAACTGAAGAAATCCATCTTCAAACCAACATCCAAGAGAGCCAGCCCATCACGTCAACTTATTTACAAGAGAGAGAACAGCATGCTTCTTCCCCATGTATGCCCCTTGTTCCCCTTGGCCTGACAGTCTGAAATGGATGAATGCAGACTCTGATGTGAAAGTTGAGGCTGGACAGGTACCAGTTTTGAGTATGATGGGTCACACTAGCATCCAAGTGCTTGGGAGTAGTTCTGATTTGTGAAGAAGTTAAGAAGAAGTTGTCAGCAAAAAAAAAAAAAAATAATAAAGTTGATTTGACATTTTGTATTTTACATATGGATGTCTTGAACTTTTAGCTTCTCCTTTTATCATCAACATCCAGACACTATCTGACAGACATTAAATAAATCATTATGCAATAAAAAAAGAATCCTCCAATGATAGTTAAACAGGCAGGTTACTAATACTAATGCCTTCCCCCCCTTTTACTGAAAGCAGATTTTTTTTCTCACATAATATTTGTAAAAAAATATATATACAAATGTTAAAGTACCATGTCATATACCAATCCCAATTCTGGGTATTTATTCAAAAGAATTAAAGTGAGAATTAAAAATAAATATTTGCTAACTCATATTTCTAGAAGCATTTCTTGCAATAGCCAACAACTTTAAGCAGCCCAGATGTCTATCAAAGAATACAGCATGGGCTATTATTCAGTTATAAAGGGAAGATATCCTGTAACATATGATGACACAGATAAAACATGAAGATATTGAGCTAAATGAAATAAAATAATCATAAAGAGATAAATACTATGATTTGCTTCTATTGGATGTCTAAATACCCAAATTCATGGTAAGAAAAATTAGAATTTTGGCTACTAAAAGTTTGATTGTGAAGAACACGGTTATTATTAAGTAAGTACAAATTCCAGTTTTAAAAGATCAAGAGTTGTAGATACTTATGGTAATGCCATGTGAATATACATAATACAACTGAACTGTATATCTAAGAGTGGTTAAGACAGTAAATTTTGTTTCACTTTAAGCATAATTTAAAAAAAAAATATTGAAAGCATGGGAAAGCCTGGGAGGACACATCAGCCAGTAAAATGCTTGCCTTGAAAGCATAAGGATCTGAATTTGATCCACAGAACCCATAGAAAATAGCCAGGCATGGCATTGCCATCTTGTAATCGTAGGGTTAGAAAGGTAGTTGACAGGTGAATCCCTGGGGCTGGCTGGTTAGCCAGTCTAGGCTATTTAGTAAGCACAGGCCAGTGAGAGGCCCTATCTTAAGTAAGCGGGGGAGGGGATGATGGATTCTAAGGAACAACACTTGAGGTTGTCCACTAACATGCACGCAAGGACAAACACAAACACACACACATGCAGGCATTTACGTGTGCACACGGACACACAAAGAGTCAGAGAGATAAAGACTAAGACAGAGAGAGAGAGAGAGAGAGAGAGAGAGAGAGAGAGAGCGCATGGGAAGGCATGAGTATTGATCTGAGGTTACACTATTTTTACATGAAGTCTAGAAATTAAAGGAGTCTGGTAATACAGCTCAACTGGTAAAGCATTTCCCTGCTATACTGAAGGCCCTGGCTTTGACTGAAAGCACTAAGAAAAACAGAGATATAGAGACAAATGTCAGACATAAACAAAGATCAACATACAGAAAAAGAGAGGAAGGCAGAGGCAGAGAAAAAGATAAGGCTGGTAAAGTAAACTAAATATAACTATAAAGTCTTAAATACTAAAACGAGTATTAAATGAGGACAAAATTATCACTGGGCCATATCAGCAAAACAATCCACAAATGTCCCTTTGCTTCAAGCTTTCTTTTGTGTAATGAAGAGATATGGAATCAATTTATCAGACTGATAAACATCCACACCATCATGCTTTTCTGCTAAACTTCTAGCTGCTTCTTCTTAATCTACTTTGATGGATTCTCTCCCAACACTCATGCACTCAAAAAATTCTATTCTTGATTGTTTTGTATTTTCTTCCATTTTGGGTGAGATTTACTTCTTTGGTACCAACTACTATCAGAACGAAGGAGATAGTTACAGGCAAACAAATAAGATATTAAAGGAATCATCAAACATTTACTAGGAAACTCTAAAAAGAAAAAAAAGTCTTACTGAAAGTTCTTTCAGTAAGAGAGAATATTCTGATCTACTCTGTTTGAATGAATTAGACTAAAAGTCCTCCAGCAACCTGCAGAAATGGCTAATTGACAAGTAAAGGGAACAAGAAAACCCCATTTATCCCAATACTGTCAGATACTGTTATACTTTTAATTCATTTTATCATTTCTATTTGTTTTAGTTTTTAAATTTTATATAAAATTTTAAGACAAACTAAGCAAATAAATTCAAGCCCTAAATAAGAAAATAATGGGACAAAAAGATAAGTAACATAGTAAAGAAATTTAAAAACAAGCAAGAAAATTTTCAGCATGGCAACTGAGATTCTAACAACAAAACCCATATTTGTTAGAAATCAGACAATCAATCAACTAAAAAAAAACACAGTAGAAATCACCATCCACAAATACAATTAAAGATGGAAAACAAAGTCAAGAAACTACTACTCAGAAGCCTAGAAGAAAAAAAGTAAATTATTATGACCAAAAGGCCTTGATCTCCAGGATACATTCAAGAAACTAAGACTCCATAGAATAGAAGGAGATGACATAAACACTAAACACTAAATGTATAATGGATTCAGTGAAACCATAGCAGAAAATTCCCTCACTCTAGAAAAGAAATGAGACATACAAACACAGAGCGTATTTAGACTATCAAATAGATGTGCCTAGAGAATAACTTCTCCAAAATAAACGGCAATCAAATTGTCAAAAGTACAAAACAAATATCTAATATTAAAAGTCAGAACAGAAAAATGTCAAACTGCCTACAGAAGCAAACATATAGACCTCTCACTAGCAATTCTAAATGGACATAAAGAATGAAACTATTTTTCAAGCCTTGAAAACAAAAACACCAACAAAGATTATAAACACTCAAGTTATCTTTTAAATACTATTTTACTTTTTTAATTATATGTGCTTGGAGATGGGGGTGTGCACATGAAAACAGGTACTTGCAGATGACAGAAGAGGGCCTTCTGACCCCCTAAAGATGGAGTTACAGGTGCCTGTGAATTACATGATGAAGGTGCTATGAACTGAACTCTGATCCTCTGCAAGCATAGTCAGGACATGCTCTTAAATACTAAGCCATCTTTATAGTTCCCAAAGCTAACTTTTAAAATTAGCGAAAATAAGGACATTTCAAGACAAGTACAGCTAAAGTATGACAACTAAGTCAGCCTCATAAAAAATACTCAAAGGAATAGTATGCACAAGGACAAAGAAACAGTTTGAGGAATACATGCACAAATGAGAATTAGTAAGGAATCTATTATGTTTAACATAATAAACCATAAAAGCCCTAGTACTCAAAGGAGAACAAATAACACAGCCAAGCAAATACTGATCAATAATAATTGAAAGCGGGAGTCCAAGACCAGATTGGTTGACAAAAGTACTTGTTGCCAAGCTTTATGACTTGAATTCAATCCCAGAGGCCCCTATGGAGGAAGGAGAAAAAGCAACTTCCACAGTAACCATCTAACCTTTATGCGTAAATTATGGCACATACACACAAATAAACAAATGTAAAAGCTGTAAGGAGGACACCCATTTTCCCAATATCTAAAATAATTTTAAACATTTACTTATTTAAAAATTAAAAATAACCTCAAATAGAAATATTCTCAATTCACCAACAGAACAAATTAAAATACAAGATCCAATTATTTGTTTTCTCCAATATGTAACATATTTATAAAGATACATAAACTTAAAGGCTAAAAAATTCCATGAATAAAGCAAATGGAAGCTAAAAACAAGCTGGTGTAACTATACTGCTATCAGACAAAGTAGTCTTTAAACCCACATTAGTCAGATGAAAGGAAGGCTACTACAATGTATTTTTAAATGTAGCCTTTCTTTAAAAATTGTATCTTTTAAGAATCATGCAAGAAGAAATCAGAGGGCCATGCTGAGCTGGCCTGGGGAAGCTGGACTTGCCTCTCACTGGACAGAGCTGGCCCCTGTACTCTAAAGAGATGTCCTCCATTCCTCACCACATGAAGGCTGAACCAACCTTGAGGGCATGTACATGGGGGACTGCTCCACCCCCTTGTCAGAAGCCAGCTTAGCTACCACCCAGACCCACAGCCAGGCCTTCTGTCTACCACATCTAGGACATGCTGGAGCTAGTAAAGGGACTGCTCCTGTGGAACTGCTCCTATGGAACTATAAGATCTCCAAGGTCTCCAAGCCATAAGATAACCCAGAGGAGTTCCTGTGAGGATCCAGTACTGATGGTGTAGCAAAAACCAGGGACCTTGATCCAGACCAGTGACTCATTGTAATGAACGTTTGCCAGTAAAGCTGATGGGACAAAGGGGTATAATATATGACACACTGAAGCCCCCAATATCATCAGAATAAATGAAGAGGTATTGGAGAGGCAGAAAGGAAGAAGCAAAGATATTTTTCTGTCGTTTTGGTTTGGTTTCATGGGGGGGGGGTTGTTCTTGCTTTTGTTTGCTTACCTTGTTTTGTTTTCTATTATAGGGGGCACTGCAGGACATATGAAGGGGTCATATGGGGAAACCGCACGAGGTGAGCAGATTTGGGTGCAGGATGTAAAACTTCGAGAGTCATTAAAGAAATTAATTTTTTTTAAATATTGTAATTTTTTTAAAAAATTGTATTTTTAAAATAATTGATAACGTTAAATATTTAAAATTTTTTTTAATTTAAAATTGTATTTAAGAAAACACAATTCATTAAGAAGACATAATATTTTTAAATATATATGCAAAGAACATCGGAATTCTTGATTTCATACAACAAACATTAAGGAGAATAAATGGTCAGATAGGTCCTGAAATGTTAGCAATGGGTAACTTTATAAGCCCACTCTCATCGTTACAAAAATATCCAAAGTAGACATCAACAAAAAATTTAAAGATAAATAAACAAAATGGTTCAAACATACTTTACAGATGCCTACAGAATATTCCATCCAATAAATATACAAGTCTCATCTTTTTCAGAGTCCGATGGTTCCTTCTCTAAAAGTGAACAAGTTTTAGGATACAAAGACAGCTTAAAGAATTACAACAGCACTGAAAGAATTTCTTCTATCTCATTAGTTAACAGAGTAAGACTAGATGTCTCCACAAAAAGAAACCATAAAAGCTACACAATTTCATATAGACTAAGCCAAAACACTCTTGAATTAACAATAGGTTATTAAAAGTAAAAATCAGGGAGGAATTTATATATCTTAAAATTGAATTAAAAATATGGCAGAAATTAATGAACAAAAAATAATTTAATGAAGCATTTCCCTGAAAAGATAAACAACATTGACAAACCTCTAGCCAAACTAAAACAAAAAAGATTACAAATGAGGAGATAGATTCCAAAGAAATCCACATCACTGGCAAATACTTTGAAAACGTATATTCTCTCCCCAAAAAACAGTGGAAAATTAAGAAGAAATGAAATCCAATGCGTAGGACCTGCCAAAAGCACAATGACTTGAAGAAACCTGTAATAAGCAATAAGAAAGGGAAAGAAGCATGAAAACAACCTCCCCATAAAGAAAAAGCCAAGACTAGATGGGTTCTTTAAGGAAGAATGTGAACAATAATCTTGATTGTCAGTTTGACTGCATCTGGAATTACCTAAACCACTAGGTGCTGGGTATTCCTGTGGGAGATTATTTGAAGCGGGGAACCCATCCTAAATCTGGGTGAAACCGTCTGATGTCGGCCCAAATAACAAGACATAGAAAAAGGAAACTTTGCTTTTTGCCCATTTGTCATCACTCTAGCTGGCAGCTTGATTCACTCTGTTGATGTGACATTTCTCGACTAATTTTACACCCAATAATATTCTTTGGGATTCCAATGTGGAATATGTGAACTCTCCAGAAATCCTCTAGGGCTCCAGTTCCAGAAGGAAACTGCTGAGACATCCAGACTCATGGACTAAACAACTAGCAGATTCTGGACCTTTAGAGCGAGGCAACCACTGCTAAATTACATGGACTATATCCCATAAGCCAATCTAGTAAATCCCCTTTCAATATACATATATTCATCTTATCCATTCTGCTGATTTAGGGAACATGGACTAATACAAAGAAGTTATATTAATGCTCAACAAAGTTGAATAAAATAGAAGAAAGAGGGAATAGTATCAAATTTGTATTATAAAGAAAGAAAACTACAGCCCAATTCCACTAATAAACTAAGATGTTTAGAAATCTCAATAAAATACATGTAAAGCAAAATTAAAGCCAACAAATTAGAATTTATTATGCTATGACCAAGCTGTTTCATCTGAGGGATGCAAAATTGAATCAACATAGACAAATCAATAAATGCACATATAAAGCAGACTGAAGGCCAGAAACCACAAAAGAGCTATCAGTGAACTGAGAATAGAGCTTTGGCAAATGTAAACATCCCTTCATGATGAAAGCCTTTAGAAAACTATAACTACAGGGAACATATCTCAACATAAAGAAACCTAAAATCAACATTATGCTAAGTGGAAACATGGCATTTACTCTAAAACCTGGAAGGAGAAAATGGTGCACCTCCTCTCTACTCTTATCAGTGTAGATTTCAACAAGAGAATGAAATGAAATGGATGCAAAATAGGAAAATGCCAAATTACCCCCTACTTCATACAATATGACCCAATATTTAAAAGACCCAAAAATTTCAGCAAAAACTCTCAGAACCAATGAATGCTTATAGTAAAATAGGATATAAAATCAACATAGGAAAGCCATCACCCTTATTATATCACAGTAACAGACTTGTAGCAAAAAACACTTCACTCGCAATAGCTTCACAAAAGAACAAAATCCTTAGAAATATGACTTTTAAACAGAGGAAAAGGATTACCAAAATGGTAAACACTGAAAACTAAAATTTAAAACTGGGTGCCAGATGGCTTATGTCTGTTAATCCAGGCTCTCAGGAAGTAGAGTGAGGAGAATCAGAAGTTCAAGATCATCCTGGGTCAACTTTTGCTATGAGACCTTTTCTCAAAGAATTAAAATAAATACACATTTTTCACTTCTTACTGAGTCTTTGCAGATTTCACATTATGCATCCTGATCCTACTCATCTCCCTGGTCCCTCACTTCCGCCCTCTGCCCATGCAACCTTCCCACAAAAAAAAAAAAAAAGATTTAAAAGTAAAACCAAAACTACCAAAGACAACAACAACAACAACAACAACAAAAAACTAATTAAAAAAAATCTCAGCATGGAAGCTGTAGTGTGGCCCAGTGAGTCCCACAGTATAAATACCCTTTGGTCCATACACCTTTCCTTGTTAAGTCTTCACTACAATGTCATTGTTCTGGCCTGCGGTCTCCGGCTTCTGCTACAGTATTGACACTGAGCCCTCTCTAGGATTCATCTTTGATATCCTATTGTTACCTTGACAAATATACATTTTTAAAAGAAAAACAAAATTGAGGAAGATGAAAAGACCTCCCACGCACGTGGAATGGCAAAATTTCATATTGTAAAATTAGCTATATCACTAAAAATGAAACAAAAATTCAATACATTTCACATGGAAGTCTCAATTACATTCTGAAGAATGTATTTAAAAAATACAAAATTTCACATGAAAGCAGAAACAATCCAAAATAGACAAAGCAATTTGATTTAGTTTACTTTCTATAATCTTACAGTGTACTGGCCATGATGAAGGAAGTCAGTCAGGGCAGGAACCCAGCAGCAGGAGCTGAAGCAGAGACAATGGAGGAGAGCTGTTTACTGGCTTGCTCAGCCTCCTTTATTGTACAACTCAGGACCACCTGCTCAGGTGTGTCCCCACCCACCATGAGCTATCCCTTCAATTATTAATCAAGAAAATGCCTAGCAAACTTGCCTACACAGGACAATCTGATAAGGGCATTTTCTCAATTGATGCTCCTTCTTTCTCAATAACTGTCCTCTGTGGGGGTCAAGTTAACACAAACTAACCAGCACACAATTTTAGAAAAAAGATGGTTGTGGAGAAAGAAATACAGAGAAGACAGAACGTCACAAAACTAAAAAGGAAATCCTAAGAGGAAAGGAAATGCTCTAGCAAGGAGCCTCAGAGAAAATAAAGAAAATAGCTGTGACATGTGACATGAACACAGAAAGGGGTCACTGATGGGAAGTAAGACGAGCACTGGGGGGGGCAAGGCAAGGAAGCAGTAAATGAATTATGATATGACATACATGCGTATATGAAAATGCAAAGATGAACCATAGTACTTCATGTGAGATTACCTAAAAATAACTCAGCTTATGAAGTGTTAAGTATAAATTAATGAGCGCTACATTTTACACTATGAACAAAGGGAAAAAGGCCGTACACTACTTACAGACCTAGTGCTACTTTGTTTAATAGCACTCTGGCACAATTATTATCTACAAGAAGACAGAAAGTCTACTTATTCTTTCTCTTCTGAGTGAAAATGAATAATCATATAGGTGGCAGGCACACTCAAGATCTGCTTTCAAGAAACATGGGAACTGAGATTTAAGGTAGCCACCAAGTAGATTTCCTTGTATTTCTTTTCTATTAATGCATTTAAGAGAAAATTATTCTAGACATTTTTCCTAAGAATTTTAAGTTTGATTTTCCATATCCTTTAATAAAAACATAAATTCAAATCTACTGGCTAAATTTTAGAATAAAACATGAAGACTAAAATACAATCCCAAATAAATGTGGCATATTCTTACAGACAAGAGACACACACAAATATTTATACAAGAAAAAGCACACAAGGGATTTTCAAGCCTGTAAAACAATTACTTAAGATCAAGCTCATGCATAAGAAAAATAATTTTTAAAAAGATGCATTTTGTTTACTCTTTAAGAACAACAATCCTTATTTCAAAGAATATAATCAGAAATCTTATATAATAAAATATATAAAGAAAATTAAAATATAGTATTTAGTGTTTGACAAATTACTGGTTAAAAATTAAAATTTCAGTGCTTTTCTATGTTATGAAATTTCACATGATACATATATACAAGCACATACATAAATATATAGACATATATGTGTGTTAAATGCTACCAGGGTTAAAACTTACGAATCAACATGCAGAACCCTCTGGCCACTTCTTGAACATGCAGCCGCAATGATGGATTCAGGCAAACCTATAAAAACACACACCTATATCATTTAGAATGTAGGTATATATGTATTTCATAGAAACTTCAATTCATACTATTGCTGCATAAAATATTTTAACTAAAAATATTTTCACTAAAGAAAATTTATAATTTTCAAAATTGTGAAGCTTATATGATAGATGTTTCTTGAACATACAAAACTAATACTGGGTTGTTTTAGGTAGAAGATATACATTTTAATAAGTCCTCAGCTTTTCATATGTAAATTATCATAAGTAGTCAACTGTTTTTAAAAAATGGGTCTTTGTTCCTTAGGAAGCAGGTTAGCACACAAGCTTATCTGATCCTCACAAAGGCACTGAGAGATAAGAATCTGCACCTGCAGACAACAAAGAAACTGCTGCTCAAGGATGGAAATTTACTGCTAATAAAAAGCTCCAGAGTTGAAATTTCAGATCAGATCTAATTCCAAAGCCACAAAACCTCTAAGTGAGAATGGAATACATTATTTTATGTTTAAAAATTATGTAAGCTAAATATCCTGCTTACTGGTCACTGTAACAGATTGGAAACAAAATATTAGTGCTTTGAAATCAAATGTCTCAGCAAAGCTTATTATCATAAAAGGAAATATAAATTACTACTAACAATATGAATAAAAATTTCAACTACCAAGCTCAATTATGTTACAATAAAGACCAGATTTTCTACTACATTACTAAAATGTCTTATGTTATAAGTTCAAGACTCTTCCAAAATTTTTATCGTAAGAGCTACCATTTCAATAGAGGCCATTGTGTCCTATATTATCAGTCATACAGACAAAGCATATTTTGAAAATTTAGTACAAACCTATAGAACAAGCACCACCATCACCATGAAAAAACCTGGTTGTTTTGCATTCTTTGATGAACATTTATTTAAAGTACTCACTAAGAATCAAGGGTTACCCAAAAAAGGGAAAGGTTAACTTTCCTGGATAAAAAATGTAATATGATGCTAGGGAGATGGCTCAGTGGGTAAATGTGCCTGCTGCCAAGCCTGGCAACCTGAGTTTGACCTCCAGAGTACACACTGTGGAAAAAGAAAACCAATTCCACAAGGCTATCCTCTGACCACACACACACACAAATAAAATAAAATTAAAAAGTTGTTCTAAAGTAATCCACACAGAAGCAATTGACATAGTCAGTCTTCAGCTAAAAACCACATTAAACACAAAAGCCAGTCTTCATGAAGAACTATTTTCCAGTTTTGAGCACTTTGTGGGTATATAATGTCTGGTTTTTTGTTTTTTTTTTTTAAAAAAAAAAAAGAAGTTGTGTCCAAATATACAGAATGTAACCATCAAATATCAATTATTGGACCCAGGCCATCATAAAGTTTTGGATATAACTGTAGAAGAAAGACAAGAGAGAAATGGGAGTCTCAAATAGCTTTACTACTATGTTCTTCAGTTCAAACTATTATTCTAATGTGCCTCAAGAAGATCTGAACTTTTTGCTATACCTAAGTAACTTTCCTTGCTAAAGAAATCTAATCAATGTACTCTAAAAAGCTGATAAGCAAAGAAACATTAAAAATAGGATTATGTTTAAAAGTTTTCTATAAAATAATGGCATTAAAATGGCACGTACATAGAGTTTTTTTTTTTTTTTTCATTTTTGGATTTTTCGAGACAGGGTTTCTCTGTAGCTTTGGAGCCTGTCCTGGAACTAGCTCTTATAGACCAGGCTGGCCTCGAACTCACAGAGATCCACCTACCTCTGCCTCCTGAGTGCTGGGATTAAAGGCGTGCGCCACCACCGCCCTGCTTACGTACATAGAGTTTTATGCTTTGTACCATGTTAACACATATATGTTATCATCATGGGCAAAGCCGTCTAAGTGAGGAAACAAGCCAAATATAAAGGAATGTTGTAACACCAGTAATTCATTAGCTCGAACTTGACATAATTTGCAGGATAGGATTTAAGGACAATATAGGTAACTCAATGAGTACGTCTTAATCGTTGAGAACTGGAGTTGAGACTAGTCAGACATTCTGTGCCTCCTTTTCCCCTATCGATGGCAATATTCATCACCTACTTCATAGAATTTAGTTATTAGAAGACTGTGCTGTGAACACTTTCCTAATTATTTATTTTTCAGATATTAAAAATTGAATCATTCCCCCTTCCCTTTCCGTCCTCCAAAGCCTTCCATATATCCCTTCATTGCACTCTTTAAAATTAGTGGCCTTTTTTTTAAAGTAGTTGATATTTTATATGGATATGCATCTACATATATGTTCATAAATGTTCCTAAACACAAAGATACAACATAGAAGAGAAATTTCTTAGCATTCCTGAGAAGCAGAGTTTAGAAGCGCCAAACTTTCATTAAATACCACAACTATATATGTCTTTGTACCAAATGCCAACAGCAATTGCAGACAGTATCACTCTCCTCTATTTTACTCAAATTAGCTATTCCTTCGGGTAGGAAGATATGTATGTGGTAATTTCTATGCCTGAAATCAACAGTCAGAAGTCAAGTCTCTGCTGACAACACAAAGCTAAAAATGGTTTTCAATGTAAAATATGATCTGAATCCAAACTACATAAAACCCAAATAACTATTATTTGCAATTTTCTATAATACTTCCATCCAGATATCACCACAAGTTTGTGAAATCAATAGGCAAGCTGTTCCAATGGTAAATGCCAAAGGTCCATTATCTTCATGCCTAGAATTATTAAAATAACAAGCTACGAATATAGTTAGTAATGTCTTTGTGGCTAAGGTTAAATTGTTTTGTCCTACCCAGTCAATAAATAGTTTTTGAGGAAAGGACACAGCAAAGAAAAAAGTTAAGAGGGTAGTTATTATTTTAAATATTTTTACTACAATACAACAAGTTTTTGAAAAATGAGTAGTTGGAGCCAGTTAAGAAGTCTGAATGTCATTCTTTGAGGGAGCAGGGAATTTGAAAAGGATTTCAGTGTTTCAGTGAGAATTAGTTTTTAAAAAGACTCCAGGGCTGAAGAAATAGCTCAGTGGTTAAGGGCACTGGCTCTTGCAGAGGACTCAGGTTCAGTTCCCGGCAGGCACATGGCAGCTCACCACCACCTAACTCCAGTTCCAAGTGATCTGATGCTCTCTTCCGACCTTCTCAGGCACAGGGCATACAGGTGGTAGACAGCATGCATACAGGTAAAATGTTCATATGAATAAAAGTAAATAAATAGATAAGCAAATAAATAAATAAGATGCCCCTAGTAACATCAGAGAATAAATTTTCATTAAATGGGGGTTTTACGTTAAAAAAAAAAAAAACTTATACAGGAAAAGTAACAAATTAAACCTTTGTTCTCAATCATTTAATAAAATGCCTACTTGCTTTAAAATAGGGAGTGGGGGGAAACGTGTCATGGTGCATATGTGAAGGTCAGAGAACAACTTGCAGGAGGCAGTTCTCTCCTTCCAACTTTGTGGATCCTGAAAATCAAACTCAGTTTGCCAGGCTTAACAGCAAGCATCCTTACCCATGCAGCTACCTCACCAGCCCTTTTGGTATTTCTCTCTCTCTTGTTTTTTAGAATATTGAACTATGTGTATATGTCTGTGTTCAACCCTAATAGCACTTAAAAACTTTAATTTTATAATAAAATCTCTTCTAACACTTAGAAAAATGATACTGAATCATTACAGAAATTCACACATCCTTATGAGTTTTTATCTAGAACACATATAGGTTTTAATCATTTGTAAGATCTCCCTAGGGCAGTCCAAATTCCTGCTCTTCAGTATGGAGAGGGAGGGGGAATGGAGTGGGGGGGAGGAGAAGAGGAGTGGGAATAGGGGGAGGGGAGTGGGGGGAGAGGCAATATGTGGGAGGAGGGGGAGGGAAATGGGAAACGGGGAGCGGGTGGAAATTTTAATTAAAAAAGAATAAAAACAAATAAATAAATAAATAGATCTCCCTAGGAAAAAATGCCTTAGAAGGAGACCTATGCTACAAACCAGATGACTCTCAAAAACATTATGCTAAGTGAAAGAGGTCACCTCAACTACTCAGGAGCCACCTTTGTTGCTCTCCTCTCCTTTACTTTTTAAGGAGTAAGTTTAGGTTTGCTGTATATCCTCAAAGACCTGGCTAACGTCTAATGTTGGACCAAGGACAAATCACACAATGTTCTACTGGAAGCTCCAAGAAATGTGTGAGTACAAATACACAAGTTCAGCGTGCTCACTGTTAAAATGGCCCAATAATGTACCTTACAGGGTCTGTGGAAGAACGGGAACAAAATGAGATGACACACCTTATACAGCAATCCTGCTATGTGGAAAATATTCTCCTCCTCTATTTCTTGAGTTAAGATTAGCTCTCTGAGGGTTTAAAATAGCTATCACTTGCTTACCACTATTTATCTTCAAAAGCATTTTTAGGGTTCATTTTGAAACAGTCTGCAGCCTGAGAATATAGTTCCAGAACATATTGCCTTTGCAGCTGAACAGGACCTAATACCATGGCAAAGGGGATGAACACTTCATCAGCATTGGAAGTATATGGAATAGTTGTGTCTACTTTTTTGTTCATTAGGCTTATTCCAAAATGAAGATTTAGACAGTGACTGTAGCTCTTATAAGAAGCCAGGTACTATTGTTTTGTGCCATAAGAAAAAAAAATTCACACAGTTTTTCGGAAAAGTCTATTGTATTCTATGCAGGATTCAGCATCTACCAGTATCACTTTGTTAGTTTACTATAAGACCTTTGAGTTAAAGCTACACACACCTACATTCTTAGAAAAGTAGTTTAACTATCTGGACAGCAGGCAGTCTGGCACACTGATGTGGTTAAGGTGCTGGTTGAGATTACAGATATGGATTTTTCAGCCTTCAGGGCCATGATACTGCTTACAGAGCCCTATACCCAAGACTCAAGAATGAGAAGTGAACCTTCCTCTATGTGAAGGAGTTTCGCCCATTCAAAGAATGCCAGCTACGCCTGGAGCTGCTGGGTGGCATTTATGACCCAGAATGGTTTGTTTTCCAAGAGCGTGTTTACATGTCAGTAAGAAAAAAATAAACTTTTGAACAGAGACTATAAATAAATGTAATTAATTCTGTCCTCAGACACATTAAATTATCTCAAAATGTAAACTTTTTGTCACTGTAATACTTAAAAATATTCAAAGATTAGGAGAATCATTTTTTTCTTTTACTGACTAGATATAAAGGAGGCCCTTTTCCATGCCAGGCAAGTGTTCTATCATTGAACCATACATTCATCTAAAGACAATATTCTATTTAAATTTTTTTAAAAAAAGAACAAAGATGTGTTCAACATTCTTTTCATGGTTATTTCAAACGCACAGGAGAGTTCAAACAAAAAGGACAAAAACATTCTGTCGATCCTTCTTCACTCCATTCTTCCAAATGTGAAGACAATATATACTGGCACTATAATGTCAGGATGCAGACTTGGTGTGAGAAGTCCTTCTTTATGTGTTGCTTTTATTAGTTAATGAATAAAGAAGCTGTTTTGGCCTGTGATAGGGCACAGTAGAGCTGGGTGAGGAAACTAAATTAAGTGCTGGGAGAAAGGCGACAGAGTAGGAAGACACCAGGTGAGAAAGACCCAAGCCGCTGGAACCTTGCCAGTAGGCCACAAGTCTCATGGTAAAATGTAAAATAATGGAAATGGGTTAATTCTAGATGTAAGGGCTAGCTAGCAATACGTTTGAGCTACTGGCCAAACAGTATTACAAATAATATAGTTCCTGGCAGCTGGGAACAAACAAGTGACCTCCTACAACAAACTGGGACTCCAAATGTGTGTTAGCTAAATCCACATACAACCTGAGAAAGCTTGGAAAGGAATTCTAGACATGAAAAACAGAGTTAAACATGGCTTAATGTCGTGGCTCCTTTAAGAGACAATTTTCTGATTCAGCATTAGCAAAAAAAAAAAAAAAAAAAAAAAGCACGGTTTCAAAATGGCAGCTTCCTGGTTCATGCTGACAGCACAAACTTTTTTCAGGAGGTCAAGCATTTAAATGGGGCTTGTGAGCAGTGTATTACAAACTGCTTAATGGTACAACATAGATACTCTGTATACCTTAACTGGGGTAGTGTTCAAGGCTTGTAGAGGCAGTGAACAGAGCTCTGCCATGTGAACTGGCTGGAGTCAAAGGGCAAAGGAGCCTTAGTCCTAGTAACACCATCTATAATTGCTCCTGGACAGAAAAGTATTTCAGATACACAATAAAACAGATTCAGACATAAAAGACCTCAAAACGAGACATAGTGTGTTTAAAAGACATACACAGGCTTGGGAGAGAGGAGAAAAAGAGTAAAGAGATAGTAAATATAATATAAAAGAGTACAGACACTCATAGATTATAAATATTAAACTTCTAGAAAAAGTAATAGAGTAAGACAAATAAGCCACGTAAAGATGCAATATACAGAGTGGATTATGTATATTAATCTGTTTTTGTTAAATTTTTTGACTGTGATGAAGCTAAGTACAGAGATACATTTCACTGTATGGGCTGCTAAACTAAACCAGTATAGATATTTTAAAGGTATCATGTCTTCAGAATTTGTGTCTAAGGATTTGTTGCTTTAGAAAAGAGGTTCTTCTTTTGTTTCCATGGAGAGTGAGAACCTGTAGAATTTTTCCAGACTAATGTGGATTGATGGACACCAAGATTCTCTGAAAGGTCTCCGTGAAACCCCCCCTCAAAAAATTACTTTGCCTAACAAAAAGCAAGAAGCAGTTTGAAGAGAACTACACCCAAATTCCCTAAATGATTGTTTATAAATGTTTGTTTACATTTAAAGGGGGATATGCTATAGATATAAATACTTTGCATTGGTATGGATCTTGGTGTATTGATACAAACTGAAGGTCAATTTTGTCATATTTATATTTTTGCTCTTGATTAAAGTATTGTGTTGGTGAAGCTCATTTTAAAATGTAATGTATAATTAAGTACATGTTAATAGATAATCATCAATAATAGTCAAATTTGTAGTCATGTTAGTTAGATTTTCTAGATATAGAAAGATTTATTTCATTTAGATAGGTATTCTTCAAATCTTTCAGAGACCTTCAGAATATGGCATTTAAAATGTTTTAATAACTTAGGACTCATGACAATGAGACACATCTTCACCTGGCAGCACCAATTACTTCAAGAGGAAGATGGGTATCGAAGAAGCTTCTTATGGAGTTTGCTAGGCGTTCAGGCAAGAAACTGTTCTTGCGTGGACTGCGTGATGTTATGCAGGACCCACAGAGAAATGACTGCTGAACTTGCCTAAAGTCTTTTGAGGTTCCTGATTCATGAAAGAGTCTGCCAGACATTCTGCGGGACACAGAAGAAAGTGACTGACAAACTGCAAATATAGGTGGAACTATCTTTGAAACTTCCTGTTTCATGGAAAAGTCTGCTGAACACTATGGGCCTGTAGGCTAAAGATGGATGCTCCAATGATACAGAAGAACTTTGGGTGACTGTCCAGGCAGCGAGATATCTCTGTCAATTCTAGAGTTCTGGAAGTTGCCTATGATGTACTTCCTGTTAACTTAGGTAATACTATATTCTTCTGGGGTCTTTGATAGAATTAAAGAATAGATAGTTATAATTATAGTTTTCCTTAGTTATGACAAAAGATATAGTAGATATAAATATTATAACTGTAATTCTTGCTTGGTACCTGTTTTGTTATATGTAATTTTATTATGTTAACATTAAAACTTTCCTTTTTATTTAAACAGAAAAAGGGAAATAGTGTGGGAAGTTATTCTGTATATGTGTTGCTTTTACTGGTTAATGAATAAAGAAGCTGTATTGCCCTGTGATAGGGTAGAGTAGAGCTAGGCGAGGAAACTAAACTGAATGCTAGAAGAAAGAAGGCAGAGTAGCAAGACATCATGTAGCCCTGCCAGAGACAGACATGCCAGAACCTTGCTGGTAAACCATGACCCTCGTGGTAAAGTATAAAATAATAGAAATGGGTTAATTTAAGATGTAATAGCTAGTCAATAAGAAGCTAGAGCTAATAGGTCAAGAAGTGATTTAATTAATATAGTTTCTGTGTGATTATTTCCAGGCTGAGTGGCTGGGAACAAACAAGTAGTCTCTTACTACACAGACTGCTTGGAAAATGAATTTTAAAGATTTTTATGAGTTGTTACCTCTTTAAAGATAAATCAATGGTAAGTGGGCGTGGTATTCATTAATTTATTTTTATTTAAAATTTTTCATAAAAATATTATGATGATATTCATACACTTTCCACACCTCCTCCAAGATTTTTCCCAATCTTCCAATCCACCCAACTTCATGTTTTTTCTCTCTCGGAACTGAAAAAAGAAAACCCAAACAAACTAAACAAATAAACAATGAATAATCAATAAAACAAAAATTACTCAAACAAGACAAGGGATTCTTAGTTTTTTCTATATAGATTTAGAACTTGCTTTAAGTGGTTTGAAAGTTAACACTTCTGCTTGACATATCTGAACTTAAGGAAACAGAAAGGAAGAGAGGAGGAGTGATGTGGAAAGTTGTATAACATGATCTTTGCCATAAGTGATTGGCAATCTCAATTGCCAACTTGACAACATACATATAGAATCAAGTAAAACTGTGCAGCGGGTCATGCCTGTGAGGTATTTTTCCCCCAGCTGGTTCACTCGAGATGGGAAGACCACCCTTAACCTAGAGCACACCTTCTGGTGGCAGTCCATATAAAATGGCACAGAACAAGGAAGCTTTTGCTTTTTGTCTGCTTGCCCTCACTCTGGCTGGCAAGTTCATCCATACTGTACTGAGGCATTCCTTCAGTGGTATTAGACCTATTGTTACAGGATTCTCAGTAGATGGACAGAAGATCGGGTTCTCTCCAGAAGCCCTGCAGGACTCTACCACCATACTGGGACTACTGAGACATCCAGTCTCACGAACTGAACAGCTACTGAATTTTTGGCCTTCCCATCATCAGTTGTGAGACAGCTATGGTTAGACTACCTACCTGCAAATCATTCTAACAAATCTCATTCCAATAATTCTATTCCTCTAGAGAACACTAACTAGTACACAGTATGAGTACTTAAAAATATATTTTTTATCAGTCTACTTCCTAGAACTTTAGGGACTAATGCTCATGTGTCTTCTGTGTCTTATTTCTACTTACACTAGTACAACCTTGTCCCTGCAATGATAAAGAAAATTCATAATACCTGAGTTAATGATATACATCTGAAACTATTTCAGGTAAATATTTTCCAAAATGGTAGTGATACTCATACTTTTCTGGGCCTTCAGTATATTCATATACACTAAAGAAAGCTTTTTATCTAAAAAGGAATTTATATCATGAATCCTCTATGTAGAAATGTGAGCAACTTAAATGTCTTCAAACTGATGAGTGAATAATGAAAATGTGGTACAAACACACAATGGTACAAAGAAAAATAAAATCATGAAATTTGCAGATGAATGAATGAATGAAGAAAAGCTATACTGAGTGAAATAACCTGCACCCAAAAAGACATATGATGACATATTCTCTCATTTGTGGTTCCTAGTTCAGAATCTTAATGTGTGTATATGAGGCTTGGAGTAATACTAAAACCATGAAAATAAAAGGGGACGTGGGGATGCGGAAGAAAAGGAGCTCTAGAGAGGGAAAGAATAGCACACAAGTACTATAGGGTGGGAAATGGAGAAAGTAGGGTAGACTTTAGCTGGGAGAGGGGAAGGGGAAAGGATAACAGTACCAAACACAATAAACCTCCTTTCAAGCTGTAAGTCAGAGGCATATAAGAGACTCCCCAAAAAACAATATATGTAATTGTCGTTACCACTGGTTGCCTCCTCAAAGTCCCTACTACTGTAGACAGCACACACTTTGGTCACAGGGCTTGGAAGAATCAAGCTAGATTTTACTTGAAAGCCTTCTCCCTAAGGATCATCTTTCATAGTACTGTAAAGTACTATGCAACCTGCCAAACATGAAAACCAATCAGTATTCTCTGTCAGCTGTGATACTTATGAACCAGAACAAAGATCAGCATAGCAAGTTATCCCTAAAGATGCAATATTGGTACTTCTATTTTGTGCATAACCAATGGCTGTCTAATTAGATTTAAGTCATACTGAACAGGAGGGACTTGATACCCAGTACTGTAACCTAGCCAACTACCTATGACTAGGGAAGCCATGAAACTTAGAGGAGAACCTACTACTGTCACTTCCTAAGCCAGTATACTTTACAACAACATTCTAAATACTTATCTTTATAGTCACAGATAAGTGTAACTCTCACCCAGCCATCCCACACAAAGAAGATTCTTTTAGCAGCAGATAGAGACAATTACAGAAAATTACAACTGTCCAAAATGCAGAAAACAAATTACTGGGATTTGAACCCTCAACTGATGCTTCTGCAACAATCACTTACATCTAAAACTCAGGAAATACTGAAGAGTGGTCAGGACAATTCTTAGAGTCAGAGGACTGGGGCTGGGGTAAGATGTGTGCTGTAAGAAAACTATATAGGATATGAAAATTGTACCCCCAAAATTTCAACAATATGGTCCCTTACAGAATACTTGTACAATGAAACACTAATTGACAAGTTGACATCCTGAAGTGGATTTGAGGAATCTGTCAAGGGCCACTCCTAGATAAAAGCTACAATTAGTGAATGACCACTAAGAAGGAGAAAATCAGTCTTCCCTAGGAATGAGTCCCTGACAGATTATATGATACCAAAAGGTCAGTCCTAAAAAATATATACATTAGAGCAACACTAAATGGTTTCAGCAAGTTGCATTTTTATCTTAATTTGCTTATACACACACACATAAACACATACCATATGTAACAAGAATAACTAAAGTAAAAAAGTTATGAGTTTTAGAAAGAATGAAAGAAAACAGAATTATATAAATATAGTACATATATAAAATTTTAAAAATTTAAATATGTATAATATATGGCACTTGTAGATTGGTTTTTAGTTATTGTGTAAGTTAGTTTTATTCAGAAAAGTAAGTCATTTTATGTATTCTACAGAAGCTTCTAAAACATCTGATATAATTTAAATATTTAGCATTAAATATGATTAGTAAGGATGTCCCAAAGAATCTGCCATGCATTCAGTTATAGGAAATATGCATAATTCTCATATAAGAACAATTACTAAACACAGATAAATATAAGGTAAGAAAATGACTTTTCTTAAGTTATAATGGAGAATTTGAAGTATTGGCCATCAGACATTCTCAGTTGAGATTCCACTACAAAATTGTCAGCTAAAAATATATAGAAGGAGATTATGGATTATAATATGATCACACACTATCATTAACAGTCCTATCTTTCTGCAATTTTTAAGACCTGTTAAGATAAATATGTTTAATAATCAGATGAAGACATAATATTAACGTCAGGACCACAAAATGATGAAATGACTATTTTAAAGAATATTATCTTAAATATCTTAAAAGAAAGAGAAAATTAATCGTTTGCTGTTAACAATCACCTGTAATCCATATCATCGATGCTGAACTTCATCATTTATAACTATAATATTTAAGTTAGTTCTTCATGATATATTCTTTAAGGTGTATTTTGTGTGTGACTGATTTTTCCTAACACTACACTTATATAAGATAAGCATAAATAAAGGACTTACACCACTCCTAGTGAATCAAACAATAAATAATAGATTCCCCTGACAGGACTTTGATGACTCGGCAAAGCCCGAGTGCTTTCAGCCCAAATCATATGAAACCATAAATCACTCTTTATTTTATGGAACATTTCAAAATGGATTCCTGCTTTCTACCTTGAAAGTCATTTCATGTGTTATTTATAACTAGTGAAGACAAGAATGGAAAGAAAATTACATTGAACTAGAAAATTTACTGTGACTGCTTTTATGAAGAACAAGTTCTTTTTTTTTTTAAGAAAAGAAACAGAATGATTGGCAAGAAGAAACTTGTGACTACAACAAGCTTTTAGTGAGCCATGGCTTTTACTTTCCCACTTAAACAACACTATGTAGACACCTGCACGGTCATAAACAAAACAGAAGCAACATTAGGTACAGCAATGATTAGAAGGCAATGCAAAGGTAAGACTACATACTGCAGAGGTTATAGACACTCAAAAGAGAAGACATGAAATTAAGCAGAAACTCAGTTTCAACCAAGGCTCAAGTCATTTTGTTTAGTCCTAATTTAAGTTTCAGATTCAGACTATTTTTAGTGGATACTTTAAATTAAAACAGTAGAGTGCCAGGGAAACAACCTAGAGAATCACAAAAACAGAGAAAATACGACTCACATTAATTACTTACATAATATCGAGCAATATTTTTTGAAATGATGTTTAAAATCTAGTGGGTATCTTCTTTGTAAAATTTTGTATTTATATGTATAAATTTTTGAAAAAAATCTGCCACCTATTAAAATAGCAATGCAAGTTTCATATAATGTAAGGTCCTAGGAGAACATCTCCAGGACTCAGAGTGCTGAACCAAGCATCAGAACTATCTTGTTCTTTTTAGGTTTCTATTTAACAGCTTTGACATTGGGTAAGTCACTGCCATTTCCTCTCTGCAATCCAGCTTCCTTACCCATTAACTATTCTTATTAGATAAAATGAAAGGCTTAGCATATAAATATGCAAAGGTTAATTTCAGTATTAAAAGAACATGATTGGTATGTTGTGGGAGCTGTGGGCTGTGTTCCTGCCGCCCCAGCTCCTGGTCGCCTGGCTAGCTTATGCCCCGAAATAACAACAAACTGTATTCTTTTAAACACTGCTTGGCCCATTATATCCAGACTCTTCTTGGCTAATTCTCACGTATTAATTTAGCCCATTTCTAATAATCTGTGTAGCACCCCAATAAGCGCTTACCGGGAAGATTCTAGCCTACGTCCATCCTGGGTTGGAGCTTCATCACGTCTGCCCTGGAGCACAGCAGCATGGCGTCTGCCCCAGAGAGGAGAAGAAATGGCGTCTAAGCCGAAAATGAGGGTAAAGCAAATGTATCATTACCTTGAGAGCTAGAACACCCCCAATTGTCTTATTACTGGCTGGAAGGTTGGCAGAATATTCTGAGAATGTGGGAAAAAAGCAGAAGATACTAGGTCTTAATGTGGATGAGTCAAAAGAAATGGGTGTACAGGAGGGGGTTAGAATCCTGAGAAACTGGCAAATCAAATTCTTCTGCACTGTATGCTAGGGGGCAAGGTATAAGTGGGGAGTGAGATGAGAGGGGGTAAGGGAAAGTAAAACAAACACTAAGAAGTTTGAAAAGCCATGTGGAAAATATTACTCCCAGAAGCCATACGTTGTCAAATTAAGAGTCCAATACTAGGCATAGAATACCTCCTTCAAGTTGTTGGTCAGGGGAGAATCCTAGAGACCACCCCTCAAAGCCATGCAAGCTATTGTCACTGCTCTTGATTTGCTAATAGGATTTGGTGTTAAGACCTTATTGCTGAAGATACAACACATTTTCATACAGGACTCAGAGAAATCACACTGACACTGTTCCTTGATGGCTATTTTTCATAGTACCAGAAGGTGCTATGCAGTCTGTTGGGAGAGAAAAGATGCCAACACTCTTACAAAGCTATGAACTCTGTGAGCTACAATAATAACAGGTATGGGAAGGTTTGCAACAGGTGCCAACAGTGGTATGAATGTTATTGGATTTAGACAACCACTACCTGATTTACTTTAAAAGGCCCACCCCATAGAAGAAAACTTATGCCTGGGCATTGTAAATTTGGCCTAGAAACCGTGCCTGGGGAACTCAGGTTTTAGGAGTGAACCAGCTTTCATTTTAATAAATGGACATAGCACTAAATTCTCTCTCTCTCTCTCTCTCTCTCTCTCTCTCTCTCTCTCTCTCTCCTCTCGTGTGTGTATGGGGTGAGGGTGTGTATGGGGTGAGGGTAACCAGAGAGGAACTGTAGAGAAATGTGGGAAGTATGATAAAAAATACATCGTGTGTGTGTGTGTGTGTGTGTGTGTGTGTGTGTGTATGGGGTGAGGGTAACCAGAGAGGAATTGTAGAGAGACGTGGGGAGTATGATAAAAAATACACCGTGTGTGTGTGTGTGTGTGTGTGTGTGTGTATGGGGTGGGGGTAACAAGAGAGGAATTGTAGAGAGACATGGAGAGAATGATAAAAAATACACCGTGTGTGTGTGTGTGTGTGTGTGTGTGTATGAGGTGAGGGTAACCAGAGAGGAATTGTAGAGGGACGTAGGGAGTATGATAAAATACACCATATGCATGTAGGAATTTCCCAATGAATAAAAAACACTAGATTAAAAGAAAGAAGTGGCTAGTGTGAACATCTTCCAAATTCATCAAAACTGATAAACATATGGGACAATGAACAGGAGAGAAAAACTGGCTGAGGAACAGTCACTAGATCTCAGATCCCAGTATATGCTTGTTCACTTAATAAAAACAGAAGAGAAAGATCTGGAACAGTAATGTTCAAAAAGCTACACTGGCCTATTCTCCTTATTAAAAACACAAAAAACGGTCATTTCACCTAAAAAAATTTAAAAAAAAAATAAAAAACTTTGGATGAATTCTACTTAAGGCACATTAAGAAAAATAAATCACAGCAAAATAGCACTCCAAACAGTCAAAAACATGTCAAAAGCAACCTCACAAGTTCAATGGAAATTTTAACCTAGATGTGCTAAAATAAGCTAAGAGAATTTAAGAAAATCATCACAAATCTGCCATAAAAATCAAAATAAGAGAAGCTCAAATGCAGGTGAATAGAGAGTAGGAATATTTGAAGGCTTGTCTCCTGGGTGTTTTTTGTTTTTATCAACTTTACACAAACTAGACTCACCTGGGTAGAAGGAACTCAAATGAGAAAATGCTTCCATAGAGCGCCCTATAGGCAAGTCTGTGGGGCATTTTCTTGACAAATGACTGATGTGGAAAGGCCTACTCAGCACAGTATGGGTGATACTTAGGCAGCTGGCCCGGTGTTGTTTAAGAATTTAGGCTGAACAAGCCAGGATTGATGGAGGAAGGTCACTGGTTAAAAATAAAGAAACTGCTTGGCCCTCATAGGTTAGAACATAGGTGGGTGGAGTAAACAGAACAGAATGCTGGGAGGAAGAGGAAGTGAGCTCAGATGCAGGGCAGCTCCTCTGAGAGACAGATGCCATGCTCCCCTCTCCCTGGCAGACGCGATGAAGCTCCAACCCAGGATGGACGTAGGCTAGAATCTTCCCGGTAAGCGCTCCTTGGGGTGCTACACACATGAACAGAAATGGGTCAAACAGTGTTTAAAAGAATACAGTTTGTGTGTTGTTATTTCGGGGCATAAGCTAGCTAGGCGCCATGAGCCGGGCTGTGGGAAGAGGCCCACAGCTCCTACTACACAGGATGAGTAAGTCAGTAAGCAGCACTCTTCGAGGGTCTCTGTATCAGTTCCTGCCTTGAGTTCTGGTCCCGACTTGCCTCAGTGACGGACTGTGATCTGTGAGTTGTTATAAGTAAAAAGCAGTCCTTTCCCCACCAAGTTGCTTTGGTCCTGCTGTTTTACCACAACAGAAATCCTAAAACAGACTGAAAGCACTTAAGAAGGAAGTTTTTCACAACTCATTTCAGAAATGAAAACTAAGCTAGAAATAGTACACAAGCAAAGAAAATGAATGAAAAAAAACCTGATGATGAAAGCGTATGGGACGACAGTACTGTGCTTGTAAGGAGAGCCTTCATGTTTCAGATACACTTTGAAACTGTACTTATAGAGAAAATGATGTTATACCTCGGGTTTCTTTCTAAGTAATCTGGAGTTGGATGGTGAAATAAGAGAAAGTAGAGAATACAGAAGTGGCTATGAGTAATGGTAAGAGTGGGAATTTGATACCTGGGGATGCATTTTATACTACATCATTTTTATAATTTTCCATAATAAAACTGAGTCTATGATAGATGATAAAATGCATTTGAGTGCCCATTCAAAGATTGTTATAAAATCACATTCCCTTTTATCTGAAATTTTACCACGAAATCCATTTTTTTGAGATTATAATTACAAAACTTCTTCCTTCCCTTTCCTCCCTCCAACCCCCCCATATATCCCTTCCTGCTCTCCTTCAAAGTACATGACTTCTTTTTTTTACTAAATGTCATTGCATGTATGTATATGCATATGCAGATACATGTCTATTCTTAAATATAATCTGTTCAGACCATATAATGTTATCTGTATGTATGTTTTCAAGGCTGACTGTTTGACTGTTTGGCCCTGGACAATCAATTCATGCGCTCTTCCTAGGGGACAGGTTAAAACACAGATATATAGCAGAGGGCCATAAATAAATAAATAACCTTATAAACTTTTTAAAGTGCAAATTGGCTCAGTGGGCAAAGGTGCAGACTTGACAGTCTGAGTTTGATTCCTGAAATCCATTGGTAGAATCAGAAAATGAACTTCTGAAAGTTTGCTTCTGTATGTACTATAGCACATGCATGCCCATACACATACACACAATAATTTTTTTAAAGAAATGAAAGTTCAGGTTGAGCACCCCTTATCCAAAGTGCTTAGAGTAAAGCAGTGTTTAAGTTCTGGGATGACTTTTTTTCCAGATTTGGGAACATAGGCATATATATATATGATATATATATATATATATATATATATATATATATATATATATCTCAATTCAAAGGTCAAATCTAAACAAAAAACCCATGTTTTACATATACCACATATACGTAACCTAAAGGCAATTTCATTTTTTTTTTTAAGAAAAGGTCTCACCTTAGAACCTATCATGGCATTGAACTCATGGTAATCCTCTTGCCTCAGCTAACCAAGCACCAGGATTAGAAGTTTAAACCACCACACCCACCTAACTACCCGCCTATGCTTGTCTAGAAAATGCAAATTCCAGTTTTTATTGCTATCATTGCAAATAACTAATTATTTAAAACATAAAAAAAGAAATGATAAAATTTTGTGTAATTAAAATTAGCATTTCTGCATTAACAATTTTTATACTACATTTTTAAGAATAATAAATCAAAACATTATTTACCTACTGTTGGAAAAAAGGAAAGGTTTTCTTTGCATATTGGAAAAGGCCAGAAACCACATAAGAAGATTTGGTAAACAAGAAATGTAAGATTTATGTATCTCCACATAGGACATCATCATAAAAATGAAAGGCAAACTTAGAAATCGAATATGACAATAAAAACACAATAAAATGCCAATATCCCTAAAGAACAGACACAAAATTACTATGAAGCCAAATTCAGGGACACAGTAAGACTGAACTCTACAAGCAACGACAGCTAAACATATGTAAATCACTAAACATGATTAACCACATTAATATGACAAACAACAAAAGGGCAATTATTTAAACAAATACAGAAGGCACACTGGAGAGAATTCAAAAACCCTTCATGAAGAAAATTACCAAGTAAATTAGTACATACAGAAGGAACATAACTTAGCACATTATAAGCTCTCCCAAGACTTAGAACGAGACCAGGATTCTTACTTTCACCAGTTTTGTTCAACAAAGTACTGTACTGTAAGTGGTAACCAGGCAAAGGAGCAAGAAAAAGACAAAAGGCATCTAAGTTCAAAATGAAAGAAAATCAAACTATCCTTGATGACAGACAATTTCCTTTACATAGAAAATCATAAAGTCATCGTCACTCACCAAGGAACAACTCAACAAAACTTGAGACACAGAAACAGCAAACAAGTATCACTTGGTATTTCTAGACTAATAGTGAATTATCTGAAAAAGAACTTGGAACAATTCTAGTTGCAATACCTACAAAAATAACACACCAAGGAATAAAGAAATGTAAAATTTATACATTTCCACATAAAACATCACCATAAAACTAGAAGGCCCACTTAGAAATGAATAGACAATAAGAACACACACAAACAAAATGCCAATCTCCCTAAAGAGCAAATGAAAAGGAGGTGAAAGAGCGCTATGAAAATCATAAAATAAACAGCAAAAGAAACTACTGATGTTATCAAAAAGAGGGCACGGAAAGATGATGGGCCTTGGCAAACAACTTTAATTCTCACACTTGGGAGGCAGGAACAGAGACAGGCAGACCTCCCTGTGTTGAAGGCCCAGCCTGATCTACAAAGTGAGTTTTAGTACAGTCAGAGTTACAGAGGGGGGAGAGAGAAAGCCAGCAGAAAAGATAGATATCACATGTTTATGTTTATAGATTAGAAGAAATATAACCTTATTAAAATACTACACAAAGCTATTTACAGATTCACTGCAATCACTATCAAAATATCAATATTTTTCACAGGATTTGAAACACAATCATGAAAGACGTCAAATATCCAAAACCTAATAAAGCAAAAAAAAAAAATAAAACAAAGTTCTACCTGACTTTAAAATTACAAACCATTCAATAACTAACAATAATTTGCTAAAATCAGCATGATGTTAGCAAAAACAAGAGAAGCAAATGGAACAAAAGTGAAACAGCCTTCTATATTTAGAGCTAACTGATTCGTGTGACAAGTGCAGCAAGAGCACAGAGCAGGGAAAGGGCGTCTTCTCAGTACGTTCTGCTGGGAAAACAGGATCAGTGTGCAAAAGAGTAAAATCAAACCCTTCATCTCTCACTACTTACTGCTATCAACCCAAGGCGAGTTAAAGACACCTGAAAGACTCAAATCTGTGAGTCTTGCAAAAGCAAGCATTGAAAACACTCACAAGCGTTGATTGGTTGGGTAAAAAATGTTTCGGAAATGACCCCAACTGTGCTAACAACAAAACCAGAAACTGAAAAACGGGATCCTATCAACTTCTACACAACAAAAGACACAATCAAACTTTGAGAGTGTTTGCATAGCATATATGAAGGCATGGGATCAATGGTCATCACTGGGGAAAAAAATTACTAAAGGCATACAACACAACTAACAGGACAGGAGAAAATATTCGCAAACTATAAACTTAACAGTTATGTTAATGTACAGCATACACAAGGAACTGAACTTAAGAGCAAAAATAAATAAACCAATTTAAAAAGTGGCTAAAAAACAGGTTAGATATTTCTTAAGACAAACAGGCAACTCATACACGAGAATCTTCTCAATGAGGAAATGCAAATTAAAAAGAATGAGTTATAACTTTATTCCAATCACCAATAAGACAAAAAAACTGACAAGGAGAGTATAGATAAAAATACTATACACTGTTAGTAAGAATTTAAATCTGTATAGTCATGGCAAAAAAAAGTATAAAGGTTTCTCAAGACACTAAAATTAGAACGACTATATTTCTAGCCTTCCCATTACTAGGTATATACCAAAAGGAAATCAATCATCATGTCAAAGAGACAAGTTTATTTATTTATTTATTTATTTATTTATTTATTTATTTATTTAGGTTTATCTGAACAGGGTTTCTCTGTGTAGCCCTGGGTGTCCTGGAATTCACTATAGAGACCTCATCCACCTGCCTCTGCCTCCCAAGTGCTGGGATTAAAGTTTGCACCACCATTCACCTCACAAAGTACATTCAATTGCAGTACTATTGCTACCATCCACCTGACAAGAACATTCAACTGCAATACTATTCACAACAACCAAGAGATGGAAACTAGAATGTCTGACTTGTGAAGAATGAAATCGGGGGCTGGAGAGATGGCTCAATGGTTAATATCACTTGTTCTTCCACAGAACCCATATTAATTCCCAGCAATTACATGGTAATTCACAGCCGTCCATTACTCCAGTTCTAGAGGATTCAGTGCCCTCCCTGATCTCCTTGAGCATATGGTGCACATACATACAGATAAGCAAAATACACATAAAATAAATTTACAAGAATAAAATATTGTCATTTGCAATAACATGGTATGTGAATTGAAACAACACTGAAACACAAATACCATCTGATCTTTAAGGAATCCACAAAACTTAATATTACAGAAGTTAAAAGAACTATGATATAACAGAAACTGGGGAAAGAAGTTAAAAAGAATAGAAAGAGTTTGGTCATTAAGAAGAGTAAGCTCTATGGTACTTCATAATGAATATACCACATTAAGTATTTAGTAATAATTCAAAATGATTTCAAATATATGAATAATAAAGAGATAGTAAAAGTTTAAAGTGATAGGCATGCTAACAAACATGAGTTATACAAGGATATGCTGATCAAAATGACAATAGTAATTTAATACATATGATAAAAGTTAAAATGTTAATGAATGAATTAGTACATATTTATAAGAAAAGTAATGACCTCATTAATATGTTATGGTAATTCACAAAGGAAATGTAGGTGGCCAAATTACATAAATAATCAACCTTATTTATCATAAAATGCAAATTCTAACAAGTAATATTATTTGTGCATCAAGTTTGTAATTATACAGATGGCCTGCAAAGCTTTCATCAAGGGCAAACCTAAATTCAAGGGCAACCACACAATCCTCCCTATGGGTATCCACAAGTCTCTGCAAAAAAACTATAGGACAATCGGATATCCAGAAGAAAAATGCCTCCAGGTGGGCCTTTTTGGAGAAATCTATTCACTAACTCTCAGCCCTTATGACCTCTAAAGCTCTAGATAAGCCCTGACACTCCTAGTAACCGAGTTCTGCCCTTTAAATATACCAAACTGTAAAATAAATTTGTTCTTTTTTTCTTAGTAAAAGAAGCCCAGAGAGCCAGTGTTTCCCTGCATGCATCATTCATTGCTCTTCTCTTCCAAGAACACCAGGTTTTACCTTTTGCTGCAATGGTCGCAAAACCATTTGACAGTAATGAAAAATAAGACATAGACATAAATGCCAATGCTGAAAGAAGATGAATACTGAATCATTCTCGTACTCACATCATAATTATGCAATTACATATCTTGGAATGAATGAAATTTAACTGAAACAAATTGATACTTAAAACATGACTAAAGAGTCTGATCCCACTGATTTAGTGTCTGTAATTCTTTCATTTGTCTTGCTTTGTTTTGATTTTAGGGACAAACCTAACTAGGTCATCCTGTTTGCCTTCATGTAAAGGTTTGCAAGCTGACCCAATGTCATAGTGTTGTCAATAATTAAGGACCAGAAATGAAGCTATTGTTGGCGTCAGAAAAAAAAAAAAAAAAAAAAAAAAAAAAAAACCTGCCACCCACACACCTAGAGCACAGCGATCTAATCTTCGGAGTATATGATGCTCTTTTTCACTTGGAAAAATTCAACAAGCTCAATTCAGGATCTTAATTTCAGTTGACAAAGACTTGTGTAACTTATCCAATCTGGGTCAAAGTTGGCTAAATCTATGGTTTTACACTTACTTGAAGTGAGATAATATTTACCCCAGAGAGAGTAACAGTAAGAAAGCAAACATTGTATTAAATTGGTGTAGATAAGATAGTAATAAAAATCACTCATGAGATGCAAAAGTAGATACTAGAAAATCAAACCAGCCTAAGCTCTTGGTACCATCCAGTATGAGATGAAATCAATTAGGCACTGTGCTAGACAAGTTGCCTGTCTCCTCAACTATCTGTAACCTGTTTGAGGGGTTTGGTTTTTTGTTTGTTTGGGGAGTTTTGTTTTCTTTTGTTTGTTTGTTTTCCCAATCTGCCTCAATATAAAAACATGCTAACTCATATAATCATGCTCCAGTAAATCACTATCTATGGCAAATTATTTTCTTTATATACTGCCCTTTAAATTATTAGAAAAACAAAAAGCAAATCTTTAGAAAAGTATCCCAATTTTACTAGTGACAACTAAATCCCAAACTCCAAATCATTCTATACTATGGATTATACAGTGGGAACAGACAGCAACTTTTAGGATTTACACACATAACAGGCACGGCCTAACTTTTCAGTTCACACTGAAATTGAATGGTAGATGATTTAGTATGAGTAACAGGTCAATTATATGGAATTATAATTGTTTCTGTGCATTGGGATTTTATGTTAAACATGAGAATGCGAGGTTGAGCAACCACATTTGATTTTAATTGCTGTAGCCTGAGTTATTGCAAACATCATGAGAACACTGGAGAAAATGAGAGAATGACAAGCGGCCTGGGAGATGACAATGGAGCTGCCCAGGGAACTCTGGTAACAGATGCGGCTCTCTCTGAGGAACTGGTTCAACGTTATGATGCACAGAGAAGTGAGGCAGCTCAGAGAGGCCTCAGAATTAAATAACTCCCCCGTACTTTGTTAGGTACTAAGACACGGTTTTCTTTAGAAAGGATAAAGCACAGAGAAGTACAAAATAGTTCACAAAACTGCTAGATCTATAGGCTTTCTTTACCTCCTACAGCATTTCTAAGCAGTGGGAAAGCACTTCACATTATGCTCCCAACTAAAATGAATTGATAGATCTCGTCAAAACAATGCAAACTGGTGAACCAAATTCAAGAAAAGAAGGAATATCTGTAAATTACCAGATAAGAAATATGATTTTTTTAAAAGCAGCAATATATAAATAATTATCTTTCCAACCAAGTAGCCAATGGGAAGAGGAAGCTAATAAACCTTACAATAGCATCCATCCAGGACACTGTGAAATTCATGAGCTCTTCCTTGAACTCATTCAAGGCCAAACAGTAATTATAATAAAAACACCACAGTACAGCTTTTTGGACCATAAAAATCAGATACATTTTGTAAACATTTTATCAGAACTATTTCTTCAATACTTAACACGGCTTGGTGGAACTCACGCTATTTAGAAATATGGTGAAACTTAAGAAGGATTAAGGAATGTGCCTAAGGTGACACAAGAAGCACACTTGGGATTCCAATTAAATTTGGCTAATTCCACAGCCATTAGAGCCATTACCAATCCCCTCATTATACTGCACAAATGAGACATATGCATGTAAAAGTGAGCAAAATATATAGACGGTCTAAAGGGTCTTTCTAAGACTACTTTCAATTTTATTTACTATTAAGTTGCTTAATGTTTTCTAGATATTATAAAATTTTGTATCTTGAACACATTGGCACAGAAGATCACTTCCTAAATATAACCCCAGCAGCACAGACACTGAGAGAAACAATTAATAAATGGGACCTCCTGAAACTGAAAAGCTTCTTCTGTAAAGCAAAGGACACTGTCAACAAGACAAAACGATAGCCTACAGAACAGGAAAAGATCTTCACCAACCTCATATCAAATAGAGGTCTGATCTCCGAATACACAAAGAACTCAAGAAATTGTTCATCAAAAGAACAAATAATCCAATTTAAAAAAATGGAGTACAGACCTAAACAGAGAACTCTCAACAGAGGAATCTAAAATGGCTGAAAGACACTTAAGAAAATGTTCAACATCCTTAGTCACCAGAGAAATGCAAATCAAAACAACTCTGAGATTCCATCTTACACCTATAAGAATGGCCAAGATCAAAAACACTGATGACAACTTATGCTGGAGAGGTTGTGGGGTAAAGGGAACACTCCTGCATTGCTGGGAGTGCAAGCTGGTACAGCCCCTTCGGATATCAGTATGGCAATTTCTCAGAAAATCAAGACCCAGCAATACCACTTTTGGGTATATACCCAAAAGATGCTCAATTGTGTCACAAGGACATATGCTCAACTATGTTCATAGCAGCATTGTTTATCGTAGCCAGAACCTGGAAACAACCTAAATGCCCCTCGACCAAGGAATGGATAAGAAAAATGTGGTACATTTACACAATGGAGTACTACACAGCAAAAAAGAATGACGATATCTTGAAATTTGCAGGCAAATGGATGGAGCTAGAAAACATCATATTGAGTGAGGTTATCATATGTACTCACTCATAGATGGTTTTTAAACATAAAGCAAAGAAAACCAGGCCACAAATCACAATTCCAGAAAACCTAGACAACAATGAGGACACTAAGAGAGACATACATGGATTTAGCCTATATGGGAAGTAGAAAAAGACAAGATCTCCTGAGTAAATTGGGAGCATGTGGACCATGGGAGAGGGTTGAAGGGGAGGGGAGAAGCAGGGAGGGGAGCAGAGAAAAATGTAGAGCTCAATAAAATCAATAAAAAAAAATTGTGTGTATAAAGAGAATACATTTATCTTTTATTATATTATATACTCTTCTCATTTAAGGGCTAGCATCATTTCATGAACTACAGGAAAGTGGCAAAAACTTGCAATTAAAAAAGCAAAGTTACTTTTGGTGCCTAGCTCAATTGTCATCGAAGAGGAAACTGATAGAAACAGATACAGAGAGATTCACAGCCAAACATCAGCCAGAGTTCAGGGAATCCTAAGGAAAACAGGGGTGGGGATTGTAGGAGTTACAGGGGTCAAGGATACCAAAAGAAAAACCACAGAATCAACTAACCTGGGCTCACAGAGGAAAAAAACAACAACCAGTGAGCCTGCATAGGACTCACCTAGACCTCTGCATATATGTTACAGCCGTAGCTTGGTCTTCTTGTGGAGCTCCTAACAGCAGGAGCAGAGGCTTTCACTCCTTTGCTGGCATTTGGGACTGTATTCCTCATACTGGGTTGCCTTGCCCAACCTTAATACATGGGAAGGTCCTTAGTCTTACTGCAATTTGATATGCTATATTTGGCTGATAACCATGGCCTTTTCCTGAACAGAAACAGAAGAGGGGTGGATTAGGGGGTGTAGGGGGGGAGGCAGGGGAAGAGACTGGGGGGAGATGAGGGAGGAAAAACTGTAATTGGGATGTAAAATAAATCACACAGACACATACAAAAACATTCTCAACAGTAGGGATAAAGTGTTTGGAGAATTAGGGAAGGAATATATGCACACTATGATAACAGAAGCACACACAGACATCCTAAGAAGAATATTAAACGGTATGTAAATGTGAGAAATCACTTGTGCTGAGCATAAGTACTGTTTGACAAATATCAATTTTTACACCACTTCCTGAAGCATTATTATTCACCAAGGTTTAGAAATAGTACACTACTGCTATCAGAAACATTAAAATACTTGAATGAGCTGCCAGTCAAAGTTAACTACCTCAATGATGCGTTCTGAAACATTAAGAATAGGACTGTGCTGTCTACATGAACATTCATAAAAAAGCAGCTAAAATTCCTGAAAAAAAAAAGCAACTTACCTTTAAAAAAATGTTTTCAGCAGTACAATATATAGAACACAAATTCAACTTCTTTAAAAGGCTACAGAGAACACAGGGTCATGTACATACACACAATGGTAAATCTTTACCTTAGAGAAGCTCTAGGAAATCAGGACCACGAGGGCTGCACCCACCCACTGTGACAGTGGAACTGATCTATTGGGAGCCCACCAAGGCCAGCTGGACTGGGACTGAATAAGCATGGGTTGAAACTGGACTCTCTGAACATGGCAGACAATGAAGGCTGATGAGAAGCCAAGGACAATGGCACTAGGTTTCGATCCTAATACATGAACTGGCTTTGTGGGAGCTTAGCCTGTTTGGACGATCACCTTCCTAGACCTAGATAGAAGTGGGAGGACTTTGGTCTTCCCACAGGGCAGGGAATTTGGACTGCTCATCAGTATCGAGAGGGAGGGGGAATAGAGTGGGGGGAGGAGAAGAGGAGTGGGGATAGGAGGAGGGGAGTAGGGGGAGGGGGCAATATGTGGGAGGAGGGGGAGGGAAATGGGAAACGGGGAGCACGTGGAAATTTTAATTAAAAAAAAAAAGGCCTTAAAAATGACCTGAGTGGGGCTGGGGCTCAGTAGAGTACTTCCAGTGCAAAAGCCCCGGCTAAAAGGGCAGCACAAAACTGCAGGGAAGGAGAGAGGGAAGGAGGGAGGAAAAGAGAAAAGATCTTCAAAAAAACTAAGAAATTAAATAAGCTAGCTTACTACGGAGTCTCTTAGAAGAGGTACTGTTGGCAAAGATAAGGCAGTGTACTTAAGAAGGAATAGCATGAAGACTGAATTCCTACATGGTGTTCTGAAAGCATAAAGAATCCACGGTATGAAAAATTTCCATGATTATAGGAAAAACTGTAGAACTATAACTCTGAGGATGTCCAAAAAGTTTCTAAGAAATGGCAACGCAGTAAAAAATACAAGCACCAAGGGAGTAGGTTCTTGATAGGAGTTAAGTCTCGTGAAAATTGAGTGGTTGATTGTGTATTTACAATAAAAAAAGTCAAGCCATTATGCCACCCCTTTCTTATAGAGCTACGAATTTTCAGTCAGCTACCTAATAGCACCAGCCAAACATATTTCTTAAGGGCGATAACAGTCTCTACTTCCAAATGATGTGGTTATACTACATTCTAAGCATGCTAGAATTCCTTCCAAAATAAGGATATTTTCCAAGTGAGAAGCTGAAGTATGCTCCTATGGATGGCATATGTCAACATTATCATGTAACCTTTATATCTTAGATTCCTTCCATACTTGTAACTTTTTGGCTTTGCTGGAGATCATACAAGTTACCAGAAAAGTCACTTCCAGTGACAATTTGTTACTGGGATAATGTTTAACCTGCACCCAATGATAACTTTTCCATACCCCAAAAACTTACTGCTAAAATTACTATTAAATGCCAAACTATTCTGAAATGACAATAGTGCACCCCAAGCCAAAGATCACATTCTAATCATCTAGTTCTGTCCTTTTTTCCCTCCCCATTGAGATTCCAATTGGTTTTCCTTCTTGGGTCTATTTTATCTTTCTCCTCATCTTAATTTTCTTTTTTGGGGTATTCTGGTATTATTTTCTCATATCTTGAAAATATGACCTTAAAGGAAAGCTTTAAACCACATCACGCAAAAAGTAAAAATACAAATTACTTAAGGTGGATGGATTTTGGATGATTCTTTTTGATGAAGCAATTGTCTTCTTGGTGCCATTTTACCTAGAAACTTCTAAAAGGAACTACAACTTGTTTCTGATAATGACATGCTTCATTCTGCTTTTGTTAAGAGAACTGAGTTATTAAACACTGCCTTTCCTATAATTTATCTACACATTAATTTAATAAAGCCAACACATTTGAAGCCTACTTCAGCAAAATATTAGAGAGAGAAATCAAAACGCTTTAAAAATCAGTTCAATGAAAAGTAATGATTGAAAGTGTTGGAATCCTTTTATTTGAAAAATGACCTTCGCCAAACGTTTCCACTTTTCATGTATGTAAAAGAATTAAAACATTTAATAAAAGTTAACACACATCACCCAAATCAAATAGAATTCATTCAAGTATAATTTTAAAACACACCTTCCTCCAAAATGGATGTTTTAGAGCAGACTGCAAACTTGAATGAATGGTCTACTGGGTCTTTCAAGCTCGCATCCAACATCTGTTCATTGCAGCTACCACCAAGTTAGCTACAGCATTAGTTATCTTCAGTCTGGGAATAAACACGCCCCCGCTGTTCTGAGAATCTGTGCTCAGATAAGGCCTTTAAAGGCTATTTGATTTACTCTCCTTATATTCAACATTGTGGAAACTGAAATGCTGAGTGTCTGCCTCTCCCATTGCATGCTCTAGATTGTTTTCCCAGTTATTTCTGCTAACACAGTACAATTTTGAGAGTAAAAATCAAGGGATTCCATTTCTTGAATAGTACTGGCTTTGTGACTTTGGCAAGTTAGACTTAAAGGCTGCTTCTCCTGTGTACTGAAGAAAATAACATTCTAGCAAAGTTATTGTTGGAATTTTTGAAGTGCTTTGCCCATTGATTAGAAAACGATAAGCATTTGAAAATGAGTTGCTTTTGTTTTTACTGTAAACCTGGAAATATGGCTATTTTTACTTTTCGGGAACAGAGCAAACTGAATTCATTAACACAATGGACAGAATCCCATTCTCCAAAGCTTCTGCTGACTACCGCATTCTACAGACGGTAGGAAAATCCACTCAACTATCTTTTATCCCATGCAAAGTATATCCCTTACAGTTAAGAAATGTTAATTGCTACCAGGAGTTGTAGGATTAACTAGTCAACTAGAAGCTGAAGAGTATTTCTGGCTCCACCCAAAACCTGGAAAACTAATGATGGAAAAACAAGGAGAAGCAAAGGTCAGGCACTTTGGGGATCTGGAGCACTGGCGCTTATTCTGAGCACACCTAGTTGTGATGTATAGATGGGTGAAAGAAAACAATATGCTTCCTTTCTGCATCATAAACAAGGATGCTTTAAACCCCATAATACAAAAATAATGGCTACCTGCGGTGGGGAGCCCTTAGGCTACTCAACACAACAAAAAGAGTCCATTTCCTTTCCCTAGGTAAAAATGCACAGGGGTAACAACTGAGCATCCTTCTCACAAAACTGCAAATTAAGCTGCATCTGAGCTACAACGTATCTTAGACTCATGTAAGTATATGGGAAAAGTCTTATGAAATGGCGACAGAAAACGATGGGGAATATAACCTTCAAATCAACACGGAGGGTAGGAAGCAAATATGTTATGCCAATGGCATCTCCATTGATCAAATCCCGACCCTCCATTCTCATGACACTGCAAACCCACCCTCCTCTAAGGAAATTAACAGGAATCACCGCAGCAACCAACCTCAACAATCGCCATCGACCAGATCGACCCCTACTCAAATGGCACAAAACACCGCGGGTCCAAGCCCCTCCCTAGAGCTGCCAAGTCCCGCGCTGACTCCAGACTACCTCACTTCCTTTCCGACCTCCCTCCCAGGCTCGACCCCCGCTGTTTCTCGCCAACCCTCGCCGCTGACAGAGAAACTAAAAGGCAAGAATTATTTCCTAAATTTTGTCTAGGAAAAACCAGGGCCACACATACCCGTCCCTATTACGATCACATCAAAATCCGAAGGGAGATTATCCGCCATCTTGACAGGAAACGTCATGTGACTGTAGTTTGTGGCTCAATATCCTTAAGCAGTCTCTCTGTAGAAGGCGGAAGGAAAAACAGTGCCTTCTGGGTAGTGTAGTTCTTTAGTGACGAGTCCAGGTAGGCGACAAAGGCTTAGTATTTGAAATGTTAATGAGAATGATAAGAGCACTATTCATTTTACAGGCTTCAGCGAAATACCTTATTTATCATGGAGGTTTAATATGGAAAAGAAATGTAAATATTCGAGTCCTCAAACAAGAATGAATGAGGAAAGTCTTGTATACCCCTTAACAATTGCCAAGCAAAAATTGTTCAGAGACTCTCAGGAAAGAGTGAAATTCAAAGGGGCTCATTCTAAACACAGGAGATTTTCATTTACGCCAGGAAAACTCGTTCCTCTGGCGTGTCTATATTTGTATTTTTGAAACCTGAGGCATCAACTTTCACTTTATAACAACAGTGTCCAACTATATTCTGTGCCCTTTTCGTCTCTGTGTCTTTCCAGTGAATAAAGAACCAACCAAACAAAAGTCCTGTTGCCTAGTTTCCGCAGAATGGAATTCCTCCTGTACTCTCTAGTCAGTCCAAACAGCCACCTAGCAACCAACAGTAATTTCAAAATGAGGCAGGGAAAAGGTGGGAAAAAATAATAAAGAATAGTCGATACTGAATAAATCTTTTGTTTCAGAATCTGATTCCCAACCAAAATAAGAAGAACCCATATAACTTTCTTCTAAGAAGCTGCTTGAGAAATGATTAAAGTAAAATAAACTTTGTATAGAAGTGGTCATATTTGATAAACAAGATTAAGGTTGTCTATACTAAGTAGTTAGCAGAGCTCTCCTGAGTATTTTCAAGGTCTGTCTCCTCTCACTCTACCTAATTTAAAATGCTTGCCTGTCTGAAAATACTAAAAGAGAAGGGAGGGATGCATTGGATTAAGGAAAGTACGTTTTAATCTCAGGAATGCAAGATGCAGTCGTGTGACAATCCTTTATACTGTGTACTGTCTCAGGTGTGTACAGTCCTCTAGAGTTTGTTTTCATAGTCTCTATGACCTGCTCACATTAGCTTTTCCCTCCACAAGGAAAGAACTTTTCAATCTCCAGGTTACACTTACATTTATTATCTAGGAGGAAATATACTTAACCTTATTCAAACATTAACTAATGCTTCAAAACACCACCTGATTCCACATGAATATGCATAAGTTTGTGTACTGTTAAAAAATAATAAAATAAAAGGGAAGCTAGAGATATAGGCTTGATAGTTAAGAGCACTGGCTTAGTACTCTGCTGAAGGACCCAGTTCTAGTCCTGTCATCAACATGGCAGCTCACAAAACACCTGTAACTCCAGGTCCAAGGAATTCTGATGCCTTCTTCCGGCCTACCCAGGCACTGCTTACACACGATGCACAGACATGTAGATAGGTAATGTACACAATACATGAACAAACTTTTAAAAATAATCATAATAAAATAAAAGCAAAGACAACTTTGGAGGCAAAGCAATTAGAACCTTAAGTGATATTTTTGAGACAAGGTCCCATTAATGCAGGATAGTTCAGACTAGCATGCTCAGCTATTCAAGTAGTGATATTACAAGTTTACAACCAGCAAGCTATTTTTACAAATACCTTTAAAAAAAAACTTTTAGGTCAGCTTCTATTTTATCTTGCTTTTATTTCTTCTCAATGTTGTGCTACTTCTTTACAAGGTATCACCAATTTATCATATCCTGTTACATTGCACTAAAATTTCATGAATGTGGCCTCCTATAAGCTACTCATATCCCCACACATACAAACAAAATGCACACCCAGATATACAGTACTATAAAATATATATAAAAGGCCTTGTATGACAGGGATTAAGTCATGTTCCTCAGGACACTGAACCAAAACTTGTTTTAACAGTAGGAATTCAACAACTATTTCCTGAATTTAATCCTGACTTGTTTAGCAGATACTGAGTACTCTAAAGACAAAGACTGAGTCATTTTCACATTTATATCTCCCTGCCACAGTTAAGTACCTTTACTTTTTAAGACATGCCATTCATTTCTTAATTTTAAAAGTTCCATGAGAACTGGTTTAAAATGAATTTTGATAGATATTTTCTACATTTTGTTACATTTGGTACAATCATTATCAATATTATACTTTTCTAAGTTTTATGCATGGATTATATCATTATAGTATAGTGTTCTCTTGTGGTATAATCCACTGAGGAATATGTGTCTCTTGAAAAATAGATTCCTTAAATATAATGTATTATTCAGTGAATCACTACATCATTTGCCTTGCTATGACAAGAAAGTTTTGATTACTATCAGAACTAAAATAAATGTTATAAGTGAGGTGCCTGATATGTCAATGGAAATAAAAATTAAAACAGTCAAAGAAAATACAGGAAACTTTCCAAAACCACTGAAAGATAGAATACAAATAACACCATTGAATTTTCCTTCGGAGATATATGTGTATACATTCATGTATGCACATAGTATTTGTACATTATATAGAATTCCTCTAAATATGAGTAACTTTCCATTATTTCAGAAAATTTTCTAACAATCACAGTGTAGCTATAGATGTCATTTACAAATTTATTACTTAAAACTGAATCTTCTAATGAGTTAATGTATTATAGTCTAAATGCTGAGATAAGAACAAATAATAAGCAAAAAAACTCTTGTCTTCAGAAGGTCTGCTGACTTTCCATTCTGTCTTGCCCCATATTTAGTTGTTTATTACCCTGAAGATAGAAAGTATGGTATTCATGAAGATAATATTACCAACCAGTTTAGTTGCATTTTCCTAATCATATCATGTTTTCATGTATATATGCTATAAAGATAGCATACATGAAAAAAATCACTATATTAAAAATATAAATCTTATTAAGAAATAAATGCTAAAGTATCTTTTATTCTTAAAACATTGTTTACATTTTATTCAGATAAATATTACTGAATTTGACAATGTCAGGAAATGGCATAGAACAAAACAAATAAGTAACTGGCTATTGTTTCAAGGACATCTATTTTTGAGAGCTCAAATATTTTGATAAATCACAGCACAATGAATTACTATCTAAGAAATGAGTGCCTATTAAATCACCATGATTCAAATTTTATATATAACGTTTTTCTGAGTTGAAAAACAATAATTCCTTACATTTTTTGTGTGTTTAAAAGTATATTCCACTATGAATAGACTATCTACAAATCAGTAATTGAATAGGCGTTTCCATAGGATCTTTCTTCTCAACTCTATTACTACATTTAACTCCTTACTTAGTATCTCTTCTAAGTATATCCAGTACTGAGCTCCAAAATATTCAAACTGCATTTGCAAACTGTCTCGTCATCCTAAAATTCCTACTCACTTAAATCAAAACATCAAGAATCATCCTGAGCACATATTTTTCTTCTACTCCTAAACCATATTAAACACTCATACCAGATTTCTATTTTAAAAATACCGCAAGGGTTAGAGGCATAGTTGGCTATACCAGGCATGAGTTCCATCTTGTGAACCAGCACCTAAATACAATCAGAAAGAGGTTGGTTACTCCCATAACATTCATGCTACCATTGCACCAGTGGCCATATCTTGCCAAGACAGACATTATTGTAGCTAAGAGGTTCACAGCAGGGTTTTTCTGGTTTTTTTTTTGTTGTTGTTGTTGTTGTTTATTTGTTTTACACAATGTTTCTCCTCTGGTAGCATAAATAGAACCCTTTTGCACTGTGAAATTTACTCACTAGAAATAAAGCTATCAAATCAGTATAAGCTTCATTTCTTCAAATGAAGTATGTGGCATAGGCCTTAGGGGAGAACCCAATATCATTATTCTTCTAAATGTCATAGTATTAAACTGCCCCTGAAATTCTAAATTGGCGCATTTCTCAACCGTCATCAAAGAAACTTCTTTTTGTAGTACATAGTGATTAATTCACAGACAAAATTTCTAAATATGGTTTATAAATGTTTGTTTACATTTAAAGGGGGATATGCTATAGAAATGAAAAACTTTGCATTCTTGGTGTATTGATACAACTTGAAGGTCAATTTTATTATATGTATTTCTGCTCTTGTTTAAGGTATTGTGTTTGTGCAACTCATTTAAAAATGTAATGTATAATTAAGAAATACAGGTTAAAAGATAGTCATCCATAATAGTCTAATTGTAGTCATGTTAGCTAGGTTTTCTAGATGTATAGAGATATATTTCACATGGATAGATATACTTCAAACATTTCAAAGACTTACAGAATATGGTATTTAAAATGTTTTAAAAAACTTAGGACTTTTCATGACAATGAGACACATCTGTGCCTGGCAGCACCAATCTACTTCAAGAGGATGATGGGCATTGAAGAGGCTCCATATGGAGTTAGTTAGTCATTTGGGCAAGAAATAGCTCTTGCCTGAATTGCTTCATGTTATGATCTATGTATGGGATATGTGGGACTCACAGAAAAATGACTGCTACAGTAGTTACCAAAAAAAAGTGAGACAGTACTTCAAGGTTCCTGCTTTATGGGAGAACTGCCAGATATTTTCCAGGACACAGAAAAAAAGCAACTGATAAACTTTGCCAGTACAAAGCATAAAAGATCTTCAAATTCCCTACTGCATGGGAAAGTCTGTCAGATACTATGGGCCTGTAAGCTAAAGATGACTACTGAAACAGTACAGAAGAACTTTGGGTGACTGTCCAGGTAGAGAGATGTCTCTGTCAATTCTAGAGTATTGAAAGTTGTTTATAATGTACTTCCTGTTAACTTAGGTAATATTATATACTTCTGTGGTCTTTGATGGAGTTAAAATCAAATAGCTATAATTTTAATTTTTGTTATGTAAAGATAAAATATATATCAATATTGTAACTAATTTTTGTTTGATACTTGTTTTGTTATATGTAACTTTACTGTATTAAAGTTAAAACCTTCGTTTTTATTTAGACAGAAAAGGGGAGGGGATGTGGGGTTCAATTCTGTATGTGTGTTGCTTTTTATGGTTAATGAATAAAGAAGCTGCTTTTGCCTTTGTGGGGGAAGAATAGATCTAGGTGGGAAAACTAAACTGAATGCTGGCAGAAAAGAGGTGGAATCAGAGAGATGCCATGTAGCTGCTGGAGGAGACAGATGCTGGAATCTTGCCATAGGCCACAACCTCATGGTGATGCACAAAATAATAGAAATGGGTTAATTTAAGATGTAAAAGCTAGCATGAATACACTTAAGCTATTGGTCAAACTGTGTTGCAAATAATAGAGTTTCTCTGTGTTTTTTTTCAGGTCTAGGTAGCCTGAAATGAATGAGCAACCTCTGCCAACAGATCAGTGTACAGAACATAAGTCTATGGAACCTTAAACTCTAAAGAAAAGTTTGTGCAACAGTCCTGTGCCCAAAGTTCAATCATTTCAGAAGAAAGGGAAGAATGATGGCTAGGGGCATAAGTAGTAGACATCAACAGTTAAACATTATTTGCTTGATATGATAGGCACTGCATGCACTCATATGAATACATGTACTAGATCAAACAAGCCAAAACACAAGCATGGACAAAGAAGTACTCATAAAGTACTACTCCTGGTTGAGAATCTGTTGACAACTGATGGTTTCTGAGGAAGGGGAATCAGTTTTCTTTAGATATGTGCCCACTACAAGGTTACCCATGCTCCAGTGGAAAGTACAACTCCCATGCACATGACGGTAGAATGAAGAGCATTCAGTAGGTTTATGAAAGATTTAGAGAGAGAGGGAGAGAGAAGGAGAGAAAGAAATAGAGAACAGACAGTTGAGAATATGAGGATAGGGGAGAATTGGAAGTAAAGAATTGGGAGTGGATTCGATTGAAACACAGTGTATGCAATATAAAATTCTGAATTAAGAAAAAATGAAAGTCAATACAAATACATATATACTGCAAGAATGTTGAAAGAGGCTACTTGGTTGTTCCTGGCTGCTCAGTCATGAAATAACCACCACACAGTAACTGTATTAATTAAATCACTGCTTGTCCCATTAGCTCTAGCTTCTTATTGGCTGACTCTTTTTTTTTTTATTCTTTTTTAATTAAAATTTCCAACTGCTCCCCGTTTCCCATTTCTTTCCCTCCCCCTCCTCCCACATATTGCCCCCTCTCCCCGCTCCCCTCCCCCATCCCCACTCCACTTCTCCTCCCCCTAGTCCACTCCCCCTCCCTCTCGATACTGAAGAACAGTCCAAATTCCCTGCTCTACAGGAAGACCAAGGTCCTCCCACTTCTATCTAGGTCCAGGAAGGTGAGCAGCAAACAGGCTACGCTCCCACAAAGCCAGTTCATGTATTAGGATCGAAACCTAGTGCCATTGTCCTTGGCTTCTCATCAGCCTTCATTGTCCGCCTTGTTCAGAGAGTCCAGTTTCAACCCATGCTTATTCAGTCCCAGTCCAGCTGGCCTTGGAGAGCTCCCAATAGATCAGTTCCACTGTCACAGTGGGTGGGTGCACGCCTCGTGGTCCTGATTTCCTTGCTCATGTTCTCCCTCCTTCTGCTCCTCATTTGGATCTTACAAGCTCAGACGGTTGATCCAAATTGGGTCTCTGTCTCTCTCTCGATCCATCGCCAGGTGAAAGTTCCTGTGCCATTCTCCTTGGCCTCTCGTCAGCTCTCATTGTCCACCACATTCAGAGAGTCCGGTTTTATCCCATGTTTTTTTCAGTAGCAGTCCAGCTGGCCTTGGTGAGCTCCCAATAGATCGGCCCCCCTGTCTCAGTGGTTGGGTGCACCCCTCATGGTCTTGACTTCCTTGTTCATGTTCTCTCTCCTTCTGCTCCTCATTATAACCTTGGGAGCTCTGTCCGGTGCTCCAGTGTGGGTCTCTGTCTCTATCTCCATCCATCGCTAGATGAAGGTTCTATGGCGATATGCAAGATATTCATCAGTATGATTATAGGATAGGTTCATTTCAGGTTCCCTATCCTCAGGTGCCCCAATGAACTAACTGGGGACATTGCCCTGGGCATCTGGTAGCCATTCCAGGTTCAAGTCTCTTGCCAACCCTTAGGTGGCTCCCTTAACTAAGGTATGTGTTTCCCTGCTCCCCAATCCAACCTTCCTTTAACCCCAATCACCGCGAATCCCCAGTTCCCCTCATCCTCTCCTTCACACTTTTCTCTCCCCATCTCCCCTCATCCCCATCCCACCCCACCCCCCAAGATTCCAATATTTTGCCCATCAATCTTGTCTATTTCCCATAGCTGGGAGGATATCTATATGTTTTTGCTTGGGTTTACCCTCTTGTTTAGCTTCTTTAGGATCTCAAATTATAGACTCAGTGGCCCCTATCCATGGCTAGAAACAAATTATGAGTGAGTACATCCCATGATCTTCTTTTTGGGTCTGGGTTACCTCACTCAGGATCGTATTTTCTATTTCCATCCATTTGCATGCAAAATTCGAGAAGTCATTGTTTTTTACCGCTGAGTAGTACTCTAATGTATATATATTCCACACTTTCTTCATCCATTCTTCTATTGAAGGGCATCTAGGTTGCTTCCAGGTTCTGGCTATTACAAATAATGCTGCTATGAACATAGTTGGACAAATGCTTTTGTCATATGATAGGGCATCTCTTGGGTATATTCCCAAGAGTGGTATTGCTGGGTCCAGGCGTAGGTTGATCCCAATTTTTCTGAGAAACCGCCACACTGATTTCCAAAGTGATTGCACAAGTTTGCATTCCCACCAGCAATGGATGAGGGTACCCCTTTCTCCACAACCTCTCCAGCAAAGGCTATCCTTGGTGTTTTTGATTTTAGCCATTCTGACAGGTGTAAGATGATATCTCAAAGTTGTTTTGATTTGCATTTCTCTGATCGCTAAGGAGGTTGAGCATGTCCTTAAGTGTCTTTTGGCCATTTTAACTTCTTCTGATGAGAATTCTCTGTTCAGTTCAGTGCCCCATTTTTTAATTGGGTTAATTATCCTTTTAAAGTCTAGTTTCTTAAGTTCTTTATATATTTTGGAGATCAGACCTTAGTCTGTAGCGGGGTTGGTGAAGATCTTCTCCCAGTCAGTAGGCTGCCTTTTTGTCTTAATGACAGTGTCCTTTGCTTTACAGAAGCTTCTCAGTTTCAGGAGGTCCCATTTATTCAATGTTGCCCTTAATGTCTGTGCTGCTGGGGTTATACATAGGAAGCGATCTCCTGTGCCCATATGTTGTAGGGTACTTCCCATTTTCTCTTCTATCAGGTTCAGTGTGTTCAGATTGATATTGAGGTCTTTGATCCATTTGGACTTGAGTCTTGTGCATGGTGATAGATATGGGTCTATTTTCATTCTTCTACAGGTTGACATCCAATTGTGCCAGCACCATTTGTTGAAGATGCTTTCTTTCTTCCATTGTATACTTTTAGCTCCTTTATCGAAAATTAGTTGTTCATAGGTTTGTGGGTTAAAATCTGGGTCTTCTATACGATTCCATTGGTCGACTGCTCTGTTTTTATGCAAGTACCACGCTGTTTTCATTACTGTAGCTCTGTAATAGAGTTTGAAGTCAGGGATGGTAATGCCCTCCAGAAGTTCCTTTATTGTATAAGATTGTTTTGGCTATCCTGGGTTTTTTGTTTCTCAATATAAAGTTGATTATTGTCCTTTCAAGATCTGTGAAGAATTTTGAAGGGATTTTAATGGGGATTGCATTGAATCTATAAATTGCCCTTGGTAGAATTGCCATTTTTACTATGTTGATCCTCCCAATCCAGGAGCAAGGGCGATCCTTCCATTTTCTGGTATCCTCTTCAATTTCTTTCTTCAATGCCTTAAAGTTCTTGTCAACTAGATCTTTCACTTCCTTGGTTAGAGTTACCCCAAGATATTTTATGCTTTTTGTGGCTATCTTGGCTGACTCTTACATCATAATTTAACCCATTTCCATTAATCTGTGTATCGCCACGAGGCTGTGGCTTGCTGGGTAAAATTCCGATGTCTGCCTCCGGTGGGGCTACAGGGCTTCTCTCATACTTTGCCTTCTTTGTCTCAGCATTCAGATTAGTTTTCCCCACCTAGTTCTAGTCTGTCCTATCTGGCCAAGCAAGTTTCTTTATTCATTAACCAATAAAAGGAACACATAGACAGAAGGACTTCCTATATCATCTTCCCTTTTCTGTTTAAATAAAAAGGAAGGCTTTAACTTTAACATAGTAACATTATATATACAAAATAGGTATCAAGAAAGAATTATAGTTACAATATTTATGTCTACTTTATCTTTTATCTTAAATAAGAAAAACTATAATTATAGCTACTTATTCTTCAACTCCATCAAAGACTCCAAAAGGGTATGATATTACCTAAGTAAGCAGGAAGTGCATCGTAGGGCTGCTAAGGAAGGGCTTGCGCCGAGCTAGGCACACTCCCGGGAGCCAGCAATAGAGCCAGGGGTTCTAAAATCAAATGCTGGGCACCAGATAAAACCGCAGAACAATCCCACACCAGTTAAGGGTTATGGATAATAAAAAAGATTATTTATTTTGATGGGAAAAACTTTCAGATCACCATCCCAAACAACAGTCCTCTCATTGCAAACAGGAAACAGAGAGTCTAGCAGCTGGAATGGGAGCTGGAAGCACGAGAGAAAGCACACAGTTCCGGCTACTTTTTAAAGTTTAAGAGACCATGCCTCAGTGGACTGGTGTCTTAAAGGCTATTGGCTGAAGGAGCAGAATGTGCTCCCACAGCAGCATACTTTTCACAGATGACAACATTAGTAGAGTTTATGATCAAACAATCGCATAGTTTTCCTAACATATGCACACATCTATTAAACCCACCACCACAGAAGCCCATTGTCACCATATTAAGACTGTGAAACTAACAAAACACTTCTTTCCATATAAACAAAATCATCAGTGTCAGATGAATCACTGTCACTTTGAGGTCACTCGCTCAGTGCTCGCTTCAGCAGCACATATACTAAAATTGGAACGATACAGAGAAGATTAGCATGGCCCCTGCGCAAAGATGAAATGCAAATTCGTGAAGTGTTCCATATTCTCAAACAAGCAGGTGTGGCCATACTAATTTCTAACAAAGTTGACTTCAAACTAAAATCAATCAGAAGACATGGAGAGGGACATTTTTTACTCATAACAGGAACAATTCATCAGGATGAAGTCTCAATCCTGAATATCTATGCCCCTAATATAAAAGCACACACTTATGTAAAAGAAACATTACTAAAACTCAAGGCAGTCATCAAACCACACACACTAATAGTAGGAGATTTCAACACTCCTCTCTCACCAATGGACAGGTCAATCAGACAGAAACTTAACAGAGAAATAAGAGGATTAAGGGAGGTAATGAATCAAATGGACTTAACAGACATCTATAAAACATTCCACCCAAATAGGAAAGAATATACCTTCTTCTCTGCAGCTCATGGAACCTTCTCGAAAATAGACCACATACTCGGTAACAAAGCAAACTTACACAGTTACAAAAAAATATCAGTAACCACCTGTGCCTTATCAGATCACCATGGATTAAAGTTAGAATTCAACAACAATAATACCCCCAGAAAGCCTACGAACTCATGGAAACTGGACAGTCAACTACTGAACCATACCTGGATCAAGGAAGAAATAAAGAAAGAAATTAAAGTCTTTCTTGAATTCAATGAAAACGAAGAATCAACATACTCAAACCTATGGGACACTATGAAAGCAGTGCTAAGAGGACAGTTCATAGCATTAAGTGCCCACTTAAAGAAAACAGAGAAAGCACACATAGGAGACTTAATAGCCCACCTGAAAGCTTTACAAAAAAGAGAAGCAGACTCACCAAGGAGAAGTAGAAGACTGGAAATAATCAAACTGAGGGCTGAAATCAACAAAATAGAAACACAGAAAACAATCCAAAGAATCAATGAAACAAAAAGCTGGTTCTTGGAGAAAATCAACAAGATTGATAAAACCCTATCCAAACTAATCAAACGGCGGAGAGAGAATACGCAAATTAACAAGATCAGAAACGAAAAGGGAGACATAACAACAGACACAGAGGAAATTCAGAGATTCATTAGATCTTACTACAAAAGCCTGTATGCCACAGAATTGGAAAATGTAAAAACAATGGACACTTTTTTAGATAAGTACCATATACCAAAGTTAAACCAGGACCAGGTGAACAACCTAAATAGACCTGTTAGTCTCGAAGAATTAGAAGTTGTTATAAAAAACCTCTTTACCAAAAAAAGCCCAGGTCCAGACGGCATCAATGCAGAATTCTACCAGAACTTCCAAGAAGACCTAATACCTATACTCCTTAATGTAGTTCACAATATAGAAACAGAGAAGTCATTGCCAAATTCCTTTTAAGAATCTGCAGTTACTCTGATACCAAAACCACACAAAGACACAACCAAGAAAGAGAACTACAGACCAATCTCACTCATGAACATCGATGCGAAAATCATCAATAAAATACTGGCAAACCGAATCCAAGAACACATTAGAAAAATTATCCATTATGATCAAGTAGGCTTCATTCCAGAGATGCAGGGCTGGTTCAACATACGAAAATCTATCAATGTAATCCATCATATAAATAAACTGAAAGAAAAAAAAAACATATGATCATTTCATTAGATGCTGAAAAAGCATTTGACAAAATTCAACATCCCTTTATGATAAAGGTCTTAGAGAGATTAGGGATACAAGGGTCCTACCTAACTATAATAAAGGCTATTTATAGCAACCTGACAACTAACATCAAGTTAAATGGAGAGAAACGCAAAGCTATTCCACTAAAATTAGGAACACGACAAGGCTGTCCACTCTCTCCATACCTCTTTAATATAGTGCTTGAAATTCTAGCGATAGCAATAAGACAACATATGGGGATCAAAGGGATTCAAACTGGAAAGGAAGAAGTTAAACTTTCATTATTTGCAGACAATATGATAGTGTACATAAGCGACCCCAAAAACTCCAGCAAAGAACTCGTACAGCTGATAAACACCTTTAATAATGTGGCAGGATACAAGATCAATTCCAAAAAATCAGTTGCCCTCCTATACAAAAAGGATAAGGAAGTAGAGAGGGAAATCAGAGAAGCATCACCCTTCACGATAGCCACAAATAGCATAAAATATTTTGGGGTAACTCTAATCAAGGAAGTGAAGGATCTATTTGACAAGAACTTTACATCTTTGAAGAAAGAAATTGAAGAGGATACCAGAAAATGGAAGGATCTCCCTTGCTCTTGGATTGGGAGGATCAACATAGTAAAAATGGCAATTCTACCAAGGGCAATTTATAGATTCAATGCAATCCCCATTAAAATCCCATCAAAAAACTTCACAGATCTTGAGAGGACATTAATCAACTTTATATGGAGAAACAAAAAACCCAGGATAGCCAAGACAATTTTATATAATAAAGGATCGTCTGGAGGGCATTACCATCCCTGACTTCAAACTCTATTACAGAGCTTCAGTATTGAAAACAGCTTGGTATTGGCATAAAAACAGAGAAGTCGATCAATGGAACCCAGTAGAAGACCCTGATTTTAACCCACAAACATATGAACACCTGATTTTTGATAAAGGAGCTAAAAGTATTCAATGGAAAAAAGAGAGCATCTTCAACAAATGGTGCTGGCAGAACTGGTTGTCAACCTGTAGAAGAATGAAAATAGATCCATGTCTATCGCCATGCACAAAACCCAAGTCCAAATAGATTAAAGACCTCAATATCAGTCTGAACACACTGAACCTGATAGAAGAAAAAGTTGGAAGTACTCTACAACATATGGGTACAGGAGATCACTTCCTACGTTTATCCCCAGCAGCACAGACATTAAGGGCAACATTGAATAAATGGGACCTCCTGAAACTGAGTAGCTTCTGTAAAGCAAAGGACACTGTCACTAAGACAAAAAGGCAACCCACTGACTGGGAGAAGATCTTCACCAACCCTGCAACAGACAAAGGTCTGATCACCAAAATATATAAAGAACTCAAGAAACTAAACTTTAAAATGCTAATGAACCCAATAAAAAAATGGGGCACTGATCTGAACAGAGAATTCTCAACAGAAGAAATTCAAATGGCCAAAAGACACCTAAGGTCATGCTCAACCTCCTTAGCGATAAGGGAAATGCAAATTAAAACAACTTTGAGATACCATCTTACACCTGTCAGAATGGCTAAAATCAAGAACACCAATGATAGCCTTTGCTGGAGAGGTTGTGGAGAAAGAGGCACACTCATTCATTGCTGGTGGGAATGCAAACTTGTGCAACCACTTTGGAAATCAGTGTGGCGATTTCTCAGGAAATTTGGGATCAACCTACCCCAAGATCCAGTAATACCACTATTGGGAATATACCCAAGAGATGCCACATCAAATGACAAAAGTATCTGTTCAACTATGTTCATAGCAGCATTGTTTGTAATAGCCAAAACCTGGAAACAACCTAGATGCCCTTCAATGGAGGAATGGATGAAGAAAGTGTGGAATATATACATATTAGAGTACTACTCAGCAGTAAAAAACAATGACTTCTCGAATTTTGCGTGCAAATGGATGGAAATAGAGAATTCTTAACAGAAGAAATTCAGATGGCCAAAAGACACTTAAGGACATGCTCAACCTCCTTAGCGATAAGGGAAATGCAAATTAAAACAACTTTGAGATACCATCTTACACCTGTCAGAATGGCTAAAATCAAAAACACCAATGATAGCCTTTGCTGGAGAGGTTGTGGAGTAAAGGGTACACTCATCCATTGCTGGTGGGAATGCAAACTTGTGCAACCACTTTGGAAATCAGTGTGGCGATTTCTCAGGAAATTTGGGATCAACCTACCCCAAGATCCAGTAATACCACTATTGGGAATATACCCAAGAGATGCCCTATCATATGACAAAAGTATCTGTTCAACTATGTTCATAGCAGCATTGTTTGTAATAGCCAGAACCTGGAAACAACCTAGATGCCCTTCAATGGAGGAATGGATGAAGAAAGTGTGGAATATATACATATTAGAGTACTACTCAGCGGTAAAAAACAGTGACTTCTCGAATTTTGCATGCAAATGGATGGAAATAGAAAACACTATCCTGAGTGAGGTATCCCAGACCCAAAAAGAGGAACATGGGATATACTCACTCATAATTGGTTTCTAGCCACAAATAAAAGACATTGAGCATATAATTTGTGATCCTAGAGAAGCTAAATAAGAAAGTGAACCCAAAGAAAAACATATAGTCATTCGCCTGGGTAGGGGAAGTAGACAAGATTGGCGGGCAAAAACTGGGAACTTGCGGGTGAGGTGGCATGGGGCTAAGGGGAAATGGGGTGAGAAAAGTGAGAAGGGGAGGATGGGAGGAGCTTGGGGGAATGGGATGGTTGGGATATAGGAAGGGTGGATACGGGAGCAGCGAAGTATATATCCTAACTAAGGAAGCCATCTTAGGGTTGGCAAGAGACTTGACTCTAGAGGGGCTCGCAGGTGTCCAGGGAGATGTCCCCAGCTGGTACCTTGGGCAACTGAGGAGAGGGAACCTGAAATGACCCTATCCTATACTGATGAATATCTTTCTTTTTTTTTCTTTTTTTTTTTCTCATTTTTTTTATTCTTTTTTTAATTAAAATTTCCAACTGCTCCCCGTTTCCCATTTCCCTCCCCCTCCTCCCACATATTGCCCCCTCCGCCCTGATGAATATCTTTCATATCACCTTAGAACCTTCATCTGGCGATGGATCGAGACAGAGACAGAGACCCAATTTGGAGTAACGGACTGAGCTCTTAAGGTCCAAATGAGGAGCAGAAGGAGCGAGAACATGAGCAAGCAAATCAGGACCACGAGGGGTGCACCCACCCACTGTGACAGTGGAACTGATCTATTGGGAGCCCACCAAAGCCAGCTGGACGGGGACTGAATAAGCACGGGTTGAAACTGGACTCTCTGAACATGGCAGACGATGAAGGCTGATGAGAAGCCAAGGACAATGGCACTAGGTTTCGATTCTAATACATGAACTGGCTTTGTGGGAGCTTAGCCTGTTTGGATCCTCACCTTCCTAGACCTAGATCGAAGTGGGAGGACCTTGGTCTTCCTGCAGGGCAGGGAATTTGGACTGCTCTTCAGTATCAAGAGGGAGGGGGAATGGAGTGGGGGGAGGAGAAGAGGAGTGGGGATAGGGGAAGGGGAGTGGGGCAATATGTGGGAGGAGGGGGAGGGAAATGGGAAACGGGGAGCAGGTGGAAATTTTAATTAAAAAGAATAAAAATAAATAAATAAAAAGGAAAACTCGCTCAAAAATAGTGGTATGTAGTAATGTGAATCTCATAATACTATAAACAGTAATCACTAGTGTTACAAAAAGAAGCTTACACAACACAGTATTGCAAGTTACATATTTAAAAAGGAAATTATAGTTAATGCAGAACTAATGTCCTGGCTTCCTTGAATAGAAATCTTTGTTCTGTGAAGCTACTGTTTGTGGTGGTGATAAAAATCTTCAAACACAAATGTGCTAAATAACAGAACATAGTTAAAACTAGAGAAAATACAGTCTACCAAAGAATGATTTCAAAATTTATAAAGTTTGTGTAGTTTGAATCAGCTTCAATCTTTTCATTTCAAATATATAAAAATACTTAACAATTACCTATTTTCTGTTTATGAACATCATTCTTCAAATGCATGTACGTTCCTGTTTTTATAAGGTAATCAATGTCACAGAAGCAATCATTACACCATACAAAAAATATGTTTTAAGTGCCAGTTTTAGTAGCAAAATGATAACTCGTACTATTGTATTTGTCAGCTTGTTCAATACAGAAGTATTTGGAACACATTTGCATTTTCATGGTCCTCACAAAGCAAACAAAACAGAAAACTATGAATAATTTTGTGGGAATTTCATGAACTTTTGCTAAAAAGCTTGCTGTTCTTATTTTAGCTATTTAATTATAATGTCATATTAACAGAAAGCAGCATACCCGGTTCTGCATGGATGAATAAGCACATTCAATAAGGAATGTTTAACAGAGTAAATCAAACACTAGATTAAATGTTTTCTGCATAACAGACCACAAAATAGGCATTCATTTTGCCAATAGATCCTGGGCATTAGAAGCAAAGAGAAATGCATACCAACATAATTAATCTGAATATTCAGTGGTCCAAATGCAAAGTTCTTGATATTTTATCAAATTAACTTCCAATTAATCAGAATTCCCTAAATATAGTTAACAAACACTGCAAAGATTAAATATAAACATTATTAATTTTCATTTCATTGTTCAATAAATAATTTCCTTACGTGTTATCCTCAAAGTATAAAACGTGTAAGTTTTCTGTATTTGGTTTCACAAAGTAAAAAATCTCAATCATATGGAAGTACTCCATAATTTTGTGATATTCCGTGATACTGGAAATCAAACCTGGGACCTCATGCTTACTAAACATTTACTTTACAATTAAATTTACTCCAGTCTCTCTAATTATTAATATTCGGTTTGGATTTTAAAGTGATATATTTGCATCATGCTAATATCACATTATATAATGGTGCAACTATAACAACTAAATATAATTTAATCTACCATTCAAAACTCTACAAACAATGGTATCAAAATAATATTAGAGTATAAAGACAAATAAGCAGTTTCCTTGGTTTTTCAGAAAAAGAACGAAAATGCTACTGTAAAAAATACTATAGAAGTATCCAGTGCATACAGCATTATAAAGCCATGAAAATACATTAATGGAAATTTCAGTCACGATCCTTACTACCCTTTCACAATATTTGAATTACAAATTTTTATCAAATAAACATGTAGAAACAATGCCAGCCAGCTTCCAAGATGATTCCCTGGTCTGCATATCATGGGATTGATGCTCTTACATAGTCCACTATAATACATCAACCTGGAATGACTATTCTTCAAACAGGACTTGGTGGAAATGGCAGAATGTGACTGTAGAAAACAGGTCATCCATGGTATTACAGTTTTCACCACCTGATTCCTCTCAGGATCACTTACTCTTAGAAAAGTCAATTCTCAGTTACATGAGAATGCAAAAACAACTTTATGAAGATCTCCGTGGGACCAGATTGTCTATCCAGGGGAAGCATAGACCTAAGACCTCTTGCCAATAGAGCTGCCTCTAGTGGAATTGTTAGCAACACAACTAAATTACTATACAGTTTCTCATAGAAATGTTCATATAATAAATGTGCATCATTTTATAGCACTAAGTTTTTAGATGATTTCTATTTAGCAGCACATAAATTCCAAAAACAAAGCACTAGAACCCATTTTAAAATGGTATTTGAATCATGCTACCTCATTGAGAGAATTATTTTTATGCAAAAGAAATTAGGCCCCTCAATCCCTCTAAAGTATTTTAGTAAATTTTACTTTAAAATTTCCAGCTTTATCTAGTTTTGCTACTTTTCTACCTTTACAGTATGGTCCAGCAAAGGTGGTCTGTTCACTAATTGCTGAATGCTTGTATGTCTCCATGTATCCAGGTCTTTGTTCAAATTGTTTTCTCTGACAAAAAGCATTCTTTTTTTTTTTCATTTTTTTTACCCTAACCTTGCTGTAGAAAATCACATGTGTAAGATCAGAGAAATGGCTCAAAAGGAAAAAAGCAAAAAGCAAAAGTCAAAACATTTGTTACACAAGCCTGAAAATCTCGGTTTGATTTTCAGACCCCAGCTCCAAAAGTTGTTCTTGACTTCCACATCCACTCCAGGATGCAAACACACACACGTACCCCCCCACCACACACACACAGTTTAAAATCACATGCTTTCTTTTTTTCAATCTCTGCAATTTGTTGGCAAGATTGAAGGAAAACAATGAAGAACTGTACAGTCATAATGAAGGAAAGAGGGGGCAACATTATCATCCTGATGAAAGACAGAGTAAAATGTATGAAAAATTATTTGCTCCCAGACAGGGAAGCCATATGGAGAATATGGAGATGGCCACCTGACTCCAGAATTATGGAATAGCCAATTCATAGCGATTATGCACGGAAAGAACTATGGGAATAAATAAGCTTGCTTCTTTTTCTTCCTCTCCTTTATTTTTTATCCGTGTTTCCATAATTTTGGAATTTAGCAAAAAGACAAATGCATTATAGAATCAAAAGGATAGATAATGGACCTAATCATACAAATGAAAAAATATTCAGGACATTAACTTAGGCCAAGTCCAAATATAGACCAATCTCTGTTGCCCAGGCATGATAGGATAGCTTAGGCCATCTCATCACTGAAGGAGTGGAGTTAAAATAGAAGCATTGTCCAACAATAATAGAGCCATTGTGAGTGGAAGTTGACACAGAGGTAGCACAACTGAAGGAGTGACACTATATACATGAATATGTCTAATGCAATTATAATGCTACACTAGATTCTTCTGGGGAGCACTGACTGAATTAGAACTGGAAATATACTCCAGCTCCAAATATTCTATTTTTACATTGGAAGTTCAAAGAAAACATACAGATTACTCATTTAAATAAATAACTCAATGGTTTTTAATATATTAGTGACACCACTGACACTATTTTTAGAAATTGTATTCTTTATCTATAACCCTTTCTTCTGTCAGTGTCCCTCAGCCTCAGATAATTACTAGATTACTTTTTATCTGTATAGACTTTCTATCCTGGTCATTTTCTATTGGCTTCTTTTATGTTAGCATAATGAATTTAATGTTCAGCCATTATGCCATTGTGCGACACGCCACAGCTTGTTTAGTCACCCATCAGTTAGTGGACTTTGAAGTGTTTCATCTGTGGCTATTAAGAATAATACAACTATAAAATTTGTGAAAAAGTCTTTTCAATGGGCCTATTTTCATTATTGTTGTATAAAGTGAATAGTTATGTGTTGAATGTGTTTAATGGCTTGAAAAACTTTATTTCATTTAATTTATTTTTCCATTCAAAAATTTACAATTCCTCCCCTCCTCCCATCCCCTCCAGCTCCCCCACTCCTCCCTCCCCCTCCCTCCTAAAGAGAGGGCAGGGAACCCTGCCCTGTGGGAAGTCCAACGCCCTCCCCCCCTACATCCAGGCCTAGGAAGCTTTGCATCCAAATAGACTAGGGTCTCAAAAAGCCATTACATGCAGTAGAAACAAGTTCCAGTGCCTTTATCAATGGCTTCTCAGTCAGCCTCCATTGTCAACCACATTCAGAGAGTCCGGTTTGAGTGCACGCTCATTCAGTCCTGGTCCAGCTGGATTTGGTGAGCTCCCATTAGAACAGGCACACTGTCTCAGTGGGTGGACCAACCCCTCGCAGTCCAGACTTCCTTGCTCATCTTCTCCCTCCTTCTACTCTTCAACTGGACCTTGGGAGCTCAGTCCATTGCTCTTATGAGGGTCTCTGTCCAGGACGAAGATTCTATGCTGATATTCAAGATAATCATCAGAGTGATAGTGGGGCAAGGCCAGTTCAGGCACCCTCTGCTCTGCTGCCCAAGGACCTAGCTGGGGACATCCCTATGGACACCTGGGATCCCCTCTTAGAGTCAAGTCTATTGCCAACCTCCTTAGCAATCGGGAATGCAAATCAAAACAACTTTGAGATACCATCTTACACCTGTCAGAATGGCTAAAATCAAAAACACCAATGATAGCCTATGCTGGAAAGGTTGTGGAGTAAGGGGAACACTCATCCATTGCTGGAGGGAATGCAAACTTGTGCAACCACTTTGGAAATCAGTGTTGCAGTTTCTCAGGAGACTGGGAGTCAACCTACCCCTGGACCCAGCAATACCACTCTTGGGAATATACCCAAGAGAGCCCAGTCATACTACAAAACCATTTGTTCAACTATGTTCATAGCAGCACTATTTGTAATAGCCAGAACCTGGAAACATCCTAGATGGCCCTCAATGGAAGAAAGGATAAAGAAAGTGTGGAACATATACACATTAGAGTACTACTCAGCAGTAAAAAATAATGACATCTTGAATTTTGTATGCAAATAGATGGAAATAGAAAACACTATCCTGAGTGAGATAACCCAGACCCCAAAAGATGAATATGGTATGTACTCACTCATAAGTGGACTCTAGCCATAAACAAAGGACATTAAGCCTATAGTTCATAAGCCTAGAGAAGCCAAATATCAAGGTGAACCCAAAGAAAAACATATATAGATCCTCCTGGAAATTGGAAGCAAACAAGATTGCCGGGCAAAAGTTGGGAGCATGGGGGTGGGGTAGGGGTAAGGATAGGGTTGGGGGAAGGGGAGAGGGGGAGAGAGAAGGGAGAAAGGAAAAACTGGAAAAAGCTTTGGGGAGTGGGAGGGTGGAGATGGGGGAAGGGCTGATATAAGAGCAGGGAAGAAGATATCTTCATTAAGGGAGCCATTTTAGGGTTGGCAAGAAATTTCCAGAATTTTCTATTAAGTGATTTTTACCATTTATCTGTCTCACAAGAATTGTGTAAGGGTTCCAATTTCTCATACCTGATGTTTTAATTCTGGCCATCCTCGTGGTGTGAAACAACATCTCATTGTAATATTGATTTTCATTCTCTTAAAGACTAGTTTTTGAAACAAGTATTTAAACTAATATTCTAAGGTTTAGGTCAAAGAAAGTTTTGAGTTTTTCTTTGTTGCTTCTGCAGTGTTTTATCCCTGAGGTTATCCTTTAAAAGTTGTGTCTACCTTGCTTTTTTGGTTATATACATGAAATATGAATGGAAAGTTGAAAAGCATAAAGCCTACACGGAGTAAGAATTACTATTCATAAGATACCAGCACACTGTACAATGATGAATAAGAAATTAATGTATTTTTCTAAAAGAAAGAAATATATTTTATTTTGTTTATTTTGTTAAGTTGGCTTGTCATTTGCTTTCCACCTATGCTTTTCTATGTGCATTAGTCAAAGTTCTCTAGAGAGTAGAATTAAAAGAATGAATATTTATTTAAAGAGGATTTATTAGATTGCCTTGCATGCTACAATCTGATTAGTCCAGTGATAGCTGTCTTCAGACTGTAGAGGTTAAGAACATATGAGCATTTAATCACGTGTCTGGATGCCTCAGCAATCCCAGACTGTCACTGAAGACTTGGAGGATGCCTGGAAAGGTGCTCATCTTCATTTCACACTAAAGGGTGAAAGAAGCTGTGATCCAATGACAACAATGAATCATAGCCATGGTAGCAGCAACGGGGTAGATGAAATATCAGTGAGACACAAAGGCAAGTAGGCAAAAATCAAAAACTTTTTCTTTGTACTTCATTCTATCTGAGCAAATACCAGAAAGTGCTACCCACATTTAGGATGGGTAATCTCATTTTAAATAAAGTAATCAAGAAAATACCTTATAGGGTTTTTTAGAAGTTTGCATTTAATTGATTCCATATCTAGTTCAATTGACAACCAAGAAAACTAATCATCACACTCTTTAACCCAGGTTGGTCTTAAATTTGTAATTCCCTTGCTTCTGCCTTCTGAATGCTGGCAAATTATGTCCCATTAAGCTGGCAAATAATTCATAATATCAAACACAATAAATACCTATAATAAAAGGATAGACAAGATGTCATGAACATACAAAGGATGAGGTTCATTCTTTTGCTTAAAGAACTGGGATAAATCTTCAAAAACAGTAAGTCGTGAAGATAGAGATATATTTGAAGAGTAGAAGAAAAGGCCTATGTGGCTGTGACTTAATGAGGACAAATCTAAACTTATTTCTTTACATGAACGTTTTTATAATATAAAATATGAATTCTATGTATTCTGAATATCTAGCGCTTTTCTTGATATACTTAAAACATTGGTTTTCTGTTTAGTTAAATGTTTACACTAAGAATGAGGTGACACCATGGGAAGAAAATATAAAGTAGCTCTCTTCTAACATAGAGGCTATAGGTAGTATTTTCAAATGGTACAATAGTGTCTAGTTTTAACAGATAATTGTTTATGAAAGTAAGTGAAATGGTTGGTGCAAAATTTTCTGTATTAGACTTCAATCTCAACCTTATAAAGCATATCATTTTGATTTGTTTTCCCTGTTAGTTTTCCATTTTATTAAACATTTATAAAAACATAAGAATAAGAACATTACTTATTTCACAGAATTTAATGACAAAAAATTTCAGTGTATATATATATATATATATATATATATATATATATATACACATATATGTCTCACTTTCCCTGTTTCCCTAGTTGTACCATCAGCATGTGTGCATATTCAGGAGAGAGGAAAATGACTATAGGAGAATACTCGACTTTTAAAGTATTTCTACCCCATTTCTATTATTCTGTATTTTACTATGAGGCTTGTGGCTTGTTACCTCACCTCTTGCTTCTTCAGTGACTTCTGACATCTCTCAGATTCCACCCTCTTTCTCCTTGTATTCGGTTTGGCTTTCCAACCTAGCTATATTCTGCCCTGCTATAGGCCAAAACAGCTTCTTTATTAATTAATATGAATAAATCATATTTACAGTATACAGAGGGAATCCCACATCACATAGGTGTATGGAATTACTCCTAGGTCTTTGATTTAATTCCATTAATTATTCTGTTTGTTTTTATGCCAATACCAAGTGGGTTTTATTGGTACAGCTATCTAGTACAACTTGAAATCAGGGACGGTGCTACTTCCAAAAGTTGAAGAGTTTTATTTTTGCTTGTTTGTTTGTTTTCTGGGTTGTTTTAGCTATCACGGATTTTTTTGCTGAAGTTTGTTGACATGAAGTTGAGAATTGTCGTTTCAAGGTCTTCAAAGAATTTCATTGGAATTTTAATGGGGATTGACTCGACTCTGTATGTTGCTTTTGGTAGGATTGCCATTTTTATTATGTCAATTCTACCAAACCATGAGCATGGAATATCATTCCATCTTCTGATATTTTCTTCAATTTCTTTCTTCAAAGACTTAAAGTTTTATTATACAAGTCTTTCACTTACTCCATTAGAGTTACCCCCAAGATATTTTATATTATTTGAGACTATTGTGAATGATGCTTCCCCAATTTCTTTCTAAGTCCATTTATCATTTGTATGTATGAAGGCTACTAACTTAATATTTTTTTATCAATTTTATTGAGCTATACATTTTTCTCTGCTCCTCTCCCTTCCTAACTAATCTCGCTTCCAGCCACTTCACTGCAAGTGTTTATAAGCTGTAGAAGTCATGGTAGAATTTGGGGGGTCACTTTTGTACACTATTACATTATCTATAAATAAAGATATTTGGCTTTCATCTTTTCTAATTTGTATCCCCTCAAAGCACCTGCCTTTAAAACATGAAAACCTGAATACAGATGCCAAGAGCCCAGACAAAGGACATGTGTGGTAGTAAGCACCTATAATTACAGCGGTGGTAAGATGGGAAGCTGAATAGGGTGAATGGCCAGAACCTTGCTAATCTTGCTTAACTTTGTGGTTAAGTTCTAGGCTAAGAAGAGATCCTGTCTCAAACAAAAGGTAGAAGATACCTGGAGAATGACAAGTGAAGCTGTAATCTGATCTTCACGTGTACACAGGTACTTACAATCCTCTGCACTCTCATACCCAAGTGCACACACTCATACAACAATATGCACATATATGCACATGCACACATGCAAATAAAAATAAAACACAAAATATTTCTAAGTATAATGATGGATTCCAAAAAGTAAACATAAGTTTCTTAGATAATTTTTTAAGTTCACGAAAATATTCCCCATTATTTATAAGAGGATTTCTTAGCCAGTTTAAATTGTTTCAGATGATTTGTCTTTCAAAGAGGAGAACATGATGTACATTGTTTCCCACATTCCCCCAACATAGAGAAGTAGTTTTTACTTGCCTCTAGTGTCGTTTATCTCTTAATTCTGTCAGCTGAGATGTTCAGCTTGTTCTGTGCAAGCATTCTACTTTGTTCTAAATATTTAGATGCCTTTAAAATTTTCCAGGTTCCTTCTTTCAGAACACTACGGTGACTAGGGTAAGATACAAGCACACAAAGCTTGCAATTTATTAATCTTCACAAACTTAATGATAATTCATCTTCTCAGGGAGAAAATCAAACTCTTGGGCTGGAGAGATGATTCAGCCATGAAAAGCTAGGCTAACAACCAAAAATATAAGAAAATCAAACTCCTTAAAGGAGAATTTATTGCCTTCTGTAAATAAATGTTAAGAACTGTGACCCAAACAATGTTTGTAGAGTTTACATTATATATTTTTATGTATTTAGCTCTGCCTTTATTATGTCACTCATTTTTTTTTTTCAGAATGGGGCAGACCTCAGTAACTCTAGAATTTTTCTTTCTACTGGGAAGTTAAATGCAGAGGCATAACTCTCTTGACTCAGGCAAATTACTTTCCAGTAAAGATCACTTGGTGTCGTGTGTGTGTGTGTGTGTGTGTGTGTATTTTGTCAACTTGACACAAACCAGAGTTATTTAGGAAGAGGTACCTCAACTGAGAAAATGCCTTCATCAAATCTGAAATCTGAAGGCAAGTCTGTAGGGTACTTTCTAGACTAATGATTAATGTGTGTAGGCCGAGCTGGCTGAGCTCATGAGGGGCAGTGCTCCTCCTGGGCAGGATATCCTGACAGTATGAAAAATCAAGGTGATCAAGGCACAAGGAACAAACCAGTAAGAAGTATTCCTCCATAGCTTCTGCTTCAGTTTTTGCCTCCAGTTTCCTACCTTGGGTTCTTGCCCTGATTTTCCATCATGATGGACTGTGATTCAGAGGGGTAAATGAGAGAAATGCCTTCTTCCCTACCTTGTTTTTGGTCATGATTATTATCACAGCAATAGAAATCTAAACACTAAAACACTTGCCTTTTAAAATTTATCTCAGAAAAGTCTCAGTAGTTCAGTATAAGCCAGGTACCCATCTTCTTCTGGTTCTATATTCATTGTGGAAAGGTGAAGTTCTTGATAGTAAGAATCAAGTGATCATGTATGTCTTCTGGAGCTTGTAAATTAAGAACAGAAGTCATAACAAAAATATTACAGTATATTTGGCCATAAAACTAGTGATGAATGATGCTTCATCAACAAAATAGATGGCCACCTCAGTATTTATTGGGTTATATTTTCTATTTTGTTGACATTTTAAAGTTACATGTAATTTATTTTCTTTAAAGTACTGATAACCTCGCATTTAAGAATTAATATAATGTGCAAATTTAACATTAATTTGGGGATCTTTAAAGCTTTATAATTTAACATTAATTTTTTCGGGACTCAATATTCATAATTTCTGCTTACATATATGCTATATTCTTCTGATATACTCGGCAGGATAAACTGAGTTTTTTTTACATTGCACACAAAAATGAAATCATGCAGAGTGTTTCATTTTCTGCTGTGCTTACACCAGGTAACATAGCACCTTCAATGTTTATCCATAATTGTTAACAGGAAATATTGCTCAAAGGTAGACTAAAAGTAAACTTGCCAACATGTGTTTGGCTATAGGCTCATTCTTAAGACTCAAAAAAGATTCTATGTATTTAATTGGCAAAACATAATGTTTTGATACATATACACAATATATATAACTTTGCTTTATATACCTCAATAAAACAAAAATATGATGTTTTATTTTTATTTTTCTAGTAATTAGTTTTATGTACTTTAAAGACTTTTACTTTGTGTGTATATGGTTTCCAGGCTGACTACTTTGTATTGTTCACCCAATTGAAGGTTCATCTCTGGGAGTTACTATCCCTCTTTGGTAGTCATCAATTGACTGCCATGCTTTCTTCAAGGTTGTAATTCCTCGAGGTTCCCCCCTTCTGTGTTTGCATGTCTATTGATATTGCCATTATCCCAGTCTTGTTTACAGCAATTCTGAGACTGTTTCACAGCAGGCTTCCTGATGTTATGGCTCTTACAATCTTTATGCTCCCTCTTCTGTTATGTTCTCCAAGCCACAGATGCAGGAAGTGTGATGGAGATGTATCCATTGGGTCTGCCCACCCCAATCTGTTAATTTCTGCATTGTCCACTTGTTTTCTGGGATGGCCTCCATTTGTTGTAAAGAGAGGCTTTTTTTGATGAAGAGTGATTGCTACACATACCCAGGGGAAAATGGTTTACACATCATGTTTTCATTTTCATTTGGTTCCAGGACTTTTTTATCAATTAATTTTTTAATTTATTTTACATTTCCACTGCAGTTACCCCTCTCTCCTCTCCTCCCCCTCCACATTCACCTCCTGTCTATTCCCACGTCCATCCTCCTCTGTCTCCATTCAGAAAGGGACATGTTTCCTATGCGAGTCAACAAGCATGGTACATCAAGTTCTTCCTCCTGCATCAAGGATGGACAGGGTAACCCAGCATGGGGACTAAGTTCTCAAAAGCCAGATTAAGCAGCAGGGACAAATCCTAATCCCACTGTTGGGAACTCCACAAGCAGACCAAGCTACACAACTGTCTCCTACAGCGAGAGGGCCTAGGTCCGTCCCATGCAGGCTCACTAGCTGTTAGTCCAGAGTCTGTGAGCTCCAAGGAGCTCAAGTCAGCTGTCTCTGTGGGTTTCTCCTTTGTGACCTTGACACCCCTGGCTCTTACTCTCTTCAACAGGACTCCAAGAGCTCGGCCCAGTACTGGCTGTGGATCTCTGCATTTTCTTCCATCAGTTACAGGATAAATGCTCTCTGATGACAATTGAGGTAGTCACCAATCTCATTACTGGAGATGGCCAGTTCAGGCACCCTCTCCACTATTACTAGAAGTCTTAATGGGGTCATCCATTGTGGATTTCCAATACATTTTTTTATTTCTTTCTATTGCATTTTTTATAAAATAAATATTTAAGTATATTTTTCCCCTCACTAACCTCCTTCCACATTATCCCACCTCCCTATCCACCTTTTAAGGAAAAACAATTAAAACCAAACAAAACAAAAAACCGAACAGACTAATAAGAAAACTAGTCAAAATAAATCAAAATGTAACATGAGGTCAAGAGGGAGGGAGGGAGAGGGGGGAGAGAGAGAGAGAGAGAGAGAGAGAGAGAGAGAGAGAGAGAGAGAATAGATTGTTTTGTATTGGCCCAGTATTCCTGGTCATGGGGTCTGCCCTGGATTGTGACACTTCATTAGCAAAAACTAACTTTCCCTTTGCCATATAGTATCACTTGCAAATGACTTTTTAGTTATGAGTGGGAACTCCATGTGCACTACACCCCTCAGTGAAGGGATCCCCATCTGGATTGACCATGCAGGTCTTAGGCATGATGTCATAGCCTCTGTGAATCTGTGTGCACAACTGGCCTGTTGTTTCTGGAAATACTGTTTCTTTGGAGTCATCCATAACTTCTGGGTCTTAAAATCCTTTTGGCTTTCTCTTCCACATAAATCTCTGAGACTTGGGAATAGGAGTTTGATAGCGATGTCCCATTTACAACCAAGTGCTCCAAAGTCTTTCACTCTCTGCACATTGTCCAGTGTGGGTCTCTGTGTTAATTACAATCTACTGCAAGAAGAAGCTTCTCCAATGGGTGTTGAATGATGGCCTAATTTATGGCTATAGCAGTATGTCATTAGGAGTTATTTCATAGATATGTTATTTTAACAGAATAGTAGTATTTGATTTTTTCCTGGGCCCAGAATTATATAGTTTCAAGTTCTTGTTCACCTTACCAGTGTCAGGTACGGATTCCATTTCATGGACTAGGTCTTATTCCCAACCAAAAAGTGGTTAGCTACTCTCATAACATTTGTGCAACTATGATATCTCATTGTCCTAAAGCCCTAAGGACAAGTCATCTAGACACCATGTGTTTTTCATGTCTTTATACCTCTACATTCTTCTCTAAAAATCATATGTATTTATCTACATTAGCAAAGTAAAGGTATTATATCTATACAAATGAGGTAGTATCTAATAACTCATAAAATTCCTTATTCTTAAAAAAGTATATTTTGTGTCCATTTATGAGTGAATTCATACCATGTTTATCTTTCTGAGTCAGAGTTATCTCACCCAGGATGATTTTTTTCTAGTTCCATCTATTTGCATGCAAATTTCATCTTGTCATGTTTTTTTTACAGCTGAGTTTTGTTTATCCATTCTTTGGTTGAGGGCATCTATGTTGTTTCCAGGTTCTGGATATTATGAATAATGCTGCTATGAACATTATTGAGTAAGTATCCTTGTGGTATGATTGAGTATCCTTTCGGTATATGCCCAGGAGTGGTATAGCTGGGGCTTGAGGTAGATGGATTCCCAAATTTTTGAGAAACTACCATACTGGTTACCAAGTGGCTGTACAAGTTTGTACTCCCACCAGGATGGGGCAGAACTGGGCCCACCATATGTGGAAGACAGTGGAAAAGCCTAGACTGCCTGAGAGATCCTGACAGTAGGACCAGGATCTATCCCTGGTGGATGACCCAGCTTGTGGGCCTATTCCCTGTGGTGGGATGCCATACTCAACCTTAATGCGAGGAAAGGGCTTGGTCCTGCCCAAACTTACTGTACTAGACTTTGTTGACTCCCCATAGTAGCCCACCAGTTAGGAGAGTGGATGGGAGTGGTCTGGGAGGGACCCAAGATAGGGCAGGGGAGGTGTGGGTGGGAAAACTATGGTTGAAATGTAAAATGAAATTAAAATACACAATCAAAAGAGAAAGATATTGCATGGATAGCAGAAAAGACTTTGAACTTTGGACTTTAAAACATTGTTGAGTCTGTGAAAAACTATGGTGACTTTTGAAATTAGACTAAATGAAGTTTGCATAATGATAATTTTTACAAGCTTATGTGGACCAGAGGGTGGAATGTAGAAGTTTGAGTGTAATTGACCTCCATAATCTCATATGGAGGAACACTACAGGAGATGTGACTTTGATAGAGTAGGTATAACCTTATTTGGAGAAAGGGTGTCACTGTGCCAGTGGGATCTGAGGTCTCCTCTGACCAGGATACCATCCAGTGCCTCAGTTGTTTTCTGTTGCCTGTAAGATGCAACACTCCTCAGCTCCAGCACCAGGTCTGCCTGCTAGACACCATGATCCCCATCATGATGATAATGGACTGAACATCTGAAACTATAAGCAAGACACCCTAATTAAACATTTTCTTTATAAAAAATGCCTGACTTCAAACTTTATTACAGAACTACAGTAATGAAAACAGCTTGATGTTGGCATAAAAACAGAGATGTTGACCAATGGAATCTAATAGAAGACCTGGATATTAACCCACAAACCTATGAACACCTGATTTTCTACAAAGAAGCTAAAATTATACAATGGAAAAAAAAGCATCTTTAACAAATGGTGCTGGCATAACTAGATTTCAACGTGTAGAAGAATAAAAATAGATCCATATCTACCACCGTGCACAAACTCAAATCCAAATGGATTAAAGACCTCAATATAAATCTGAACACACTGAACCTGAGAGAAGAGAAAGTGGGAATTAGTCTGCAACACATGGGCACAGGAGACGAATTCTTACATATAACCCCAGGAGCACAGACAATAAGAGCAACAATGAATAAATGGGACCTCCTGAAACTGAGAAGCTTCTGTAATGCAAAGGAAACTGTCATTAAGACAAAAAGGCAACCTAGTGAATGAGAGAAGATCTTCACCAACACCGCATCAGACAAAGGTCTGATCTCCAAAATATATAAAGAACTCAAGAAACTAGACATTAAAACTTAATTAACCCAATTAAAACATGGGGTACTGAACTGAGCAGATAATTCTCAACAGCAGAAGTACAAATGGCCAAAAGACATTTAAGGTCATGCTCAACCTCCTTAGCTATCAGGGAAATGCAAATCAAAACAACTTTGAGATACCATCTTACACCTGTCAGAATGGCTAAAATCAAAAACACCAATGATATCCTATGCTGGAGAGGTTGTGGAGTAAGGGGAACACTCAGCCATTGCTGGTGGGAATGCAAACTTGTGCAACCACTTTGGAAATCAGTGTGGCAGTTTCTCAGGAAACTGGGAGTCAACTTAGCTCAGGATCCAACAATTCCACTCTTGGGAATATACCCAAGAGATGCCCAATTATACTACAAAAGCATTTGTTCAACCATGTTCATAGCAGCACTATTTGTAATAGCCAGAAACTGGAAACAACCTAGTTGCCCCTCAATAGAAGAATGGATAAAGAAGGTGTGGCACATATATACTTTAGAGTTCTACTCAGCGGTAAAAAACAATGACATCTTGAACTTTGGATGCAAATAGATGGAAATAAAAACACTTTACTGAGGCCGGGCGGTGGTGGCGCACGCCTTTAATCCCAGCACTCGGGAGGCAGAGGCAGGCGGATCTCTGTGAGTTCGAGACCAGCCTGGTCTACAGAGCTAGTTCCAGGACAGGCTCCAAAGCCACAGAGAAACCCTGTCTCGAAAAAAACCAAAAAAAAAAAAACCAAAAAAAAAAAAAAAAAACACTTTACTGAGTGAGATAACCAAGACCCCAAAAAAAGAATATGGTATGTACTCACTCATAAGCTGATTCTAGCCATAAACAGGACATTGAGCCTATAGTTCGTGATCCTAAAAAAGCTAAATAAGAAGGTGAACCCAAAGAAAAACATATAGTTATCCTCCTGGATATTGAAAGTTGACAAGATCACCGGGCAAAAGTTGAGAGCAGGGAGGTGGGGGTGAATTGGGGGGAAGGGGAGATTGGAAGATGGGGAGAGAGAAGGGAGAAAGTGAGGAATGGGGAGAGCTTGGGGGAATGGGATAATTGAGAGGGAGGAAGGGTGGATATGGGAGCAGGGAAGAAGTTATCCTAACCAAGGGAACCATTTTAGGGATAGCTAGAGTCTTGGCTCTAGAGGGGTTCCCAGGTGTCCAAGGGGATTTCCCCAACTAGTCCCATGGGCAGCAGAGGAGAGGGTGCCTGAACTGGCCTTATCCTATAACCACACTGATGAATATCTTGCATATTACCATAGAACCTTCATTTGGTGATGGATGGAGATAGATACAGAGACCCACATTGGAGTACTGGACTGAGCTCCCAAGGTCCAAATGAAGAGCAGTAGGAGGAGGAACATGAGCAAGGAAGTCAGGACCGTGAGGGGTGCACCCACCCACTGAGACAGTGGGGCTGATCTAATGGGAGCTCACCAAGGCCAGCTGGACTGGGACTGACAGAGCATGTGATCAAACTGGACTCTCTGAATGTGGCGGACAAGGAGGGCTGACTGAGAAGCCAAAGACAATGGCACTGGGTTTTGATCCTACTGCATATATTGACTTTGTGGAAGCCTAGTCTGTTTGGATGCTCACCTTCCTAGACCTGGATGGAGGGGGAGGACCTTGGACTTCCCACAGGGCAGGAAACTCTGACTGCTCTTAGGACTGGAGCGGGGGTGGGGGGGAATAATGGGAGGGAAATGGGGAGGAGGGGAGGAGGTGGAAATTTTTAATAAATAAATAAAATAAATAAATGAATAAAAATAAAAAATGTATATTTAGATAGACACTTAAACAAGATCCATAAATAGAATTCAATGGATATGTTCCTTGGTCTCTGTGAAACTAGAGTAAAATATTATTAGAAATGTTTTCTCTGCCATTATCTTTTTTTGAGGTACTGCATTAATTGTTCCCATGGACTATGTTAAATTTATTATTGTTTTCTCCCTAGAGGTACCAATGTCCTTGTCTTCCTTTCCTTCATATTTATATGAATAAAAGTTTACTCTGATGCCAGTGTCTAGATAACCTAACAATTTTGATATTCCCTTTAAGTCAAAAGTCATACCCTGAGAAAATATGACCAGATCTTGCACATAGGCACATTTGAACCTGTTAGTTTCTGTTTCTTGTTTACTCACACAGTTAGATTTCTTTTAGTAAGTGAATGGGGAGAAATGTATTGTTATAAATCAAAAGTAGAAAAATGGGAGATCAGAATTGCATCTTGTTTCAAGACATATTTTCTTACATAAAATAGTTTCACTCATTTATATTACTCACTATGCCCCTGTAAAGGGGATTTTTAAAAAATATTATTTTTGAGATATAGTATAATTGCATAATTTTCCTCCTCTCTTACCTCATTCCGATCCCTTCCATATATCCTTCCTGGCTGTCTTTCAATTCATACCTTCTTTTTTCATTAATTTGTTGTTACATACATATTACACATATATAGATGTAATTCGTATATGTACATATACATTCATATGTATTCCTATATACATAATTACCAAATGACCAGCCCTGAAAATGTACATACATTTAAATATTGTTTTATAGCTCTTTATAAACAGATATACCAAATTTCTGATTACTACTGTTAAACTAACTCTGAGTAGTCCCCTCAAATTGACTGAAACCACACACAATATACTTTTGCTGTTCTGAAATCTGTACGAAAGAGCATAGCAGAGAACTAATTTGAAACTTTGCCTTTTCTTTTCAACAAAATTGGGGAAATTGAATGAAATTGTTAAATTATAGTCCTCTTATAACCCTGAAAAATAAAAGTAACCATAACTAAAAGTTTGACAATGTCCAAAAGTTTGAAACTGGAAAAATTAGTTTAGGAATTTTACTATACAGTTCATCACAATACTAAAAGACTTTAAGGGTTTGATGCCTCCCATATGAAATATTTTAACCTGGACATTTTAAAGGGAATCCATAAACAAATGACCATAAAGATATCACATGAAATGAGGTCTCAGATTTGTTGAGGAAGACACTCCACATTCACAAGGGATAAAAAAAAAATATAAAACTTTAATACCTAGAATGATGAGAAACATAAGTTACATGTTAAATTTCATGTTTTCAGTTCTTTCAGAAACAATGTATTTATGTAGTATCTAAATTGAGACAGAGGAAATCAGAAAGAGAGGGGAATAACCAGAAGAACATGTCATAAGTATTCTCTTTGAGACTGTTTTCAAATGATTTGAAAACTGGGTGTGTAAGTTAAAGCTGCTTTTAGCACTTCCTTGAAAGCTCACCTTAGATTTTCTTAAACTTGGCACCTTTATAAAGGTCATATTTTCATATGGATGTACTCTTCCTGAACAGAATGCAGTTGACAGAAAAAGTTTTTCTTTTATTCCAGGCATTTGTGTTTCTGCTTTCTATAACAAAAGGCAAGACAAAGCACACTATTCTGGATTCTTTCCCAATAATTCCCATTTAGCTAGGAAAACAAGTACTTTTTTCTCTTTTTTATAGTTTGGAGAAGAGCTTTTTAACTCTTTAATAGAATGGAACAATTTTCCCTATTTGGATTATTGTCTCAATTTTTTGTATATCAAGTCTATTTCCACATCATCAAGAGTGATGGTGCAGTGATGTTTTGTTTGTGCTTTAACAAATAAACCTTGCCTCATTCAGAGTGCAGAGCTAGCTGCAGTAGTTAGCCATAGAGGACAGGCAGAGGTAGCACATACTTTTAATCCCTAGACTAGGGAGGCAGAGGTAGACAAATTTCTATGAGTTCAAGGCCTCCCTGATTACACTAGATTGATCCAATCTCAAAGATAAACCGAGTCAGGAGTGGTGGTCCTCTCCTTTAATCCCAGCTCTTCGGATGTGAAGACAGGAAGTGATATGGATGGGCAGAGAGAGGATTTTGATTTTTCAAGACAGAGTTTCTTTGTAGCTTTGGGCCCTGTCCTGGAACTAGCTCTTGTAGACCAGGCTGGCTTCGAACTCACAGAGATCAGCCTGCCTCAGTCTTCCTGAGTGCTGGGATTAAAGGTATGTACCATTACTGTCTGGCAACTGATTTCTAATGAGAGACAGAAAGGTGGTAGATCTGGATGGTAGGTGAGGTGGTGAAGAACTGGGAAGAGCAGAGGGAGGGGAAAACCATAATCAAAATATATTACATGAAAAGTATACATTTTCAAGAGAAGAAAATAAAATACATCAACTTGTAAACAACTGTGAGTTTAAACACAGGTATTTAGAATGTAATTGAGAATCATCCTCATTTAAGAAACAGGCAGTAATATGTTCTCCTGTAGGGTCCAATACCAGGCACAAATGTTAGGCTAGGTTTACAGTACCAGGCACACATTCCCATGTTGGCAGCTGTTAGCCTTAAGATATAAGTGATAATATTGTACAGCTGAACATATCTGGCCATTGTTGTTTTATTAACAACTCACATAACCCTATTTATGTTGCTTAGATACTTATGTGTGTGGAGCCACCCACTGAAGAATGATCAATCTACTTACCATGGTCAACATGCCATGTCCTTAACAAACTCTGGTTTTTTTAATTGGGGGCATTTTTGTTTTTTTTACCCCCCCATGTTGGAATGTTGATTCACTTGTACAGGTACTGTGCAAGCAACCACAGTTGTTGTGAGATCAGGAGTGCAATGATCCTGTCATGTCCTGAAGACACTGTATTAGTTCATTCCTCCCCAACCTCTATCTCTAGGCCCTTCCATCTAAGTATATTTAGAGAATCCAATTTCGGTAGGTGTTTGAGAAAGGAATTCCAAATATACTATGAATGCTCCTTTCATTTTGAAAACTTGGGATTGGTAGAGAAAAACAAAAACTTGCAAATTATTTTCTTTTCTCAAAGGCTCTTTAACATGATTCAATGAACAGTTAGCAAACTTTTATAATAATTGTGAATTAAATCAACATGCTTTGTTTTCTTTAGCATTGTTGTCAAATTGCAATGGACTAAAGGCACCCAAACTCTTCCAATCAGATTACCAAAATCTCAGTGACTTTTATTGGTGTGATTTGATAGGGAAATTGCTTCTCATCTCAAGTCCTTTCTCTCTCTACCAAGTTTACTTGCTGCTCTTGTTGTGTCAGGAGGAATTTCACATCCCTTTGCAGAATGAAATTTCCTGAGCTTGTATTTCTTTTGCCAGATCTATGATTTCTTTTTTTTTTTTAATCCTTAGGGATTGCTTGCTCGCATTAATGGGAGCTGAGTAAACATATCAAGCAAACAGAAACTCCCTTTACTTGAGAACAAGGTAACACGGGTACAGTTATCACTGCTAGTAATATTTTATCTCTGGGATAATTTAAAGAATTGCTTTTAATTATGAATAGAGGGTTAAACTTGAGAGCATATTAAATGTCTGAATCATTTATAAAATTGCAAGTATCTTTGCAAACAGTTTTGGAATTTGACTTGTACATATCAGTGTTGTTATAAAAGTGTGCTTAAAAATATTGTTAATTAGATTTTGCCAACAATATTAAAAACTTGAAGTGACTGTGGTGAGACAAAAATCCTTGACATATATTCTAAGAAGGCAACACAGCACTTTTTCACCTGGAATTTTAATTTGCAAGTCCAATATCTTTGCCTAAACAAATGCAATATAACTTGTTCCTATAGATAACATCATAGAAAGGTGCTCCAAATTAGATCAAGATCCATGTTAGTGCTCCATTAAATACTGCTTGAGGCCTGACAGAACTTCTTTGCAGTTTGGTGCTTGACACTGCTGTCACTTTTCAGAGATTAAAAATAATTCCTTGGATTTTAGATATTCCTAATATATTAGCTCAAACCAATAAGCAAAATTTAATGCTTCCCAAGCAACAATCCAAAAGGTGGGGGCGTCATTATTTAAGAGAAATTATTAAGTTTTCTGTCCTGGACTGATTCTGTTTTATACATTTACTTCACACTTTAACTTTTCCTGAAGGATAGACTATATCTTCTCTGTAACAGGTACAGAGTGTAATATGCATACTTTGTCAGTTATTTCTTTTTGTGCACCATTATTGAAAACATTTAAAAAGTGACCAAAACCCAAGAAAGGGTATGTTACAAAAATATCCTTAAATGGTCTAATGGAAGAGGGAAATAACTATAAAGTCCCATGTAAATAAAATAATTCTAGGATACCAAGTAGAGCCTCCTTTGAGACAAATAAGCTTACACAAAGATCCATTTTTCCAAGTGTTAGCTGCTTAAATTGCTTTTGATGTTACCACAAGGGAACAATAGATAATTCTTTCATGCGAGTAGGCTATTGCTTCTCCTCTACTGAGAGTCTGCATTGATAAACAGTTATTACTGATAAGAGTTCATCTGAAAGGACTGCCAACTAGCAAGTTTGTATGTGGGCTATGTGGTGAATACATATGAGGTTATTCCAATAATTATTAGATTTGAAATAAGATGGCTGTGTCTTATTTTACTCACCCCAATATGATTTTCCATAACTTCAAAACATAGGTATGGGCGAATATTTGTAAGATTGTTTGCTGTGGCATTATTTTTGTAGTTAAACAAATCTCTTTGTTATTAATCTTATTCTTACTATTATCTATGCTTTTAAAGAATGTGTTATAACTAATTAAATATGCTAAAATATATTGTTAGTCTTCAAATTCCTGCAATAAAAAGAAACTCACCAAATTTCCTTACATCCTTACAAGAAGATATAAAAGGCAAACATTTAAGTGGTGACAATTGATTGTATACTTCAAAAATAACTAGCAAAAAAGAATTTTTGAATATTTCTAATGCAAAGAAATGATGAACAATTGAAGTGTTACACTAATTACCCCAATATGATAATTACCTATTGTAGATTGACTACAATATCACCTTGTACCTTGTAATCCCGTACAACTACTGTGCAAATGTTAAAATATATTAATTGTGAAAGAATTGAGGGACAATATGCATTTAGAACCCAATAGAGGCTAAACGAAAATAAAGAGGGCATATTCAAGTTGAAGTTAAAAAGAAATCATGTTTTGTAATTATAGAGAAAATGACAATCGCCAGCTTTATATTGCAAAATATGAAACTAATGAGCACAATAGTGCTATTGTTTGGATGCAGTTTGCTTACCAAGGATTCCTTTGTTGAAATTTTATTCTCCAATGTGTTGTGGTTAAGAGATGGTGGGGCCATTAAGAGGTGAAGCCTGGTGGGAGTTAAGTCATTCGATGTTTGCTGACTGTGGTGGTTTGAAAGAGAAATATACTCTCTAGGTTCAGGCATTTGAATAATTTGTACCTAGTTGTTCGTGGTGTTTTAGGATGGTTAAGTAGTTCTGCCTTGCTAGAGGACATAAGTCACTGGAGACCGACTTTGATATAAAAAGCCTCTTGCCATTTCCAGTCTGCTCTTTCTGTTTTGTACTTTCAGTTTCAAAGGTGAGTTCCCAGCTTCCTGTTGATACTGCCATGGTATCCACACCATTGTGTATTCAACTCCTCTGGAACCATAAGCCAAGGTAAACCATTTTCTTCTTTAAGACTTCGTCATGGTGTTTTACCACAGCAACAGAAGCTCAGCTGCCAAAAGCTATAAATAGATCAGCCTCATAATTCTGTTTCACCTTTCTTCAGCAAATGCTTAAATGACTTTATATCTTACTATGGAGATACTTGTTCATCTGTGTCTATTGCTGCTCAATTCACTACAAGCATGAAATAAAAACAGTTTGGATATTAATAAATTGATGAATAGATAATAAGATATGATGAGTAGAATATGAAAGGAAATGAATAGATAATGAAAATGTGGTACAACTTTAAAACAAGTGACACATTCTTGAAACTAGTCTTTTAATTTCTTAGTGAGTAGTGTCTTCTATGGTCATTTTCTCCCAATTATAGTGGAACACCTCTAACTATTTTATATGTGTATATATTTTAGGATGTCTCTACAGCACTAAAATTCCATATGACTTTTTGAAAATGTATTTAGTGTTACCTGTTCCTCCCCATATTCCCTCTTCTACCTTGTGCTCCATCCCCTATCCATTTCAACATTTACTGTACTATTATTGTTCATTATCCCTTTAAAACACTGTGTTCTATTTCCTTTCTCTAGAAAGACCCTTTTGCATGGCCCCTTAGTAATTTCCTGATCTCTATACATATTTCAGTTGGAATGCATTTACATAAATATTCAAAGAAAACACCAAAAAATGAAAGAAAACATGCAACATTTGTCTTTCTGGTTCTTAATTACCTCATTCAGAATGAAAGTTTACAGTTACAAACATTTGTTTACAGATATCATATTTTCATTTTCCTTAACAGATGGATAGTATTTCATTCAGGAAATGTTCTACCACACACACATGACAATAAATTCTGGTATGAATGTGAGAAATTGGCACACTTAGTGCTGGGAGTGCAAATTAATGCATTCACAATGGAAAATTGTGTGGAGGTGCCTCCAAAAGCTATAAAAAGATCAGCCACATAATTAAGAAACACCTCAGGGATCATTGTGGAAGAGAGGGTGGAATGATTATGAGAGCCAGAATTAAAGGATGACTATAAAAATGGTGTTTTGCATACACAACAGGGCTGTCACACATAGGAACTCATGAGATCATGACAGCATGTATACAACCTGCATAAGTTCTAGCCTGAGAAAATACCAGCATAGAGAGGGGAGGTAGTCACAAACTCAAAGTCATAGGAAACAAGTTTTAGTATTTGACAACTATTGGGATGGGGGATTCAAGTTTTTAAAGGTTTGATCCATAGTAGGTTAACTGCACTCTAATGGATGGCTACACACCTATGAGTATGTTTGGTCCAAACTGTACTAGGTGTTTTAAAATAATGAGAACTCGAAGTTCGGTGGCTAGAGAAAGGGGGATGGACATGAGTGGAGTTGGGGGATGGAATGCATATAAAATACATTGTATGAAATTCTCAGAAGAGGGGGAGCAGGAAGGGATTGGGAGGAGGGAAGGAAGTATAAATAATTGAATGGAAAAATAAAAAATAAAAAATTCTCAGAAGAGTTAATAAAAATGAATAGAAAATTACAGAAAGAAGTGTTGGAAGTGAAAACTTATTTTTATGACACATATATATTACTTTGTTTTCTGTTGCTGCAAAAAACTGTACCTACATCCCTTACAAAGAAAGGGGCTTACTTACAGTTTATAAAGTTGAAAGTCCAATATCATATAGATTCCTATGTTTAGTATCTTAAAATATCTTCCTTCCCATATCAAAAGGTGATGCATGACTGTGTGTAAGTGAGAAGTAGCAATCACATAGCATGTCAGAATCAAAAGACACTCAAAGACCAATCTTAGTCTCTTTATAAAGTACTCTCTCAGGAACTGACCCATGAAATAGAAAAATTGATTAATTATTAGCAAGAATGTTTCATTGGTATTCATAATCTTGTATTAAGCCCTACCTATTAAAGGTTCTACAATGGACAGCAAGGTTTTAGCACATGAATCAATAGGTGAGAAACTGTATTCAAACTATAGTAGCATTTGACGTTGTTATGTGTGGAAACAATCTAAAAATGTGTACATGTGTATTAGAAACAATAAATGTATTTAGTATGCTTTCTGAATAAAAGCTTGACATATAAAAATTCATCCATATTGTGTTTGATAAAAATATGCGATTTGCCAGACAAGCAAAAGAACCAAAATCTAGCAAGAGATATGAAAGATCCTGCACAAAACCATAAAATATTACTGAGAAAAATTAAGGAATTCTGATTAATCGATGTGCCATGTTCAGAAACTGAAAGAGACAATCTTTTAAATATATCAGCTATGTGCTATTTGCTACATTTTGGTTTATTTGGCAATAGTTCAATCACATTTTATATATTATGATAAATTAATTTGAAAATTATTTTTACAAATAATAAAAGACTTTATTATTTGTAAGAGGATTGTTGTATGTTGGAGATCACTTGTTTGTTCCCAGCCACTCAGACCCGAAATAATCACACAGAAACTATATTATTTAAAACACTGCTTAGCCAATGACCCTAGCATATTCCTAGCAAGCTCTTACATATTAAATTAGCCCATTTCTATTATTTTATATTTTACCATGAGGCTCATGGGCTACTGGCAAGGTTTCTGCTGGCAGCTTGCATCTTTCTCCTCTGGCAGCTCCATGGTGTCTCTCTGACTCCACCTTCTTTCTCCAAGCATTCAGTTTAGATTTCCCCGCCTAGCTCTACCCTATCACAGGCCAAGGAAGATTCTTTATTTATTAACCAATAAAAGCAACACATATAGAGAAGGACTTCCCACACCCCACAAAAATCTTTGTAGAGAATAATGAAACGAAAGTATCATATATCAAGACTTCAAAATAACATATATTGACAAGGATACAGTAGTATTGACAGAGGAACTGAAAAGTAGATTAATGTAGAGTAATGCAGAATTTGGAAGCAGATCCACATATGTAAATTATGTCCACATAATTTACAAAGCAGAATAATGGAAAGGTGCAAAACTGTTTTACCCCAAAATGCACCATTTTATACCTATCCCCAAAGGCATTTATTACAATACTACCAAAAGAAACCAGTTCTCCAGGCTTAGAAAAAATGGTTTAGGCATTAGTGGTTAGAGTATTTGCTGTTCTTGTTGAGGACCTGAGTTTAGCTTCTAGCATTCACATGCAATCTCACAATTGTCTGTAACTCCAGTCCCAGGAGATCTGACACCCTCTTCTAACTCCTCTGATACCAGGCTTGCACATATTGCACAAAAAGTACACGCAGGGAAAACACTCAGACATCAAAAATGAAAAAAAAAATCAAAAGCCAAAGATCTTTAGTTCTAAGTGCATGAAAATACGTGTTTGAGAAGGTGAAAACAACAAATCTGATAGAATATAATTTGAAGAAATATTTTTGTGACAATTTTGGATAAGTAACATTCATGTACTCATGCAAAACTCAAAAGGTTATAGCTGAAAATAAATGATCAATAAACTAGACTTCACTAAAATTGTGGTTGGTTTTAATGAGGTCTTAGTGCTGACATTTCGGAATCTGTTCAGCTTACCACCCACAGAATAATGAAATTTATCCTTCTATAAGCCATATTCATGGGACACAAAGAGCACAGAAGCAATGTCAAGAAGCTTAAGCAAAAATGAAATGACTGTGTCTTACTAAAGCAGTGCAAAGTGAAACTTTTCTCTGCCTTAAAATAAGTTGGCTGCTTCCTTTCAATCTTCCTTAATAGTAGCAGTCTTTTTTGAAGGTTATTGACTGAACATAGATTTGTCATTGTTTTTCCACTTTTTAATTTTTACTTTTGCTATTTGATACAAGGAAGATTTTTCACATTCTTTTCTATAATTTTAGTGGAGTTTCGAGGGGGGAAATTAATCATTTGTGTACAATCCATCCTACACATTCTGCAATCTGCAGGTTTATTTGAGGCTACATTAAACCTTGAGAACATGAGTGTATGTCCTCCAGTGTGGTATAGTTAGTAAGAGAATGTAGAACTTATTTTCTATTCCATTATGTTTAAATTTCCAGGACACTTGTTTTGTGCTCTTCTAGCTATCTTCAATGTAATGTCATTGTTTTACACATGTTATTTTCTCAGCATATGATATATTAATTTTCAAAGGTTTTTTTTTTTGGTTTTTCAAGACAGGGTTTCTCTGAAACTTTGGAGCCTGTCCTGTCCTCTTATAGACTAGGCTGGCCTCAAACTCACGGAGATCTGCCTGCCTCTGCCACCCGAGTGCTGGGATTAAAGGCGCGCACTACCACTGCTCAGCAAATTTTCAAAGTTTAATACTTAGCACTATTTTTCTTTTTGCTCTGAAATTGTTATGTTTAATCTGGCCTCTATTTTCTTTTTTTCCTTGATTTTTATTGAGCTCTACATTTTCTCTGCTCCTTTTCCTGTCCCCCCCCTTCAGCCTTCTCCCAAGGTCCCCATACTTGCAATTTACTCAGGAGATCTTGTCTTTTTCTATTTCCTATGTAGATTAGATCTATGTATGTCTCTCTTAGGGTCTGCATTGTTGTCACTATAATTAAGTTGGCTTCATCCCAGAGATGCAGGGATGATTCAACATATGTAATCCACCATATAAACAAGCTGAAAAATAAAAACCACATGATCATCTCATTAGATGCCAAAAAAGCTTTTGACAAAATACAACATCCCTTCATGATAAAGGTCTTGGAGAGAGTGGGGATACAAAGAACATAACCTAATCATAATAAAGGCAATATACAGAAAGCCAATGGCCTCTGGTTTTCTTATATCAGAGACCTTCCTTAAATATTTGTTTTCTCATTCATTTAAAAGTATCTTTTATTTATTATTCAGAAAGGGATTGGAGGATATGTTCTCACCAAAGAGTAAATCATCAAAAAATATGAAAAGGATAGGGGAGCCAGTTCAGGAAATTACCAGCACAACAGGTACTCAACAAACCTGGGGAGGCTTGCTCTATGTGTATAGTTTTCAAAGGCACTTTATGTGGTTTGGTTTTTTTCTTTTAATTTCATAGTTCTCAACACTTCCTTGGCATTCTTCTTTCTTTTGGTGTATAGATATGTGTATCTGTGCCACTAAAAACATATCTTTATAATGTTTATTTTTTTCATCCTTTGTGAGACTCCTTTTTTAATTTAAACTCATCCATGCATTCCTTATTTGACCACATTGTGTTTAAATTTATTCTCCATTTTTTTTACTTACAGATTATTTATTTGTTTATTTATTATTCATTCAGTCAGTCATTCAGATGGGGGTTTCATTGACTATCTTAGGTTGGAATTTGCAACCCTCTTGCTTCAGCCTCTAAATGATGGAATTACTTGCATGCACCACCATCCTCTGAATTTACAAATTCTTTTTATTTATATATTTGGAATTCCATTTTTGAGAACTTCTTTCAATTTTAATATGTATTGATTTATTAGGATCACAGCAAATAGGTTTATTACATTTTCCCTGAATTTAATTGCTTCTGATCACTTAGATTTTAAATTTTTGTCTTTGCCTTGAATCATTTTTAATTTTTATTACTGTCTCTCAATCTTGTGATGACATAGGACACAATAATGTAGGGCTTCACTGCCTCTCTAAGAGGCCACATCATTTCCCTCTCCAGGGTTCCCACTTGAGAGGTTTACATCTAATGGATTACTGTAGCCTAACTTCTTCCCTACAGAATGATCTTAAATAAGAAATGTTGATCAATACAGAAATGTATGTTTAAATAGAAAGTGAAATATCTGTCTCAGCATTGAACATCTTTACTTGAGTTTTTTGAGAAAAGAATCATTTATTTAATTAATGCTCCTTTAATTTTCTATTATAGAATTCTCATTGATGACTTTTAAATATCCCCAAACAAATGATTTATTTAAGTTGATAAATCTAAGAGTGTGTGTGTGTGTGTAAATTTAACCCAGAGACCAGTACCTACTAAACAAAGGATTCTATTACTGACTCCATTCCTCAATGTGATAATACAGATGAAGAAATAGGCACAAGAAATCAAGTTAAGGAAGCGTACTGGAGTTTGAGGCATATTGGTTACATTAAAAATTAATGTTTTTTAAAAAATACTTTTATCATAAAATTTTTATATTTTAAAAATATTTATTAAGTTCATAATTTTCATATTTTAAAATTTAAGTAGTTGTACACAGTACTACACTGGTGGTATGTCACAGGTACTTAACTATTTTTCAACTTAGATTCTATTTCCAGATAAAAATAATGAATAAGAGAATGAGGAATATGATCAAAAACTAAGAGTATTTTATATTACTTTAAATATTTTATATGGCATGAATAAATTTGACTTTATACTTCTTGAGTAAGGGCATAATTGCATAACTGATCCAGCATTTTATAATTATATATGTATATATATATATATATATATGAAGCTGTTTAAAACATAATCTAACCACAGATCATATAGTCAAATCAATCAATAGATGTCTAATTCCAAGTCATCAGCTGGATTTAAGTCTAATATAAATAACAGCACTAAGACACTACTCAGAAATCTACTCTTAGATTTGTTTTTCTCTCTAGCCCAGATGGAGAAACTGTTGTTTGGCCCACATTTTAATGTGACCTCTATAACTTTTTACAAGACATAGATTAATGAGCTTTGGTTCCAGTGACTCTGGGAGTGAAAAGTGGTTGCTAACCTAGAGACCCAGAACCTACCATTCCTATTTAAAGATTTCACTTACTGGCAGACACAAAAGAACTAGCTTAAGCACTCCAGCCCTTCTTCAACTAGATGGGCGATTAAACTGCCTGTTTGGCATGCTCACTATTTTCATAGTGTCCCTGTGGGAGAACTGAACTAAATCTAAGCATTATATAGAACTCATTGTATTTCTAAATTACAAAACAGTTGATATTTTTGACAGTACTAGGATTGAATCTAGGACTTCACACGTGCTAGGCTAGGCAAATATCTTACTATTGATGTACATCTCTAGCTCTTAGATAATTTCAAATGAATAGTGTATGTTACCAAATAGTAGGGTTTTTTTTGAATAAAAAAACCAAATTCAAACATTTCTATGGATGTTCCCTTTTGTTGTCAGTAGGGCTGTATTTGATTTTTAAGAAAACTATACTAAAATTTTGTAATTTCTGTCACCTAGTTTAAACAAAGGTCACTTTCCACACAGAAGTTCATATTTGTGTGACTCTGAAATATAATGGCAGTTGACAGCTAAAAAATAATAAACACCTTATAGTTCCTACAGAGTTTGGTTAACACACACACACCCCACACTCCTCCCCACCCCCCCACAAGCACAGAAAGAAAATGACAGACAGACAAAGTGAGAGTAGTAACTGGTTGAGAATCTTATTGATGAAAGAATTCTAAAATATTGGAGCAAATGTTAACATTATTCCATCAGCACAATATTTATGTAGTCACGAATGCAAGGAAATCATTAGTGACAGCATCTCAGGAACCTACATACGCAAAAACTTCTCAAGATAAGAGCTGCAAATGGCAGAACATTTTATAAATAGAAAATTATTACTGGAAACAATTTGATAAGTCAGTAGAAAGAAATATTATTTTAGCATAGAGTTTCAGTAGGTTTAAAATACAAAGGAATACATAATCTGCATTGTTTGTATTTTAATCAATAAATAAAATCTTAACATGCAAGAAATTTGGAGAAATTCTAATTTTTTGAAATCAGAAAATTTTAAGTTATAGTCAATGATGGCCTGACACAAATATTTCAGACTGATTCTTTCTAATATTTTATCTTCTGATTTCTACATTCTTTTACTTTTCAAAACTGTATGCAACTGGTTTTGAAAAGTAGAATGATTAAATACATGTCACTAGATAGTGGTAACTCCAGGATAGGTCACTTTCAAGAAAGTAGTAAAATGAGGGTTCTTCTTGATTTAAAATTAACTGGTTATGCTAAATGAAACACGTGTCTATGATGGAACATGTGATCTAGTGTGCATTTGCATGTGGATTTTTTGCTTTCGTTTTATTGTTTTAATTGACTATACATTTTTCTCTGTTCCCCTCCCTTCGTCCTCCTCCTCTTTCGTGACCCCCCACACTCCCAATTTACTCAGGGGAGTTTGTCTTAGTTGGTTATCCAATACCAAGTGATCAAGCCCTGAAATCACACAAATAAAAGTAATATTATATGGAATAAGAAAGTTCTCTCTCTCTCTCTCTCTCTCTCTCTCTCTCTCTCTCTCTCTTTCTCTCTCTCTCTCTCTGTGTGTGTGTCACAGTGATTAAAGCAAGAGAGAGAGAGAGAGCAAAGGGATGTATGGGAGAGGTTGAAAGGTGAAAATGAAAGGGAGAAAATAATGTAATTATATTTTAATTAAAAAATGAAAAACTGAGAAAAGGTGAGACACTTTATGAAACATGAGACATTTTTGTTCATTTTTGTTTTGGTTTATTTCCCAAATTTATAAATTCAGTATTTGAATTTCAAGCAGAATTGTTTAAGAGCCATTATTAATAATGATCATAGCATCTTTAGTTAATGGGGAGCAATGACACCTATTTTTAGTATAAAATCAGGTCACATCTTCAACTTGACATTTTTTCTGTTCTGATATGTGAAGCTCAAAATAGACTTTATACTGTAAGTGAAGAAATTGGATAAGTTAATTGAAAAATATTTTCTTAACTGAAAATGAGTGAACCTTGAGGCATACTTTATATGAAAAAAATCTTCTAGACAACATAGATAAGTGTAATTTAGCCAAATAAAGGACATAAACTAAAAAGTTTTAACAAGTAGCATAATTTATGTTTAAAACAAATCACTTCAGAAGTCAATAATGAAGGAAGATATAATCACCAGCTTACATTAAAATACATTTTACTCCATAGATTATCAGTCATTAGTGAAGCATTTGCTGTTACCACATTCAAATTTCCTATTCAATGGTCATAAAATTGCATTAAAACCAAGTAATCTGAAAGGTGTAAACAGTTGCATAGAAGGAGGGAGAGAGAGAGAGAGAGAGAGAGAGAGAGAGAGAGAGAGAGAGAGAGAGAGAGAGCCTGTTTCATTAGGTTAGAAAGCTCAGACCTGGGATTGTGATTTGTGGGCTGGTTTTCTTTGCTTTATGTTTAAAAAACCACTTATGAGTGAGTACATGTGATACTTGTCTTTCTGTGTCTGGGTTACCTCACTCAAAAATGATGTTTTCTAGTTCCATCCATTTGCCTGCAAAATTCAAAATGTCATTATTTTTTTCTGCTGTGTAGTACTCCATTGTGTAAATATACCACAATTTCCTTATCCCAGAGAACTTAGACAACAATGAGGGCCCTAAGAAAGACATACATATATCTAATATACATGGGAAGTAGAAAAAGACAAGATATCCTGAGTACATTGGGAGCATGGAGACCTTGGGGGAGGGTTGGATGGGAGGGGAAAGGCAGGGAGGGGAGCAGAGAAAAATGTGGAGCACAATAAAAATCAATTTTAAAGAAAGAAAGTCAAAGGCCAATTACCTATTACAGAGCAAGAAGACACCTGATGGAGGTTCTGAAAAAGAGAAAGAATTTTGTGCAGAGCAGAGCTTTACTTTTTTTTTTTTTTAAAAAAAAGGAATTGCTTTGGGTAATTGCTGCTGTTTTATTCTTGTCAGACATCACTGTGAACTTGGAGACAAAGGTTGGAGACTTAAGTAAAACCACAGCTCTTTGTTTAACATACTGAGATGTATGAGAAGGTAAGTTGAAAGGCTCACAGCTATTCCTCAGGACTGCCTTCTGTAAACCAGGCATATTTAATATATTTCAGATCAACAGTGAACAATATTCATGTCCTAAATATAGTACCTTGGATTTTTATTTGCTAAGCATACTTTTCTTCTTTAGTCACTACAGTATCTAATGAATAGCCTATTGAGGGAACAAAGCAATCTAAGATTTCTCTAATGTATTTGTGGAGAAAGAAAGGATTTTTACCTTAATATTGTTACTGAAAATTGACTGTGAACTAAATGTATTTGTTGTAAAAAATAATGCCCGATCAATACTCTTATTATTAAGCATTAATATAATACTTTTATTATAAGGATTACTTTGAAGATAGCACTATGCTTTCCAATCACTGAACATATCTCTAGCAACTCCTTTTTTTCACTGAATAAGGGATATTTTATCTTTAAAACATTAAGAACAGATGTCACAGCATTACTACACTGCTGATGTATGTAATAGAAATGACATACTAATTAATTTAGTTCAGTATAAGTATACTGATTATTTATCATGGCTGACAATTAAATTACAAAAACATTCAATTACCATTAGTGGTAATTATTATTTATTGATTTTACATTATACACACATTAAAATAAAACATTTAATTATGCAGAATAGGGGAATGCTTTTTCTGTTGATATGCAGACATTTGAATTTATCAGTTTTATTTAAAAACAAACAAAACTGTTTAACTGATAAGTATTGATCCAAACTGAAATAGAATATATTTTCAATATTTATATTAGTTTTAGAGTACTATTTATTTATAGTTTGAAGTATATTTTTGCTGTTTATTTATTTTTATTCATTTTAAATAACAAACACAATTTCCCTCCCTGTCCTCCTCCTACACCCCTTCTACCTTCCCCCAACCCACCCTGATCCACTCCTCAGAAAGGGTAAGTCCTCTCATGGGGAGTCAACAAGTTCTGGAATATTCAGTTGTGGCAGGACCAAGTCCCTTACCCCCATCAAGACTGAGAAAGGCACCCCACCATATGGAATGGGTTTCAAAAAGCCCCCTCATGCGCCAGAGATAGATCCTGCTTCCACTGCCAGAGGTTCCACAAATAAACCAGGCTACAAAACTGACACCAACATGCATAGACCTAGTTGGGTACCATGTAGGCTCCCCAGGTGTTGTTCTAGTGTCTCTGAGCTCCCAGTGCTGGATCTTGATGTAGATTGATTCCCAATTTTCTGAAAAACAGCCACATTGATTTCCAAAGTGGCTCTACAAGTTTGCACTCCCACCAGCAGTTAAAAAGTGTTCCCCTTGCTTCACATCCTTTCCAACATAGGCTGTCATCACTGTTTTTGATATTAGCCTTATTGACAGGTGTAAAACCATATCTCAGAGACTTTTGATTCTCATTTCCCTGATGACTAAGGTTGAAATCCCTTTTAAAAGACTGCCTAAGAAATATGAGCTCCTGAGAAAAACTGTATTAATTAATTTGTTTGAGACAGGATCAAGCCAAGATGACCTTCTCCTTGGAATATCCTGCCATAGCCTCCTGAGTACTGGCCTTCCAGTTGTGCACAGATATACCCCAAAGATTTTATTAATTTAAATATGCTTCTGAATTATAAATCTTCCGAATGGTCAGTGGTCCTTGTCATCCAGAAATTCACACTGTGCAGCACTCATCAGACACACTAAACAATGTCTCATAAAATGTCTTACACAAAGTGGGAATACAACAGATATTTGCCGCTGAAAATCTCAACTCTCATCCAGATGAAAACAGATAATATTTTAATAATGAAAATGTATTGTCTAGGTTTCTAGGGAAGGTAGTTATATATTTGCTTATAGCAGCCACCAAAAAATTATGTCATACTAAAAATTCTGCAAGAAAGGTTTTATAAATTGAGAAAGAGAAAGAAATAAAAGCAAAGTGAGAGGGACAGGACTGTAGAAAGATGATTGGAGGAGGAGAAACAGAATATTCAATGACTTAAGAATGAATGTAGGCTCCTTAGTGATCAGAGAAATGCAAATCAAGACAACTCTGAGATTCCATCTTACACCTGTAAGAATGGCCAAGATCAAAAACACTGATGACAACTTATGCTGGAGAGGTTGTGGGGAAAAGGGAACTCTTCTGTATTGCTGGTGGGAATGCAAGCTGGTACAACCCCTTTGGATGCCAGTATGGCAATTTCTCAGAAAATTAGGAAACAACCTTCCTCAAGGCCTAGTAATACCACTTTGTGGTATATATCCAAAGGATGTTCAATCGTGATACAACGACATGTGCTCAACTATGTTCATAGCAGCATTATTTGTCATAGCCAGAACCTGGAAACAATCAACATGCCCGTTAGCTGAAGAATGGATAAGGAAAATGTGGTATATTTGCACAATGGAGTACTACACAGCAGAAAAAAGTAACGACAGCTTGAATTCTGCAGGAAAACAGATGGAGCTAGAAAACATTATTTTGAGTGATGTAACCCAGACACAGAAAGACATTTAGCACATGCACTCACTCATAGGTGGTCTTTAAACATAAAGCAAAGAAAACCAGCCTACAAACCACAATCCCTGAGAATTTAGACAACAAAGAGACCACTAAGAGAGACTTACTTCCCATGTAGATCTAATCTACATGGGAAGTAGAAAAAAACAAGATCTCCTGAGTAAACTGGGAGCATGGGGACCTTGGGGGAGGGTTGAAGGGGGAGGGGAGAGCCAGGGAGGGGAGTAGGAAAAAATGTAGAGCTAAATAAAAATCAATAAAAAATATTTCAACACCTCCAAAAAAAAAAGTATGAATGTAGGCTTGTAGGATATCTGAGTATAACAGTTTGACTGGCATGAATGTGATTATAGGAGAACAGTGATTCTATTATGATATGATATCCCATTTAGCCTAATTGAAGTGCATGCTGGAATAAGTCAAATATTCAGAAGAAGGTTGTTTTAAAGGAAACAAATTCTATTCCTTGGCATAACTATTCTAGATAATCTTTCAAACATCCAATAGGCTCTTGCATAGTGATTGATTTGCTGCATATACATGTATTTTAAAAATCAAATCACTCTGTTCAATGTAGGTCATTATGTATAGCTATGAGTTTATTCCTTTCTAACAATGTAAAAAGTTACTTCTCCTATGTTGAAGGTTTCCATTAAACTGGGTAAAACAGTATTATCAAATTGGTTTTACCGTACAGGAAAATTGGTAGTTTTCTTTTTAGTTCTGGACGGAGATTCTTTGCACAGTCTCTTTTAATGATGAACAGTGGGTTGGCTCTAAGTATAAATAAGGAAGAAATCTACATTTTCCTTAGTAAAATGTTAGAGGAGAACTATATACTCACTTGAAATACAAGAATCAAGTTTCAATTGTTTTATTAACCTTATGCCACCTTATTTCTATTGGCTTTACCACATATAAATAACCTGTTATAAATCATTATCCACAGAAGCATACATACATACAGAACTTCCCCCCAAAATGTAATATAGTCTGTGTATGTCACATTCTCATGGACACTACTGAATGGAGAACTAGTGAACAGGGACAGTGAAAACTACTGTGTAAGTGTAAATTTATACAATAAATTTACTCTGCTATGTTTGCTAAGTCAGCATTATCCTAGAACCCAGACAGACTTTAAGGCTTCCTACTCAGTAACAAACCTGAACAAATGGCTTAAGGCTTTAGTTCAGGGATAGAGTGCTTGGTTATATAAAACGCTAAGCTTGAGTGTTAGCTCTGAAACACAAAACTAAGTAGTCAAATAATAAATGATATTTTATTTGTATTTTAATAAATAAAGTTTGCCTGAAGATCAGAGTGAAGAGCTAAGCCACTAGAAGCCTTGTATTGGTAGCACATACCTTTAATCCTAGCACTCAAGGCCACCCTGGGCTATATAAGACTGAATTTATCTAAAGAGAAATGGAACTCACATAAAGGTGCTCCCAGCACCCAGGAGTCACACACCTATAATCCCAGTACTAGGACGGTAGAGACAGGAGAGATATGGCTGGGTGGAGAGAGGTGTGCAGGAGGAGGTAGGATCTCTTTGTGGCCTGAGGGTTGGTGGAGAGCACTGCAATCTGCAGTCTGTCTGAGGATTCCTAGAGAGAGGATCACCGTTTGGTCTGAGCCTTGATAGAGGTAAGAACTCTCTAGTTTCTTAGCTGCTTTGCTTCTGTGATCATTGTGCTTTCCCCCCTAATATCTGACTCTAGGTTTTAATGTCTTATACCAACTAGAATTCATGCTCAGATTTAGATTAGGATGAGTTAATAAGCAGGTGGTCAGACACAGGATCTATGTAGTGTTTCTTTTCATGGAATATTTTCCTGGGGAATTATTTTTCCAATTTGTTATGAAGCAAAACTCAAGCAGCATATATATTTTATGCTGTGTGTATTGGTAGTGCTTCTCATTATGTCTTCTGATATTCCTCAAGATCATGAACATGGAATTACAGTAGGCAAGAAATGAAATGCATGGATTCTTCTTGATTGTGAGATCAAAGTTCTTCAGTTTCTTTAACGGAAGTCATTTTGGAGAAACTTAGAATCCTAGGTATTCAGAGTTAGAAGGACTGAATTCATGTGTATACCTACAAAGCTATTAAAGACTTTGTGGATGTAGCTTCTGACATTTCTAGGAGACAGTCTCACAGCAAATTCAACATTCTTCTGGCTCTTACTATCTTTCCAGTCTCCTCTTCTGCACTCATTCCTGAGCCTTTGATGTGGGGGATGTTTTGTAGATGTATCAGTTGAGACTGGGCTTCACAATTATGTGTTTTGATTGGTTGTCATTTTCTGTAATGGTCTTTTGTCTATGACAAAGAAGTTTCTGTATGTAATAACAATTAATGAACAAAGAGGCCATGAAGTTAAGAGAGCAAGGAGGAGTATATGGGAGGGTTTGGAGGGAGGAAGTGGAGGAAGAAATGAAATAATCATATTATATCTCAAAACTGAAATAAATCGGTGGCCTAGTTGAGGAAAGGGTGTCACTACGTGTGGTTTTAGGTTTCAAAGTCCCATGACAAGCCCAGTCTCTCTCTGTCTCTGTTTCTCTGTCTCTGTCTCTCTCTGTCTCTCTCTCCTCCTCCTCCTGCTTCAGATCTGGATCTAGAGTGCTCATTCACTTCTCCACCACCATGCCTACTTGAATGCTGTCATTCTTCCTATTATGATGCTAATGTATTAACCTCTGAAGCTAAGACAAAAAAAAGTCGTCTCAACTCACTAGGCTTTACTCGTTAGCCAGCAGGAGACCTTCCTGCAGATAGGCATCCTCCAATTCCAACCCCATCCACCTGACCCTCCAAGCTACTAGCATCACCCCACCCCCAAACTGGTCTATCCTCCTGCAATCTCGGTGGAACTATGAAACACAGCTTGCTCCAATACTGAGGCGAATTAAGAGCTTGTTACAATACTGAGGGGTCTAAGAGCTTGCTACAATACTGAGGGGATCAAGAGCTTGCTACAACACTGAGGGGACCAAGAGAGAGGACCACAGGAGCTAACCAGGAGAGAAGATCAAGAGAACAGCCTTAGAGAGACCTCAGAGGCTTTCTGAGACACAGACATTGACAGTACAGAGCAGACCAAGAAAAATTCCAAACACTTAGCCAGCTACTGCAAGGATTGAACGAAGGCGCAATGACACTGCTAGCCTCATTTGAAAGAAGACATGAGTAGGCGCCAATGCAAGAATTCATCCAACAACCTAAAATACAATATGGTAACACCAGAACCCAGTGTCACATAACAGGAAGTCTTGATCATCCTAACACAGAAGAAGCAGAAGAAAATGACTTTAAACATAGCTTTATAAAAATGATGGAGACCTTTAAAGAGAAAATGAAAAACTCCCTTAAAGAAATGGAGGAAAAAACAAACAAAAAATTGGAAGAAATTAATGAATTCGTCAAAGAAACCCAAGAAAACCAAGAAAAAACAATCAAACACGTAAAGCAAACAGTTGAAGACTTGAAAACTAAAATAGAGGTAATAAAGAAAACACAAACCGAGGGAATTCTGGATATGGAAAATCTAGGTAAACGAACAGGAACTACATAAACAAGTATAACCAACAGAATACAAGAGATAGAAGAAAGACTCTCAAGTGTTGAAGATACTATAGGGGAAATAGACTCATTGGTCAAAGAAAACATCCTACCTAAAGCAATCTATAGTTCAATGTAATCCCAACATAATTCTTCACAGACCTTGAAAAAAATAATCAACTTCATATGGAAAAACAAAAAACCCAGGATAGCCAAAACAATCCTGTACAATAAGGGAATTTCTGTTTTTTTCAGAAAATTGGGAATCAACCTACCTTAGGATCCAGCAATACCACTCTTGGGTATATATCCGAAAGATGCTCAATCATACTACAAAGATATTTGTTCAACTATGTTCATAGCAACATTATTTGTAACAGCCAGAACCTGGAAACAACCTAGATGACTCTCAACCAATGAATGGATAAAAAGAATGTGGCACATTTACACATTAGAGTGCTACTCCATGTAAAATACAATGACATCTTGAATTTTACATGCAAATGGTTGGAATTAGAAAACACTATCCTGAGTGATTTAACCCAGACCCAAAAAGATTAATATGGTATATATTTACTCATAAGTGGATACTAGATATAAACAGAGGATATTGAGCCTATAGTTCATGATCCTAGAGAAGCTAGGTAATAAGGTGAACCCTAAGATAAACGTAAAACAGACAAGATGGACAGACAAAATTGGGAGCATAGGGGTAGGGGAGAAAGGGAGGGTGGAAGAGGAAGAGTAGTGGAGATGGGGAGGTTTGATGAGAACTTGAGGGAATGGGATGTTCGAGAAGGAGGGAGGACAGTGATGAGAGCAAGGAAAGAGATATCTTGATTGAAGGAACCATTATCAGGTTAGCAAGAAACCTGGCTCTAGATAATTTCTCAGGAAACCACAAGGATGACCCCAGCTAAGTCCCTAAGCAATAGAGGAGAGGGTGTCAGATCTTGACTTGCCCTGTAGTCAGACTGATGAATATCTTAAATATTACTATAGAACTTTCATCCAGCAACTGATGAAAACAGAGGCAGAGACCCACATCAAAACACTAGGCTGAGCTCCCACAGTCAGGTTGAAGAGTGGAAAAAATGAGAATATGAGCAAAGAGGTCAAGATCATGATGAATACACTTAGTGAAACAGGATACCTGAGCTAATGGGAGTTTACCAACTCCAGCTGAACTGGGAAGGAACAAGCATAGGACCAAACTTGTCCCTCTGAATGTGGTTGACAGCTTCATGGCTGCTGGGGCAGATTGAGGGGTCACTGGCACTGGCACCAGGATTTATCCCTACTGCTTGTACTGGCTTTTTTGAACCTATTCTCTTTGGTTGATACTTTGCTCAGCCTAGATATATCAGGGAGGGTCTTGGACCATCCCCAAAGCAATGTGTCTTACCATCTCTGAGGAGTGGATGGAGTTGGGGTGGGAGAGTATATGGAGGGAATGTTAGGAGGGGAGGGAATGGGAACTTGGATTGGTATATATAAAAAAGGTAGTTTGTTTTCTTTTTAAAAAAGAAAAAGAACTAAAATAAGCAATTAAATATATACTAAATAAATATTAAAAATACTTTATATGCACAAAACTGAAGAAATTACTCTGGCACATTGATTTAAACACACTATGCCTTTTATATCCATGATAAATGGCCCACACAGAAAACTGTCCAATGGTCATTCTTTGTTGGAAAGAAAGTGCTAGGATTTATTTCCTTCTCTGCTTCTATCTTGTCCTTTTAAGAAGAGGTAATCTCTTTGCTTCTCTTTAGTGCTGATTGCTTGTACACAAGGGGGTAGTTAACAATGCTTCTGTTATGGTTTTCGTCTCTTTAAGAGACAAGTCATGCCCACTCCTGGCGACCCCTGCCCTCCTCCTGCCATCTTAGATTCTGACTCTCCCTCTTGGCATGTGCCCATGTCTCTCTCTCTTGGGCCCTTCTCTGTCTCTCTCCTTTCTCTTCTCTCTCCCCCCTCTCTCCTTTCTTTCTCCCCCTCCCTTAAGTAGTAAATATTCAATTCTATTCTATATGATGTGCCTGCCCATGTCCCTTCTACCCGGCGCATGCTCACACCTGCCCACCTAGCTGGGGAACTTGCAATCTCTCCAGGATCCAGCAGCTGTCTCTGCCTGGGACTAGCTGGTCTGCAGGCCCACCAGGGATCTTGCAGCATTTTTAAAATTGGTGCCGTGAGATTCGGATAGGCGCTCCTGCTCAAAACTCCTCTGCCAGGGTCAGGATCCTGAACTGGGTTCTTTTTCCACTCTCACCACCGGCTTCTCAGCTTCAATGGGTGAGTCGCGCCCCCCCCCCCATTCTGCTACTATTGCTCCCCTTTACTGGAATCGTGTTTGGACTGACTCCTGGGTTGATCCTCCCATGCGCTAGCACTGCACACTCCCTGTACAGTGCATTTGACTGTGGACCCGGGGTCCCGCCGTTTCTTTATGTCTTTTTTTTCATTTCTTCTCTTTCTTTTTTTTCTTCTTTGTAGTAACTGCTGTTCAGAGAGGCCTCGGCCTCTCTGGTTTCTGGATCACCCAACCAGATCCAGCTAGGCCATAATACCCCACTCACGGTCCTTGTCCACGAGTCTTGGGTGTTTGCGCTGATTTCCACCCCTATTTCCTGAAGACATTCTGTTATAGGCCGTGGGTGCCACTGTTTCATGGGTTTTCACAATTTTGTCTCTGGATGGCAACTGGCTCCCCAGCTTTTTTAAAATTCTAGCCGTGGCATGGTGCAGTTTTTTTTTCAGTTCCAGCCTTTTGCTCCCCTCTGCGACTTGTGTTGTGGCATGGTGGCTCAGCAACAGGGCAGATCATGCCTTTAGGTCCCTCTCATTAAGCTTAAAATCCTTACAGCTCAAAAATTGTAACTTTTTCATACAACATGTGGCTGCTGCCATTTTGACTTTATCACCATCTTGAGTGAGGGCCAAGTCAGGTGACCAAATTCCACCATCTTTACTGCCGGGTTCCCCAGTGTTAACATTATTGCATAGGTTACTTCGCCACCATCTTGGCTGAGAGCCAGGTCAGGTGACCAAGCTCTCCCATTTTTACTTAAGTATACCCTGCCTTGTTCCCTGGTTTTCACTAAAATCCTCTTGTTACCTCTGTTACATGTGTTTTGTGCAGAGGCATGCGTTTTTATAGGGCCCATCAAAAGCATTCATGTTGCCCAATTCCTGTCCACTCTTTCTGTGTATAATAATTGTTCATTACATCTCATTTCAGACTACAAAATCATAAGTCTCATGTTTTAAACTGGTATGTACTTTTAAGTCTCTTACAAAAATGCCTTACATTTAATCCAACCCTCATTTAAAATATACTAAGCTGTTCTCTACTATTGTCAGTTCTGTCATTAACCTTATATTCCAAGCAGTTTTTTTCTTCTTTCTGTCTTTTTACAAGTATAAATCTTACCTGTTAAGAGCCAGTTCAGTCAAGTTCAGACCAACCTTCCAGGCAGATTCTATATTGCATCTGTACCTAATAAACAGCCCTCAACTGCTCAGAGATCTGGGGAATGTGATATTTAAATATTTAATTATTAAAAAACTTTTCATAACAAAAAGAGACAGGTTGGCTCCTAACAGCAGCTCTCTGCTTCCTCCAAAGAAGACAGAAGACAAATGGGCACACAGAACATCCATCTGCAGTTCGCTTCAATTGCCGAGTGCTGACCATTGGGCAAAACTTCCTTTCATCTAAACTAAAGACCTCCAGATATGGACAGAATCACTGGAATTGACAGCCTTGCTGCTCAGGTTAAGGTAAGCCTGTCTTCCTACAGATTTATTTAGCCAACAGGGTCTTCTGGAGCCTGGCAGGCCCGGTGCTAAACAGCAAAGGTCAAGTGCAACGTTCAGCAACCATGGAGGACCCAAAAAAGAGTAGCTCTGGGTGCCAACCAAGTAAGTTCTCTGTCATTTTTTAATCAGGAACTCAAATAAAATCTTATCCTTCTCAAAGATCTCTGTTACAGTCTGATAGCTGAGAGGTTTTGTCAGGTTACCTCACCAAACAAATTCCAAATCAACTTTCTCTCTTATGCTGCCTTCCATAGTCTCAAAAAATACTTTTCATTGTACAAAAATATGTCACAGTCATTATGTGTTGATAGCTGAGAGGTTCAGATCAAATTTCTCTCTTATGCTGCCTTCCATAGTCTTAAAAATTACTTTTCATTGTACAAAAATATGCCACAGTCATTATGTGTCTAAAACTTCTATTTTCACAAACCCAAGGAATTCTTGTGAGTTCCAGGGAGCTGAAAGGATCTACCTTAAACAGGTCAGATAAATCCCCCTCAATTCCTTGGTCCTAAAATTTTTTTTCCCTTAATTTAACTTTGTTCTTTGTTCTGACAATACCTTAAACAGGATAAGAGACACCAGACATTTCCATGCCACAGACACCAGTCAGGAGCAAAGAGACCAGCTATGCCAGGATGTGACCAGCACCCAGCCTTCTCAGGTTCCCCCCACAAAGACAACACCCACAAATAAACCCAAAGCAGTTTTGAGAATCTGCCGCCCCAATTCTGTCAAACTGTGGTATCTAATCTCCTGCTTTTTATTATAAAAAAGAGCTGGCAATGTTATGGTTTTTGTTTCTTTAAGAGACAAGCCACGACCACTCCCGGTGACCCCCTGCCCTCCTCCAGCCATCTTAGATTCTATCTGTCCCTTTTTGGCGAGGGTGCATCTCTTCTCTCTCAGGCCCTTCTCTGTCTCTCTCCTTTCTCTTCTCCTTCTCCCCCCACCTTTCTCTCTCTCTCTCTCTCTCTCTCTCTCTCTCTCTCTCTCTCTCTCCCCCCCTCTAAGTAATAAATATTCAATTCTATTCTGTATGATGTGTCCACCCATGTCCCTTCTACCCTGCCGCCTGCTAACATATGCTTGCCTCACTGGGACCAGCCCACTGGGGAACTAGCCACTGCTCAGGAACCAGCAGCCATCTCTGTCTGGGACTGGCTGCTCCCAGAGCCCACTGCCTGCCTACTGCCGCCGGGGACCTCTCAACATTTTTAAAAAATCATAAAAGCTTCTCTGTGTCTTGCTCTGTTCAAATGCTCAAGGCCCTTCAGGTATCACTATAGTGATATTTCATTTGCATTTTAATAACTAAAGATTGCCTGAAGATCAGAAAAGTAAAACAGCCACACAGGCTGGTCTTACAGACCAGGTAGCACTGACACACACCTTTAATCCCTGTAGCCACACTAGCTTGCCATAGAGACCAGGCAGTAGTGGTACACACCTTTAATCCCAGCACTAGAGAGGAATATAAAACGGGAGGAGACAGCTCTCACACAGTCTTATTCTGAGATTCCTGAGGGCAGATCACCATTTCAGACTTAGATAGAGGAAAAAGTCAGTGGCTGGCTGTTTTGCTTTTCTCATCTTCAGGTTGAATCCCAATTTTTGACTCTGGGTTTTTATTAATTGTGCTACATATTACCTCTAAGAGTTGTTTCCTTAAGGCAAATATCCCACCGAGATTTTTGTGCTGATCTTTCAGCAATGATCCTATTTGTGTTCTGACCTATGCTGTCAGATTCTTTTGCTTAGATCCTGGTTTTTTACCTCATCCCAGATGTAGGAATGTGATTGTTGGATGCAGGCTGCCTCTAGAATGGCCTGCCCCATCCTGCTTCCCAAAATCTGCTTTCTCACTCTGTCTCCTGTCCATTCTCCTTTTCTTTTACAACCTCTCAGTATTCCTCTTCTTGCAGATTTTTTTCTTCTTCTCATTGTCACTTATATTTCCATCTGGGAAAGACACAATTCATAAACAATAAAAATTTGAAAAGTAATCTCTACAAGTATATAACATTTAACAAAAATAACAGCAACCCTATGGAAGGCACTACTCTATATCCATCTTACACAGTCTTGCAGAACCCCGTGAACAAGACACAATTTTGTAAGATTGCAGATCAGGAAACTGAGGCACAAAGTAGTTAAGTATTTTGTTCAAGAGGACTCATTTAGTAAATGGGAGAAGCAGGCTTTGGATCCTTGAAGTCTGGTTGCATATTTGCCCCCTAGAAACACTCTGCTAGACTGCTTTCTAAGGCAAAAATAGCTAAATTTGACCTGAAGGAATCCTGTAGTAGTGAAGAGATTTCCGTGACCCATAAATTCAGCAATGAACTGCAAAGAAACAAAATGTACTGATCATGCAGCAATGAGATAGTTTGGGTTTGTGTTCATTTTCATAAAGTGTTCCTCTTCACTGGTAAATGAAAGGCAGGTTTTGAATTTCAAAAGTTTCTCAGTAGTTTTAAATGTGCAGATATGGTTTTGTACTATATTTTTTTCATAATTTAGAGATTAAAATGAGAGTGTTTAAAGTTGTTATGTTAATATTTCAAAAAAAGCTTGAGCCTGTAATTAATGTCTTGTGCCACAATATGTAGAATGAGTTAACAATGGCTTAAAATTAAAGATAAACCCTAGACTGCAGTTAGGGAATATTTCTTTAAGGTTTCAGCACTTCATTTATTAACACATTTTTTTTTCTAATTTTTAACACATCTGGATTTAAACATATTTTAGAATGTACTACAGAACACTTTTTTTGAAGTGAAGTATTGGAATGGTTAACATAGATGTCTTAAGATATGTTTGTAGTTTGGCTGTAGTTCATCTAATTTAAAATTGAGCAATTGTGTAAAAGGTAATCACTATAAACTGTCATTTATTCATCTGAGAAAAAAGCATAATAATGGAATCAGTTTTAAAACAATGCCATGAAGACACAATAAGAGGCTTAATATAAAAATTTTTAACGCATGCACAAAGGTACAAACCCTCAATAAAGGCTAGTTAGTAAAGTAAGGTTACTACAAGATTTTACATTTTAATATAATTCACCTAGCCTGCTAATGAGATCAGCTAAAAAGCGTAGATCTCAGAACTATTTACATTACTTTAGAAAAAAATGGTTTAGTCATTCTTTTTGATTCATTCTCCATTCATGTGTGAACTTGTCTTTGTTGTTTCCTATTGCAGAAGAAAAGAAATGCAATGACTACTTTGATCTATTGGGAGTATTTCCATCTTCATTTATGCATTCTTACAATTCGATAAAAGTACCTTTGTCTCACCTAATCATAGAGAAGTTCTATAATCTTTCTCTCTTCTCTCATATCAGATCGTGGTATTTTACAAAAGGTAAATATAAATTTCCCATTGGTTTGTGCACCTTAACATATCTCAGCAATGATTTCAAATAATTATCTCACTGACACACTTCTTCAGTTAAGGTACTTGTAGTGGTGTTTTGTTTGTATTTTAATACATATAGGTTTTAATTAATTGTGCTATACATACCCTTATATAAAACATGTAGAATAGAAAATTAAAAACATCCAAACAGATTTAAATATACTTTATTAAAAATTTATCAGTTAACAAATAAAATATTTTTCTTTGAGAAAAGTAAAAATCATTATAAGCTTACAGCACATATGTTGCAAGGATATAACAAATAAATTCCATAGGGCTCATGGAAAAAGTCCAGTGAAACCTGGTAAACTTCCTTTATTCATAGTGATACAGTATAACATCCTGATTGGGTTTTGAAACATGGATGGCACAATATAATACTACATTATGATATTATTTGCACATACACATGTAAATTTATAAGTTATGCTCAGTAACAGATGAATGACTGCAATAATAAAATAGAACAAAGTACCATACCAAAAACCATATGAATGTGGTATTTGTGTTGTTTCTCTAACTTAAAATACTGTACTGTACATATTAACTACATCAGCCAACATCTTTTTTCTTTATTAAGAATTTCCACCTTTTCTCTTAAGGGAAGCACTTTAGGTTTTATGTTTGGTATATCTAATTTGCCAATATCATTGTGCTTGCACTTTGGGTCTGTTATCAAGGAAAGTAAGGGTTATTTGAACAGAAGCATTGCAATATTTTGGCAGTCAGTATGATAACCAAGATGACTGTTCAGTGACTAATGGTCTACTAGCATAGCAAGCAGCCTAGATGCACTAAACAAAGAGATGATTCAGATCCTGTGTGGGATCATGTAGATTGGAGCAGAGTGGCAGGAGATGTCATCAGCTTACTGAGAATGACAAGCAATTTAATACTCATGAATTGGGTATATCTGAAATTTTCCATTAATATTTTTGGATACCAATTGACTTTGGATAGCTGAGACTACAGGAAGTGAAACTGGATGGCAGGAAGAGTGCTATATAATCACACCATGCTTAAAATAACCATTTGAGAAAATGCTGTTTGAGTAAAGAAAATTGAAATAATTCTTTAATAATCTGAAAGTGTAGTTACCACTAAAAAATCCCCCAAATACTGATAACAAAAACAATCATCCTCTTACTCATAAAAATTAAATCTGTAATATATGATAAATTCATAGACTTTGCTTCAGAATTAGCAGTAACAATCATTTATATAGCCTACAAGCACATATATGCAAATTTATAGATATGCAAGCTTGGTTCCAGACCACCACATAAAATAAATTTTTCTAATTAAAAGGGCCATACAGTATTTTTTATTTCCTTGTATATGTGAAAGTTATATTTATACCAAAGTACATGTATACAGCATCAAGTGTGTTGAAGCATTATATTTAAAAAGTAACACATCAATTAAATTATTTTATTACTGAAAGTATATGATGTTAGCATTTGCTATTAGGAAAAAAATAACAAAAGATGTAATTTATGTAACATTCCCACAAACTGTAAATTTCTAAAAAACCATACGATAAAGCACATTAGGATTTATTGTATAATATTAACCTATTCATTCATTTAAGAAATGTGTATGAACAGCAACTATTATAACCCAAGCCCAATAGTTGGCCCTTGAAATATCATACTGATTAATATAAAAATGATACCTAATCTTGTTTAGCCTAATTCTAGGTCATGACCTAAGGCTCTAAGTTCCACGTGTTTTAAGAAAGGCACAATTACCATAAACATTCAGAAAAAAAGAGATCCCATTTCTGGCTAGGAATAAAAAGAATGAGATCCTATTTCATGGCACTGCATTGGAATTTAGTTTTAATGCATGACTATGCTTTGAGTAAACAGAGAAGAAGTGTGCAATAATGCACTCTATATAGAAAAATGGTAGACCTGAAGACTAGCACCAGGTTGAAAACACTGTAAGAAATTTAAGTATCATGAAATGTGATACCCATTTATTTATGTTCAAGCAACGTGTCACTATCTGAGGAAATGATGAAGAGATAAATCAAAGATGTAGCATAATCCTAAAGAATTAGACATTTAACTGATATTCAAATGGAGTAATAATGAAGATTTTAAAAAAGAGCATAGCAAAATTTCATTAACAAATAGTGTCATCTGTCCTGCGTCTATAATCCTAATGTCTAGGAGACTGAGGCAGGGGGAAATAGAAGCTCAAATCACCTGACAAATATTGGGAGATCTTGTCTAGAAAAAATATAAGAAAAATATGTGGTGTGGGAAGTCCTTCTGTCTATGTGTTGCTTTTATTGGTTAGTGAATAAAGAAACAACTTTGGCCTCTGATAGGGCAGACTAGAGCTATGTGGGGAAAACTAAACTGAATGCTGGGAGAAAGAAGGTAGAATCAGTGAGAATGCATGTAGCCCCGCCAGAGGGAGATGCTGGATGGAACCTTGCCAGTAAGCCACATCTATGTGGCAATACACAGATTAAAGGAGATGGGTTAATTTAAGATATAAGAGTAAGCCAGAAATATGCCTAAGCTATTGGCCAAACAGTATTGCAAATAATATAATTTCCAAGTGATTATTTCGTGGTTTGGGCAGCTGGGAATGAACAAGCAGCCTCCACCTACAGAAATGTAGAAAAATGGAGAAATAAATTAATCTTATATCCTTTGCAAAAGTAGAAAAGGAAGCACTGGAATTAACAAGATTGAGAGAGATAATTACTATGATGATACAAAAGCATGACAGATCAGATCGGTGAAGTTTTTAACATTGAAAATGGGAAGGTGTGGAAAACTTTTGAGTGACTGATTAATGAAGTATATAATGGGTAGAGAGAAATCAAAGAATTCTCTCTAGTACCCGTTTGTGGTAGCTAGTTGCATGGAGAAATCTTTTAAACTATTGGAAAAGAAGTTAATGGGATTGTGGAGATGGCAGGGTAGGTCAAAGCACTTGTATAAGATTGAAGATCAGGGTTTGGATCTCCAGCATCCACTTAAATAGGTGAGTATGGTGGCCCTCTTATAATCCTAGTGCCTGGGAGATAGAGACCAGGATCGTCAGAGCAAGCTGGTTAGATTGACTGCCTGAAATGTAGATCTCTGGTTTCAACTGAGAGAGCCTCTCTCCATATATAGCGTGGGCAGCAATTAAGGATGGCATGCTATGTTAGCCTTGGGCCTTCACATGCACACCCATTCACACTTACCCCTATACACATGTGCACCATTACACATTTGAACACATATGCATGTACACCACACACACATCCATATGACAAAAGGATAAATGAAGTTAAACACAGTGGCATACAGCTGCAGTCTTACTGCTAAGGAGGTGAAGGCAAGAGAATCACAAATTTGAGGCAAACTTGATTAGACAGATGGTTAGACAGATAGGTAGATATCAGAAATGAAAAACAAAGACCAGATTTGTTGTAATAGCGAAACGGGGCTGTGTCCCGCCACCCTGCTAGCTTTACCCGAAATAATTACACGGAAACTGTATTCTTTTAAACACTGCCTGGCCCATTCATTCCAGCCTCTTATTGGCTAGCTCTTACATATTGATCTAATCCATTTCTAATATTCTGTGTAGCACGACGAGCTGGCTTACCAGGAAAGATCTTAACCTGCGTCTGTCTGGAGTGGGAGAATCATGGTGACTCCCTGACTCGGCTTCTTTCTCCCAGCATTCTGTTCTGTTTACTCCACCCACCTAAAAGTTGACCTATCAAATGGGCCTAGGCAGTTTCTTTATTAATTAACCAATGAAAGCAGCAGATAAATACAAGACCCACCTCCATCATTTTCCCCTTTTCTGTTTAAACAAAAAAGAAAGGCTTTCACTTTAACATAGTAAGATTACATATAGCAAAACAGTTATCAAGCAAGAATTACACTTACAATATTTATATCTATTTTATCTTTTATCATAACTAAGGAAAACTATAACTATAACTAATCATTCTTCAAATCCATCAAAGACTCCAGAAGGATATATTACCTAAGCAAACAAGAAGTCCAAACTCTAGAAATGACAGAGACATCTCAATTTCTGGAAAGTCACCCAAAGTTCTTTTGTACCGTTGGGGCATCCATCTTCAGCCTACAGGCCCATAGTTTCCAGCAGACATTTCCATGAAGCAGGAAATTTCAAAGACAGTGCAGTCACTTTCTACTGTGTCCTGCAGACTCTTTCATGAGTCAGGAACCCTGAAAGACCATCTCACCTTTAGGCAAGTTCAGCAGTCCTCTCTCTGCAGGTTCTCTGTGTCCAGTTTATGCATCAGTCCAAGCAAGAGTAGTTTCTTGCCCAAATGGCTATCAAACTCCATAAGAAGCCTCTTCGATGCCCATCTTCCTCTTGAAGTAGATTGGTGCTGCCAGGAGCAGACGTGTCTCATTGTCATGAAAAGTCCTAAGTTATTAAAACATTTAAATGCCATATTCTGCAGTCTTTGAAAGATATGAAGAATGCCTATCTAACTGAAATATATCTCTATATATCTAGAAAATCTAACATGACTACAAATTTGACTATTATTGATGATTATCCATTAGCAACCTATATTTCCTAATTATACATTACATTTTAAATGAACTACACAATCATAATACCTTAATCAAGATTAGAAATATGCATATACATATAACAAAATTGACCTTAACATCCCTACCAATGCAAATTATTCATATCTATATCATATCCCCCTTTAAATGTAAAAGAACATTTATAAACCATATTTGGGAACATGAGCGCAGTTTTTTCTCTCCAAACTGCTTCCTGCTGAATGGGGGCATCGTTAATTAGGTCTTTTGGTATAAACTGTGTGCCAGGGTCATCTCAGTTGGCAGTTGAGTGAAGTAATTTTTTGAGGGTGTTCACAGCAACCTTTCAGGAGGGCGTGGTCAATCATACCATATTGGGATAGAAATAATCCACAGGGTCTTATCCTCTGTGAAAACAAAAGAAGAAACTCCTTTCCAAAGCATCATATCCTTAGACCCAAATTCTGAAGTCATAATACCCTTATGATATCCATTCTTGGCAGCCCATATAATGAAATGTCTCTCTGTACTTAGCTCTTTTACAATCAAAAATTTTAAAGAAAACACAATAATACAAAGAATCCAGACTCTCTGTGAATTTTCCATTTTTACGTGGCTTATTTTTCTTTATTTCTCTTAATCTATAATTATCTGTACTCTGTCTCTTTAAAGACTTTACTTTTTTTTAAGACATTAACTTTATTCTTTATATTCTTTTTCTTCTCTCTCCCAAGCCTACGTATATTCATCCAACACTGTGACTCATTTAGTGGTCTTTCATGTCTGAATCTGTTTTATTGTGAATCTGTAATTTCTTTACTCTCCAGGAGCATTTCTTAAAATGTTAAGCACTTCTTAAAAACTTAAGTTGCACCACTGCCTGTTTACTGCCAGTCTAAACCTTAACTACGCTGTTGTTATGGTAATTACGGTAGTTCCTGCCTGAGACCAGCACAGTTCAGCATGGCAGAGCTGAGCCGCTCCTGCCTCAGAACCATTTGGTGCCCCTGAGCCACACACAGTTCCAGCCACACAGCAGTCCACATTGCCATCAAGCAAGCCGTAGCACTTTACTCCAAATGCTCCATTCAAAAGCTCTGTATCCCGCAGGAACCAGACAGAGATTGCAATGGCGGCACAGCTCAGAAAGCCGGCATTTTAAAACAGCCAGTTTTTTCCTGCTGCCGAGTCAGGACAATTTCTTTGCCGCACGCAACCCACAAACAGCAAAAAGCTGTCTTAAATTCTCTCTCTCTCCTTTTCAAGCCCTCTCAGGTTTTACATGGAGTTCATTAGCACGTTGGGTGCCACTCTGTTGTAATAGTGAAGCGAAGCAGGCTGTGTCCCGCCACCCAGCTAGCTTTACCCGAAATAATTACACGGAAACTGTATTCTTTTAAACACTGCCTGGCCCATTCATTCCAGCCTCTTATTGGCTAGCTCTTACATATTCATCTAACCCATTTCTAATATTCTGTGTAGCACTATGAGCTGGCTTACCAGGAAAGATCTTAACCTGCATCTGTCTGGAGTGGGAGAATCATGGCGACTCACTGACTTCGGCTTCTTTCTCCAAGCATTCTGTTCTGTTTACTCCACCCACCTAAGGGTTGGCCTATCAAATGGGCCTAGGCAGTTTCTTTATTAATTAACCAATGAAAGCAACAGATAAATACAAGACCCACCTCCATCAAGATTAACAGGGGCTAGAATAGTTAATTCAATTCTGGGTAGGTTGAATTTGAGATGACCATAGCACACACTATTGGAGACACTGTATTCTTTTCACATATGTTTTTTAAATTTATTTTATTTTTTTAAATATGTGCATTGGTGTGTGGATATTTGTATTGTCTATGTGTTAGGGTTTTTATTGCTGTCAAGAGGCACCATAACCATGGTAACTCTTATAAAAGAAAATACTGAATTTGGGTGGTGGCTTAGAGTTCAGAGGTTCTGTCCATTATCATCATGGTGGAACATGGTGGCATGCAGGCCTACATGGTTCTGGAGAGGTAACAGAGTTCTACATCTAGTAGGCAACAGAAAGTCAATGGAGACACTGGGCAGCATCTTGAGCATAGGAAACATCAAAGTATATAGGCATAGTGACAGACTTCCCCTAACGAATCCATACCCACTGCAACAATGCCACACCTCCAAATAGTGTCACTCTCTATGATCGTATGGTGGCCAATTACATTCAAACTACCACATTCCACTCCCCAGCTCCCATAAGCTTTTAACAATATCACAATGCAAAATGCATTTAGTCCAACTTCAAAAATCCCCATAATCTATCAATGTTTAAAAGACCAAAGTTCAAAGTCTCTTCTGAGATTCATGTAATCTCTTAACTGTAATCCCCTGTAAAAATCAAAGTCAAAAAACAGATCACATACTTCCAATATATTATGGCACAGGATATACATTACCATTTCAAAACATAAAGAAGGAAGCATAGTGAGGAAATATGGGACCAAAGCAAGACCACAACCAGCTGGGTGAACTCCAAACTGCATTTCCGAGTCCGATGTCAAAACTCTCTTCATATCTCCAGCTCTGTTCAGCTTTGTTGACTGCAACACACTTTTTTCTCTTGGGCTTGTTCCATTCCCTGTTAACATCTCTCCTTGGCAGGTATCCCACAACTCTGGCATATCTAACATCATGGGTATGCCAAGTCAATCCAGGCTTCAATTTCACAGCTTTATGCAATGGCCTTTCTAGGCCTTCATTTAGAGACACCCCTGACACATGCCTGGCTTCAGTAGATTTCCTTAGATCTGGAGGCAAATTCTATAACCTGTTCCTTCTATGCTTAACTTTAAATCCAGAACTGTGTGGCCAAAGCTACCAAAGATCTGCTGCTTTCTGAGGCTCTAACATGGTCTCCTCATTTAATTACATCTTAATGAGCTTTCTTCCCTTCACTGCCTAAGCTTGGCTGTCCTGAAACTTGCTCTGTAGACAAGGCTGTCTTCAAACTCAGAGATTTGCCAGCCTCTGCTTTTCTTTAGTTACTTTTAAGAAGTTGGAAATTTAGCTAGGTGGGCTCTTTTCCTGAGGTCACCACTCCCTTTATTCCATTTCTTAATCTGTTTATCTCCTTATACATAGGATTTGCTCTATTTCATTTCCTGGTGCCCCTTTTCTAAGTCTGTATATTTGTATTTTTATTTGCTCAGCTTGCTCCTTTTCATTATAAGTCTTTATTAGAGTAAACACTAATAACCACAGCATAGAGTCTATATACTAGGCTGTTTTGAGATTTCCTCTGTCAATGGAATTAATCCCAAACTCTTCACTTTATGCTTAGGCAGACTCTTTGGACTAGGGCAAAAAATAGCCACAGTCTTCACCAAATGTCACATGAAAGATCTCTAGGTAACATACCAATGTTCCTCCCCTCTGAAACCTCTTAATTCCCACAGTTCAAATCACTGTCAACACCATTGTATTTCATGCTCCTACTAGTATGGTCCATTAAGCAGTACTTACACAATTCCACTGCTTTCCTAACCCATAGCACTAAAGTCCAAATTCCTCCAAACAAAAGCATGGTCAGGCCTATCAAAGAATACCACACTCCCTGATACCAACTTCTGTCTTAGTTAGGATCTTGATTTCTGTGAAGAGACTGTAACGGTGTAAATGAATGCAGACAGATTGTAAAAATATATACAGCTTTAATGGGGAAATAGACTTACAGAACCACCGTTCCCACGGAGACCAGGAAAGCAGAAGCAAGTGCTGGGAGCATGCTCGCCAGATTTATAGGTAAACATTAGCCCGAGGTGAACACGCCCCCTAAGGGGCGGGACTTATCCCTACATCTCCCCCTTTTGTCTAAATAAGACAGAACTAAACCAAATACAACTATATACAATAATAACAAATAATAAATATAACAAGCAATATTGAGAACAAAAGTTTTGTTAAACATTCTATCTCAAGGAGTCTAAATAATGTAGAAAGTAACTACAATTATATAATCTTCAACTCTGTCAAAGATCTGAGAAGGGAATAAATATTACTTAACAAACGAGATATATTCAAAATGTGCAACAATTGACAGAGACAACTGACAACCTGGGCAATCACCCAAAGTCTCGTTTGCAATGTTGAGTCAACCAACTTTGGCTAAGGCCTAACATAACTGACATACCATTATTAAAGGCAATGAACTTTTCAAAACTGTCTTACCCTGTCTTGGCAGGATATGACAGTCCTGTTTTATCCATTGATGCACGCTCTGTATCTCTGTCAGTGGTTGAAGATATGGGCATTTCTTTGCCCAAAGGCCAGTTCTGCCAAAAAGAAAGGCTCCAGGTGGAGTGTCTTTGGTGTTCAACATTCTCTAGGGAATAGAGCAGTGTTGCCAGGAGCAATTGTGTCTCATTATCATGAAACTCTGAGTTAGATTAAAGGCCATTTTCTACAGCTCTTTGAAGAGGTTGAAGATTATCTATCTATACTGAATATAATCAATCTCTATATATCTAAAGAACCTGATTAGTCTAATTATAAATGACAAACTTAGATGACTATTAATCTATATAATTCTCAATATCTATCTAACTTAAAGACTAAGACAATAAACAACTGTGTAACAAATGAGGATAATGACTTCCAAATATAAACACTGTACAAATTTACATTGCAATATGATAAATATATATCAATACACAAACATTATATAAGTATCTTAATCAGAGGTAGAAATGTACACTGCAATATGGTAAATATATACAATATATATATATCAATACAATATATGTCAATACATAAATAATGTTTTAAACAGAGGTAGAAACATGCGTGCATACAATAGTCAATATAATTTAACTTTGTACCAATATACAAGAATCGATACCAATATATTTGTCTAAAAACAGTAACTCACAATTATAAATCTATTATCCCATCATTCCCTCTTCTTTTTTTTTTAAATGATCCTGAGCTTATAAAATTCCTCCCCAACCTCCCAACCCCTAAATGATTCTCTAAACCCAGGGGCAAACTTTACTGGGAGAGGGGACGTTGTCCTCTAGAATTACTTCCAGCTGTCATGGGGGTGACGTTCTTTCTGGGGGATCCTGTGAAAGTGAAATGATGGTTAAATTTCAAAATCAATGTCTTTTAAAATTGCAAATAGTCTCTGAGTATTTTGTGGAGGTCTGGCCAGAATGTTGTACAAGATGTACACCATTTCGGCTAACCAAGTTGGGATCGTCTTATGCAGCTGGTACCCAAAACAGGTCTTGTAGTAGCGCTATCAGTATCATGACGTCATATCAACCAGGTAGAGTTGCTGTTGTGGGGCCCCATCTTCTTCCTGGAAACTTCAAATGTCACTTCAGGAAAAACTCATTGTTCATTGTGAAAAACTTACATTAATCATATAGACATATATAGACATACATATATATATTCAATGAAAGGCATGATAGATATATTCAGTGAAAAGTATGATAGATATGAAGAAAAGCAAAGATGTTTTCTCAACTCATATTTCTTTCTGTCCCATAACATGGCTCTTGACATGAGACAGAAACTCCAGAAACTCTGGGTTTTTCTCTTACTAACAGGCTTGGAATTGGAGAGGGACTGAGCCAGAGTCCAACTTCAAAACCAGCTCTACATATTTATAAAGAAATGTTTAATAAGACATATATATATATATAAATTAATAGTTACAAAATGTGTCCATCCATCAGTAATTAAATATTCAGGCTCCCTTAATTTCTTTGAAGATGAGTATTTTCCTGTGGACATAAGAAAAGACCCTGCCCCCAACCTATCTGTATTTCTTACCATCAGTATGCTCGCCATCCTTGTGAATGAATTGTTATTTATCTTTTCTAAGTGGCTTCTCTTCTTCAAACTGAACCTTTATTAATTTTGACGGTATCCACAATTTTTCCTCACCTGTGGAGATAAGAGCAAAACCCCTTCCCCAATGCAGCACATCTCCTGGCTTCCATTGTGAGGTCAGCACATCCTTGAAATAAACTGGTTGATTTAGTTCAGTAGACTTTTCCATTATCCAATGTCTTTCTGCAGCCGTTGTTCCCTTCTCATTAGCATGGAAAAAATTCAAGGTTAACAAAGCATTATGTAACCTATTTCTGGGGGTGTTTTCCACCCGTTTCTGTTTGTTCAACATATCCTTTATAGTTCGATTTGATCTTTCTATGACTGCTTGACCTGTAGGATTGACCTGCAACATGCTTCATATTGTAATAATCAAAAAACCGTTTCATTTTCCTAGAGACATAAGCAGGACCATTATCCGTCTTTATTTGTGTAGGTATACCCATGATAGCCATGACTTCTAATAAATGAGTGATTACTGAATCAGCTTTTTCTGAACTTAAAGCAGTTGCCCACTGAAAGCCTGAATAAGTGTCAATGGTGTGATGAACATATTTTAATTTGCCAAATTCTGCAAAGCGTAACACATCCATCTGCCAGATTTCATTCCTTTGGGTGCCCTTTGGATTAGCCCCTGCAGGCAGTGGTGTTTGGCTATAGAAAGAGCAAGTAGGGCATTTCTTTACAATCTCCTTAGCTTGTTGCCATGTAATAGAAAACTCTTTCTTCAAACCTTTGCTATTAACATGATGTTTTTTATGAAATTCAGAGGCTTGTAGCACACTACCAATCAATAATTGATCAATTTCTTCATTCCCTTGTGCTAGAGGACCTGGCAGACCTGTATGGGATCGGATGTGTGTTATGTACATAGGGCAAAGCCTGTTCCTGATCAAATCTTGAACCTGGAGAAACAATGAGGTTAGTTCTGTATCATCAGGTATAAATTCAGCAGTTTCAATATGTAAAATAACTCTTTTTGCGTATTGTGAATCAGTAACTATATTAATAGGTTCTTTAAAATCCTTTAGCACCATAAGAATGGCATATAATTCCACCTTTTAGACAGAATCATAAGGACTTTGTTCCACCTTACCCAAGTCTTCTGATTTGTAACCTGCCTTCCCTGATTTATTGGTATCAGTATAGAATGTACGGGCTCCAGTTATTGGAGCATCACGGACGATTCGAGGAAGAATCCAAGAAGTTCTCTTTATGAAGTTAAGCCTCTTATTTTTGGGTAGTTGTTATTAATGTCTCCCAAAAAAATTAGCACAAGCTCTTTGCCATGGTTCATTATCTTCCCATAACTTCTTTAGTTCATCATCAGCGAAAGGCACTATAATTTCTGCTGGGTCTATGCCTGCTAGTTGATGAAGTCTCAGCTTGCCTTTTATAATTAATTCAGAGACTTTTTCCGCATAAGTTTTCAGTTTCTTACTTGGTTTATGTGGTAAAAAGATCCATTCCAAGATAATATCATCTCTCTGCATTAAAATTCCTGTAGGAGAAATTTTTGATGGTAGTATGATGAGAATACAATCGAGCTCTGGATTCACCCTGTCCATATGTGCCTGTTGTAATTTTTTCTCAATCATTGTCAGTTCCTTTTCTGCTTCAGCTGTTAATTCTCTGGGACTGTTTAAATCTTTGTCACCATCCAAGGTTTTGTTCAAATGAATTATTAGATCAGGTGTTATCCCAATAGCTGGTCGTAGACTGGAAATGTCTCCTAACAGTCTTTGAAAGTCATTGAGAGTCCGTAGGCGATCTCTCCTAATTTGTGCCTTTTGTGTCTTAATTTTTTGCAAACCTATTTTATAACTTAAATAATTAACAGAATCTCCCTTCTGAATCTTTTCAGGAGCAATTTGTAATCCCCTTTTAGTTAAAAGTATCTTTATTTCTTCAAACAGTCTGTTCAAGGTATCCATGTTTGGATTGGATAACAAAATGTCGTCCATATAATGGTATACTATAGATTTGGAAAATTTCTTGCGTATTATTTGCAATGGTTGATTCACAAAATATTGGCACAGGGAGGGGCTATTTAACATACCCTGGGGGAGGACGGCCCAGTGGTACCTCCTCGAAGGTTGAGAATTGTTATAAGTAGGCACTGTGAAGGCAAATTTTTCTCTATCTTCTTTTTGTAAAGGTATAGTGAAAAAACAATCCTTTAAATCAATAACTATGAGAGGCCATTTTTTTTGGTAATAAAGAGGGCAAAGGAATTCCAGATTGCAGAGGGCCCATAGGTTGAATAACCTTGTTGATGGCCCTGAGATCTATCACCATTCTCCATTTACCTGATTTTTTCTTAACCACAAATACAGGAGAATTCCAAGGGCTGGTAGATTCTTCTATATGTCCGAATGGCCCGTTTTCTCCATTTGTAATATATTTTAATATTATTCTCAGAAATATAGGCTCTAGAAGTAGCTGGAATGTTAATTTTGGTATTCCATTGTTGTAATAGGTCACGACCCCATAAATTCATTGCAATATTGGCTACATATGGCCTTAATTTTCCTATTTGTCCTTCTGGCCCTATACATTCAACCCATCTCATGCTCTGCCTTACTCAAGATAGGGTTCCAATTTCCAGGATCTGAACATTTACATTCTGAAGAGGCCAATACGGATGCCAAGATTCTGGGGTAATGATACTTATATCAGGTCTTTGATCATTTATAGAAGTTTGCCAAAATACACGTAACTTATCTTTCTGATCATTATTGCTTGTAACAGTAGACATGGGGCTTCCTAATTGTCCTGAAGAGGCACGTTCTCTGCAGAAACTGGAAATGACTGAACCATGTTTGCCATGGGGGCCTGTGAGGTCCCCCTCTCATGTTTCCCGCCTGTATCAGGTTGCCCTGTCTATCTCTTGTAGACCTGCATTCATTCGTCCAATGTCTGCCTTTTCCACATCTTCTACATAAACCTGAAGTCTGAGTCCTCCTATTTCTGTTATTTCTAGAAGATGCATTATTATTATTTCTGAAAATCCGTTGTCTATGATTCCTTTTTATATGACCCATTTTGCCACAATTAAAACATTTGGTATTCTGGTGTCTCCTTTTACCATTGGAAATTGCTTCTTCTACCCATGCTTCAGTGCCATAATCAAATGTATCAACATTCAGTGTATGCAAGACCCATTCTTCCAAGGGTGCTGATCTGAGCTTTAAAGGTCCCCAAATCCTTTTGCATTTCACATTTGCATTTTCATAAGCCAAAGACTCAATCATTATACGTCTTGCTTCTGGGTCAGATATCCCTATTTGTACAGCCTTAGTTAGTCTTTGTAAAAAATCACTAAAGGGTTCTCTTTGACCCTGTTTAACTCTGACAAATGATTCCATTCTCTGTCCTGGGCCTTGTACCCTGTCCCAAGCCCTTAAGGCTGCTGTAGTACACATGGAGAGTGTGTTTTCATCCAAATTAGCTTGTTCCTGAGGGTCGGAAAAGAGCTCTTCACCTAGAATTTTATCTAGGAAAATGTCAATTCCCTTCGCTTTTTCCTGCTGTTCTAAAAGTCTAGCCTCTTGCCTGAATAAGCATTTCCATTTCAATTGTGGTCCACTCTCAAGTACCGCAGAGTTCAGCTGGAGCCAGTCCGAGGGGGTTGTTCTGCTTGTCGTGGCCCAAGATTTTAGCATCTCTTTAACAAAAGAGGCGTGCATCCCAAAAGTCATGACAGCCGGGCGGTGGTGGCGCACGCCTTTAATCCCAGCACTCGGGAGGCAGAGGCAGGTGGATCTCTGTGAGTTCGAGACCAGCCTGGTCTACAAGAGCTAGTTCCAGGACAGGCTCCAAAACCACAGAGAAACCCTGTCCCGAAAAACCAAAAAAAAAAAAACAAAAAACAAAAAAACCAAAAAAACAAAAAAAAAACAAAAACCAAAAGTCATGACAGCCTGTTTAATTTCTTTGAGATCATTCATATGGACAGGCTCCCATGTATCTTCCTTGATGACCCTAGGGTTTCTGGAACCAATCACCTTCTCTGTTGTTATTACTGGAAAGGCAGGTAGAACTGTAGGTAGAGCTTTGTGGAAATTGTCCCGGAGAGATTTACCCACAGATGTAGTTAAAATTTGCCTTTTTACCCTTTGCTCTTCTTCATCAGAATTTAGAAATTCCTCAATCTTTTCAATTCTATTCACCATTGCCTTCTGCAATGTCTGAATCTCCTGTCCAAAATTATGTTCCAAAGCCTCCATTGAGGATTCTAAAGTATGAAGTTTGTCCATTAGAGATAACATCTCATCTTTGGACATAATTTTTATGGCATAAACCGTGCCTTCTTGTATTGACAATCTTTTCACCAATCTGTCATAAGCTTTAGACAAAATCCGATTGTCACATTCAGCAGTTTTGATTCTCTCAGTTAATGTTTCAGTTTCTACAGAAATGGACTGAAGCTTACTATCCAAATCGGCTGTTCCCTCTTCCATAGTAATGAATTTCTCCTTAACATCAGCCTATACCTTTTTAAAATTTTGCTCGGTTGATCGAGTCATGTTAAACAAAGATCTGTTCTCTTCCTGGAGGACTTCAAACTGATTCTTGAGACGATTGTTGTCATTCTCAATTGTTTTTAAGCGTTCAATCTCTGCCTTAAGAATCCTGGATTTGTCTCTTAAAGACTTTATCATATTTCTGTTATCAAACCATTTAGTGCCAATGAAAACTATGAATCCCAGAAGAATCGGTAGATGTGGGGTGATAGACACCTCTTGTAAAATCTCTCACATGGTACAATTAAAAAAACTGTTAAATTCTTGAATGGTAATGTGTTCAGACATTTTATTTATAAAAGAAATTTTTTTTACCTGCAATGACCGGTTCCTGCCAGTGGTGGTCTCTGTGGTTTTGGAGCCTGTCCTGGAACTAGCTCTTGTAGACCAGGTTGGTCTCGAACTCCCAGAGATCCGCCTGCCTCTGCCTCACAAGTGCTGGGATTAAAGGCATGCACCACCACAACCGGCAAGCAGGCAGGGCAGAATGGGCCTGTGTGACCCAGTGTATCTCGGACTCGGCACTGGGGCCTGTGTCACGAACTAAAAAATGGCACCTGGGAGCGTGCTGTGTTAGCTAGCAGGCTACGTGCTTGAGTTGGGGGCAAAATAACCCGATGTTGGACGCCAAAATGTAACGGTGTAAACGAATGCAGACAGATTGTAAAAATATATACAGCTTTAATGGGGAAATAGACTTACAGAACCACCGTTCCTGCGGAGACCAGGAAAGCAGAAGCAAGTGCTGGGAGCATGCTCGCCAGATTTATAGGTAAACATTAGCCCGAAGTGAAAACGCCCCCTAAGGGCCGGGACTTATCCCTACAATAGACACCATGACCACATTAACTTTTATAAAGGAAAACATTTAATTGAGGTGGCAGCTTACAGTTAAGAGATTCAGTCTATTATTATCATGGCTGGGAGTAAGACAGGAATGGCAGCATGCAAATAGACATGGTGCTGGAGAAGTAGCTGAGAATTCTATATCTTGCAGGTGACAGGAAACTGTCTGAATGTCACATTGAGTGAAATTTGAGCAAAAGATACGTCAAAGCCTGCCCCCACTGTAACACACTTTATCTAACAATGCTATACCCACTCCAATAAAGCCATACCTCCTAAAAGTGCCACCTCCTATGAGTTTATGGGGACCAATTACATTCAAACTACCACATGCAAATAAGTGGAGGTACCCACAGCTGTCATAAGAGGGCATCAGATAAGCAGTAAGTGGCGCTGCAGGCTTTTATGAGTGCTGAGAATTAACTTCAGTCCTCTAATAGAGCAGTAAGAGCTCTCCAGCCATGGAGACATTTGATTTTATAGGAGAATTTTGAGAAAGCCAGAGATGAGATTTGGGGAAATTCATTAGGCTGGTAGTGTTGAAGCTACAGACAATTGGTGAAATTATTATCAGTAATTATCCATCAGGAGCTTTACATTTTCAGTGAAAGTGGAAAATGTGTATAAAAGAGAAATATTTGGTAATTGCAAGGTTCGAAAGCCAAGAGATAGGGTTTTAAGAATGATCACTATTGAAAGACGGCAAAATTAGGTATATGGAATGGTATGGAGGGAGGAAAGGGAAGGGAGAAATAATATAATTATGGCATAATCTCAGAAAAATAAAATAAATAATAATATTAAAATATATAGCATAGAAAGATGCAGAATATTAAAAGATGAAGGTTTAGAAAAACAAATTTGGATTAGTGTTTAGCAGGACAGTGATCATGTCTGGTATAGTAATTTCAGCTGTGTGTTATTAAGATTTAAATTGCAAAAGGATAAGATCAAAGTGTAGTAAAAAGAGAAACAATTTTAAGGAGCTGAGATTTTCAAAACGTTTGAAGAATCTGCATGAGAACAAATGGATCTCAGTGTTTTGCCATCATCAGAGAGTCATCTCTAGATTCTGTTAAAACTCAAATTTCTAGACCTTATCGTCTAGAGATTCTATCTTAGCGGGTCTTTATTATGGGAAAACAGTCTATATTTCTGTCAAGTACCCAGGTGATGCTAATGCCAGGGGCTTGGGGACAACACTAAGAATTATTGCTTAAGGTTTAGAGACTGTTTTTATTTTCTTTCATTCAAAGTCTTATGATTTATTTTAATAATAAAAGGAGTAAAAATAAGCAGAGAGGGATACATTGCTGATGCAAAAGAGACTGGACTAGGGAATGAAATTGATTCGTGGCCCGAGGGATACAAAGGGGTCAAATATGTAAAGGAAGGCAGTGGAGGAAGTTTTCTATTTTCTGAGGGACACAGAGAGTCTAAGTAGATCAGAGACACGAAGAATAAAAAGTATTTCAGAAGAGAGAAGGGAGCCTTCCTTTGTGGTAAAAGCATACAGCAGTGCAAGGCAGAAACTGATGAGAACAGAAAGAACTGTGGTTTATAAAGTTTGGAGCAGATGCTCCTGTGAATTCTACAGGGAGTCAGCAAATGGAACCATATCTAGTATTAGTAGGATTCCAGATGAAGTTCAAATGGCTCTAATCTGAATAGTTCTAAGGGGGAAATACATCATGAAGTGTAAATGAAATTTCAATTTAAAGAATAAATTTTAATTAAATTCTTTAACGTATGATACCCTATATTACACTGTCTATTATGCCTGGACAGTGTAGTATAAGGTATATTATATTAAAGGATAGAGAATATCTGTATTTTTATAAATTTATTTATTTTACAACCTGACTGCAATTTCCCCTCCCTCCTCTCCTCCCTGTACCTCCTCCTAACCCCTCTCTGTTCCCATGCCCCAAACTGCTCCTCTGTTTCTGCTTAAGAAAAAGCAGGTCTCCCATAAATATCACAAAACATAAGACCTGTATTTTGTGAGTACTTTAAAAGATGTTTTCGTATTTCAGTTAGAAAACAATCATTTTTCCTTTAATCCTCTCATTTTTATCTGTTAATTCTCTTGATTTTGACAAATTCTTTTCTTTATTTTAAAAATTATTTACTTATTTTTTATGTGCATTTGTTCTTTGCCTGCATGTATGTCTGCATGAGGATGTCAGATCCCCTGGAACTGGAGTAGAAGACAGCTGTGAGTTGCCATGTGGATGCTGGGAATTAGGTCCTCTGCAAGAACAACCACTGCTCTTAACTGTTGAGCGAACTCTCCAGACCTAACAAATTCTTTTCTCCCAGCACTCGGGAGGCAGAGGCAGGCAGATCTCTGTGAGTTTGAGGCCAGCCTGGTCTACGAGAGCTAGTTCCAGGACAGGAACCAAAAAAGCTACGGAGAAACCCTGTCTCGAAAATTAAAAAAAAAAAAATTCTTTTCTTGTCCCAATGTCCCATCTCTTCCACTTTAGCCTTCCTTAGAATTCATCTTCAATATAACCTTGTAACTGAAAGTGGAAAGGGGGCACAGTATAGATGATCATTTTGCAGCCAGTGTCCTGGGAATAGATTGTGTCTGTGGGGAACACCCACAGGATTTCTCTGTGGGTTTCAAATAGTAGTATCATTTCCTTGGGATGTGCTTAAATGTGTGTTCTTAAACCCAGCCCCTTCAAATAGTTCCGGATATTTTGCAGTTCTATTCAAGCTAGCACGTGTGTGTGTGTGTGTGTGTGTGTGTGTGTGTATGTGTGTAAAATTCTTATATGGAATACAGGTCTTCATTCTCCAGTGTACAACCTTGTATCCACACGTAGATGGGAGTAGTAGTAAGTGGAGTTAAAAAAGACGACATGAGTTGGCAGGGGGATGTGGTGGTGGTGGTCTGAGAGGAGTTGGATAGTGAAGTGGGGGGTGCATAAGATCAAAATATACTGCACATATGTTAAGGTTAAGGCACTTGTTGAGCCTGAGGACTTGAGCTGGATCTCAGACTGACAAGGTGGAAAGAAAGAACTGACTCTGAATACACACTAAAGAAATAACATATAATAAATAAAAAGATAGAGCTGGAGAAACGGATCAGCAGTTAGGAGGATTTGCAAAGGACACAAGCTGGATTTCCAGAAGCCACAAGGCAGCTTACAACTGTCTTTAAGTCTTGTTTTAGGGGACTTTAATGCCCTCTTCTGGCCTCTATGGGTACCAGGTCTGCATATGGTGGTGCACATATAGGCAGACAAACATGTAAAGATAAATACATCTTTTAAAATTTATATTTATTGAGGTATCTTCATTTCATAGGCTATGCCAAAAAGTGGTACATTTTGCTAATGTTTACAATAAGTACCCCCTCCTAATTGAATATGAATTATAATAAAATGTGAATTTCAAATTAAGGTAAAGAAGCAGTAGTTGTTCTGTTTTAGGACATTAAATAATTAAATTCATTGTACTAGAACTAGTGCCATCTAGAACTCTCACTTATAAGAAATGCTATCTGAATTAATTTTATTCATATTTACTTCAGTGGCTAGCTTCTATCTGGTATGACTTCACAAACCTTGAATATTTCCTTATTGTTCATGTAGCTCATATCGTCTCCCAAAGGTACTCTGTTTTCTATAGCCCTTATGATTTTTTACTTCTTCATTTAGTTCCCAACTTACAAGGTGTTGATGTGTAAGACTTCTTCAGATCTTGTAGAAACTCAGGCTTATTTAGAAATATGTTGTCTATTGGAAGGTAGTAACATCAAAAGAGAATAAAATGAAACTCTGTATGTGGAATCTGATTATCTCAGTCTCAAAGCATAGATAGTAGTAACAGAAATAAAGCCATCAAAGCATCAAGAAACTCAGAGGCACATCATCTGGAGTTTGGATCGAGATGTTTTTTAAGTTACAATCATCACTTGAAACGACCATGTTTATTTTCTACAGGACTGAAATGGAAAGACATACAAGTAATGAAACCAAGAGTATTTTGTCCATTTAAGGCTTGCAAGAACTGCCAATCCTTCAATGATCACTGGCCAATTAGCATTAATTTCTGGCTACAAAACATTGCTACAAACCTATTACATGAAAATATATGACTTTTAATTCTTCCAAGCTCTCTTTGAACATCAAAATGTATTTGTTTTCTAATACAAAAGCAATTATTACAACTTGTTCCAGTTTTTCATTTTATATTTAATAACTGCTTAATTATGAAATAGTCAAACATCCCTGTTTGACTGACCTGTCCTGTTGCTGAACATTCCCAGTGACTATAAAAGTCTTCCTAATGTAGTTGCAGCAGTATAACAGGGAGCTGCTTGTTCTGATCATCAGTATAATTAGAGTTTTTTCAAATCAAACTTTGTATCGCATTTATTCTCCTGGAAATTTTTACTGCAATATAACCAGAGGTAAGTTGTTTCACTACATCGTTAACAGGTATTCTGTCAAAACATCTCTTGCACAGATTTTACATTTCTTTTAAAAAGTAACAATTAATAAACACTAACAAATATGTCAGTGGTGTTATACTGTTTTTTTTTGTTGTGGAAACCTTTTTTGCCTCTGCTCTGTGTTCTCAATGCCTCATATCTTCTCATTTTCCTTCCAAGACTGTAGCAAGTGAGCAAAACAATTTCATGCCTTTAAAAACGATTTGTGATTGACTATATTCCAATCTGTTGTCAGAGTTGCTTATTCCTGTATTCCAAAAGGCACTATCATCACTACTTCTTCACATTTTGACCTCATTCAGTTTGAAATAAGACACTATGAAGAGATTTAAAAGAACATTTGTAATACAAGCTTGTAGATAGAGACGAAATATCTTACTTAGGGCATTTTTGACTTAGGAAGTGAGGAAAAGGAACACTCCTACTCCCCCTCTTAGATACTGGTAAGTACAACCAGCACTAATAAAACTCAGCAAGTTTCTAAAAGTATTTATGTTCTGAAAGAGAATCAAAAAAGTTATGTAGCTATGTTGGTGGTAACTTTTGAAAACAAATGAAGCCTGAATTCAACACAGTATCTACCAGCTTTTCCAGGAAAGGATAATGAAATGAAATGAATACTTGGCAGTTCAATCAAACCTTGACAAGGAATTTAAACAACTAGGATAAGGTGTCTTAACTGTGATATGTTGTGTGGAAATGATAACGCTTTTCTTCAGGCACGTACCCTACTCAGGCATTTTATTTCCTGTGTGTTCTTGTTGTTAAGTGCAGAGCATTTGATAGGTAGAGGAAGAATCCTGAGCTACCATTTAAGATATAGAGTCTTTGGAGTGCCTGGGCCACTCAATTGTCTTCTGACCCTGTTTGTGAGGGAGAAAAAAAAAAAAAAAAAGCCATGTTCCAGACTGTTAACAACTGTCCCTATAAACTATGCAAGGTTTTGAGTCATTAGGTAACTTTAGAGAAAGATGCTTTCAAGACTAAGGTACAAGAGCGTATGCCTGTATGGGCACACACACACACACACACACACACACACACACACACACACACACTCACATAAGCGCTCCCACCCCCCCCCGCCCCCTCACGGACACACAAAACAAAACAAAACAAAACAAAACCCTTGTCTGTTTCAGGACAGTGGCGGAAGCTGTAAAACAATCTTCCCATCTGCCGCTGAGGCCCCCCACCGCGCTTCCTGAATGCCCCTGAGTAGCAGCAAAGTCGCGCCCAGCAACTCTTAAAGGAAAGGAGTTCGAGAAGTCTGGGAAGCGGACCTGTGGGCGGCGGAGGAGGACGAAATCACAGCAAGTGAGCGAGGTGCCTAGGAGAAAGGCTGAGTTGTTCACTTGTGAACTCACTGAACTCTTTCTCCTGGATGTTCAGTGGAGGCACCTCTGCGCCCCGCTGAGTTAGGGAGAAATGTGCTCATGAAATTAGAGCTAAGTCACTTTCCTCCACCAAACTCGGTGCGGGATGGCTGGAGGTGTGGGGTGAAGGAGACACGCTCTAGTCCCGTTTGTGACCCCCCCCCCCCCACTAATCCTCTACTTCGGAGAAGACAGCTTGGAAACCTAGTTTCCTCCGAGACCTGTGCATGACAATCGGACTCTGCTCAGAAGGCCAGGCGGTTGGCGAAGGTCCTACACCGCCCCCTTTTCGTGCTCCACTTCCATTTACTGAAAGCCCCGCACCGCCTCAGGTAGGCAGGGGCTGGCTGGGGAGTCTCCACCCCTCGCTGGCGGCAGCCATTCGGCGCACGCGGGCGCTGAGGGGGTGGGGCCCATTGGCTGGGGGTCGCTGCCAGTCTCGGGAGGGGGTGTGGTGGGGGTGGGCTCTAGGGCCGCCGCGGGTCGAGGCAGCTCACTGTGTGTGTAGGGTGGTGGATGAGCTGGAGCCGCAGCTAGTCTGCTTCTGACTTACAAACTGTTCTGAGAGTGGGAACGTGCCTGAGAAAGACATAGAGAGTCAGTGAGTGAGTGCGAGGGAACCTAGAGGAGTCAGGGCGAGTAAGCCAGGGCCCTAAGAGCTAGGCTCCAGACAGAGTGACCATGGCTGTCTCTGCACCTCCGGTGATCTCTGCAACTTCCAGTAGCGCTGGCGTCCCGGGGGGTTTATTCCGCGCTGAACCTCTGTATTCGTCTCCAGGGGAGCCCCCGCGTCTAGCCCCTAATCTGATCAACAGTTTCATGGCCAATAACCACAGTGGCAGTGTCGGGGGTGGCGGGATTGGTGGTGGCAGCAGTGGCAGCAGCAACACCAACAGTAACGAGTGCCGGATGGTCGACATGCACGGAGTGAAGGTGGCTTCATTCCTGATGGACGGCCAGGAACTGATCTGCCTGCCGCAAGTCTTTGATCTTTTCCTCAAGCACCTGGTGGGAGGGTTGCACACGGTGTACACTAAACTGAAGAGACTGGACATATCCCCTGTGGTGTGTACCGTGGAGCAAGTTCGAATCCTTCGTGGGCTGGGGGCCATTCAACCAGGGGTGAACCGCTGCAAACTCATCACCAGAAAAGACTTCGAAACTTTGTTCACCGATTGCACAAATGCCAGGTGAGACAATCATTTCTTGACTCTCTCGCTTCTTACTCTCTTCTGCATGTCTTATCACTCTCATCCAACTTTGTCTATAGAGTCTAAGTCCTGCTTCTTTGCACTGTTGTCGGCGGGGTAGAGAGGATTAGAAGGGCTCATTAGTTGGCAGTCCTTTCTAGACTGCGCTCAGTGGTAGGACTCCAGTCTGAAAGAGTCCCGCACAAACTTCAGCTGCAATCCTTCACTGAAACTTTACAGCCTTTCGCTTATGTCTTGCATGGCTTTTTTGACTGCTTGTGGTAGTTATTTTCTTTATTTGATGTTTTTTCCTGCTCTTTTGTGGCCATACGGGTCGGACAGTTTTTCTGCTGAACACGAACACTAAGGGCTTTCTTGGGGTTGTGGTTCTGGTTGTGATTGGGGGCTAGCTGAGCTGTAACCTGGGCTCCTAAGCTGGCAACTGAGAAAACAGCGTTTAGGGGTTGCAGGGGAACGGAAGTCGAGAATCCATCCCAGAGGGTGATTCGATCCCCATCCTGTATGTTTGTTGTGAAAGTGTATGGGATGCGTGTGCTGTGATGGTGGAGGTGTGTGTGTGTGAGCGCGCATGTGTGTGTGTGTGTGTGTGTGTGTGCCTGTGCCACGCGCTGTCTTGTAGAAGTGCCTCTAGTAAGGACATATGCTCATGCCGGCTGTGCAAAGCTCCCTGGTGCTCGGAAAAGTAGATGAGTCTTATTTTTTACAAAATGGCTAGGACAGATGCCATTTTCCTGGAATCCTCCCTTTTGGGCCACCTGCCGAGGTTAATGTGGGGCATGAAAAGCTGGGGCTAAGACTAGGCAGAAGCTTGGTGCTGAAGTTAGTAGGCTTTTTTTTTTTTTGAGAGTATCTACCAGCTCCTCCACCGCAGACAAACCAGTTGGAAGAATCCTATTTCTCCTAAGAGAGGACTGTTTAACCAGTAATAGCTAGTTTCTCAGGTCATAAGTATATCCCCTCCATATCACAGTTTAGAAGTACATTGGAGACTAAATGTTCATTTGCACTCCGAAGCCACTTAGGGGAAACTACTTTGAGAAATTTGACATTCAAAAATATAATTTAGGCTTCTCAATGTTTATTCCATTTCTTCTCTAGCAATTTCTCAAGACAGTAGTAATTTGACATATGATATTAATATACAAATGGAGAAATCACAATTCATGGATGGAAAGGGGGGCAAAGAGGTTTGCTGTAAAGCAGTAACATAGTTTATCATTTTATAAAGAACTTCTGCTGAGGTCTAGTCTCAATATGACTTTAAATGATTACATTTCTGGGTCTGTGGACTGAAACTGCAACTACATTGTCATGTCAGTTGTAAAATCTAAATTGCTATCTTTAGCGGAAATGTACTGGCAATGTATAGGCAAACTGTTGCTTACTAGTACAATAAATAACAGTCCTACAGAACTTATAAGAGAACCCTTTCTTTTTCTTTTGAGCAACGTTCTTCTATGTGCAAGCAACCTAACAGAAACCAGTTCATATGGAAGCTCCTACCTGATTCGCATGTAAGGCTTACAAACCTGGCTTATAGGTGAACTTTCCATAAGGTATAGGGTGAAGCACTCCAAAGATGAACATTTTCTTAATGGCTTTAAAACTCAAAGGGTGAAACCTTCATGGTTTAAAAAATAGAAGTATTTTATAGCAAATCGAAAAATTTTATTTTGACTGCAAAGAATATTACTAATATACAAACTCAGTGAGCTACTAGAAGTTCTGGTAGAAGCCATGTGATTCCTTTACGGATATTCAGACACACTCATGACAAATAACTGCAGACAGGAAAAGCCATTTTCATCTTTCTCCTTCACCATCTCTCTGCTTCCTCTTTTCCTTTTCTTAGACTCCCTTCCCCTCTCCCAAATGTTCATTCCTAAAGTGCAAAACTTTATACAGCTATTATTTTCCTTTGTGAATAGTTGATTCTTTCATTCATTTTTGAGAAATATTTATGGGTTTCACTCTAAAAGTAAACAGGTTATCATTTTATTGTGATTTTGATTGTTTTCATGAATAATAACTTTTCTTAAATTGAGAGATACCAAAGAGAAAAATGATAAATTACTTAGTATTCTGAGACAGGTAATTTAATACTGTTTTGGGACTCTGCTATAATATGTTTTAGGTTACTGTTTTCATCTTATTAAGCTTTATTTATTCCTTATAATTTTCATATCTAACAGTTTTACTTGATTTTATATAAAACAATTATAGGAAAGTATTAAATATGAGGAAATAATTTGTGACAATGCTTTGTTCATTCTATTACATTTTATAATATGTTTTGAATAATTGTCTTGCAAGCATTAGAATCTACAATTGTGAAAATTATGAAAAATATTTTATGTATACAATACACAAAGAAGGTGAGGAAAACAACCAGACAGAAATACATATAACACATATATTATAATTTTTGATAGAGAAAAAGTACAATTACTGAAATGAATCTAATTAATGATAAAATAACATGAGCAAATTTTACTGATGCAAATACCCTAATAAATGTGTTAATAAATTTGCAAAATTTGATGCTTATGAAAAAGGCTTCATGACTGTAAATGCAATCTGAAGTTAGTGTTCAGGTCTATAATATTTCTGTGACTTTAATTCAGTAAAAAGAAAACTAAGGGGTATAAATAGGTACTAGGTTCAGAATAATAGCATAAAGGGGGTGAGACACAAGGTCATTAAGAGAAAAGAAATGCAGTAAAAGAGCAGAATTCTGTCATAAGGAGGGGAAGATCAAATAAACATACCCAAGAAGATGAGTGATGTTCCCAATGTAGACTTGCCTAAAGAGGATTCTTCCTCAGGATCCACGACTTACCTCTTCTAGTTAAAGGTGAGGGGGAGGAGAGTACAGGAGAAAAAGTATGCATTCAGTTGAGTGTAAACTCATTCTGATGGATATAATTTCATAAGATACTGTCGAAGGCCTGTTATTGTAATGATACTTTTGGCAGTTTTTTTTCCAAATAATAAGCATACTTCTTCTTTGTCAAATATGTGGTGATGAGTATGTGTCCTGACTAGAATGTTTTAATTTGTACTCTTCTCTATGTTATCTCATATAAAATTGATCATTTCAAATTTCTTATTCAAAGAAACTCTAATATATTGCCTTGAAGTTGCTTTTTGATATGGTTCAGTGCAATCCACACTGAAGAAACATGAGTGATCAATATCTATATGTATATATAACCATTTTAATAGTACTCATGATAAGAACTCTATTAGTATCATTTGTTTTAGTCAGTTGTTGAAACATTCAAAGTTGTCTTCTCAGAAAAGAAGTTGTGAAATTATGTGCACTTCAACTGCTAGAGAATAGTGCAACAAAACTCGTGATCATTTATTTTTCTATTAGGTAAGGTGAGCTTTTTATCATTGCAATGATGCCTTTGAAAAGGGCTGTACAACATTTCTCTTTCTGTTCTTTTACTTGAAACTTAGTAATGAAGAAATTATTTTGACGATTATTGAGAAAATGATGATTCAAAGATCCCCAATTATGGAAAAATATCTTCTTTTAAGATGTTGAAGACATTTTTTGTTTCATTGCTTTACAAGAAAACTTGGAAATTTTTATGGCAGAGATGGCAAATTCAGATAGCCTATGTGTAAAATCTCTACTCTTTGTGTACTGGATCTTTCTTACTGCATTCTTCCTAGTATACAAGCAGTCATATACTGAATGACAAATTGCTCTTACTAAATATGCAAATAGACCAATATATTCTAGTGATATCTCCTTTTACCCTACTTGCCTACATAAAAGTAACATTGTCAGATTTCAGTATGAGCATTTTGTTTCATTTGGGGGAACAATTAATTAACTGTTATTCAGTCACAAGTATAGCTAAATAGATGATTGTGAAAAACAAGAGTGTATGATTAAGAAAACCTTAATTATTTGGAGACATTATTTGACATTATTCAAACAAATTTGTCTTTACAATTGAAATTCCCAATGGTTCACTTAGATTTTACTTGACAGTATATAAACAGAACACGTGGGTTTTTTGATGTTGGAGTAACTTAGTGTGAATTTAATGGCAATTATGATATTTAAACTATTTTCAAATACTAGAAAGATGGTTATTGTAAGCACTCAACGAATTTGACTTTGCATTAAATCTCGATGCATCTGTTAGAGTTCACAATCCATACAGAGTAACATAGTTGACTGCTGTTTTGCATTGACAATAAAATTCAGCTTCATCAAGTTTTTAAAGAGCTTGTGTAACTTTTCTGGGCTGGTACTTAGTATTATAGCTATTTTCATAGATTTTGCCATAGAAATGAATCTGGGTAATGAATGCATGTCTCTTATTTCATAGAGTGGAGATGAGGTAGTCATTGTCTCTTAAAATCAGCCACATAACAGCAATCTTTAGTCTTGTATTAAGAGAATGCTGTTAATACTACAATTATAGCATTGCAGTCATATGTCAATGTATAAAACTTTAATGTTTATCTTCATTTTAAATGTACATTTCTTCCTACTTTTTTAAAAAAAATAGCTAGGTACTCCAGTTACTGACTGACTGTTCATGTTTATCTCACATATGTACATCTTAGGTGAGGCACGTTATAGAGTAGTACATATTTGGAGTTTTATATGTCATATCATTCTCAATGCACACACAGTACATGAATGTCAATAGGTAATTAGAATGTGATTGTCTTTTATATCTTTTTATGTAAAAAATTTCTGCTATTTGAAGAAGTCATGAAGTTTGAATTATTTAATGCTATTTTAAGTAATCTTATTTTGTTTGGATGCCTTAAAAATGCTTCTTGTAGATGAGTATAATTGTGATGATCCCTAATCACAATACTTTTCAGTTGGCAATATATCTCCAGTGTTTCCAAAGATAAATGCTATTTGGAATTTTCCCTTTTATGCATTTCAAATGTGCTTAAACCAACCTAGTTGATCTAAAATTGACTATATTGTGTTTATGGCTAAAAGTCATCCCAAAAGCAAAACAATTAGGTATTAATGATATTCTTGTTGCATATTCAAAAGGTCTCTAGTAGCATTTTTTTTCTTCCTCTTTTTTTCCCGTTTCACCAGCTCAACCTGCGAAACTCTTCACTGTCACTTCAGATCACACAATTCTACAAAGATAAAACAACATTTAAACACATTTGCTTTGGAAGGGAAATTGAACATTTGCACCCAATAAGCCTGATTGTGGGACTGCATGCAAATTGTGTTTTGATTTATCTCTTTTACACTTTTTTCCATTTGAATTGATCTTGCATTAATTTCACCAAGCGGCTCTGTGAGGCTGCAGATGTTGCCCTGTGTTTAATAAATCAATGAGACAGATCTGAATGAATCACTTCAGATGGATTCTCTGCTCGGTTTGATGTCTAGATGTTATTCTTAGCTTGTTATCATGACAGATGCATTAATGTTCCCATACACTGCCAGCAATGTCAAAGAGATTGAAGCTTTTAAAGTGGCGGCATCCCTTTTTTTCATTTTCTGCTAGAACAACTACATTTATATTATTTTATTTAGAAATCAGAGTAAAATATCAAAGCAGTCATAAGATTTTTCTGAAAAGGATTTTTAATTTTTATACTATTTTTTAACCGTTTTTAAAATGGCAAAACAATATATTAGAAGCCTAAATAGAGGGTAGATGCTTCATAATGCTGGTCCATTAATAGTTAATCATGAAACAAAAAACGAGAATTAGTAATACATTATTGGAACACATTGAAAATTTCATTGTAACTAGAATAATACTCTATACAAATTGATTATAGAAGGGTGTTAGTTTTTAAAGCCTTACTAATAAGCTTTTTGTTGGCTTAATGCAGCTGCAATATAGTTTTACCAAGGGATTTGGAACCCCTTCAGTCTATTTATTGTGTATTAATCATTTCCTCACTTTGTGAGCCTGAAAAAAACCTTAGAAAATTTTATTACATCTTAGCATATATAATGTACTTATATTATGATTTTTGTGAACCATAAAACATTTTTAACCATAAGTGTGACCTCTGTAGTTTAATATCTTAGACTAGAGAAGAACATATGCATACACCTAGAGGACCTTCATATAATTATGTTGAAGTTACTTCCCTTCATTAAACATCATAACTTCCTTCCTTTTACATTTAACCTCTTGTCTCATTATATTGATTTTCAGAGAAAAATAACAGTGTCAACTGACATGAAACACGGATGAGACAATATTGTAGGAGATCAAGTTTTAAATTAGTATCAGATATTTGAAAATGAAAAAAATTTCAAAGGAAATTCCATCTTTGATTTGTTTAATTTTGCAAAGAATATATATTTTAAGACAGCAACATTTAAGGCTGGGGGTGTGGCTTGATGGTCTGTCACCTGACTAGCATGTGCAATGCCTGGAACTTCATCATCAGCATATATAATGAATAGGTTTTTAGAAGGAGATTCTCTTTATAGAAATTTATAACATTCTCTAAGCACCAGTGTATTGTTAATTTGACTAGGACATCAAGAAACAATGTGAAATGATAAGGTTCAGATAATCAATCTTTCCAAAACTTTATCTTCAGGTAGTGATTTCAGAGGTTCAAATGTGGCTTATGTGCTATAGTCAAGTATGAAAAGAAAGTTATGAACTTAACCGAACTAAGAATAGTTATCTCAGTTCTTAAAACTTTGTTTAAAACCTGTGCATGTCTTTACCGTGATGTCTCATCTCTTTCTTTTTTAATGCTAAACTTATATATTATAATTGGTGAAATTATTATACCAAGACGGAGGATACAAGGTTCAACATAAGTTATTTTATATAAAATTGAATATAGCATATTTAAAGAGTAACTGAATTTTTTACATACAATAAAACCTAAGGAATCATTTTTTTTACTTCAGTAATATTAATCATAAAACATCACTAATCCTAATACTTTGTATATATTAGACATCACATCCACATTGGCGGAATAAATATAATCATATACATATTTATTGTTTATACAAAATTATTTAAATTGATTTCTGCTCTTAACATAACTGCTACATATAGTTACATGACGTGTGCAGTTGTAAGACATAACCCTGAAATTTTAAGTCCAGTGTAAAATCATTTGTAATCATGCCGTAAAACTCTCATAAATACACATACAAAGGTATCAGCCTAATACGCTGAATTAGATTCTTTGACATGAATTATGTTCTGATATAAATTATGACTTCTTAATGTTTTCTTTTACTGAAAGCCCAGGGGAAGTGTTCTAATGTTCTAAATAGGCAAGAATTAATAAATGGAAGAAGACTAATGCCATAAAATTATTTAGTTCTTTAGATTGGTACATTAGTGCAGCGCATGTGGTACTTGACTCTTTTCAAACAGCAAATGCTTGTCTAAAAGGATTTGATAAGACAAGATCCCATCTTTCCTTCTCTAATGGAAACACAAGTATACTAAGAAACATGATTCATTTTCCCCAATTAATTTGAAGTCTCAGTAATATTCTAACTCAAATTTACATGAAGTATCTTCCCCATTACCTAATTAAAGGAATAATGTATTCTATCAATTACAATTAGTTTTGAAAATTAAAAATTCTTTTTACATAGGAACCTTGAGTTTGAAATTATTTCTATCTATGCACTCTTTTGGCCATTATGATTATTTAATATATTAGTGAAAACTCTATTGAAAAGTTTTTAATTGCACTACTGGAAAATATATAGCACTGGAAAGTTTCAAAAATAATGACATACAGTGGTTTTATTTCTATATGACCTTTTCCATTTCTATACCAGTTTATTGCTTACTATATAGTGCAGTGTGTATGTTAAGGTATTGAACATTCAATTGCATCTGTGTCCAATGATCTTATCAGGTTTCTGGCAACTGTTAGCTAGTAACAGCATTTAAGTTACATTTGGTCTATGTGCTATTTATGTGGTGGGTTAAAAAGAAAAAAAAAAGAAGTAATATTGATCTGTCTCTGGATTAAAGTTTGAAGTGGGCAACAGCCTGAACACAAAAGGCTTTTTTTATATGATTTCTCAGCTTGCCATTGATCTTCTAGTTTTATTGCATTCATTATTTATTAAAAGAATTTGCAAGCTAAACATAACGTTAAGCTAGTTTGCACACAGGGACCGCACTTAGGAAATTGAATGGAAATTGCATTAGAGATGAACATCTGTGCTATTTTTCCACTCATGTGTTTATGGGTTTGTATAAAAGGTGTATTGGATTAACAGTTATAACCATTATAGCTTACAGCAATATGTCAGATTCAGAGCTTTCAGATATTTTGGTAGAATTCTGTTTCCCACATTTGTCTAAATAGCATAGTATTGTCATAACAAACAGTATTTGGAGAAATTTAAATTATTATACCACTAATGCATTATTTATATTATCTATCAGTTGTGTGATACTCTGTTGTAATAAAATAAAATCATTAAAACAACTCCACAGTCATTAGGTAAAACTGTATCATCATCTTTTTTTGGCCTTCAGTAGTACGGTATATAAATGAAGCCAACACAATCCCTATTCTAAGAATTATAAGTCAGTTTGTTTTCTTTTTTCCCAGTGTTACTGGAGAGTGACCCTAGAGCCTTATACTTGTTAGGCAAGTACTCTACCCTGAGCTATACTGTGGGTCAAAGATAGTGGAGTTTAATGCCCTATTAGATTATTCATAAGAAAGCTTAACATGGGGCTGGAGAGATGGCTCAGCCGTTAAAGGCTAGGCTCACAACCAAAAATATAAAAAAAAAAAAAAAAAGAAAGCTTAACATGGCTACCCATAAGTTGTTATTTTGTATGTATGTTAGACAACTATCCTTATGAAAGTATATACATACAAACACTGAAACTTTCTTCTATATAACAGTATCAATATTAGGGAAACTTGATTTTGATACAATTTCCATTAAGTTCAGTATTAAGAAATTTAGTTCTACCCAGTTGTTGTCATCTAAAAGTTCATTTGAAGATATATGTCAGACTTCAAGGACTCTCTTTTTTGACTTATTGAAGGCATTTGTAAAATTAATTATTTAAGTTTTGTGTTTTAAATAAATGAGACAGAAATGCTTTCTCATTCATTTTGATCCTGCGTTATTGATCAGATTTACTATGCTGTGTGTTTAGTAATTATGAATTATATACCATATGATATCAAGGCATATAAGAGCTACTATTTTTGTGGATGTATTAGGTACTCACTTTTATATTTATCACATGTATATAATCACATCATCTCTCATCGTAGTTACTAACTTAAACAATATTTGAGATTATAAATGTTTTGTACTAACACTTGTCAAGTAATCCCAAATTTTCATAGCCATATCTGAGTCATGTATATATTAGTAAACACTAGGATGTTTTGCACTCTTTAGAATAATACTAGGAGATCAAGCTAAAATAGTGGGAGATATTAAATATGTAATTATAGATGAAAGTTTTGCTTCCATGTGAAGAAGCTTCATTTTATTTCTGTTATTAGTTTTAAATCAGTCCAATATTCTAGCTCAGAGTTTTATTTTTTGGCATGTTGTCCTGTGCAAGAATTCATTTCAAAAATTAATCTGAAGTGATAAAAGGTTTTTGTGTTTATTAAGAAGACATTCACCCTTAAACATAAGTAATTTTGGATAACACATTTATTCCCAGTATACACACACACACACACACACACACACACACACACACACTACACACATTGATGTTAATGGGAAGCTTGCCATTTTGAAAATAGCCTGTAATCTACTAAACTTCTAAATTTATTTTGTGGAAAAATTTATGAGTACTTGCTAGGTTTTTATTTGAGGAAGACATAAAGGAAGTTCATTCATAGAAAAAGTTTACTGCATAGTACAGTTTATGCATAGTACACTAGTTTTTGGTTTCAGTTTATAAGCTAATTAGAGCACAAAGTTTGAACACATAACATCTATAGCACATGATGTTTTCCTATTAAGTTAATTTGGTTATTCATTTCAGTATATATTTAGTAAGTACCTATTATGTGCAAGGCTGTTTATTTATTTATTTTTTATTTTTCCATTCAATTATTTACACTTCCTTCCTTCCTCCCAATCCCTTCCCGTTCCCCCACACCCCCTCCTCCCTCTCCCACCCTGCTTGAGAGAGGGCAGGGAACCCTGCCCTGTGGGAAGTCCAAGGCCCTCTCCCCTACATCCAGGCCTAGGGAGCTGTGCATCCATATAGACTAGGGTCCCAAAAGCCAGAACATGCTGTAAAAACAAGTCCCAGTGTCTTTATCAATGGCTTCTCAGTCAGGTGCAATGCTATTTATGAAATGGATAGTCTTGTTTTTTTTATTTACAGATAAACTAAGTTGAATTTTCTTATTAAATAATTAACTTTCAGCTAACTTTTAACATAGGAAAGAATGGATGATGATAAATACACCTCAAAAAGTGGAAAAATAACAATAATTATTTATCCATTTTAAAATATTTTCAAGAATATATAATTGTTTCAATGTAGTATGCATATTATATTATTAAATTTTATTTTTACTTTATGCATATTTACTAATGAAGTACAGTGATAGTACAGAAATGTGTGGAAGTGGAATTCAGTTTAAAATTACATTATTTGGGGCTGGAGAGATGGCTCAGTGGTTAAGAGCATTGCCTGCTCTTCCAAAGGTCCTGAGTTCAAATCCCAGCAACCACATGGTGACTCACAACCATCTGCAATAACGTCTGGTGCCCTCTTCTGGCCTTCGGCATACACACAGATAGACTATTGTATATATAATAAATAATAAATAAATATTTCCTGGTCTACAAAGGGAGTTCCAGGACAGGCTCCAAAGCTACAGAGAAACCCTGTCTCGAAAAACCAAAAAATAAATAAATAAATAAAATAAAAAAAATAAAATAAAATTACATTATTTGTATAAAAATATCTATTTCAAACACGGCATAAGTATATGTAGGCAGAGACTGCTCATTCATTTCCCGACCGACCAGACTCAAAGTAATCACAGAGAAACTATATTGTTATAACACTGCTTGGTCTATTAGTTTCACTTCTTATTGGCTAGCTCTTATATCTTAAATTAACCCATTTCTATTAATCTGTGTACTGCTACATGGTTGTGGCCTACCTATAAGGTTCAATCCCATGTCTGCCATCTGTTTACTGCAACAGCTGCATGTCTTATCCTTGACTCTGCCTACTCTCTTCTCTTCCATCTACTTGTAATTGCCACTTTACCCTATTCTGTGCTTCAATAGGCCCAAAGAAGATTCTTTATTAACCAATGGTATTCATAGCATCTAGAGGGAAACCTCACATCACCTTTCCTTTTCTGTCTAAATAAAAAGAAAGATTTTAAATTTAACATAGTAAAATTAAATATGCAAAACAGTTATCAAGCAAAAATTATAGTTACAATATTTATATCTACTTTATCTTTTATCACAACTAAGAAAAACTATAACTATCTATTCTTCAACTCCATTAAAGACTCTTGAAGGATATAATATTACCTAAGTTAACAGGAAGTGCATTATGAGCAACTTCCAAAACTTGAGAATTGACAGAGACATCTCGCTGCCTGGACAGTTACCTGAAGTTCTTCTGTAACATTGTAGGCTCTCATCTTCAGCCTTCTGGCCCATAGTATCTGTCAGATATTTCCATGAAGCAGGAAATTTAAACATCTCTTATGCCTTGTACTGGCAAGGTCATCAGTTGCTTTCTTCTGTGTCCTGCAAAATGTGTGACAGTTCTTTCATGAAGCAGGAACCCTGACGGACTGTCTCACCTGTAGGCAAGTTCAGCAGTCATTTTTCTGTGGGTCCTGCATGTCCTGTTTATACAGCATGACATCAAGCAGTCCAGGCAATAGCAGTTTTGTGTCCAAATGGATTGTTTAACAAACTTCATAAGCAGCCTCTTCAATGCCCATTTTCCTTTTGAAGTAATTGGTGCTGCCAGGAGCAGATAAGTCTCATTGTTATGAAAAGTCCCAAGTTCTTAAACATTTTAAATGCAATATTCTGTTAGTCTTAATAACTATCCGTCTGAAATATATCTTTGTAATCTAGAAAACCCAAGTAACATGACTACGAGCTTGACCACTATAGATGACTATCTGTTAACTATCTGTAGTTTTAAATTATACATTATATTTTTTAAATGAGCTGCACAAACACAATGCCTTAATCAAGAGCAGAAATATACACATAACAAAATTGACCTTAAATTTGTATCAATAAACCAAGAACCATACCAATGCAAAGTATTAATCTCTCTCTCTCTCTCTCTATATATATATATATACATATACATATACATATACATATACATATACATATACATATACATATACACACACATACAGAATATGTATCACAGCTAAAATAACAAAACCCCACAAGTCCTGTAGTGTGACAATGGTCGACCAGAAACAATTACTTAAACAACTACAGCATGTGTATCGCAGCTAACAAATATGGATTGGATCACTAACTTAGTATATTTTTTCTGAAATTACTCTTATTTTGGCTGTGGAAAGAGCTATGTTAGTACTCATAATATGCTAGTAGCATGTCATAAATTTGACAGATTTCATGGAGCCAGTTGTTAATTTTAACATGATGCCTTGATCTTACAGACCCTAAATGACAATCTTCTATTTATAAAACAAACACTTGAAGCCACCAGAGGAATTATGACTTACAGATTAAAGGACAATTCATGCTTATAGTTCCAAATCAGAGTATTAGGAAGTATTCCCACTTTATGGAAGGAATAATTCATTCTCAAATTGTAGTTCAGGAAAGAAACAAAACGATCATGATGTTGATCACGTCTCAGCAAGAGCAATTATTTTGACATTGTGACCTCTGAAGAGAATAATAACTCTTTCAGAGTTTAATTACTGTAAGTTTGTTTGATATAGCTACACTCTCACATTTGTAGTTGTTTTGGATTTGCTCTTGCAACATTAAGGACTTACTTTTTTTTATTATTATTTTAGGAGCATTCTTCTTTTTGTAAGTTTGTTTGTTTCTGTAATACCACTCTGTCATGGTCTGCAGTTCTATTTTTTTTTTCAGTTCTTTTGAACAAATGACTGCTCTGCTGTGCATTCAGTTTGGTGGTTTCGTTTTGTTTCATTCTTTGGATTTTTTTCTAAAATTTCTAAGAATATTGTTGGTTTGAAAATGTAAATATAATAAAGAAACTCCTCTGTTTAGGTCTTTTTTATATTAGTGAGAAAAATATATAAGTATTTGATATAAACATATCAAAAAAGAAGCAGTAGAGTGCAACATTCTTATTCCAATTGGTTTCACGATCTTAAAGAGAGGCATACTGTATTTGTTTTGTTTCATGCTATTACTGTCATAGCTTTATTTGGGCATGGGGCAAGGAATTAAGCTATTAAAAAATAAGTGCATAGAAAACTTGATTCAATATCTCTCATGCAAAAATAGGATAAACTAGGATGTAGGCAGTGTAGAATGTATTGGTGGAGGCTTTTTCACAGAATTTTTGAATGACTCTCCCATGCTAGGGATCAGTCCCAGGGTCTTACACATACTGAATATGTGCTTTAATACCTAACTATATACTGCCTCTGGATATCTTTTTAAGTGGTAATTTTATTCTAGTGGTGAGCTGAAGCAAGTTAATGTACTAGAAGTGTAGGCATAAAAATATCAACTGTGAATGAATCTAAAAATGCTAGTGGCAAATTATTTAAATATTATTATCAAACCTGAAGCCAAATGGTGGCAAAGGACTGAATAGAACATTGATATGAACGCAGTTACTAAAGCCTCCTATACTTGTGCTATGTGTGGTGGCTATCTCACACCTTTCATCCTGAGTTAGGGAGGCAGAGGCAAACAGATCTCTGTGAGTTCAAAACCAACTTGGGCTACAAAGGAGAATTCCTGGCCAACCAGGTCTACATAATGAGATCCTGTCATAAAGAAGCAAACAGCACAAACAAACAAACAAAAAACAAAAGACAATAGCAGGACATCTTAACATGGTCGAAAATGTTACTTTAATGAAATTATATAATATTGATGAATGCATCTTTGAGAAGTTATCTTGCTACTATTAGCTTGAGTATAGCTTGCAATAGTACATTTTTAAAAACAATTTAATTTTACATACCAATCCCAGTTCCCTTTCCCTCCTGTCCTCTGGCTTGTCCACCTTTTCCTTACCACACACCCCATCCACTCCATAGAGATAGTGAAGCCTCCCATGGGGAGTCAACAAAGTCTGTCACATGTCTTGAGACAGGACCAAGGCCCTCCCCCTGTATCAAGGCTGAGCAAGGTATCCCTCCATAGTGAATGGGCTCCAAAGAGCCAGTTTATGCACTAGGGATAAATACTGGTTGCACTGCTAGTGGCCCAACAAACTTCCCAAGCCACACAACTGTCACCCACATTTAGACGCTTCAGTCTTATGCTGGTTTCCCAGCTGTCAGTTCGAGGTCAGTAAACTCCCACTTGCTCGGGTCAGCTGTTTCTGTGGGTTTCCCCATCATGGTCTTGGCCCCTTTGCTCATAATATTGCTCCTTCCTCTCTAGGACTGATGGGGATTAGTGAGAAACCAGGCAATAGAGAAATTCCCAGGAATCCCACAAGGATGACTCCAAATAAGAATCTAAGCAATAGTGGAAAGGGTACCTTAACTGCCCTTTCCCCAGAAATAAGATTGATGACTACCTTAATTGTTATCACAGAACCTTCATCCAGCAACTGATGAAAGCAGATACAAAGATCCACAGCTAAGCACTGGGTCGAACTCCTGGAGTCCAGCAATAGTACATTTTTGAAACAAATGTTTAGTATGAAGTTTCTACAAAGGGTTAAAATTTGGTTTTCGGTATATGTGTGAAATTTATATTGAATCTAATGGTGAATAGGTTTGTATTTTAGAAAGTAATTTGAATTACTGCATTCAAGATTATATAGCATTAAAACTTGAAGTAAAAATATCAAGGTTGCTTTTTTAAATCATTTCTTTCCTTAATAGTAAAGTTTTAATATAAAACACACTTTTAGTCTGGAAATATATCTGACAGTTTAAAATTACTAGAGAGGTATTACTAGCAAAATTTAGCTAACAAGATGTCTGGTCACTTTACAAATGGTGTGTTTGGTTAACATTTTGAGTCATTTAGACTTCTCCCACTCTATGCTAATCGGCATTATCCATGACAGTAATAAAGCTTTCAATGCTACTACGGAATAATAATATATCCATACAGAAGTTCATAGGCTACAAAACTGCTCCATATTTGCACTTATCATCACTATAACTCTATGAAATAGATCATTTGATCTCAAATTTAGGTTAGAAGATGGAAATGTAAGTAAGTAAAATGAATTGCTTAAGGGCACACAGTCTAGTAAAGAGAGGTAATTTGAGAACCCAAACCTTCTTCTGTGCCTGCTATGGTACAGTGTACTCTCTATGCTGCCTGCAATGATGGACTTGAGCAAATAAGATTAGGTAGTTGTGAATTATTCTAGGTAGTTAGGCACTTATGAAATATGTAGTGCTGACAAGTGGAGATAAACTAAGAGAAATACTACTCAAAAACTTCAATAGAATATCTTTAAGGTGCTTGCCCTTACAGAAACAACACCATTTAATTATGTTTTTATAAATAGAGTAACAAAACTCATTTGGATAGAGAGCCTTCCTTCCTTCCTTCCTTCCTTCCTTCCTTCCTTCCTTCCTTCCTTCCTTCCTTCCTTCCTTCTTCCTTTCCTCCTCCTCCTTCTCCCTCTTCTGTCCTTCTTTCTCTCTCTCTTTCTTGAGACAGAATCTCATTATGTAGCCTGGGTAGACCTGGGATTTGCCATATAAATTGTGGTGGTCTCGAATACATAGAGATCAGCCTGTCTCTGTCTCCTAAGTATTGGAATTAAAACCATGCATCACCATGTCTGGCAAGACTTATTTTCTTATGCATGCATAGAAAGTTTGGAGAATCAACAAAAAGTATTCTAAATTTAAAATAGGAAGGAACAATAGCCAAGAAAGTGTGCAGAACTTTCAATAATTCATCAAAACATAATATTAAAAGGATTTATGAGTCACAACAATTATCTCTTCTGTTTAAATGTCATTCTGTGATGTGTAAGTGCCTTCAGAGAAGTTTCAATCCTACTGAAAATATAATACATGCAAATATACAAAGATTATTCTCTGTCCTAGTAACCTCTGTCTTTCAATTTGACATGGTATAGAGTCATATTAGATGGAGCTTAGATTGAGGTATTGCCTAGATAAGTCCCTGTCTTTGGGGAGCTGTCTTGACTGAAGATTGATGTAGGAGGGCCCATTCTGCTGCAGGTGGTACTATTCCTAGGCGGGTAGACCTGGGCTGTATAAGAAAGGTATTAAGCAAGTCGTCAGAACACTTCCATTGTTTTGAATTCAATTTCCTGCTTCAGTTCTTGCTCTGAATTTCATCAATGATAGACTGTAACCTGGATATATAAGCCTAAGTTGCTTTTGGTTAGTGTTTTGCATAGAAAAAGAGATGAAAGCAGAACCCCTTTCCTCTTTCTCCCCTCCTTCACTCCCTTCCTCTTTTCTTCCCATCCTTCCTTACCAAATAGGTATGAGGTCTCCCTTCTGTTAGGCGTTCTTCCTTTTGTACATGTTTTAAAAATAAACAAATGGAGTGCACCACATGATAGCAGATTACATTGCATGTTAGAAGGTAATAAGTACTATGGATAAAATCAGAACCAGAAAAGGGGGTTGGAGTCAGTTGAAATTTTAAGTAACATGGATTTGTAGCTCATATTGGGAATGTGAGACTTGTTTACAGGCTTGAAGGGGAAGGGTATTAGCATGAAAGAATTTCAGGGAATGAATGCCAAAGGCTGAGGAAACATTTTGACCCTAAATGTGAAGACCTAAAACAGCAGCATTTCCAGTGTATTTGAAGAACATGAGAATGCTAGTATGGCTATAGGTGGAGTGAGGGAATAGAACTGGGAAAGAGAACGTGATGGTAATGATGGAGTTTGCTTACACGTGTTCCTTTGAGGCATTTGGAGGTCTTTAACGTTTACCAGGAATTTACATAATGGGGGGAGGATTACGTTGCCAGGTTTTAAGAAAGGATATAAGACTTAAGTTTTTATTTTATTTTATCTATCTATTTATTTATTTATTTTAAGTTTTTAAATTGTCACTCTGGTGGCTAGGTTGAGAATAGAGTTCAAGTGGGATGTGGTTTTGTGTGTGTGTGTGTGTGTGAGAGAGAGAGAGAGAGAGAGAGAGAGAGAGAGAGAGAGAGAGAGAGATCTCAGCAAGTGACAATACATTTAAGGCAGGAGTGAAGGAGTGATTTTAAAAAATCAGACTGAAAGTGCATGATGATAAGCATAGAAGCGAACGGGTCAAGAACTTTTTAAGACTTTTTTATTCCATTGGAAGACATAACAGCGTTTGCTGTTATTAATAATAATAACCCAGTAGAAATAAACCAACGCAAAATAATATGGTAGGCAAGTGGGGAGTATTGCTGGTGATATTCTATAGTCAGAGATTGGGTAGGACGTGGGAACAAATAGAGACTTTATCACTAGGTGGAACCCAGATCAGTAAGTATATGTTCATACGTGGGGAAGCTAGGAATGTGGATAGAGATTTAAGTTAGTAAGTTATTGTGGCTTCAAGGAAATTACTGTGTTTGTTTTAGTGAAGTGGAAATAGTTCATTATTTGAAAATAAGGATTAAAAAAGAGGTGTGGAAAGAAGGTAATAAAAAGAAGGATTTACAGGGAAAATTTGAAATAGCCTTCGGGGTAAATACAGTACTGAAAAAGGCAGGCATCATTACATGTCCATTGATCTTTGTGGTCATAAATTTAAAAGATCAATGAGGTTTTGTGTTTTTATTTCACCACGTAGAACTGCCTGAATACTGATGCAGTCATTAGCTAATCAGATTTTATAAGAACTGTCATTTTGTCATCAAGGCAGTTTCATAACAAAGTAAAAGAGGCAAGAGAATTGAGTATTTTTGTAATAGATAATTACAACAAATGAGAATGTATTGTAAGTTGTTGGATAGCAAGATGAGAGACAATGAAAGAATGGAAGTGCAAATTGAAAAGTTCAAAGTGTTTTCAGCCTTGGAATATGGAAAGGAGTGAAATACAGACAGCAATGACCACAGAACTAGAGACACCAGGTGCAGTCATGATAGTTTTAGTGTTGAGGGTATGCCCATGGCTTGAGTGGCTGAAGTAAGATGGCAGGATTCCTGGAGGAGAGGATGCCAAGAAGTGCAAATAAAGGTGTGATGCTCAGTATTGTCTACATTTACATTTTTCTAGAATAGCTAAGAATTAAGAAAGGAGTCAATATCTATTGTTATAGATTTCTACTATGTATAGTTGTGCTATCAGGGATTGTTTTGTTAACATTACTCCTATTTGCTGAGTTCTTCAAGTTCTTGGAATTCAAAAGTCTGGCAATTCAACTTTATTGAAAAGTTTTAAAAGCAAGCCATATTCACTACATCGTAAAGGTTTGGATATTGAAACAAATAATCTACAATTTGCCACAAATGTGCCATGCTTTAGATAAGCTGTATTTGTAGAATATTCTGAAATGTAGCATTTTCTATGTCACTGACATAGTGTTTGGCTTCCATTATGTAATGTTAATATTATCTGACAATGGAAGCTACAACAAATTTTATTATAAATTGTTTCTATATCAGGAATATTATTGGTTCCGTGGTGTGTATTTATTGAATCTATTAGTGTGCCATCTCTTCATGAAGAGTAAATTAATACTTTCATTTATTATATCATTATTTTTTAAGCAAAATACTATACAAATCTAGCACAGTGCATACCTATGAAGTAGCCACCATTCCTTACCTATGGATAGTTCATAATGCATTCAAAGTGGCAGAAGCCAAATCAATATATATATTTAACACCTGCTGTTTTCTGACTGATGCATTATTAACCTCGCATGGAAGTTACTTAAGAAGCCCTTGCTCTAGTTACTACTTCTCAAAAGCACTCGTAGTGTACTTTCAGGGGTTCGGCGACCTTGGAGGTTTGATGATGAGGAAACAGTTAAGCTTTCAATCAGGTTCTCATGTGAAGTCATTGCTGAAAAAAGCTAAGAAGTTTGTGACCTCAATCTTAATTCCTTGCTAATTACCTAGGAAACAAATTTGCTCTGGTGTGGCTTACCCAGCCATCACCTGGTATCCTAATAGAGTAGTTGGGAAGAAGGGTTTGGTCAGCATTTGCAAACTCCCATTAGATTCTGTAACGGATTCTGAGTGAGTTTTAATTTCTGCAGCTGGAGAATAACAAGGGAAGCCAGATGTAGTAACATCTGCTATTAAGACTCTTGTTTAAAGGCAAAAATGCAGTTCTATTGTTAGAATTTTATTTTAGCTCTGTTGGATTGATTTAAAACAATCGTTTCCCCTCTTTATTTAGCACTGAAAAGGGACATATGTACACACTAAAAGCCGGGCTATCTCAGTCAGGAAGAGCAGTTAAAACATCATAGACTATTTTAGATACTTGAACCCTAATATCTGTTGTACAAAAGTAAAGTAGAGAAACACGTACTTACACATCTCTAATATTTCAAATCTGATGGGAAGATTTTCCTCAACATGAATCATTGGTAGGGTGGCACCAATAGACATGCCAAAGTGGATACAGAAAACCCTAGGAGGCTTGATTCTACACAAAGCACTACAGGTAACGAAGGGATGCTGAGAATGTGAGGGACACTCTTAGAGCACACAAACTGGTTGTCCAGTACAAAAGATCATCCCTTCAAACATACATATGAGTACAATTACACAGACTGAGTAGGATGTATTTAGGGACATGTGTGTTTGTGTTTTGTATGTGTGTATGCATGTAACAGCTATTAATAAAAAAAAGCCATGAATTTGACAAAGAGCAAGGGGCATATGAAAGGGTTTGAAAAGAGGAAAGGGAAGGAGGAAATGATGTGATTATATTATAATCTCAAAAATAAAATTAAAGAAACTGAATGGAAGTGCAATGATATAATATAAACTTTTCAAGGAAATTGATATCAGAAAACAATGAGGTTGAGATTCCTTCCCAAGAATAATTACCCCATTCAGGGTCTTGTTGAAAGAGCAATGTTTAAATAGCTATCTAAAGATTACCTCTGCAGGAGTAATTCTCTCATATTCAGTGATCTCTCTAAACTCTGAAATGCAGGATGTTTGTCATATACACGTGTGTGTGTGTGTGTGTGTGCGCGCACAAATGTTTAAGTTTTAAGGTAGGTGTTTATGTTTCTTGCTCCCCAAAGTAGCAGTATCTTGTAAATTCCTCCTCTTGAAAACATTCTGATGTGGTGTTTTTAATCACTCACAGTGCCAAACATAGTATGTGATTGTAAGTAATAGAAATGTTTTCTGTATTTTGTTTTCTCAGTGTAACTGTGAGTTCTTATAATTGCATATATTTACTTTGGGAAATCTTCTATTTTAGAAAGATTTATTGCTTTACTTTAAGAGTATGTTATTCTGATTCTGACTGACAGTTCCTCTTGAATAATGGAAGCCCAGGTAATTATTTTTCAGGTCATGTGGACACTCTCATCCTCTTTTAGTTTTCATTGAAGAATATGGAAAATGTTATTCAGAGAACTCCCAGGATTTCTAACATTAATTGAGATAGTGTATATCAAGTTCTTAGCACATAAAATAGCTTTGCAAATGTGAGTCCTTGCCATTACTGAAGTGGTGTTCATATTAATAAATGTGCACACACACACACTTTCTGAGAACAAATGAGGGAAAATTTCAGGATAAGATGAAGCAGTTTCTAGCAACTTTTGTAATGAGGTCTCAATTAACTGGGTTACTGTGACTGACATTGTACACACTTCAGTTTCTAAGAAATTCCTCTGTGCTGACTTCTTAGGCTGATATGGCAGTTGGTAGGCCATTTATTACTAGTTCTATTTTGGTGGAAAATTCAGCCTTGTGTGTCATTTAGAGTTTGTGACACATGTACCCTCCCAGGGCTTAATGAGTTGTCTGCAGATGGGCTGTTATTTATTACAGTCATGTAGAATAAAATTGATTGTCTTCTAAAATTAATTTTTCATTTGCCTCCAGCCTTGCTTTAATAGAGGACACACAGTTGCCTGTTTGCAGAAATACTGTTTAATCACATTAATATCTCAGCCCCCCAGGCTGAAGAAGATAATTGTACAAACGAACAGCAAAATCTGTATCTTTAACTTCTTTTTATGATTAAATTATGCAAATGACTTATCTCCTGCCCTTCCAAGCACTAATCATCTAATTAGGAATGATGTGTTAAAGGGATGGTTTTGAATCAAGAGAGGGACAAATGCAGGAAACAGAGAAAACAGAGAATGGGAACTGGCAGTGCAACCACTGAATGTAGAGTAATAAGCAGTGGAGGAACCTGTGTATTTCCTGTAAAAGAAAAGGGAAAACAATACATTCATTCTGTATACCTGACATGTTGTTGGCTCTATCGGCAGTAAAGAAAATAATTCTCAATTTTTGATGACATCTTTTTTGAGATTAACTTTAAATCATCAGTAGGGATTTTTAACAACATACCTAGTAAGATGCTGTCTTGTGATTTCTATCCATGTAGGATAATCTACAAACATCAAAGAATTGAAAAGCACCATTATAATGTAAACTAAGGTTTTCAGATTCTTCTTTACATGAAAGCAACAATTTTTTACCCCTGAAATCTTGACAAAAGTCTGGATACAAGTCTACAATGAGCATACTTCTCCTTTGACAACTAAATATTTATTTATAAACCTCAGTTTAGAAAAATCTAACTATGATTCTTTATGTCCGTCTCTGGAAATAATTGTAAAGCCTTCCTAGCATTAGTTATGATGAAGCATGCTTGCAATCTCAGCATTGGAAAGCCTGAGACAGAAGGATTGCCATGAATTTGGTGCTTATTTGGGCAATATAGTGAGTTCTAGGCCAGCCTGGATAACATAGCAGGACACTGCTGCAAACAAACAAAATCCAAGCAAAACAAATGAAACCTAAGAACTTTCTGCATGATAGTCATATGTATTTGTTAACACATCAGTCCATGTAATATATACATTATTTATTTTAAATAGTAATTATAAGTGGATATAACAATAAGCAATATTATTTCTTATAACCTATGCCAAAATTTGTGATTGAATATGGTTATTATAACAATATAAAAATAATGGCTATATAATTACACTTTTCATAGGTAATATAGAATATCCTAAAAACCCTTCTTATATTTAGATTTATAAGACAGAGATCATAATATTTGTCTTTTATTAATTGCAATGCTGAGCTTTAAATGTTTTTCAGTCATCTTCAGAGTATTTGCTCTATATAATGCAGAGATTTTTCTCAACCATTTGAAGACAAATGCTCAAGTAATCTATCCCAAATATAATACCCCCCCCCCCCGACGCAAACCCAGACTTCTGGTGCTACTTAATGTTTAGGTTATTTCCCTGCATTCATTGTCCTCATCACTTATCACTCCTAGCCCCTGCTTTCTATTGTAGTGTACCAGGTCTTACTGGATTTCCACATTCATTAACCGTCTTTGCTTGTTAAGAGAAGGCATAAAACTGCAGTTTAGCTGCTTTTGATGAAAAAAATGATTAAGTTGTTTGTTTGGACAATTGAAGCCAGTAATTTTAATTTATTGAAACTTTAAGTTGGACTGTTTTTGAATGTTTTCCCGATGATTTGGCATTCCTGCATATTTGTTTATTTTTAAATTAGTAGAACATAGTCTTAATATTGTACATCATTCAGTAGGTCTAAGTTAATTTGTGGATCTAAACCTTGGGTTCTGATATTTTACTGTACTGCTCTCTCCTTTTCTTTTGGAAACTGTCAAATTTTTCCCAACGAAAACATAACATTACTGTATTATATGACCAAAACATACTGAAAATGACTAAACCCCTGTTAATACTTTCAATTTTGGGGAACTGAGTTTATGCTCACGGAAATTGCTGTATTTTTTTTAGTCTAAGTTAAACATACATTCCTTTGTTATTGAAGGAGTCAACAAAGAATAATTTCAGTATTTGCAAATAGGAGTATTTGATTTTATAATCCCTGGCTTTTAATGAGTTTTTCACATGACATTTGTACATGGAATGGAACAAATTTCTGTTTATCTTTTTATAGTAAAATTAATGCTTTTTACTAGTTATATAAATAATTTAAGAATATCTGCTTTACTTGGCTGTGGGAGTTCCCAAATCTCCTGTGTTGGAGTCACACTCTCAAGTGCTTTCCACATCTGTCCTGTTCTTAGAGAATGTTTATAGAATGCTATAATTATGAGAACAGATTTTAAACCACCGTATGGAACAATTAAGTACTTTATGCCTATCATCACAAACATTGAGGAAAAACTCGAACCTAAAGTACCAGTATTTTTCTTCATTCAAAGGATAGAATGAGAGTTGTAGAAACTAAGCTGTTTACCTATCAAATGGGCTTGAGGCATCCTCTACACAGCAAGCATATATTCTCTGAGAATTGAAGACAACCCAGAAATGTTTAGTATTTGTTGTCTCATCACAGCCAGAATTATGATCTTACTTTCTTACAATTCTAAGCTACAATGCTGGGGTTTTTATGACTCAGAAGAAAATGAAATATACAAGATCAAGGTTTCACTGTCCTATTTTTTCTCCATATCTACCGATTGGGAATAGTGTGTGATCTTCTGAAAAACTTCAAATTGCTGTACATATATTGAAACTTGATATATGTTCAACCGGGATAAATGACTTATGGCTAAAAGGGCTATATGCCTCTAGCAAACCCTACCTGTGTTGGCAACTCCAGTTTCTTCAGACTGTATGGAAGCAAAATCAATACCTTTCTTTAGTGCTCCTATCAGCTCTGTGATTTTTCTTTCCTTTTTTCCATTTATTTATTCAGTGTGGTGGTAGAAAATCCTAACGAGACGGGACAGTGTCTAACCTAGGGCTGTAATTTCTAGGTAATTAGTCAAGAGGCAGAAGCATAAGAAGAACATGGTTTTTAGTTTGCTAAAGGGTTTGATTCTTCTCCTTATACATGCTTTGCCTTTGGACATGCTGTGTTCTCTAGAATCTTTCCCTTAGTTGATACCAGTTCACTGAGCAATTAATTTCTGTCTTTTCTATAAGGACCTTAGAAGTTTATTCACTTCTCCAACTCCATTAAAGTATCTAGAGTGACATTTATTAACTCTAGAGCATATCTAGGCTTCTTTTATAGATGTTCTATGTATGGTCACTAAATAAATGTTCAGTAACCTTCTAATCATACCAGCAATTATTGTCAAAACACAATGTATCAAATGCATCCATACTGTGTAACTGTATGCATTCAAGTTACTATTATAATGAAATTAAAATCTATAAAGTGTATGTTGTTCATCATATGTGATCCAGATAGTATGATTGCAATTTTCTTTATTTCTTTTGATCCCTATAACTACATTAAAAGTTAAGTATTGCCAGACAATAGTGGTGCATGCCTTTCATTCCAACACTCAGGGAGACAGAGGCAAGCAAATATGTGCAAGTTCGAGGCCAGCATGGTCTACAGAATGAGTTCCCGGACAGCCAGAGATACACAGAGAAACCCTGTCTTAATCGCCACCCCCCGCCAAAATAAGTAAAGTATTGCCAGTCCCTTATTATAGTGGATAGACTCAAAGCTCAAAGAAATTAATTAAATTACCAATAATAATAGCTTGTCAGTGAAAACAGGAATTCTTATTCTTTGCTAACCAATGTATTAACCAAAAATCTGTAAATTAAAACATCATGGATTCAGGCTCCAGGAAAGGATATTTGAATTATTACCATAAAATTTCAATCAACTATTATATTTTGTGTTGGTAAGAATAGAAATCACATTTTGAGCATTGTATAATATGAGCATATTTTCAGAGAGGTGGCAAATGCCTGTCAAAACTTTGATTATATGTCGGGACAACAATTGTGACCTTGGCAATCCATGTATCCACTAAAGTTTGTTTTGGCAAGTCATGTATCTACTAAAATTATGTATAAAATCTCCAAAAAAAGAGAGAATGCACTTCATGGGGAAAACAGAATCAAATCATTGAACCTTCCATTGTTCCCGTTCTCTTGCCTATTGACTTTTAAATGATAAAATCATGTTAAAAAATAATTCAGGCTGTTGAATGCTAACTATGATGTTTATAGTGGGCTATAAACTGGAAAAAGTCGTACATCTCTTCTGCATAGGATTGAATTATGCAATTTGCTGTGACTCTAAGGACAATGAGAGACCAGGTTTCTCATAATATAGCAAGAGAAGCATATCAAGGAAAGCAGTAATGAGACTCAACACAAATTCTGGTATATACACCAGGTGAAGCTACAAAGGCATAGAATATCTAAGCCAATTGCCATTTCTTCTAATAATACATATAGATTTTTATCACTTTTCTCCTTTACACACACACATACACCACATACACACTACAGACACACACACACACACAGATCACATCAACACCACAACCACTACCACCAACAGAACCTCATTTCGGAAGAATTATGACTTATCTAAAATAAACTGCAATAGTGGAAAAGAAAAGGGATTTATTTACTATAAATTTTACATTGAGCCTGCTATGCATTGGATACTGTGTTTTTTTTTTTACATCACTTTATTGTCATGTAATCCATCTGGTGGCCCTGAATTAGCTTATTAACAGGCACACTATCCACTACTGCTAGAAGTCTTAGCTGGAGTCATCCTTGTGGATTACTAGGAGTTAATGAAGTGTTACAGTTATACAGGTTAACAATAAAATTGCATGAGCAGAGTGAGATGTTTAAATGTATATTGTAAAACATGGTCAGAGATCTCAGCTACCTGCATCTAATAATTGATGAAATTAGAAGAAAATTCTTCCACAATACTTGGCATGACATGCACCACTATTAAAATGCACAGAAAGGGTTCATATGCAATCCCTACTTGCAGATGTTATCATGTAATGTGGATGTTTTAGTTGATTGAGAACCCCTCCTTTCTTTTTCTTTTTCTTTCTTTCTTTTTTTTTTTTTTTTTTTTGAGAGGAGTTTCACTATGTAGCACTGGTTGTCTTGGAACTTGCTCTCTAGATCAGGCTGGCCCAGAATTCATAAAGATCTTCTTGACTTTGCCTCCTGAGTGCTGGAATTAAAGGCATGAGCCATCACTGCCCAGAAGAATCAGTTTTTATTAGTAGCTAACAACACAGCTTGTACCCAGATATCAATCTTGGGAATATACCCGAAGGATTTTCAATCATACCACAAGGACACTTGCTCAACTATGGTTTATAGCAGCATCATAATAGCCAAAAATGTGGAAACAATCTAGATGCCCCTCAACCAAAGAATAGATAAAGAAAATGTGGTATGTTTACACAATGGAGTATTACTCAACTGTAAAATAAAATGATCTCATGAAATTTGCAGACAAATGGGTGGAACCAGGAAAAAAATAATCCTGAGTGAGGTATCCCAGACCCAGAAAGACAAATATGTTATGGATTCACTCATTAGTGGATATTAGGAGTAAAGTACAGGATAACCAACCTACCATCCACAGCCCCAGAGAGGCTAGATAACAAAGAAGTCCCAAAAATGAATGCATGATTTCCCTGTGAAGGGGAAATAGAGGAGCTCTCCAGGGTAAACTGGCAGGCAGGGGTTAAGTGATGTGAGGATGGTAACTTGCATGAGCGGGTTGGGTTGGCTGGGCATGGGAGGCAGGTTGGGAGCAGTAAGAAGGGGGAGAATAATGACAGAGATGTCTTGAGGGGGTACATTTGGGGTTAGGGAGAAACATGGTGCCAGAAAAACTCCCAGTAATCCACAAAGATGGCCCCAGCTAAGACTCCTAGCAGTAGTGGATAGTGTGCCTGAACTGGCCATCTACTGTAATCAGATTGGTGACTATCCCAATTGTCACCAAAGAGCCTTTGTCCAGTAACTGATGGAAGCAGATGCAGAGATCCACAGCCAAGCTCTGGGCTGAGCTACAGGTGTCCTGTGAAAATAATGGAGGAGGGATTGTTTGAGGCAGGGGGGTCAAGGTCATAATGTGTGGGGGGGGAACCCATGGAGACAGCTGACCTGAGCTCATGGGAGCTAACAGATAGGGAGCCTACATGGGACTGACGTGAATGTGCATGACAGTTGTGTAGCTTTATCTGTTTGTAAGGCTCCTAGCAGTGAGATCAAGACCTGTCCCTAGCTCCTATCTGGCTTTCAGGAACCTGTTCACCATGCTGCATTACCTCACCCAGCCTTTTTGCAGGGGGAGGATCTCAGTCTTACCTCAATTTGATGTGCCTTGCTTTGCTCAAGCCCACGGGAGGCCTTCCCTTTCTGAATGGAGACTGAGAAGGAGTGGATAGGGAGGGGAGTAGATGGGAGTAGAGGTGAGGGAATGGGAGGAGAGCAGGGAGGGGAAACTGTGGTTGATATGTAAAATAATTGAAAATTTTTAATTAAATAAAATTAAATTAAAAATATAACTTGTTATCTAATTTGGATGGATTATGAAAGACACATTTATAAAATTTTTCTTCCAATGTAAGACTATGAAAGTATTAGGATGTATCTAGGTTACAAATTCCCCTATGAGAAAGAGAAAGTTTTAAGATGTATAATATCAAGCGCAGTGATAATTGTGAGGGAAAAGATATACTAAGAACAGGAGATTAAAAACATAACAGAACCTTATATTTGAGTTATTATCACAGTTTACAGAGAACTAGTGGCCTATATTCCAGGGATAACTAATCACGATGTAGTATACAAGTAATGAAGGTAGTTATTCTACTTATTAGGTAGCCTACCTAATACAAAGAACATGAGTTTGCAAAATTTTATGTCGCATGGTTTCTTTTAGGTATTTCATCTATATAGTTGATAAAATGAAAGGGCCTCTTGTGTCCTTTCCCATTCTATTAATGGAATGCTGGCAAGCCCAATTTTGTGAGGGTCTTGTATGCATAGTCACAGCTTCAGTGGGTTTGTGAGTATAACAGCCATGTCATGTCCAGAAGACATCTTTCTGTAACCAACTTTCATATCTTCTGACTCTTCCATTTTTCCTCTTCACTCATCTGCAGGGGTCCTGAGCCTTGGAGGGATTATAGAGGACCTCTTTAGGGACAAGCACTCTACTGTCCTTTATTTGCTGCACTTTGACTGTTTATGAACTTTTACATTATCTACTACTAAACTCAGAAAGAAGCATCTCTGATGATGCCAAGAGTAGCACTAACATATATATGAGTACCTAGAAGGCACTTTAACTATATATAATTTAAAAGATTAAAGCAGTAAACTTCCCAACTCTCACTTTTATCCACATTTCCAGGACCAGGCATGAGTTCCCACCTATTACCTAGAAGGCACTTTAACTATATATAATTTAGTAAGATTAAAGCAGTAAACTTCCCAACTCTCACTTTTATCCACATTTCCAGGACCAGGCATGAGTTCCCACCTATTGTAGTAAGCCTCAATTCTCATCCGAGAGTCATTGCAAATCTCATCTGAGAGCCATTGCTTTATTCCATGAAATTTGTGCCACTATTGCTCCAATGGACATATCTTGCTATGCTCATAATTATTATATTGTTTTTAAATTGAGTGTGTGTATGTGTAAATGCACACACACATGCGTATCTGTGAGTGAGTGTAGGTGCATGTGTACCATGGCACACTTTTGGAGTCAGAGGACAGTGCTTGGGAATTGGTTTTTTTTTCCTTCCATTTTGTGAGACCCAGGGATCAAAATTTGGTCTTTAGGTCTGCAAGCAAGTGCCCTACCTGCTGAGCCATCTTTCTGGGTCTTGAATAGCCCCATTCTTAACCATGATACTATTTATAAGTTAAAGAGCTCTTCTTTCATGGTGTTTCAATTTCATGGGCATTGAGTATTTAGAGTGATTTTATCACTGGGATGATCAGATACAGTGTTAACAACCATTTCTACCTTTTCAATATATGTCCTGTTAGCTGAATAGGACTCTCAAGAAATAAATGTGTCTTCCTGTTTTCTACCTTCAAGAAAACCTAACAATTTTACATGTGAGAAAACAGAAGCATGTAATTCTAAAAGGACAAAAATTTAATATATGCTACAGAAGTTTAAAGAAGGAAGGCATCTCTATATTTTCATTGAACTTGAGACAGTGTGAGGATTCACAGCTTCCTTGCCTTTCATGTCAGTATAAATATATGTGTGTGTATTTGGGTGTGTGTATATTGTCCATAACAATTTTGATTTCTTTCTTTCTTTCTTTCTTTCTTTCTTTCTTTCTTTCTTTCTTTCTTTCTTTCTTTCTTTTCCTTCCTTCCTTCCTTCCTTCCTTCCTTCCTTCCTTCCTTCCTTCCTTCCTTCCTTCCTTCCTTCATTCCTTCCTTTCTTTTTCTTTTTCTTTTTTTTTTTTTTTTTTTTTTTTTTTTGCAGTATGGTACCCTCTGGTGATTGTGTATTCTAGCTTAGGAATTTTGTTCTAATTTTTTAAAAATCTGTAGTGAGGAGCTGCGGGCAGGCCTGCTTCTCATCCCACTCGGCTCCTGCATGGCTAACTTTACACCTGAAATAACAATACACAAATTGTATTCATTTAAACACTGCCTGGCCCATTAGTTTCAGCCTCTTATTGGCTAATTCTCACATCTTGCTTTAACCCATATTTAGTAACCTGTGTAGCACCATGAGGTAGTGGCTTACCGGGAAGTCTACTTACCAATAATTTCTAAAAATAATGGTATATTCAACAACCAATATTCTTCTTTTTATTTAAAAATTTAAAGTGAGTATCTGGAGAGATGGCTCTTCATTTAAGAATACTAGCTGATCCTCCAGAGGATCTAGGTTCAATTTACAGCATCCACATGGCAGCTCACAACTATCTGTAATTTTAGTTCCTAGGGGTCTATCGTAGTAGGCATGCATGTGGTGCATATATCTATGCATATGGGGAAAATACCCATATACATAAGATAAATAAATCTATTTATTTATTTTTTATTGAAAAAATTTCTGCCTCCTCCCTGCCTCCCATTTCCCCCCCTCCCCCCACTTCTCTCCCTCTCCCCCTCCTCTCCCCCTCCCCCCACTCCATTCCCCCTCCCTCTCCAGTTTGAAGAGCAGTCAGGGTTCCCTGCCCTGTGGGAAGTCCAAGGTCCTCCCCACTCCATCCAGTTCCAGGAAGGTGAGCATCCAAACAGGCTAGGTTCCCACAAAGCCAGTTCATGCAGTAGGATCAAAACCGAGTGCCATTGTCCTTGGCTTCTCATCAGCCCTCATTGTCCGCCATTTTCAGAGAGTCCGGTTTTATCCCATGCTTATTCAGTCCCAGTCCAGCTGGCCTTGGTGAGCTCCCAATAGATCAGCCCCACTGTCTCAGTGGGTGAATGCACCCCTCGATGATTGTAATTTAAGTCTATGTAGATTTCTCTTAATCACTATACACAAAAGTTCATCTGCCTTCAATTATTCTCTTAGGTGAGAATTGGATTAAACTCTCTATATTTATATCAAAATTTGTGAGATGCTATTTGCCTTTTTAAAGATAAAAAAGTTGTTTGAATGGTGATACATCTGTGAAATACAACCCTGTAAAGGACAGTATTCTACATGAGAAAACATTTGCTCTATAGGCTCAGACATTATGACTCTAATTGGGTTGCAATATTCACCTCCTTTTAAATCATCAATTATGTTAAACCTTTCTTAAAAACTTGCTTGCTAGAGGACATTTAGTTCATACTTTTCTGAATATGACTGGCAGCTAGTTTGTGCTTAGAATGTTCCAGTAATAGTTTAGCAAGTCAGGATTAAATATATGTGTTAGTCAAATATATTTTTATCAATTCTGAATATAGACTGTTACAGCTTTGGCTTAATTCTTGACCTTTCTCAAGGAGTAAAACCATAATTAGTTTGAGCAAAAATATGGATGTCTCAATTGAATAGTAATTATTCTCAATATTTTGAAATGTCAGGTCTCATTATATTGTTCAGATTTGCCTGAAACTCCTGGGCTCAAAAGATCCTACTGCTTCACCCTCTTTAGTACCTTAGATACAGGCACAGAGAATCTCATAGGCTTTTGCCATTATCCCCTTCAAGTTCTAGGAACAAGAGCATCTGTCAAACAGTTTATATGTGTAGATAATTGCAGGCTCCATTCACTTTTGGAATGAAACTTTTTAAAAGAGATGTGGTTATATCACTTACAAAGATGTCTGTATCTTTTTTCTAAAGTAAAAATGTGTTTAAGAAAATATATTGTAAATTTTGCAAATTTTTGTAAGCCTCTGTGTACGTCATTGTGATGACATCTCTATGTCATGCATATCATTTGAAAATCATTTCTAAATTGTCATGTTGAAAAGAAATATTTAAAATTCTGTATGATGTAAAAAACATAGAAGGCTACTCCAACCGAGCTATTTGGACTGAAGGAAACAAATTATTACTGAGCTTTTTCTTACAGAGTTAACAAAGCCATATAGAATTTGTTCCACACTAATACTCATATGTAGGCATATCATGCATCTTTCAAAAAACATTTGTAAATCCTTTGTGAGGAAATTCACAGGATTAAGTAAGTAGAAAAGTGTAACAAATGCCATTTTATTGATTCAGCTAAAATCAGTTACATAACTTTGGTGTTCATTCCTATATACTTTGAATATTTTAATGTTAAACTATTTTTCAACAAGAAGAATTTATTGACTGAAAATAAGAAACTATATAGTAATAAATGATATATACATATATCTAACAGTAATATTTTACTTTACTAGATTATCTTTTATTTTATTTGTGTATGTTGTGTATTATTTATTTTATTTTGTTTGTGGTCTCTTTGAAACCCAGTTAACTTAAAATTATTATTTTGTTCTTTTCCATCAAATTTTCTGTGTGATGTAGGACAAGTCATTGTTATTTTTCATCTCTTTTTATCTATAAAATGTTACTACCACTTTGCCTGTTTTCCTGATTAGTTGAAAAATCAAATTAAAATGTGACAATGTTTTCAAAACATTAGTATAATATTTTATTTCTCTTTTTACTAGGCTATATGCTATTTGATAGAAAACTGGGGATTGGAGAAGGGGAACAGAGAGGAGAACATGACAGATCAGGAAGATCCAGTTGGGTATAGAACAGAGATGGAGAGCAAGGAAAAGAGGAGGCCATTGAAAGAGAAAGCCATTGCAGGATTAGCCAGAAACAAAGCACTAGGGAAATTCCCCAGGAAACCACAAGGATGACCCCAGCTAAGAATCTAAGCAATAGTGGAAAGGGTACCTAAATTGCCCTTCCCCAGTAATCAGATTGATAACTACCTTAATTGTCATCAAAGAACCTTCATGCAGTAACTGATGGAAGCAGATAGAGAGATTCACAGCTAAACACTGGGCCAAACTCCTTGAGTTCAGTCATAGAGAGGGAGGAGTGATATTATGAGCAAAGGGGCCAAGACCATGATGGGCATACCCAAATAAACAGTTGACTCGAGCTTTTGGGACCTCACTGACCTGAGACTGACAGCTGGGGAACCAGCATAAGACCAAACTAGGCCCTCTGAATATGGATGACAGTTTTGTGACTTGGACAGTTTGTGGGGCCACTAGCAGTGGAACCAGTATTTATCCTTATTGCCTGAACTGATACTTTGGAGCATATTCCCTATGGAGGGATACCTCACTCAGTCTAGATACAGGGGTGAGGGACTTGGTCCCACCACAAATGATGTGTCAGTCTTTGTTGACTCCCCATGGGAGGCATCGCCCTCTCTGAGGTGTAAATTGGGGGTGGGATGAAGAGAAGCTGGGAGAAGTGGGAGGACAGGAGGGAGAGGGAACTGGGATTGGTGTGGAAAATAAGCTTGTTTAAAAAACTGTATCTTACTGTATTATCCTATTTTTTACTTACTAAGTATAATGAGATGGTAGATCCTGAGACAGCTACATGAAAAGAAAACGATTAGGACCAACTCTTTGGGGACAGAAGTAGGAATATGCCAATAGTTCAAGACCATTTTGTCTAGTAAATTCCTGGTTAGGCAAACCCAGTATCAGAAACCAAATTGTCTCAATACTTGCAAGAGTGTATACTTTCTGGTATGGCAGTAGGGAATTGAATGGTACAACGATTAAATTCTATGATGATTAATCCTGACTGTCACCTTGACAGGCTCTATAATCACCTAGGAGACAAGCTTCCAGGCATGCCCATGCCTATGAGGGATTATTTAGATTAAGCTAGTTTGGGCACGCCTATGAGGATGATTATGTCCATTATGTTAATTGAGGTGGGAAGATCCACCCTAATTGTGGAAACTGACATTCACTGAGCTAGGATCTTGGACTGCATTAAAAAAGCTTAACTGAGCCAGGCGGTGGTGGCGCATGCCTTTAATCCCAGCACTTGGGAGGCAGAGGCAGGCGGATCTCTGTGAGTTCGAGGCCAGCCTGGTCTACAAAAGGAGTTCCAGGACAGGCTCCAAAGCTACAGAGAAACCCTGTCTCAAAAAACCAAAAAAAAAAAAAAAAAAAAAAAAAAAGCTTAACTGAGTAGCAGCTTTCACAGCTCTCTGCTTTCTGACTACTGATACTATGTGACCAGCTGCCTCAGGCTACTGCTTCCACAATGACTGCTCCACCATGAAGGATTATACATTTAAACAAGCACCCTAAATTAACCTTTTCTTTCTTAAGTTGCTTTTCTCAGGGTGTTTTGTCACAGCAACATGACAAGTAGTCAATACAGGAATATTTAATCAAGATCTAGAGGCATAGAAACAATACAGAAAGTGTCATGGGAAAGCAGAGGAGGAAGATAATGATCTTGATCATTTCCCAGATGTGATAACTTTAGAATCTGTTTTTGAACTAAAGTTAGGATGGCAGGGAATTCTGTACAGGAATAAGGAGCCTAGAGAAAGCACACATGCATGTATGTATGTTTCATGTTCTAAAGAGACTATTAAGTTGCCATTATTGTGATATAAGTTAGATGTGGGATGGTGACTATTTAGAAAAGCCCCTTCAGAAAATATTCTCAGGAGAAATATTGGAAGAAAAAGAAGGCTAGAGACTGTGGAAACATCTAGAAGGCTACCATGATGCTCTGAGAAAAATGTTTGGACTCGGCAATGTCGATAAAATGAAGACAAGTTTGTTTTGAAGTTGTATTGACATAATTTAGTGATTGGATGAATAATCTAAGAGGGAGAGGTAAAGAAATGAACTTTTTAGTGTTCCCAGTACCTTGTGCATAGTAGGAAGTCATTAAGGTTTGTCTAATTGGATTGATTAAAGCTCTTCACTAGTGAAATATATTCATATTATTATCATTAAAAAGACTTTATTTTGGTTCTCCAGTTTGATACTTCAGTATGTTTTAAGAGTGACAAATTCAACTGGGGGGAGGAGAAGAGGAGTGGGGATTGGGGGAGGGGAGCGGGGGGAGGGGGCAATATGTGGGAGGAGGGGGAGGGAAATGGGAAACGGGGAGTAGTTGGAAATTTTAATTAAAAAAGAATAAAAAAAATGAGGAAAAAAAGAGTGACAAATTCACTGTGAGATGATTTTACCTTCTCAAGGGGAAGAAAACAATTTTGGTACAGCTTTTTTTTTTTTTGTTATTGAGGACAGTAGAGAATAGGTTGCGCTATTTAAGAAGACTTGTTATCATTTGAATAAATGAAGTTATTCTTTTAACATAGAGATGGGGAAACAGATTTAGAGTCTTAATTAGTAAATTCTATTTGCACAACAGTTTAATTACCTTGGGTAATTATTTTCTAAAGCTCTCTGAAATTGACAGAAAATAGTACACCCATATTTTAGTGGAAGACACTGGTGTTTGAAAAAGTGACCTAACTCTTTTAAGGATGACAGATGGTAAGTCTTTTTTGTCAGGAATTGCCTTAATCTTCTGATTTTGATTCCTCAGATCTGGAAGTGGGCACTTTTTTTTTAAACAATCTATTCAAATTATTTCTTCAGCAGATAACAACTTAAAGTCATTACATGTTTTTTAAGCCAGTTTGGAGTGTCAGAGAGGAAGAAAGTCAGGGAGAGGGTTAATTTAAAATATACTTAAGTGTCTAAAATGTTGTAATGGGATTGTGGAAGAGGACGGTCCAGGTTCCAAAGGCTGACCCCAGTTCCCAGGCTCACAAATATCAAGCAGCGGTTTCATTGTGGTGATTATCATTGCAGATGCTGGGCTTTGTAATTTTATTTAACTGTAAGTTTAGTCAAGCATGAAGTACATGCGTAAAGTCAAATGTATACATTTCAGCAAACACAAAATCCAAAAAGATAGGGTTGACACTTGCTGTGTTCATTGTTTCATTTTAAGAACCTAGAGACCTAGAAGCATGTCTGCAACAGATACTGCAAATGTCTCTGTTAAATTCATTTTTTTCTGCAACAACACTTTCTAAATATAAACCTTTGTTGTAGCTTTCTGAAATTGGCAATGTATTATTATGTATGTTGATTCTATCATGCAATAGTGTAGCAAAACTTCTTTCTTTTAGCAGAAACAGAGTACAGGACTGTAGGCAGAGTTTTCCTGTCCCGATCTCCTGTTCCCAAATAACCAACACGGAGATTTAAAATTACGTATAAATGCTCAGCAAACAGCTCAGGCTTGTGACTAACTAGTTCTTATAACAACACGTTTCTGTTAATCTACGTGCTTTCCCAAGCTTTGTGGGTTTTAATCTCGTTCCCATTTTATGTGTCTGACTCATTCTCCATCTGGCTGGTGACTCCTCTGACTCTGCTCTTCTTTCCTCTCAGCATCCTCTTAGTCTGAATTTCCCACTTAACCTCCAGCTATAGGCAAATCAGCTCTTTATTAGCCAATGAGAGTAGAACATATTCATAGTGTACAAAAAGAGTGTACACAGCACTGGGCCTCAGTCCGCAAGCATTTCCGTACATTTTCCTCCCTCCTCTGTCCTCAGCATCTGAGAAATACTATTTAACTGTCAACTTGTAGAAGTGAATTTTTTTTTCAAATTTCATGAGTAAAATCAAGTGCTCAATCCTGTTTTTGTTCTCCTTAATTCCTTTTGAAGGGTCTCTTTTTGAAAACAAATAATTGCTTTGAGTACATTTTATACTAAATATACTTCTCTAGAGGAGCCCAAGAATAATGCCTTTAGAATGAGTTGCTTAAATTGCTTGAAATATTGAAAAATGGCAAAGTGACATCCAGAGGCTTATTATATTGTTTAACTTATAGAAAATTTCATATTTTTGTTGCTGTTTGCTAGGGTTGGATGTTGAATCGGGGGCCTTGAGACTGTCTAACTTCTGTCCTATATTTTATTCCTATGTATTTAAGTTTAAAAGCAAATAAAACCCCCAAACATTTTCAAGTTAAAGCAAGGCACAATACTATTAATGTGGAGTGGTTGTCTGCCTAGCACACCAGAAAACAATAAGATATTACAGTAAAATTATTAAATAGACTTAGAAAATATCTCCACATGCTTGATTTTATTGGATTCTTAAAATGATACCTATTTTGTAGGTAAGAAAGTTGAGACTGAAGAAAATAAATTGAGTTATCCAGAGCTACATAGTGGGTAAAATTGTGTCCTATTTCTATAAAGTATATGTCTTCAAGCATTCCCCATAGAAAATGATTTTGAGAATTTTACAAGATTTCTCCTTTTATTTAAAAATGAGAGAAATTTTATGTTCAGTCTAGAATACTGAATTCAGTAGATTTATTTGTTAATCTAGCCCTTGGGAATCTCCCTTTCAGTTTATTATTCTTTTTGTGCTGGGTTTCCCCTTGTTGATCAGGTTGTGCTCTTGGAGCCCAGCACTTAGGCCTCTGTGCAGATGAGAATGAGAGCCAATAGCTGGGACTTGAAGTATGCACCTACATGCTTAACTTCACATTGTTTCTTATCTATACTTCTGTTTCTTTGCCAAGAACATAGTATTTTCACATGGTTTAAAACACAGATCCATTATAATCTGGTTGCTTGGATTTTATAATGCACTTATCCTTTGTGTAATTCTTTGTGTCATACTACTTTAGTACTCATGCCAGAATCTTTCTAGTGGATGTATTCCATCTATAAGTTTTATATTAACGAATTTGGTTTTGCTGCAGCATTGGCTAGGCATATTCTATAATATGTGAATACTGAAAAATGGATTCTTAGGGTTTTGTTACCCATGCGATCATGACAGGTGACTGTAATGAATCTTGAAACTTCAAGTCAATATCAAAATTTAGTATTTGCAAGTAAAACTATTGTGTGACTCTGTAAATATAATGAAAAAGGATGTTTGTTTTTTTGTTAAGTAAAACAAGGAGTATATAGAAGGTAAATATGTGACCTAAGATAACCAAATTGTTCCCTTAATGATTTTCGTACAGACTTTGAAAGGAAAAAAAATTATGTTGCAAGACATGTAGTTTTTAGATAAAAATTTTGACCTACCTATTTTCTCTGACATAATACCTGTTTAAGATTTTTCTCTTTTCATACAAAGTAATTTTTCTCTTCATTGTTTTGTAGAAACCCTATAACTTATTGTGTTTGCTTCAGGCTAAAGAAATACACACACACACACAAACCCACAACCAAGGTGAAACATTTCAGTATGTCTTCTTGTCTTACTTAGGGTTTCTATTGCTGTGACAAAATGCCTCAGCCAAAAGCAACTTGAGGAGGAAAGGATTTATTTCACCTACAATTCTCAGGTCACACTATGAAAAAAGTCAGGGCCAGAAACTGAGGCAGGAACCTGAAGGCAGGAAATGATGCAGAAGACATAAGTTCTGCCTAGTTGCTTGTTTCTTGTGGTTTTCTTGGTCTACTTTCTGATAGCACCAGCGATGGAATTTCTCACAGTGAGCTGGGGAAATACACCACAATCTAGCACACAGACCAATCTAGTTGGGGCATTTTCTCAATTGATGTTCCCTCTTCCTTATTTATTTTGTATCCAGTTGACATAAAACTAGCCAGCACAATTTACTCCTTGTTGTCTTGACACATAGAAAAATCACTGTTAAATCATAGCTTTTCTTTTTTGCTAACCCTAAAATTTCATTTTAATACTAATAACACAATATAAAATACCTTTAAAAATTTAAAATGTCCAACATTTAAAAATTCAAACACTTTGCATATTCATTCTCTTTAAAATTTCCATTCTCTAAACTATCTAAAAATCTCTAAGATATCCAGAGTCTCTTGGAAACTTCCACGTCACTTTAAAGTTCAAAATCTCTCAATGTTCCTGTAAAATAAAATTTAAATTACACACCTTCTCATTCTTAAGGAAAAAGCAGAATACAATTATAATCAAATCAAAATAAAACAAAAGTTAAAAATTGTAAAATGTCCAGTGATTGGCATCTGGGATCCACTCATAACCCTCTGGGCTTCAAAGGGCTCCATTTCTCCAGTTAAATCTTCCTCAGCACACACAGCTTGTCTCATAGGCTCAGGATAGATCTATTTCCCACCTACTGCCTGATAATGTTATCTCCAAAATGCTGGCAACTCCTTCTGCTTCTATGCCATGCTTTCACCCATAGCCTCTCCTGAGCTCTGTTCAGAGACTCTGACTCTATCACCTGTGCCACGCCTCAACTCTCTGGCCTTCTGTTCCATGTGCGGGTATACATTTACCAGTGGCCTCTATGGATGGAAGCCCTGCCACACAGTGCCGAACCTCAGTTGCTGTCTATAACCAATTCATATCTCCAAAACCAGTACCACCTAGGTGACTTTTATAAATTACCAAGTCTGGCTGCCAGCATGAGATGGAGCTTTGGCCTCCCTAGACTGCAGCTTTTGTGTCCTGCGCCTGAGAAAATGCTCCCAGATATAAGATCCTCAATTATCCTCAATAATTATAGTCTCTTCGTAATCACTTCTAATTTCTCAGCTCTAACTAAGCAGCTTCAATGTCCCAGGAAAGCAAAGGCTTCACCTCAGTGGTGCTAGTCTCTTCTTAATCCCAGTTGATAATTCAGTCCCAGCTGACCAGAATCAGATTCATAAATTACCTCTTAGACTGTCTGCTAGTGTCCTTCCATCCCTCTGAAATCTTACAAGCCAGACCTCCATCGTCTGGACAGTTTTCATTGTTATCCTCTTAAGTTCCCACAACAACTCATTAAGCTCTGAACACAGTGATTTATTTCTTATTTATTTTTTTCTTATTTATTTATTTATTTATTCCTTCTTTCTTTTTTATTATTACTTAAGAAAAATACCAATCCAAATTCCCACTCCCTCTCCTCTTCCCACTCCCCTCCCTCTCCCTCCACAGACCCTCCCCCCACCCCTCCAACCCTAAGGGAGTGCCATACACCCTACCCTGTGGAAAGTCCAAGGCCCTTCCTACTACATCTAGGTTGAGCAAGGTTTACATCCAAAGAGAATAGGATCCCATGAAACTGGTATATGCAAGTAGAGACACATCCCAGTGTCACTGTCAGTGGCCCCTTAGTCTGCCCCAGCTGTCAACCCCCTTCAGAGGGGCATGGTTGTTCCCATGCTCGTTCACTCCCAGTCCAGTTGGAGTTGGTGAGCTCCCATTAGCTCAAGCAAACTGTCTCAGTGGGTGACCCCCTCGTGGTCTTGAATTCCTTGCTCATACTCTCACTCCTTCCACTCTTCAGCTGGATCTTGGGAGATTCACAGTGGTTTTGCTATCCCAAATTTCCAGAATCCTTATACAAGCTTTCCCAAAGCATAGTTAGGTCTGTCAGAGAAATATGACTTGGTACAAAAATTTGCCTTAGTTAAGGTTTATTTTATTATTGTGATAAATACTGGGACCAAAAACAACTAGGAGAGGAGTGGGGTTATTTTACTGTACAACTCCGGAGTTATATTTCATCATTAAATGATCCCATGGCAGGAACTGAAGAAAGGCAGGTACCTGAAGATGGGAATAGAAACACAGGCCATGGAGGAGTGCTGTTTTCTGGCTTGCGGCTCATGGCTTTCTCAGTCTGTTTTCTTATAGCACCGAGGACTCCCAACCCAGTGGTGACAGTATTCACAGTGATCCTGGGCCTCCCACAACAGTCAACAACTGAGAAAATGCACCACAGGCCTATCTTCAGGATAATCCACTGTGGCCATTTTTTTCATTTGAGGTTCCCACTCCCAGAATTCTTCCAGTGTCAAGTTGTCATGAGAAAAGCCAGAGGACTTTCTTAGTCTCTTTTAAATGTGGTAAAGACATTTATGATAAAAAGATAATCCTCCTAGCCAGGACACTTCCTTTTATGATAAAAAGATCATATTCTCTTATACTACATATGAGTATTTCATCATGCTTTTTTGCTTATAAATAGGTACTTTAAAAAGTTTAGAGTACTTTTGTTGGGTTGTGATAGTATGGTTTTTTTATTTGAATCTACATGTGGGTTGGTATTTATAAAATTCCTGGTCAAGCAGTGTATTTGTATAGATATTTGAACAGCTACCAGGAAATATATTATAAAATGCCTGTTTATTATCATAGCATGATCATTAAAACTGGCAAAATTGCTTGTGTTAAGAATTGAAGATCAGGGTTCATGAATTATATTGTCAATTTCATCATAAACTTCCTATTTGACTGTTAACATCCAACTTCATACCTATTGTTCTTGAATTTACCTTCTGTAAAATGTAATAATATTTAACTACCTCATACAGTGTGTTATGAAGCTTAACTTTCCATTTTTGAGAGTCTCAAATATACAGGACCATAATGATTATTAGCATTACTCTATTATGATTGACGTATTTGTGGCCAGTTTCTTCTTTTCTGTAGTGTGCAGTTATATCATTTATATGCCTTGTTATCCTACTTCCCGGGAGAGAAGCTCAGGGTGCTTACTCTTATAAGTAGGTGTGCGACAGCTGTATAAAGATGAGGAGATTCGTTTATTTTGGACTGGGAAATATGTTTTGGATGAAAGATTCTCTGATACACCGATAAAGGACAACTTTCACAGCATGTACAAATACAGATAGTGAACTTGGTGATCTCACCTAGTCTACCAGGAAGAAACTTTTTTTCAGTGTGTTTTTTTATTGATATTTATTGAGCTCTACATTTTCCTCTGCTCCCCTCCCTGCTTCTCCCCTCCCCCCTTCAAACCTCCCCCAAGGTCCCCATGCTGCCAATTTATTCAGGAGATCTTGTCTGTTTCTACTTTCTACTTCCCATGTAGGTTAGATCTATGTAAGTCTCTCTTAGTGTCCGCATTGTTGTCTAAGTTCTCTGGGATTGGGGTTTGTAGGCTGGCTTTCTTTGCTTTATATTTAAAAACCACCTATGAGTGAGTACATGTGATAATTGTCTTTCTGTGTCTGTGTTACCTCACTCAATATATCAAGTGTGTTTTCTTCTTGGATTGCACTCTTTTTAAATGAAAGGGGTCAACAAAAGTGGATTTTACTACGCAATCATCTGGAGTGCTAAGTGAAGGCGAAAGTAAAGCTGATTATCAAACATCAGACTTTCTCTGATCTAGTATATCTCTCATAGGGGATCTATCTTGTTCAGAATGTTCTTACTGTTTTTACTCCACCACGGAGTTCTCAGAAAACCCATGAATAATTTCCATACCTATAATGACTACAAAAGCATCCTAAACTTTCAACACGGAATGTGTGGGGTTTTTTCTCTCTCTTTTCCTGACTGTGTGGCAGGAGGCTTGGAGAAAGGAGCAGGAACTCTACTCCTTGGGTATCATGGAGCACCAACTCAGTACTTTAGGCTATTATTTCCAAATCCAATTCATTAAAACTTTGGCCTCTGAGAGAATGATACAAGAATATAGGAATGATACAGTATACAAGAATGATAGAGTGATAATAAATTTTCATTAAGGAAAAGACTGTTGCCATTTTTAAAGGGATGCTGAGATGATTTCAGCATTCACAATGTATTGTGTGACTTAACTTTGTGCTTATGAAGAAGAAAAGGAAAACAAAGGAAGTTTAGAGTGTTTGATCCAAATGTTATTGTGCCATAAGATGATAAACTTAATATATGCCAGAAGTAAGTAAGCTCCACTAAAATTTTGACATGAATTTAATAAATCCCTGTTATTGGATTTTCTTTTACTCTGGCCCCATGTTGGAACACCAAAATGTTGATAGTTGTTTTACCCTTTTGGCTGTTTTGGGGATCTGCCACCAAACTCCCAAATAAATCAACATGGAGTCTTATTCTGTCTTATAAATGCCCAGCCTTAGCTTGGATTGTTTCTAGCCAGCTCCTGTTGACTTAAATCATCTCATCTGTCTTTTAGCTCTGGGCTTTTACCTTCTTCTATTTCTGTATAACTTTTCTTTCTTACTTACTACATTTTTGGTTATGTAGCTGAGTTGTTGGCCCATTCTTTTCTTGCTCCAATTGCTCTTTTTCTCCTCCTATTTATTTTCTCTGCCTGCCAGCCCTGCCCATCTTTCTCTTCTGCCCATTTCTTCAGCTCCTTATTAGACCAATCAGGTGTTTTAGACAGGCAAAGTAACACAGCTTCACAGAGTTAAACAAATGCAGCATAAAAGGTGCAGCACATATTTGCATCATTAAAACAAATGTTCCATATCATAAACAAATAAATGTAACACATCATAAAATAATATTCTACAACAAATTCCCCTTGAACCCACACAATTGTTCCCATGATAGGTAGTACAGCTTGGTGGAGAACACTGCACAGAACCATCCAAAATATTACTGACTGAGTTGAGTAATACAGTCTTTAAAGCTGCTAGTTTCATTTTTCTTCACAGTATCACTTCATCATGAACATGAAAGCTCTAGTCATGCCAATTTTGTTAAACTTCATGATTGCTGTTTATATTTTAAAATCATTGTATAATATATATGTATGATATCTGAGTTTGTGCTTGTAGGTGTGTGTATGCACAATCGAGTGTTAAGTACTGGTGTGTGCATGTAGTGGTACATGTATGGAGCTTGGAAGATAACCTCTGGGGCTAGTCCTTGCTTCTACCTAGTATGAGAGAGTATATCTTTGTTGTTTGCATCTCTGTGCACCAGACAGTTTGGCTTCTGAGCTTCCAGGGAATCTTCCATTTCTGTCTCTTCCAGGGAATCTTCCATTTCTGTCTCCTGTTTTGCCATAGGAATGCTGGGATTACAGATGCATGCTATTGTGCCCATGTTTATGTAGGTCCTGAGGGTTTGAAAGCTGGTCCTTGGGCTTGGGTGGCAGATGTTTCTCCAGTGAACCATCTCTCCAGCCCTCCATTAGCATTTTTCTTCAATCATATTTTCTGAAATAGTAACAACAGCTATTTTGTATTCAAATACATGAACTTTAACAACCTCCCATGTGCCAGAGTGTGTGTTCATGTACCTGTACACGCATGTAAAAGCTGAAGGACAACTGAAGGCATTAACCTTAGGAATGCTGTTTACATTCTTTAAGATAGGGTTTGTTATTGCCCTGAGCTCAACAATTAAGTTAGAGTGATTGACCAGTGAGCCATAGAGATCATCGTCTTTGTCTCTGTCTCTCTTGCTCGCTCACTTTGCCTGGCATTTCTACATGGGTTCTGTGCTTGAATCAGGTTCTTGTGCTTGCAAGGCAGGAACCTTACTGACAAAACCATTCCAAATTTTGAATGCATAGACTTTTCTATTAACATACACATGTTACCATTAAGTATAATTTGCAATATTTTAACATGAAATAAAACATCTCAAAAATCAAAAGAATGTATTATTTTTGTTCTTCTAAAGATTTGGGTTCTATAAACATATAACAATTCACTGGTAGAGAAATGATTTTAAAGTAAATAAAAGAAAGACAAGAAATCTTGACATCAGCTCAAAAGATTTTATTTTCCCTGACTTAATTAAGAAAGCTTTAAGTGGCTACTAGTATTCAACCTGCAATCAAGTGTAATAAACCTTCACTGCAGAAGTCAAATTCTAGGGGAAAAAGTTGGAAGCTCACACTTACACCATAAAACCTTGTTTATTGCAACTATCAGTCTTCTAAGATATGCCCCACAATGGGATTTGGTAAAGCCATTACAAGGTGCCGTATGAGTTCCATTTGCCTACAGTAAATAGAATGTCAGAAGTGTCAGGGGGAAATAAATATCGGGCTGGTTAAAAGGGAGCAGAGATGGCTCAAAGCATCATTGAGAGGATTGATTTATCTGGCGTGCTGTAATGACTACAGATGTGGATCTGTTATTCTAGATGAGCAATGAATTTGATGAGCTGATAACCCAGGGCCAGAGAGGCCTGGTTTTAATTACTGATGAGGAATTTATTTGTGAAGCACTGTGATTTACTGAGGGTCTGTTCTGTTATTGACAGGTGACCTTGGAGCTTTCCTCTTCTGATGAATCCCTAAAAAGGAGCTTTTAAAAGAAATACTCAAACAAAAAGTATTTTATCTTTCCTTAGAATACAATGAAGTCATTTGAGAGACATTGTTGAAGTTGAAGCTACATTCTTGTACACAGTAAAAAGTGTGCTGCTCTGGTTGTTTTCTGCCTACAAATTAATGCTGATTTGTACTCCTAAGTATAGGTTATATTTTTCCTCTTAAGCAAGTTTTAATTCTCTGACTAGATGTGTCTTTTATTAGTTTCCTTTCATGAGCAGTATGAAGTGTTGGGGCAGAACTGGATGGAAACTTGGGCTGTTTAACATAGCTGCTTCATTAAGTTGTAGCCAATTTGGGTAATATGAATTGGGAGTCATAGGGGACTTTATGGCTCAGACACAGTTCTGATGATGACTAGCCTTTCTCGTTTTTTATGAATGATATAGAACATTTAAATAAAAGAACACAGTGTCAAAAGAACAGCATTCATTTGCATTCATTTATCTTTATTGTGTAACTCCTTTTTCTTAAGTTCAGGAATTTGCCTCAAGTTAACAAAATGGTAATTTTGGATATTTGCAATTCCATTACTATAGCTTTTATCTTGGCTGAGTAGAGTTGGTAAGGCAAGTCCTTGGATTTTTTAAAAATAAAATTAGACTTTAATTGCAACATATATTCAAAAGAGAATTTTGAATTAGCACTTGCCTATTTTATTTCAGTTGGCTGTTGACACAAGTGATTTAGACTTCTGTGGGAACCACTCTATCGTCTGTGTGTGCGCCCTGTTAAGAGCTGATGGCAGAAAACATTGACCCTGTTCAGTTTATAGATACAGTTTATGTTTACAAGCTATTAAAAAGACACTAAAGTAAGAAAACATCTGGACTTCAAAAGTTTTGAAAAAAAGGTGTGACTGCATTGGATGACATTAACCTGCACTGACCTGCTGTTTGTTTGTTTGGCCAAAGTCAGCGGTCCAGTCAGTTTTGAGATGGTTAATGGATTTCCTTTTGCAATTCTTATGCCTTCTTGCAATTCTTTTTTTATTTTTGTTTTTGTTTTAAAAGAGCTAATAGGCAATGACTCTTTGCTTTCTTTGTGAGGACCGTAATGTTTTCTGCAAAATTATACAATCCAGAATTCTAAAAAACATAAAAAATGAGATTTTTTGCATTGTATGCATATAATAGGTGATTATTGTATTTGTAGCTTTATTTTATTACCTGGTATCATGAGTTTAGACGACAAAATAATTTAATAAATGTATTTTTATAGTAAATTGAAAATTTAATTATCTTAAATCATAGTATTGCAAGATGTACCTGATATATATTTTATAAACTGTGACATTTTTGATGCATTAAACCAGTTGATTTATGTTTTTTAATTGGAGTTTTAATTTGGAGCTTATACTCAACAGATAACAATTATTTGCTTTTATGGTTTTATAATTTGAATGGGGAAACATCTTTTCCTTTCTCGCATTTTCCCCTGTTGTTTTACAAATATAAGCTATATGTAGATTCTTATATACTCCTGTTAACTAGAAGTTTTACTTCTCATCTTAATAACCTTGGATAGCTTACGTTCCAATAAAAAACTGTCAAATATATTTTTAATACAGTAGAAAGCAGCAATCCATCGCAGTTGTAATATTTGTATTTTGCTAATCTCAGTCACATTCCTTGATAGATTACGGTAAAATTAATTTTCACATAGCAGACCCCCAACCAGTACCTCTGTTAAGGAATTTGGCCTATTTACTGTACAAATAAACTCACCGTCCAATCTCCTAAAAGTGTTTTATTTGCTTCCATCACTGATTCCTATAGAAATTAAAAAGGAAAACTTAGTATAAAAAGATATAGTCTAATGCTCCCAACTGACTTGATGCCTGACTTTTAAAAAAAAATAGTAATAGTCTTATACATAGAAATTCTCTTTTCTGTAGTGGGATGAAGGAACCGAAATGAAGTATTTTTTGCACTTGCCACACATGCCTGAAAACCTGTGTTTGAACCATAGCATGTAAAATCCAGGAAGAGTCAGGACCGCAAGGGGTGCACCCACCCACTGTGACAGCGGGGCTGATCTATTGGGAGCTCACCAAGGCCAGCTAGACTGGGACTGAATAAGCATGGGATAAAACCGGACTCTCTGAACATGGCGGACAATGAGGGCTGATGAGAAGCCAAGGACAATGCCACTGGGTTTTGATCCTACTGCATGAACTGGCTTTGTGGGAGCCTAGCCTGTTTGGATGCTCACCTTCCTGGACCTGGATGGACGGGGAGGACCTTGGACTTCCCACAGGGCAGGGAATCCAGACTGCTCTTTGGACTGGAGAGGGAGGGGGAAAGGAGTGGGGGGGAGGGGGAGAGGAGTGGAGGGAGGGGGAGGGAAATGGGAGGCAGGGAGGAGGCAGAAATTTTTTCAATAAAAAAATAAAAATAAATAAATAAAATCCAGGAAGAATGATAGTGCAGTGTGCTTCAAATAATGGGGTAGGGAGAGATGAGAAGATCCCTGAAATTCACTGACAAAGTGTTCTTGCCAAATTGGTGAGCTCCAGATGCAGAGAGAAACCGTGTCTCAAAAACAGAGGTGGAAAGTGATAAAGGGAGTTATCTGGTGTAGATATCTGGCTTTCCTATGCACACCCGTGCCCATATGCACACACATGTGTGCATGCACTTATGCACCGACACACAGACATACACAACACAGTTAGTCTTTCTCTGTCCTGTCAGCTAGCTCTCAAATAACATCACTGAGACTTATTATGAAAACTTGGCCTTAGCTTAGGCTTGCTCCTAATTAGTTCTTATAACTTAAATTAACCAATATCTTTTAGTCTATGTTCTTTTACATGGCTTGGCTGTATTTTCTCTGTACTGCCCATCCTGCTTCTTCTGGATCTGGCTAGTGAGTCCACCTTACTTCTTCCCCTAGTCCTCTCTGTTCCTGGAAGTCCCCCACCTACTTCTTGCTTAGCTAATAGACTGTCAGCTTTCTATTACACCAATCACAACAATCAATAGTGTACAAATGACCCACAATACACGTGTATACACACACACAATCACACAAACAACATGCACAAATGTGAAAAAGTACATATATGTACATCACACATCGAATAAGTAAATACAATTTTTAAAAATGAATAAAGATGATAACATTTGCTTTAAAAATATGTCTACAATATTATGTTTGATAAATAATAAGATTTATTTATAGAAACTACTTATATAGATAAAAGCATTTTACAATAACACATTTGCTCATATGAATTTTAGTGTTTTAAAATACATTTAGTTATTTATTAATACATAAACACATGAACAGTTACATGGTAATGAATAGTTACTGAATTAAAGAATATTCCCATATAATGGGAGAAAATATTTGCAATGTATACATCTAAAATGTGGTTGGTATTCCAAATGCATAAGGAACTACAAAATTCAACAGCAAATAATAACAATAGTTATCAACCAAGTTAAAAAAAACCTGGACAATAAGCCTTAGTCAATGTTTCTCAGAAGAAGATATACAAATGTCCAACAGGTATGTTGAAACAATCTCAATATGATTACTTCAATTCAAACCAAATATCTCCTCCTACTAAGAATGGCTAGTATAAATAAAGACTAATGATAGGTTTTGGTGTGTGAATAGAAGAGAAACCTTGAACACTATGAGTGGGAATTTAAATTAGCAGAGCCATTATAGAGAATAGTATGGAGGTTTCTCAAAGCATTAGAACTGGATCTAGTGTGTACTCCAGTAATACCAATGATGGATATTTATTGAAATGAAAGGAAATCTGTAGGTTGAAGAGACACTTGCATTGTAGTGTTTGTTACAGCATACATTTAACAATCACATTCTGAATGATTTTCTTTTAAAGTATTTTAATAATTATTTTTACCATCTTATTCCTGACCCCATGTTCTTCCAGATCCTTTTTCCCTCCTCTTCCCTACTTTAAAAAGCACAATACAACAACAAAATTCTCCAAAATATAAAAATAAAATAACACATAAAAAAGAAAAACAAAACAAAGCAATTAACTATATCCAAATAAAAGCATACAAAAACTCTGTGGAATCCATTATATGTTGGTCAACTACTGCTGAACATGAGGCCTTCCCTACAGTGATTGATATACTCAGTATCACTCCATTGGAGAGAGTTGAAATTTCCTCTTTGAGCAGGTATAAATGACAGTTCAGTTGTTAATCTTTACCCTAGAGGTATTTGTTCATTCATTCAAAAATATAACAAAATAAAATATAATAAAATTAAATAAAACTATCACATCAAAGTTGGGCCACACAAATGAACTGAAATGAAAGATTCCAAGAGAAGGCACAAGAATGAAAGACCCAGTTGTTTACACACTCTGGAATGCCATAAAAAACATTAAACTGTACGCCATAATATACACAGAGGCTTGGTGCAGAGTCATGCAGGCCCTGTGCATGCTGTTTCAGCTTCTGTGAGTTCATATGAGCTTTGTTCATGTTGATATAGTGGACTTTGTTTTCTTGGTGTCCTCTATCCCTCAGGCTTTTATACTTTTCTTCCTCAAATGCCACTTAGTGTTAGCTTTCCTTCCCCATATTCTCTCCTATGAACCTCACTTCCCTCCTTCAAGCTTCTCCTTCAAACTCCCCTGAACAATATCTTGTCTATTCCATTTCCCATTCCTAATGAGTTCTATTTGTTCCCTCTAGTCCCTTACTTGATATATACGTCTGTGGCTCTATCTGCAGATTGTAGCTTGATATCATACATGTAAATGACTTAGATTGATTCCCATCTTCCTGATGAACCACCATACTGATTTCCATTGTGGTTGTAAGAGTTTCCACTCCTACCAGCACTACGAGTGGTTTCTTTTTTTTTTATTAAAAATTTCCACCTCTTCCCCACCTCCCTTTTCCCTCCCCCTCCTCCCCATCCCCACTCCCCTCCCTCTCCCTCTCCAGTCTGAAGAGCAGTCAGGGTTCCCTGCCCTGTGGGAAGTCCAAGGTCCTCCCCCCTCCATCCAGGTCTAGGAAGGTGAGCATCCAAACAGGCTAGGCTCCCACAAAGCCAGTACATACAGTAGGATCAAAACCCAGTGGCATTGTCCTTGGCTTCTCATCAGCCCTCATTGTCCACCATATTCAGAGAGTCCGATTTTATCCCATACTTTTTCAGTCCCAGTTCAGCTGGTCTTGGTGAGTGTTTCTTTTACTCCACATACTGGAGCTGTCATTTGTTTTATTGATTTTATCCATTGTGACAGGTGTAAGGTGGGCTCTTGTTGTAGGAGCTGCGGGCTGCGTTCCTGCCGCCCAGCCGCCTGGCTAGCTTATGCCCAGAAATAATTACATGGAAATTATTTTAAACACTGTCTGCTCCATTAGTTATAACCTCTTATTGGCTAGCTCTTACATATTGATCTAACCCATTTCTAATAATCTGTGTAGCACCACGAGATGGTGTCTTACCAGGAAGGATTCTAGCCTACATCTATCTGGGGTTGGAGAATCATGGCGACTGACTGACTTTGTTCTCCCAGCATTCTATTCTGTCTACTCCGCCTACCTAATTTTCTGTCCTATTAAAGGGCCAAGGCAGTTTCTTTATTTAACCAATGAAATCAACGCAAAACAGAAGACTCCCACATCATTTACCCTTTTTCTGTTTAAACAAAAAAGAAAGGCTTTCACTTTAACATAGTAAGATTACATATAACAAAACAGTTATCAGGCTCTCAGTTATTTTAATTTGCATTTCCCTGATGGCTAAGGATATTGACCATTTTAAAAGTGTTTCTCATCTACTTGAATTTCTTCTGTTGAGAATTCTCTGTTTATATCTGTACCCCAATTTTATCTGAGTTATTTGTTTTCTTGGCAGTGTCTTGAGTTCTTTATATATTTTGGATATTAGTCCTCTATCAAATGTGTAGATGGTAAATAAATTTTTCCCATTCTGTAGAGTCTTGATTTGTCTAAATGAAGGTGTCCTTTGCCATGCAGAAGCTTTGCAGTTTCATGAGGTCCCATTGGATAAATTTTTTATGATCCAAATATATTTTATTTAGAAAATTAAAATTAAATATGAAAGAAAATGTTCATTTAACTAAAAAATTTTTTTATTATTGAAAAAATTTCCACCTCCTCCCCCCTCCCATTTCCCTCCCCCTGCCCCCACTCCTCTCCCCCTGCCCCCACTCCTTTCCCCCTCCCTCTCCAGTAGAAGAGCAGTCAGGGTTCCCTGCCCTGTGGGAAGTCCAAGGTCCTCTCCCCCCAATCTAGGTCTAGGAAGGTGAGCATCCAAACTGGCTAGGCTCCCACAAAGCCAGTACATACAGTAGGATCAAAACCGAGTGCCATTGTCCTTGGCTTCTCATCAGCCCTCAGTGTCCGCCATGTTCAGAGAGTCCGGTTTTATCCCATGCTTATTCAGTCCCAGTCCAGCTGGCCTTGGTGAGCTCCCAATAGATCAGCCCCACTGTCTCAGTGGGTGGGTGCACCCCTTGTGGTCCTGACTTCCTTGCTCATGTTCTCCCTCCTGCTCCTCATTTGGACCTTGGTAACTCAGTCTGTTGCTCCAATGTGGGTCTCTGTCTCTATCTCCATCCATCGCCAGATGAAGGTTATTATCCAGGAGGATAACTATATGATTTTCTTTGGTTTCACCTTCTTACTTAGTTTCTCTAGGATCACAAATTATAGCCTCAATGTCCTTTATTTATGGCTAGAAACCAATTATGAGTGAGTATATCCCATGTTCATCTTTTTGGGTCTGGGTTACCTCACTCAGGATAGTGTTTTCTATTTCCATCCATTTGCATGCAAAATTCAAGAAGTCATTGTTTTTTACCGCTGAGTAGTACTCTAATATGTATATATTCCACACTTTCTTCATCATTGGATAATTTTTTAATTATTTGGTTTTTTTATTTTCTTTCCTGCTTCCTTCCCTTATCTTTCCTTTCCCATTCCTCTCTACTTCTCCCTTTTCCCTTTTTTTTTCTTTCCATTTTCTTTTTTTTTTTTTTTGTTTTGTTTTGTTTTTCGAGACAGGGTTTCTCTGTGGCTTTGGAGCCTGTCCTGGAACTAGCTCTTGTAGACCAGGCTGGTCTCGAACTCACAGAGATTCACCTGCCTCCGCCTCCCAAGTGCTGGGATTAAAGGCGTGTGCCACCACCGCCCGGCCTTCTTTCCATTTTCTTAGCCCATCTCTCTGTCCCTTCCTCTTTTGTCTTCTTTCATTGTTTTCCTATGATGTCATTATATATTCTCTTTGAACTGGAACTTTTGAATCCATTTCCTCTATATCCCCACCCATACCACTTGTGTTGTGATTGAAGACAGGTGTTACCATTGCTAGCTTTGTTTGATTCAGTTTTCTAATATATTCAATGGTGGCAGCATTCCGTCTCCTCCAATTTGGATTATTTTTCATTATAATATCAAGAAATTAGTAAAGAAGAGCTGATTTTATTTCTGCTCTCCCGTGAATTTCCTTTGAAAAATTGAGACTCTTTACTTTCTGGGACAATGCAATTTTCTGTTTTTCTTTTACTTTCTTGATCATCTGCTGGGGTCCATTGTGTTCCATACATAAGTCAAAACAAAAATCTGTCCTTTTTTATTTTCCTTTTTCAATTCACTGTCTTGAGGAGTTCATTATTAAACCATCACCTTGTCAAACATGAACTACAAACCCCTAAAACAATGCCTATTTTTTTTAGTATTCTCATTTCCTTCACTAGCAGTTACTTCATATTTTCCACACTGAACTTTGAATTTTCTTCTTTAATTCAGAGTTTATAGTTACATATTTTAGCTGCACACAGAATAAACATGTATACTTTCAAATTTGTGTATAATATCTCTGTGATTCATATTTTAAAACCGTATGCTTTCATTTGATTTAATTTGAAATATTTTACTCAGATTTTTCTTTCAACCTTTTTAAAACATACTTTCCCCCTTTTCTTCTCTTTGCTTAGTTTCTGTTTTCTGCCAGCACCCAACACACTTTTAACATGTTTCAATGGTGATCTGGCTGTTCTCTATGTGGTATTCTGGCTTGTTAATCTCATTGCTTCTAGATAAACATTCCGAAAATTTGCATACCATACTTATTATTAGCCATCTCTAGTGAACCCTTTTATTAATCTCAGATTGATCTTTATATGAAGTTTGAATTGTCGAACATTCAGTATTTTTAGTTGATTACTTTTTACCTATGAATCATTATTTGACCTTCAGAATATTGATTCATTCAATTTTGGTGATAACATATTGACATGATTCACACTAATTAATATTTTTATTTTATATAGTAGAAGGAGAATAAAACAAGTTTATTGGTCAAATAAAGGTGGATAAATGAAAGCTTTCTATGGTATATTTAAAAGATAAATACTAGCATAGAAATACTTTCTATAAAACTCTCTATAAAACTATTCAGAAGTAACTTTTTATTTCCATGGCATAAGAAATATAGTGAAGTTCAGACAATTTAATATTTAACCACAAACATATTCATTCGTATTCAGTTGATTATGCTGTCATGTTGTTTTTATTTTTTTTATACAAAGTTATTAAGACCAAGCATTAGACTTATAAAACTCAAAATATTCATTACTTTTCTTAGCTGTTCAGTATAGTTGATGGCTTACTTAATTTAAGACATTATCTTCTCTTCTCTAAAATCAAGTTCTGGATTTTTATTTTCTCTTTCATTTGATATACAAATTATAATTGCATATATTTATGACTTACATTGTGTGTATATTGAAGCTTCAATAAGGCTATAACTTTATTAAATTATTTTTGTCGTAAGAATGGAGAATTATATTATTTTATTAAAATTGAAACACACTACACTATTGTAACCTGGGTTGCTTTAGTCTCTTTTGAGAGAGCTTTGTCAAAATATTGTGGTGTAAATGGGGTATATTTGGAAGGACACTATTATACTTTTCATTGAGAGTAATTATTTTTACAGTGAGTGAGTACATTTCATTGAATTAAACATTTGTATAGGTTCTTACTGTGTGCATGAGATTAAACATTGCTGAAATATTTTTTTTTACAGCCACATTCACAGGATTCACATCGAAGGACATATTGGTTCAACAGATAATGATTACACACTTTATCTAATTAGAGTAGAGGAAAGTCTTAACATTTTTACATATTTTATCTCTTGCCTATTTTATTCAACATGTAGTTGTTTTTTTTTTTTTTTTTAATCATTAGCACTCTGATAACCAAGACTTGCTGGTGATGGAAGTATATAAGCATCTTAGAGAAATTGAAATACTTTCTCTTTCCCCTTCTCTTATTCATACTTTCATAACATCACTTTATAGAGCAGACAGAATCACATTGCTCTTATTTAAGACATTTTTCCTCTCCATGCTTGGGAGAAAATAAGAGGAGTCTGATGTATATCTCTACAATACCTGGGTCTGATGAAGACTGTAATTAAATCTATCATTCATCAGTTATTTATAATATTTAATCTAGAATTAACTAATTTCATAAATAGTATCCCTGGGAAAGATTTCTTTAAAAAGTAAAAAGAGTAAGATTGAAATGGGTATCATTTTTAAAAGACAGTGCAAGAGATAATTCATTTTCAGGTATTCTAGCCAGAGCTAGACATATAAAATTAATAAGTATACTACATTAGATTGCAAAATATACTAGTATTTTTGTAAGATTGATATTCTTTTTGAATAAATAATGTGTGCAGATACTAAGGAAAAAAACTGTAAACAGGCCATGATGCAAAAATGAAATCTTTCCATTGACTTTTGCCTGTCAGTCACTCATCCTACTTTGATTATAATTACATTGATTATTGATGATATAAACACTTGTACTTTATACTAATTAACTGAATAACATGGTAAGTGGTTGCCGAGGGTGCAGTCATAAGAGTTTATATTCTTATGTCTGTAAGAACTGGCGAAGAAAGTTCTATTTGCGATAATGGCAAAGGGAAATGTAGAATCCTCATTATTTTTATTATTTTCTTACATTTTGTATGCCAACCACAGTTCCCTCTCCCTCTCCTCCTCCTGCTTTCCTCCCACCTCCATCCAATCCACCCCCATTCACTCTTCCCAAAGGGTAATGACTCCCATGGGGAGGCAAAAAAGTTTGGCACATCAAATTGAGGCAGGACCAAGCCCAAATTCCCCACATCACGGCTGAGCATGGTATCTGACCATAAGGAATGGACTCCAAAAAGCCAGCTCTCATGCACCAGCCCGCGGTAGATCCTATTTCCACTGCCAGAGTTCCCCAGAAAAGATCTTGCTATGCAATAGTCGCTCACATGTAGGGTGCCTAGTTCCGTCCTATGCAGGCTCCACAGCTTTCAGTTTAGAGTTTGTGAGCTCCCACGAGCTCAAGTCAGCTGTTTCTGTGAGTTTCCCTGTCACGATCTTGATCACCCCTTGCCTATATAATCCCTCTTCCTGCTCTTCAGCGGGACTCCTGGAGTTTGGCCTGGTGTTTGGCTGTGGATCTCTGCATCTGCTTCAATCAGTTACTGGATGAATGTTCTATGATGACAGGGTAGTCACCAATCATATTACAGAGGAAGACCAGTTCAGGCACCCTCTCCACTATTGCTAGGGTTCTTTCTTAGCTGGGATCATTCTTATAGATTCCTGGGAATTTCCCTAGCACCAGCTTTCTCCCTAACCCCATAATGGCTTCCTCTATCAAGATATCTTTTCCATTGCTCTCCTACTCCATCCCACCCCCCAATTTGATCATCCTATTCCTTCATGTTCTCATTCCCTCATTCTCTCTCCTCTACTGCCCCCCATTTACCCAGGATATTTATTTCTACTTCCCAGGGCTATCCATGCTTGTCATTCTGAGGGTCCTCCTTGTTACCTAGTTTCTTTGGAGCTCTGGATTGTAGTCTGGTTATCCTTTGCATTACGTCTAGTATCCACATATGAGTGCATAGAGTACACACTGTGTTTGCCTTTCTGGTTCTGGGTTACTTCACACAGAATGTTTTTTTTTTTCTAGTTCCATCCATTTGCCTGCAAATTTCATGTTGTCACTGTGTAAGTGGACTGTATTTTCTTTATCCATTCTTCGCTTGAGGGGCATCTAGTTTGTTTCCAGCTTCTGGCTGTTTCAAATAATGCTGCTTTGAACATAGGTGAGAAAGTGGCCTAGTGGTAGGTTGGTGTGTCCTTTGGATGTATACCCAGGAGTTGTAATGCTTGGTCTTGAGGTGGATTATCAGTTAACTGAGAAACCACCATACTGATTTCCAAAGTGGCTGTACAAGTTTGTACTCCTACCAGCAGTGGAGGAGTGTTCCCTTTACTCCACATCCTCTCCAACATAGGCCATCATCAGTGTTTTCATCTTAACCATTGTAACAGGTGTAAAATGGAATCTCAGAGTTGCTTTGATTTGCATTTCCATGATGACTAGGGATGTTGAGCAATTCCTGCATTTCCATGATGACTAGCGAGTGATGTTGAACAATTCCTTAAATGTCTTTTGGCCATTTGAGATTCTTCTGTTGAGAATTCTTGTAACATGAATTCTAATTGGTCTTAATAATTAAATCCTGAAGTCAGATATCAGGGTAAATGCTGAAAGATCAGAAAAGGAAAAGAGTCAGCCACTAGAGAGACTTTTTACCCCTATGAAATCCTTAGAACGAAGGGGGCAAGATCCTGTCTCCCTAAGTCCTCAGAAGAATGCTCTGAGCCCATGTCTCCTCCTGCCTCCACCTCCCTAGTGCTGGGATTAAAGGTATGCGACTTTCAACTACTGGAATTAAGCCACCACACTTGGGTCAGTTACTCTTTTAGACTAGATCGTATAGCCCAGGGTGGCCTTGAACTCACAGAGATCCATCTGTCTCTGCCTCCCAGGTGCTGGGATTAAAGGTATGTGCCACTACTACCTGGCCTCTATGGCTAACTAGTGGCTCACTCCACACTCTGATCCTTAGGCAAGCTTCATTTGTTATAACACAAATAAAATATTACCACAAATTCTCTGCTCCTAGTTCTTACAAGAAGACCATTTCCATATGTTAGATTCCAAAATGCTTATTATAAATATCCCATTACTAATTAAAAAATAATACTTCTGTTTGGAAATTTTATTAACAGTTTTATGATATCACTATATATGCACATGCATTCTACAATTATTTTCAATAGATAGCTCCTTGAAAAAGGAAGTTCAGTTTTCTCCTATGAATTCTCATTTTGTGTATCAATCACATTGCATGGCAGGTCACATGCCCAGGAGTAGTGAGCCAATACAAAATGACTCCAGTTTTAAGAATTTATTTTTATTTTTGTACGCATTGGTGTTTTACCTCCATATATGTCTATGTGAGGATGCCAGATACCCTGCCAGTGGAGTTCCAGACATTTGTGAGCTGCTATGTGGGTGTTGGGGTGTTGTAGGATACTGTTTGTTCCTCACTGCCCAGACTCGAAATAACCACACAGAAACTGTATTAATTAAATCACTGCTTGGTCTATTAGCTCTAGCTTCTTATTGACTAGCTCTTACATCTTAATATAATCCATTTCTATTAATTTTTATTTTTTCACAAGGCTCATGGCCTACCTGCGTTTCTGGCTGGCGGCTTGTGTCTTTCTCCTCTGGCTGCTCCATTGCTTCTCCCTGACTCTGCCTTCTTTTTTCCCAGCAGTCAGTTTAGTTTTCCCGCCTAGCTCTATTTTGTTAAGCCACTGGCCAAAACAGATTTTATTTATTTATTTATTATTCTTTAATTATTTATTCATTAATCAATAAAAACAACACATAGAGAGAAGGACTTCCCACACCACTGGGGATTGAAACCTGGTTCTCTGGAAGTGCAGCCAGTGCTCTTAACTGCTGAGCTATCTCTCCAGCCCCTGACTCTGTGTTTTTATTGTGTTTGTTTTGTTTTGGGTGTGTTTTTTCTTTTTTTTTTCAAGAGTGAAATAACATGAAGTAGATGTATAGGGAGGAGGAGAGGAGTTGAGTGAGGGGAAAGAACATGATTAATATGCATTGCATAAAAAGATAAAAGTCTTTGTAACTAATGCACACATTTTTTTTCTGTTTTCTAAATGACTATGTATGATTATATATTTATGAAAACTATAAATTAAGTATGCTAGTTTAGCAGTAGACAATATTTGTAAGTAATAGAAAAAAATCTTTTACTAGGTAAAACACATTTAAATGTATTGTTCATCAGAAATTTGATTCCTATCTATAATAGCATAAAAGGAAAGATTATGACCACTTAATTTTGTGTGGAGAGAGCATGGTATGATAAACATAGACAATAATTCTAACTTTTGGAGAAAGGTAAATGGTTTTCTGATTATTGGTTGGTGGCTTTATTTATAGTATTGATACTATTGATTGGAATTAATGCTGCATTAAACATATACTGCTTCAAGGGCTTTTCAAAAATTATTTGGAAAAATTGAAATGACTGAAAAGAGACAGGCTTAGTAAAATGAGTAGCAATAGATATAGAGTGTAAAGTAACAATAGGAAAATAAACATATAGGAAGTATTAAACTCATCGTAGTTTTAAATGTAAAATTTTGGCTTTGAATAATTCAACAGTGAAAGAAACAAAAAAATGAGTAGAATGAGCAAAGTGATAATAATTAAATAAAGATAACAACTAAACTGTCATATCATTTATTATAAATATCTTGTTTGAAACAATGATAATTTATAAATTATTACTCTTCTACTTTTAATCAAATATTAGTATCAGAAGATTTAAACTAAATGGCTATTTACTAGAGGAATAATAATTAAGTTTTAAATTCATTACTAATAAGAAGAATATTATATTTTCTATTGTATGTGGAACTCAGTTTTAAAAACTTAAGTGTGTGTGTGTGTTTCTGTGTGTATGTAGGTTACAAAACAAGAAAGAGAGTCAGAAGAGAGAAGGCAGGTATTTTAAGGTAGATGGGTAGTAGGGAGCACTAGTTAATACATGGGATAAGATAGCAGAAGTGGAAGACCAACTGGTGGAAGAAAGGGAATCTGCTGGAGAGGATTTCGAGGCCCAGAGGGCAGTGGGGAGACGAATGAGAGAGCAAAGTACAGTGACACATAGGTGTGAAAAGTCCATGATGAAATTCACTCATTTGTGTACTAACCTAAAAAAAAGGAATAAGGGGAAAAAAGTTTTGAAAAAGAAAACTACAGAAACTGCCATGTATCAGTATAAATATTTACAGTGGTAACTGTAACCAGTAATAAATATTTAGAGAATGAGAGGTGAAATTATTTGAAGAGTATGCAAATGTTTCATATCAGGACACATGCAAAATGGCTAATTTTTAAGTCAGTAATCAAATATGGCTGCGAATTAGATGAGCCTGAATTCAAGAAGGACAGAGAAAGCATAAGAAAACTGCCAATTATTATATAGAAATCCTTGGGAGATAAAATGTCTTAAAAATACTAGTCCTTTAGAAAAAGAAGCATGTCAAAAATTTATACAATTCTAGATAAAATGACATAGATGAAGAAAAGGTCATCAAGAAAGCATAATAAACAATTATAAATTGCTAGCAGAGTGACTACAGAGAACAATTATAAGTTCGTGAAAGCATTCCTATTGCATATGTCTTGTTAGGTGTTGCGGTTATGTTGGCTCCTCATGTATGATAGTTCCTTACATTCTACATTCCCAGGTATGGCTGTTACATGTTACCCCTCTGTTTCCTGTTTTCATAATCTATTTGGATATCTTTATATTTCCCCTCACTTTATAGATGGGTAAAATTAAAAAACAAAACAAAAACAAAATAAAAGTTAGTGATTGCCTCAGGTATCATAAGAAAAGTAATGAACGTGATGCTATGTGTTACAGCTATGATAATGTGTAAAATAAAAAAGCCAAGAAATATGTGTCAAGTTATGATACTTTAAAATCATTTCTATATCAACTCACTTGTGTGTAACTCTTTGATAATTTATTAAAATGGAGCTTATCAATAAGTACTTCCCATTTTCTATTAATATTTTAAATTGTCTTTGCCAATTTCTATTCAAATGCTATCCTTAAAATAAGTAAAATTATGTAAGAATTTCCTCACTAATTTTGAAAATATTCATCTTAGATTGATCACCCGAGAGACTTTTCCTGTCATTGGTGACAGGATAATTATATTGTATTAGTTCATTCTTAAGTAACTTATCAGCAGTATCATGTTTATTGCATTGTTTAGACTTTCCAGTTATTGTTTGTGGGTTGATGATTCAAGTGGTGTATACAGCTGAATAGAGCATAAATAGCTAATAAATCACAATTTAGTAGGTTACAAACTACAAGTTCTTAAGGTCTTCTACTGCTCTCTCAGTTTTGGTTTTCCTAATATGCACAGTTTATAAAATAAGTGAATGAGGACAATTGAGGTTTATATTTTATATTATTTTAATTTTATACACTGTGGCTAAAATTCTACTTATTAATTGTAGCCAATATTTGTGTTTAAGGGGAAACAGTTCTGCAGTTCTACTACTCTGGGACTTTTTCATATATAGTAATGTGATAAAAGTGTATTTAACAAAATACAGATAGAATTAAACTGTTCTCAGCTCTTCTTTAATATTGTGATATATTTTACAAGTTAATTTGAATATCCATCAAATGAATAGTAATAGAATTATAATGCCTGGCTTTTATTTCTTTTGTTTTCAACATGTGATTTTATCAATAATCAGAACTATAACAAAACTACTAAATATCACATTTATTTTTTTTAACAAATGAAGTATACAAAAATTTAAGTTGATGCATTTAAAATGCTAAGCCTGTCTTCATGTTTTGTTTTTAAATGGAACATTTTGTAGGAAAGGGAGAGGAGGGGTAACAATTCCTAAGTCCATAAGGTATTTCTATATAAGTAGTGTTTATTTTTCCTTTTTCTTTTTGGATTATGTCACTTTAAGGTCATAGAACTTGATAATAAACTGTTCTTAAATACAAATATTTATGAAATTGTATCATAAATTATGAAAACACTATATTTTATCACAAAATTAAAACATGTAGAATTTGTGTACCTTAGAATGATGTTATAATAAAATAAAAAAATTAATGAGAGTTCAGTATTGTACTGAATTTTAGTTTTGCTTTTTAAGTTTTTCTTACAAAATATATGTGTGAATGTATCATAAATTCATGTAAATTACAATTAAAACACTTAAAGTGATGAAGTGCATATATTTATGGATGTGCATAAGTAACAGTTTGAGTTAAGTATATTTATTCCTAAATAATCTGTACACGTATTTGCATAAAATTAGAAATATCTGAAAATGTGCATCCACACATGAAACCATCATCACAATCATAAAGATATCAATAACGTCCACATTTTCTTCCTTTTCTTTTGTGTATATTTGAAAAATTAACTAGAAATCACCCTTAAGAAATATTTAAGTCTAACATGCATTTGGTTGATACTATAGGCACTGTGTTGTACAGTAAATTTCTTACTCATCTTGTGCAACCAAGCACAGCCCATTGACAAACTTTTTATTTCCCTTTCTCCTCACATCTTCTCAGCTAACATTTCCTTCACTACTTGTATGAGTTGCACTAGGCCATCACAGAAATGGAAATGTACCATGTTCTTCTTCTGTGGTTGACTTATTTTACTTAACATGATGTCTTCAAATTTTCTCTATTTTTTTGATATATGACAGAACTTTTGTCTGAATGTTATTCTATTGTATGTACTGTGTGTTCCACGTTTTACTTATTGGTTAATCCATTGATTATTTCCATGGTTAGGTGAATGTAAATAATTCTTCTATATACATATAACTCTTCAAAATGATTATTCAGCACTTCTCACTATAAACAGAGAGATAAGAGCTACTGTGGTAGTTTGAATGTAGTTGTCCCCTATAACCTCATAGGGAGTGGTATTATTAGGAAGTGAGGCTACTGTGTTGGAGTGGATATGGCTTTGTTGGAGAAGTGTGACAGTGTTGGGGTGGCCTTTGATGTTTCATATGCTCCCACCCAGTGTCTTAGTCAACTTCCTGTTGCCTGAAAGATGTGGGACACTCAGCTCCAGCAGCATGTCTGCCTGCACGCTGCCGCACCCCCCACCATGATGATAAACTTAACCTATGAAATTGTAAGCTGCCACCTCAATTAAAAAAAAAATATTTTCCTTTGTAAGAGTTGTTGTGATCATGGTGTCTTCATAGCAATGAAAACCCTAACTGAGACAACTGTATCATATGACAGTTTCATTTTTATTTATACTTTTCACTCATTTTTTCATTTTTTGAAAATTTCTTATATTAGTATTATCCTTACATCATTTCTATGTCCCTCTTTTCTTTTTTAACTCTTCCTTTATCCACTTCCTGTACTCCTGAAAGAGAGGGGAGATCTGTAGTCTCCCTTGCTTATACAGGCATTGACCCCATTTATTAGAGCATTATCCTTATGACCATATTTAATTACCTCTTTAATTGTGATATTTCCAAATATATTCTCACAGGAAAGCTAAGGGATTGACATTAATTTTGGATGTCCACAATTCAGTTCAATAAACCTTTAATGATATCAATTTTTGTATGTTAGTATCCTAGGGTTTTTATTGCTGTGAAGAGACCATGACCACAGCAACTCTTATAAAGGAAAACATTTAATTGGGGTGGTTTACAGTTTCAGAGGTTTTAGTCCACTATCATCATGGTGGGACATGGCAGCATACAGGGAGACATGGTGCTGGAGAAGGAGCTGAGAGTTCTACATCTTAATCCGCAGGCAACAGGAAGTGACCTGTCTCACTGAATGTGGCTTGAACCTATATAAGTCCTCAAAGTTCACCCCCATACTGACATACTTCTTCCAACAAGGCCTCACTTCTTAATAGTGCCACTCCCTTTGTGCGCCATTTTATTTCAAACCCCCACAGATTGATTTTGATTAAACCATGTCAAAATGTGTTTTCTGAAGTATTTTCAAGATTTGAAACTCTGGAAACTATTGATTTATATTTTGATAGCCCGATGTAATGGAAAAATTCTAAACAAAAGTATGATTCATAAAGTTATGAATTTTCAGAAATATTAACAGAGCATTTTTAAAGTCCAGAATTAGCAAGATCTAACTAGACAGTACTACATGGACTAATTGACCTGAGTGACCAGTATAAGGAGATGGTCAAGATAGGCTATGAGTAGATCCTTTTAGAAACTGGGTGCAAAATAACCATGCTGAGCATAGATATCGAGCTTTCTAGGTCATGGACTTGTTCCTAGATGGCATTGTTTATATAATTAGGCATCTAGAAGTATAGTGACAGTAGCATAGGTAGTGTTCTGCTGGCAGCACTGTGGTGGCTAAAGATACTTAAAAGGAAGATTTAATTTGAATGGTGTTATAAAGTTAAAGCGAACACATTGCTAGTCAATCAGACAAAATCTGATTGTCTAACCAGTAGAGCTGACTCAAGGGAAATACCATCTACCAACCAGGAGAGTATTGGAGAAGGGGGAAATGTATGGAAGCTGACATCAATGAATAAAAGGGAAATTGTAACAATCCTGTCTGAAAGGAGGCCAATTAGAAGGATTAGAGTTGAAAATGACAAACAGGAAGAGAAAATTCTCCCAAATGAATGATGAAAAGTAGAAAAGGTAACATTTGGGGCAATGCACAGAGAAGATGGTACAAATGTTGAGTTATGATGCAATATAAACTTGCCAGAAAAAAAAAATATAGGCCACGTCCCTACCGCTTCTCCTTATGAAGTGGTGGGTGTGGCCTCAAGTGCACATTATTGTTTGAAATGTAGCTCATGGGCAAGATAGTAATAAAACTAAAAATTCAGTAATACTTAAATACCACTCAATCACAAGATACTGCATTGTGAAATTTTCTACCGGAACACATAGGATTGAAGCATGAGCACACCATGAACATCAAATATTTTTTGTTCTTTATTATGTCAAATATCAAAGGAAAAGTTCTTTTAACCTATAGATTTTTAATTTCTGTCTCTTTCTGTATTTTTAGGAAAACTTTTTCTCCTGTAAGAATTTGATATCCTAGTAATGAATGAATTTCAATCTTTTAGCTCAAGAAAACTTTAAAATTCAGGCTTAACATTAACCTTACATAATTATGTGTATTAAATAAATGTATGTTTCTTTTGTATGTATATATAATAGATAGCATCCTTTTTTATTTTCTCTCAACTATTTGATGTTAGATAAAGTAAATTCATTTTTTTCTTATAATAGAAAATAGAATTGGGAGATGTCTTTATAATGAGGAGTTTGCCATCAGCTCATAGATTTTCCTGACAACTTTGGTTTTCAAGGAAGGTGCAAACCATAAGGGATATCACAGTTTCTCTCTCTGCCAAAGGGACATATAGACCTTGGAGGAATAGCCCTTTCATGATCATTTGACTGCTGGAGTTGTAGTTATTTTTTTGTCTTTTGTGTACACATTCTAAAGTATTGAATGCCAGACTGATGTTCACATTTTCACATTTTGAGAAGTAAGGCCTTGAAAGCAGTATATTGCCATGTAGCTTGTATGTCTTAATGACACGGAATAGTGGATCTTCATTTATCAAAAGAGTTCTCTTTGAAATTTTAGTAGCAGTTTTCTCTGCTGGGCTCTTTTCAGGGTTTGGAATGCTGTTTCTGTTTTGTGTTTGGGCTATTGATCTGATCTTTGCCCTTTCCTGGAGGAAGGAAAGCTGTCATTCAGAAATGTTTCTAAGTTATTCATTTCTTTTCATTTAAAGGACATGGCATAGATGTTCACATTTATATAGAAGTGAAGGAATTTTAAGAATTTGGTCAAGAACCTATACATTTGAAAAGCTTTATTTAACTGTTCTAAAAACCAAAATTACTGATCAGTATCCTGGGAATTTATTTATCTATTGTGACTGTATTACTAGATTACTGACTGAGAATTTTGATGCATATATATATGCACATATATAGTTTATGATGCATATTTTCTGTATCTTGATCACCTTCCACACTGAATTTTAACAATGCTAATATATATTCCAGTTTACATAGAAATTTCAGACTAAAATAACCATTCTAATCCCCCCTTTTTTTAAAAAAATTTCCGCCTCCTCCCTGCCTCCCTTTTCCCTCCCCCTCCCACCACTCTCCACCCCCACTCCCCTCCCCCTCCCTCTCCAGTCCAAAGAGCAGTCAGGGTTCCCTGCCCTGAGGGAAGTCCAAGGTCTTCACCCCCTCCATCCAGGTCTAGGAAGGTGAGCATCCAAACAGGCTAGGCTCCCACAAAGCCAGTACATGCAGTAGGATCAAAACCCAGTGCCATTGTCCTTGGCTTCTCATCAGCCCTCATTGTCCGCCATGTTCAGAGAGTTCGGTTTTATCCCATGCTTTTTCAGTCTCAGTCCAGCTGACCTTTGTGAGCCCCCATTAGATCAGCCGCATTATCTCAGTGGGTGGGTGCACCCCTCGTGGTCCTGACTTCCTTGCTCGTGTTCTCCCTCTTTTTAATGGCAGTTTTCACTTTAAAACTGAGGTTATACATGGCTTTTAAAATTTAGAACTTTGTAATATTTTACTGAAAGCAATATTAGGAAATAAAATTTATAAAATGTCTACAAAATAGAGACATTCCATGTGGAGAAGGCAAGATTTTCAACTGGTTCATCTTTCTGTTACTCATACACCTGCAGTGATGAGTTTAATATAAAACCACTCCATATATATTAATAAGAAATGTGTGTTCTTTCAAAGATGCCTACAAAGTTCTTTTCATATTGGCATTGCAAATAATGTTCTTATTCAACAATGATGCTATGTTATTTCCAAAATATTTTTGGTCCATTACCACATAAACTACTTAGACACTGTTTCTACCTACAGCAGTAATCTTCAAGAGGCTTACCGTCTTAGGGCAGTAATTCTGACAGAGGTAGAGTTGTTCTTTGTATTCAATCCAAATAATTTGTTTCCTATTTCTTTAGTTTGAGCATTCTTGATTCAAAATATTTTTATGCACACTCTTAAAATTCATGAGCATCTTTTTATTAATTTTTTAATTTAATTTACATACCAACCACAGTTTTAAAATGAGAATTATTTTACATCCAGATACACTAATCACATGCCTTGAGAAGTTTAGTGAAATTATATTCTGGGTTCCAGTTCCATCACAATTTCATTTATTTATTTATTATTGAGCTCTACATTTTTCTCTGCTCCCCTCACTGTCTCTACCCTCCCCTTCAACCCTCTCCCAAGGTTCCCATGCTCCAATTGACTCAGGAGTTCTTGTCTTTTTCTACTTCCCATGTAGATTAGATCTATGTATGTCTCTCTTAGGGTCCTCGTTGTTTAAGTTCTCTGGGATTGTGATTTGTGGGCTGGTTTTCTTTGCTTTATGTTTAAAAACCACCTATGAGTTAGTACATGTGATAATTGTCTTTATGGGTCTGGGTTACCTCACTCAAAATGATGTTTTCTGGCTCTATCCATTTGCCTGCAAAATTCAAGTTGTTGTTATTTTTTTCAGCTGGGTAGTACTCCATTGTGTAAAAGTACCACATTTTCCTTATCCATTCTTTGGTTGAGAACTCAAGAAATTTTTCATCAAAAGAACAAATAATCCAATGAAAATGAAGTTCAGACCTAATCAGAGATCTCTCAACAGAGGAATCTAAAATGGCTGAAAGACACTTATGGAAATGTTCAACATCCTTAGTCATCAGAGAAAATGCAAATCAAAACAACTCTGAGATTCCATCTTACACCTCTAAGAACGGCCAAGATAAAAAACACTGATGACAACTTATTCATTTTTATTTATTACTGTGTTTTTTAAAATTCAAAATGGTAAAAGACTTGGTGGCACCACTAGAAATTGGGAATTTTGGAAAAATATCGGATTAGTGCTTTTATTTCAACTCCAGCCTAGAAATTGCTTACTTTAGAATTTACCAAAGAGATTTTTTCCCTTACTTTATTTTTACATATACTGATTTCAGTTTACAAATTATGCTGCAAAATTTTCTAAGTGGACTACTTTGAATCCCTTGAATTTTATCTGCTGAATTTATCCTTTAGTTTACAAGGTTTCTTGTTAGATAAAAAATAAGTATCTAACTATAAACTAGGCAGTTTTTGCGAAAACTTATGAGAAGGAGATAAAGGGTGTTAGAACTCTGGGTAACAACAGCAACAACAAAAACAAACAGTGCTCTTAGGCTGTCATTCTGGGGTGATAGCTGGTGAAATTGTTCTGGGTAGTTGAAATGAAATAAGAAGATGGATGATTTAAAGAACATGAAGGAGATTAAGTAAAGTGTTTTATTGCTTTCATTTGAAGGCACAATAGCTATACTGTCTCTTTTTGTGTAGAGGATATTTAAAGCCAGTATGCTGAATACCATGATAGCTAAATGAAGGGTGTAAATCCAAAGTGATGGTACAAAATTATACAGCTAGCAGGTACTAAACAAGTATGCCAACCATTCTGATTCTCGTATTATTTTTATCTGTTGAATATTCTAATTGATGAAAGAAAATACATTTTTTTCTCAATCTGGAGAAAATATCATGTGGAAGTGAAAGAAATAATCTTACTAAAAACAGTTATTAATGATGGATATAAGACAAAGGACTATAGAAGTCATAACTAATTTTTCTTTTAAAACTGTTCAAAAATTTTGATGAGAATGCTACAAAGATGAAGGGAATTCTGAATGCATGAAACATATAAAAGATAGGCCTTGTAATTCAATAAAATGTATTCCTATATGTATTTTGCAATGAACAAAAATTTGACTGTTAAATTACTGAAGGCTTGTATCCATCATTGCAAAAATTTCATGGACTGATATGTAGCTTAAGCAATCCCCTGGTTTTATGGTGGTGTTACACAGCTGAAAAAATAAAGTATCATATCAGTATGGGGTCACATTTGTCCAAGAAAAACTAACATGAGGATTTCTTTTGTCAACAGAGAAGATGAGATGTATGATAAGGACAAATTATACTCTCTGATCTAACCTTCTCTCATGGAAGTGATTTGAGATTAAAGCTTTAGTCTGGAGTCACATTACCTTTGTACATTTCTCAGGTATAGCAATTTTTGAAAGAGAAAAATGCCAGCAAAAGGAATCCTAAATTTTATTACAGAATCACAGGTACTTTCATAATTCTTTATTTTTTTTCATAGAAGTAGACACATAAGAAAGAAGAGCCAAATAGTCAAAAATTGTGCATATGTATAATAAGTGCTTCTAATATGTCTGTATGCATTATATTGTTTGTAGGAAAGTATTTTTAATGTTAACTATGTAAAAATGCTTTTATGAACTTTTGAGAAATTGTTGTTAATTTTTATTGTAGTTATTTATTCCTCTAGTTTTGGAGTCAAGCATCCAACATAATTTTTAAACTTTTTTTTATTAAAATATTTCTTTTTCATTTTACACATCCACCCCAGTTTTCTCCCTCCCCTTCTCCTACCCCATTCTTTTCTCATACATTACATTCCAAACACAGTTTGCCCTTCTTCCACTCTTCCCCATTCCTTTCCCAATCTCCTCTCTCCCCCAGATCAATTCTTCTCATTTCCTTTAAAAAAAAAGAAAGAAAAGAAAAAGAGCAGCCCTTCCAGGGATTTCCACTGGACATATTACAAGAAACAAGATCAACTAAGACTGGGCACAAACCCTTATATCACAGCTGGATATGGCACCCCAATAGGAGGAAAAAGGCTCCAAATGTAGGCAAAAGAGTCAGAGGAGTCACCTCCTATCCCCATTGTTGTGATTCTTTAGGTTCCTGTAGTTCTTTGTCTAGGAGTGGGACCCTATAGAATTTCCCCTTTCCATGCTACCATGTTTATTGATATTATCATTGTTTAAATTTTATTTAGCTAGTCATGATATAGTATATGAACAAAACTTCTCTGCCATTTCTAGGAAAAATGATCTCCCAGATGACTTTCTGGACCTCTGCCTCTTAAAAATCTTCCCTCTTTAATGATGTTCTCTGAGTCTTAGGGGGAGGAGTTGTATTGTAGATGTCTCTCTGTTGGGACTGTGCTACATCTAACCCATTGATTTTTTTTTCATTTTGATCTGCTGTAGTTTTCTATAATGCTGTTTGCTGTAAAGAAAATTTTCTTTTATGTCGTCTGACAGTTATCCTTATCTGTGTGTACAAGGGTAAGCTTTAGATTGTAGTAATGAATTATGCTGGTTTAGTAAAGTCATGGTAGTAGCCTCTCTTTTAAGATCCATGACCTACTATCCTTGGGGAGTATGCTAAGTTTCTAGTACCAGGCATGATTTCCCTTCCATTGAGTGGACACTATGTTCAATTAAACATCTGTGGACTACTGCCCAATTATGAGCATGTTACTGTTGCACCATTGTATTTATATTGCCATATTGGTCATTCTATAGTACACTAATATCACAGCTACATATAGCTATTGATTACTTTTCTCCCTTGTCAAATTATATAATTCTTTCTGGTACTATGAAATCTAGATCTAGGGCCTGGTACCTAGAAGCAAAAAGGGTACTCAGGAAGCAAGTGAGGGAACCTGTGGAGGTAGGAGGAATTCTATGGAACCACCTACTATGACAGCCAGCCTAACAGGACTTTCACAACAACAATGACACAGAAATGGCCACTTTTAAGACTGAATATTTTAATGTGAGTAATAAACGTATAAATGCCCATTAAATATAAAAAAAAAGAAATCTAGATGACATGAAGGATGCTTTATTTATTTATTTATTTATTTATTTATTTTTTGGTTTTTCGAGACAGGGTTTCTCTGTGGTTTTGTTTTTTTTTTTCTTGCTGATTTTTTTTATTAATTAATTAATTTAATTATTAAAGATTTCTGCCTCTTCCCCGCCACCACCTCCCATTCCCTCCCCCTCCCCCAATCAAGTCTTCCTTCCTCCTCAGCCCAAAGAGCAAGCAGGTTTCTCTGCCCTGTGGGAGGTCCAAGGACCACCCACCTCCGTCCAGGTCTATTAAGGTGAGCATCCAAACTACCTGGGCTCCCACAAAGCCATTACATGCAATAGGATCAAGAACCCATTGCCATTGTTCTTCAGTTCTCAGTAGTCCTCATTGTCCATTATGTTCAGCGAGACCGGTTTTGTCCCATGCTTTTTCAGTCCCCGGCCAGCTGGCCTTGGTGAGTTCCAGATAGATCATCCCCATTGCCTCAGTGTGTGGGTGCACCCCTCGCCGTCCTGAGTTCCTTGCTCGTGCTCACTCTCCTTCTGCTCCTCCTTTGGATCGTGAGACTTCAGTCCAGTGCTCCAATGTTGGTCTCTGTCTCTGTCTTCTTTCATCGCCTGATGAAGGTTAATATTCAGGGGGATGCTTATATGTTTTTCTTTGGGTTCACCTTCTTATTTAGCTTCTCTAGAGTCACGAATTATAGTCTCAATGTCCTTTATTTATGGCTAGAAACCAAATATGAGTGAGTACATCCCATGTTCCTCTCTGTGGTTTTGGAGCCTGTCCTGGAACTAGCTCTTGTAGACCAGGCTGGTCTTGAACTCACAGAGATCTGCCTGCCTCTGCCTCCCAAGTGCTGGGATTAAAGGCGTGCGCCACCACCGCCCGGCTATGAAGGATGCTTTAATGTTAAATCTAGCTCAGATCTTCTCAGTCCTGTGTCCTAAGTGTGCAATGCCTTATCTTTAATCTCTGAAAGGAGCCAAGGGCAATAACAATTGTCTATATTGTTTTGGAAATCACTTGGACTACCCTATCCAACAATTTGAACAAAGGTTTTTCATGTCTGGGACTGGGGAATTTGTTAGATGCTTTAAGGAACATTGGATATTATGGGGAGCATTGTTAGCTTAAGTGACATAGTTTCATTTATAAATACACACACATATATACTTACATGTATATAATTTTAGGTTAATATAAAATAATAGGATCCCTTGAGGATTAATCAAACATCCTTGGTGCTATTTGTAACATAAAATCATTTATTTCTTAAAAAAGAAAAACAAATGAGTACGTAAATGAACTATGAAGTAGAAAATAAAGAGCTTTCATGGATCTTTACTAGATCCCTTGCCTATGTTATGACTGATTGCCTTGTGTTTTGTGGGACTCCTAACAGGTGTGTCCCTGACTCTTTGGCTTGCACTTGGGACCCTTTTTCTTCTATAGCATTGCCTTCTGCAGTCTCATTGTATCTCCATCTCATTGTGTCTTGTTTTCTTCTGTTTGGCTGTCATCTTTTGGAGGCCTGCTCTTTTCTGAAGAGGAAATAGATTGGGAGTGGATATAGAGGAGAGCAGATGTGTGGGAGCTAGGAGGAGAGGAGGGAGGGGGAAACCATAGTTGGGATGTATTATCTGTGATAAGAATCTATTTTCAATAAAATAATAAAACAATCCTTGAACAAATAAAGTACAATTTCATTTAGTTTTTCCTCAATAATTCACAACTATGAATGAAACTTGATGAGTAATTCAGTGGTAAAACATTTGTCTAGCCTGTCTGATGTTCTTGGGTCCATTCCTACCACCTCTAAAAATGATAATGTCTATTAAAGAGATATATGTAGATATTTAGTGAAAACTGGAGAAAGTAACTTTGATGGCATTTCCTTAGGGAGCACGTTCTTTCATTTTTCTCTAATTGTCACTAATACTCAGAGATGTGACCTTGTGATTCTGTGTGGTCCTGAATTAATTTAAACTAATTTGGATAAAAATGTGAAACTTAAGCAGTTTACACCTTAATTCTGAGTTATACATATTTTGCTTAATCACAATAACTCATCTTGTGGTCGTTCTGGTTATAATCATTCTGTTTACAAATTTTTAGTCCATATTATATAACAAATGTTTTAGTGAGCTCACACAATAAGGATCATTTTTCACTCTTAAGTACTTATTCCTAATAAGTTTTTTTAGTCTCATTGACCTTATTTTTGTATTTTGTTATTGCAATTTGGCAGGATTTCTTTCTTAAATGTCATCAGGTTTCTCTTTGCATGAGAAACATTCACAGTATGTTTCTAATAATCCAGAGTAAAAAGATGACGTCCTTGATTTAAGACTGTCGTTTCTGGCTTGGTTAACTTTTAAATTTAGCTTTGTTTGTCCTTTTGAATTTCTGCAAATATTTTTATAGTATTATATACATGACACACAAAGAAGTAATCAAGTGTTTCATAACAAAGAAGCAAATTCTAAATTAGCAGGTTTTGTCTGGTTATCAAACTTATACTTTGAAAATGACATATGATAGTAAGAAATATTTATAATGTTCAAGCAAAAGTCATTGCTTGTTTATTAAACTCCTAGTATGGTTCCAACTTCATATGATGAAAATTTGATATTTGTATAAAATTTACTGTAATGAAATTGCTACTGCTTCTTTTAGATTATGTCTGTACTTGGATTCAAGAGGAATTCAGACATAATAATAATTTGCCAGACATAGTGAATAAATGTGTCTCTACTAGTGCAACATAAGAATGTGGAATTACTTTTAAAAATAAGATATTTTTCTTATGTGTTCCTTTCTTTCCAATATTGGTTGTACAGTTTCTGTTTTGGGTTTAGTTGATGAGTGGGATCACTAAATATTATATCACAATTCAAAAAAAGTGTTTTCAGGTAAAAATATCCACATTTTTTGGAAGGACGAAAATGGAAATCATTGTAAGACTGACAAGGTGGCTTAAGTGTGTGTATATTTATGAGGATTAATGGAGTGACTGCTAAAAATGAGGCACACTAAAGGTCAAAGTAAGAAAGAGGGATTTGCATTATATTGTTTCTGGTGAACCACTTCTCTCCTAACAGAGGAAGCAGTAAGTTCACAGTGCTAAATCTTATTCACTGTGGTTTACACCATCCTTGATGTATGGCTATGGATGATAATGACAAGCTAAAGCAATCATAATCTCTAGTGTTAGCTTTGAGGTAACTCACTCATTTTCTTTATTAGACCATTTATTTTTTCTTTCTTTCTTTCTTTCTTTCTTTCTTTCTTTCTTTCTTTCTTTTTTTTTTTTTTTTTTTTGGTTTTTCGAGACGTGGTTTCTCTGTGGCTTTGGAGCCTGTCCTGAAACTAGCTCTTGTAGACCAGGCTGGTCTCGAACTCACAGAGATTCACCTGCTTCTGCCTCCCAAGTGCTGGGATTAAAGGCATGCGCCACCACCGCCCAGCTAGACCATTTATTTTCTTTTCAGTTTGTTTTTTGAAAAATATACACACAGAGGAGTGCATAAATTATAAGTATCTAACCTTATTAATTTTCACAATGGTAGCACATCTGTGCCTGTCTTGTTATCCAGGTCAAGAATTAGAGCATTGTGCATATCATCAGAAGTAAAATTGTATTCTGACATTTGCCACTATATCTTTGTTTATTTAATACAAGTAGAGTGATAGAGTATACCTACTTTTGTCTCTGGCTTTTTCATTTAGTTATGCTTTTGAGATTCATCAATGTTTTTACATATAAAAATAGTTCATTCTATTTATTGCTACATAGATTTCTATCGTAAATCACAGATTATTGCTTCATTCTATTGGTGATGAATTTTGGGACTATTATAAAAGCTGCATCTATGAGTGTTTGTGTGAATGTTTTCACGACTATTGGTGTAAATGCAGTAATTATTGTGTAATATAGCACTGCTGTATGTATTCATATTCCACACCTCAGAAGATTCTTCCAAATACCTCAATATATTTTTTCCCATAAAACAGAATACCAAAGTTCTACTTCTCCATATAATTATTGACATTTGGTTTTATCCATCATTTTACTTTAGTCAAGGCATACAACAAAATTATGAGAGAATAAAACTACACAGCTACACTGGTATTTTTAAATAATCTTTTAATTGTTCGAGAATTTTATACTGTGTTTTGGTCATATTCCGCCTCCATCCTACTACTCCTCCCAGTTTCACACAAACCTTCCTATTCACTAATCTTTGTGCTATTGTTCTTTCTTTTTTTTTAAAATGAAGAGTTCAGTTTTTATTATGTTTTATGTAATATGTATTTACTTATGTATTTTAAGTTTATGGGTGCTCTGTTTCTATGTACATCAGAAGAGGCAATCAGATCCAATTATAGTTAGTTGTGAGCCACCATGTTGTTGCTGGGAATTGAACTCACGACCTCTGGAAGAGCACTCAAAATGCTCTTAACTGCTCAGCCATTTCTCTAGATCTCAATTTGTTTTATCTGAATATTCTTGTGATATTCCTGGATATTCTGTCCAGGAGAGTGGTGGACCTATCAGGGACCACACCTGTAAAGAAAACTGAGTCTCTTTCCCAGTAGCTATGAATTGCCAATAGCTCCTCAGCTAAGGTTAGGACTTTGTATCCTCCTACTCCAATCCATGCAGGGATATTTTATTGTTTGAGCTAATTAGTGTCTTGTGCATGCAGTCACAAATGCTGTGAGTTCAAATTTCCAACTGTCCTATTATATCCAGGAAATATGTATTAATAAATTAATGATGCACCAGAAAGCCTTGCCAAAACAAGAATAAATAACACTCAAAAAGATTAAGTGGGAAAGAATAATCAAAATTAGGGCTAAAATGGATACTTGCTGGGAAAGGGAAAATCTGTTTTCTCCAATTGACTGTCACTTAGTATATCAACCACTTTCCAGGGAAGGTCTCATGCCCAGGAATAGTTGATTAGCACATACATACTCAATTCTTTTGTGTGTGTGAGCATATGTGGATGCTTTTTGGTTTTTGTTGTTTTGTATTATTTATATCTTCAGGTTGCCTGTTTTGATTTTTTTTGGGGGGGATTTTGTTGTTTTTCCTATTCTGTTTAAAAGAAAGGAGTAATACGTAGTGATGTGGTTAGGGAAGGGGGAGGATATAGGCAGAGTCGGGGGTAGTTAAAGAATATAGTTAAAATATTGTATGAAATTTTCAAAAATATAAATTAAAAGATAAGGGCCAACAATAACAAATTAGACTCAAACAACAAAAAATACAGAGATTACAAGGAATGAGTTGCTTCTTTGAAAAATTTAAGAGACTGATAAACCTTTAGTCTAATTTACCAAAAGAAAGAGAAAGAAAACTCAAATTAATAAAATAGGTGGTGAAAAGAAAAACAGCACATATGTGCTTTATAAAGGAATGAAAGTACTACATACTTGTGATCCCAACAATTTGGGAAGCTGGGGCAAGATGGTGCCTGTGAATTCGAGACTAGCTTGGTGGGTTTCAGATTTCCCTGTGTGATTATGGTCTTGTCTCTTTAAAATCAATTCACATTAACCATATTATTTTCTCTGTCCAAAAACAAGCATTAAAATGTTTGGAAATGTATAATAGCTTATATATGATGAGGATTTTACCTATCCAAGACAGAGGGATTGCCACAAAAGCTTATAAGAGGAAGAAAGAAAACATAGCCCCCAATGAATACATGCCATATATAATTTCTGGTAAAATCATTAAATAAAATAGAAATATTCATTCATCAACTTGTAATATATATGGATAATACAGTTGTATTTAACAAGGTTTTGTGCTTTCCCTAATATATACTTTGATATAGACGAGACTTTAAAATAAAATTCAGATTCTCATAGAGAATAAAAGAATATAATATGATAAATGTAAAACCTTTGTTTGATTGCTTTTGTAATAAATATGTTCTATGGATATTTTTGAGGCAGACTCTCACTATGGATCCAATCATTGCCTCAAACTCATGATCCTCCAACTTCAGCCCCTTGACTTCTGGGGTTACAAATATGTGTCAATACCAGCAAGCTCAAGACACTGTTAACAGCTGTCTTATTCTGAGAGAAAACTGAAAAAAAATTAATTCTCTGCCACCAGATCTTCCCATTTATGACAAGAGAATTAAAGTCCTTGTGAAGGTAGAATGTTTTCAAAGGAAAACTAATTAAAATTGTCACTTGTGGAGCCATTTTATATATAGTAGCTGTGTATACTTGAGAACTCAGTTGGGCTGGAGAGATAGCTCAGCCATTAAAGGCTAGGCTCACAACCAAAAATACAGAAACTCAGTCAATTATTGTGGTATAATAAGGCAATTATCAATATGTACCAACCACATGAAGATTTCTTTCTCAATCAGAATAATACTTTACTTTTGCATAATTTGTCCTTATTATTATATGGATGTACATAAAACTAATTTGAATTATAAAATCAAGCACATATATTGCATATTTTATGATATTTAATAGTACTTCACAGTTCTTTTTATGTATCTTCTTATTCTTTGCATTAAATGGATTATAAATTCTTGAATGCTGTCTGAGTTCTCTAAATTCTATTACAAATTGTCTTTGTAGGTCGTCATGAAATTCGAAGGGTAGAGATAGTAGGATATATTATTCCAAATAACATTTATTTGGCTTCTAAGTTAATACCATTGATAAAACTCTGCAATACAATAATGCAGTGAATCCATAATAATTTTACAGCGAATGCATAAAGATCTTATAATATTGATCCTTCTGGCTTATTACAGCTGCTCTTAAAGGTAAATAAAGCAGTAACACCTGAGACCACAGAATTGATCATAACATTTATTGTAAAAGTTGTACTGCTTTCGGTTTACTTCTAAGATTAAAAAAAAAGTTTGGTCTACTTTGAAATCAGTTGATTACCTTACTGGAGCTAAAGTTAGGTTTTAGTTTGGACAAAGAACATTTCCCTGTAGGAATAATGACTCCTAACTTTGTAGATGTCGCAGGCCTGACAGGCTGATTTGCTTTACTTCTGGGCGCCGCAGTATGCCGAGATCTCCCTTGAGTATTTAAATTTTGCATAAAGCATAGTTGTGTGTAAACTGTGCCAATAATTTAAACAAGACCTTTGTAATGGCCTATCTCACGGAAAAGCCAAAGGTACAAAAATAGTAAATCTCCTTAGTTCATTACATTAGGAAATGTTTCAGCCTCTTCAGAGTTTTCTCTGTCGTTCATTGACAATTGTTTTTACCTCTTAGGAGAATGATTTCTCTTTCTTTCCCCCAACTTATTTTTTTTGTTTTTTTGTTTTGGGGGGGGGGAATTCATACAATGTACCTTCATTACATTTGCTTCTCATTTTTTCCCAGGTATAATTTTAAATTCTCATCTATCAGTGCTATGGCTTAAGTCATTATCTGCCTATCTATCTATCTATCTATCTATCTATCTATCTATCTATCTATCTATCTATCTATCTTGAATTTCTACATGTTAATGTGTGGATCCAATCATTTCTTAAAATTATTATCCAAATTAGGTGAGATTTTAATGTAACATCTAACTAGCTCTGGCATACAGAATTCTAAACCAATTTTGACAGAAGAGGTAAATAATAGACTTTCAAGGCTCAAGTTTAGAATTTCTTGAGGGAGCTTAGTATAAACATGCTACTCACTGAAGGGTGTGCTACTTGCTGCAATTATTCTGACTTACACTCTTATTTGCATTTGTCTTACTTAAGAACCAGATGGATCTTTGAAAACCTGATAGCTGTGGGATAGAGGGGAAAGATAAAGATAAGCTAAGTCCATAAGTACTGTATAAGTTACCCAGAGATCTGATTGGAGTCTACATGTTTACTTCATGTTAGTTGAGTGATGGTAGAAAGGAATTCACAAATCTATCTGCATATCATCCTATTTGTTCTTTTGACACTATGCTTACTATGTTTCCTAGAAACTTTTCATAAGAGTTATTGTATTTTAACTGGGTTTTATGACTATTACAATGCAGCGGCTACAGCATTAAAAGATCCTAAGACAATCTTGCTATGGGGCTGGGGGTGTCAGTCCTTTTTAAGGCAACCAGCATTCACTAGAATATGTTTTACTTTCACCGCAGTATCTACATTTCAGAACAAGAGGAAATTGGCTATATCAATCTTATGTTTCAATGAATTTGGGCATGTGTTATAGATCATCCTACAAAGAAATGCAACAATGTGAATTTAATATTCTTAATATGCTTTTTTTTTTCAAAGAAGGTAAACACAGTCTCCACAATTGTTGTTGACTCCCTATAGATTATTACTTATCAATCACCCTTTCCTTTATTTATTAATTTTCTAGCAACTTGAAAAATTTCATCTCTTGTTCATTCTCTCTCTCTCTCTCTCCCTCTCTGTCTCTCTTCACCCGCTTACCACTACATTTGAAATAAAAAAGTTTATATCCATAAATTTATGTTGTATTTCAAAATCAAACATTACAAGTGAATTCAGATCTGCCAAATAAGGCTTGTGTAACAAATCAGCTTCACATTTATTTTGGTGACTTTCCAACAGTAATTAAGCCATCTCTGCTTTGGAATTCCTGAAGTATTTGAAAAATGATGCTTTTCTAGTAGCTTCATCAGTACCAAAGAAACAGTTTTAAGAAAGGGAAGGAAGGCAAGAGAATGCAATCTAAGATAGTCTGTCATGTATATAAAATGTCATTGAAAGGTATAGTAATATATGAGCACACATGTATGTGGTATGTATATATGTTTATGTAATAAGGGAGGAAGCCTGTAAAAAACTGTTAGATCTATGTTTTGCAGTTTGCTTAAAGAACCCACAAAACAAGTTTTTTTGGAGATAAAAATGAAAAATATACATAGGGGCAGGTGTTGCCATTTGCCATGCTGTTGGGACTGACAGATCAGTGCTGAAGCAACATCAGGGCAAGGAGGCATCAGCTTCAGTAATGGGGAGTTGTCTAGGGGAAAGATTGCTCTATCACAGTGATGGGTTTCTGCATGTTATAAATCGAAGATTGTTCTTTCCTGCCACTGAGATGAGCAGCTCTTTCTCCTTTCCAGAATGAAATGTCGGCTGAGACAAGGAATGGATGAAAACAAAAAAGTAGGAGAAAGTTTTATCTCCTCAATATAAATCTTTGCCAGGAACAGACAGATAGGATAGTGCCAATCTCTGGCTTAACCATCAGGTGAAAGAAATGCTCTCTTTTAACAACTTCTTCCTATCGTAGAATATAGGACAGGCAGATTATGATATTTCTTTGCTTCTTTTGATTTAACTTGGTTCCTATTTTTTTCTAAATTAGTGTCATAAAGCTTTTTATTTTTATTTTTTACCAGATTCACATTTTGAATTTCCAATGAAAGACAAATTGCGCTGTCTTAATGTTTGTTTATGGGAACTAGAGTATGTAGCAACCCATGGAGAGACCAGGTTTCCGTATCTGAAGAACCGTATATTCCATATAAATAAAGCTATGATTTGGGACAGAACTCAGTCTTTGAAGATAGGTATGATGAATAAGCTCAGAAAAATGATTCTTATCTCCAAGGTGAGCTGACATGTAAGGAGAACCTAGCACAATGTTTTGTGTATACCAGATATTTTAAAAAATGTTAACCTCTGTCCAAATCATCCTGAGTTAATCTATGTATTCAATACTTAACTTAAAAGCAGTGAAATGAGAATATGAAGAAAAGTTGATTGAACTACATTATTATATTAGCAAACTTCCTTTTGAGGCACGAAGATAACCAAATGAATCGCATACTAAATAACAAAAGAAAGCATACCTAATTTCAAAAGCAAAAATTCCAGCTAAGAACCCATGTTAAATTAATGATATTGGGAGGGTTCCAAGTGTATCATCATCACTTAAGTCACAGATCAATTAAATGACCTGCATAAAGGCCCAGGGGAGATTATTAGCAGAGGTGGAATGAACAGTAAAATCTTTCTTACTATTAAGTATCCCAGCCTTTATTTTATATTATTTGTTGCTGGAAGATAGCGTTCACATAGAAATTTACTTCCTGGAGAAAAGAGTATAGCATATAACAGAATGTGCAATTTGTTTTGAAAAGCATGCAATATTAACAGAGATACATTTGTAGGGAATCTTTAGAACATCAGTGAAAATACTAATTGATCTAATTTATCAAAATACTTGTCAGCAATTAAATGCCAAATTTTAACTTCCCCAAGAGCAGCATGGTGTTTCTTTGCCAATTCTATTTTGACAGGAAGGCAGAGCATAGCTTATTTCCTGAAGAGAGAGATGCTACTACTCTCCACCATAATACAATTACAGGGAAAAACCTCACAAAAGAATGCATTGATTTAAGGTAGTATTCTCAAAATATCATTTAAGGTACCCTGAGTGGCCCCTAAAATGCTTCCAGTGGGTATTGAGGACACTTCTTTTTGAAGTACATGTATGTATAAAGCTGGCTTTCAACAAACAGAACAACATAATACATCAGATTGAATGCAAAAAGCAAATTCAAAAATTTATTTGTCCTATGGATTATGCATAATCCAAGACTGCAGAGGTGTTACAGTCATTATTAAATGCTAGATTCTAAACACAACAAAAAAACCTCCCAAATATGAATATTGCCATTTATCTTGCTAAGTCATTTTGTTGTTCTTTTTCAAGTTGTGATCGTTTTATAACTGTGTTAAATTAATGTGTAGTCATTTTAGTTTTCTGATTTTAATGGGATAATAAATAAGGTGTAAAATTATCCCAAGACAAATCTTTGAGAATGGTAATGAAAGGTAAAGATTTTATTCTTACAAATTGAGCTGTAGTTTCATCTCATTGTGTGTGTGTGCGCGCGTGTGTCTGCGTGTGTGTCTGTGAGCGAGGGGAGGGTGAGTTGGGGAAAGAGTACTCGGCTTATAAAAGTAAAACACGTTAAGAAACCTTTTAGAAATTATCTAAACTTAAGTCTAAATTCATATTATTGTCACTCAAAAAACCCAGAGGTATTCCCTTCCATTCCTTCAGATCTCAAATATGAACATTAATATATTAATATCAAAAGAAAATATAATATTTTTATTTTTTATAAATAATTTATTTATTTTAGAAGGTTTTATTTCTATTAGTTTTTTCTTTTGTTTAACTATACATTATTAATTTTTGGTAATGCTATAAACAATATTCAGATCATGAGTGCTTCTTCATATATGTTTATAAAAGGTTTAACCATAGTAGTGATGTGCATATATAATGTAAATTTAGCATCATTGTTTTCATTTTAATCATTATCTCTCTTATCACAGTGAAAAGTTTTCTTAAGACTATGATTATTCCATAGTCACTGTTCTAAATTCTTTGTTTTATTACATTTATCCACATTTGGAGCTTCTAGGTATTTCCTGCTTTAGCATCTTCCTCTTTTTTTCCACATCTTCCGCCCCCCCCCCCGCCTTTGGCTCTCATGGACTTATCACATGTGAAGGGGGACAACTTATATTGGTCCTTCTCTTACTCTTGGTATGTAAGAAATAAAAGGCAAAACAACCATTCTTAATCCTATACTATAACACAATGCAATGTACAATATCTTTATAAATTATTAAGGTTCTGATTTTAATTCATGATTTCTGTTCTTCTTCTTTTCCTTTGTCCCCATGATTTCTATTTAGGATTCTTGGAATCTTGGAATTTACTATAGATAGTTTGTTTAGAAATTCTGCTGATATGGATGCAGTTCTGAGAGGGTCCAGATGCTTTTAAATTTATGAAACATTCACAGACATGCAATATGCTAATTTGGCTAGCTTCCTTAAGAATGTGTGACATTTGTTATTAGGGTAACCATGCACTAGATTTTGAATAATTTGATATAAGCTATCCATGAGAATGGGTGGCTATTACTGACATTTATAAATACTGAGTACAAAATTTTCTAGGATAAGGAATTATGAGTATTGGTCACACATTTTTGAATTACTAACACAACCAAAATTTCTTTCAGATTTTTTAAAATTAACTCTTCAGATTAAAAATTTTGAAAGTTTATATATCCATTATAAAATGACCAGATACAAAGAAACAGAAAGCACACATTTATTGAAGTGTAAAACTCCAGGAAAGAGTTATCTTTAGATGAATTTAAAATGTCTTATTTTGCACTTTGTATAGTATTGGTCACCCAGATTGAAGTGGTTCGAAAATTCACGAGCTATGATTTATTTCTCTTCTGCATGTGTAATGTCAGTTGAGGTGAGTGAAGATTTCTATCAGAATCTTGGTTATCAATGGTAACCATTTCATTATCATTTCCTATTGTTAAGTTATATACTAAAAAATTAAAAACATAACATTTTAGTAGAAACTCAGGTTTAGGCAGAGCAGTTAGTGTAGAGACGGTGCTTTTAGATGCAATTATACATACATATGTATATAAGAAAGAATATTATTACTCTGCTTAACACACTTTCCTCTGTATATATTTACATATTATCTTTATGTTCATGCTTGTGTTCTTTGAATAACATTATATATAGAAAATTTTTAGTAGGCATGAATAGTTTGATGAGATAACCCATTAAACATTTAGTTTTATTCTGCATATCATTGAAATACACAGAGATTTGCATTATCTTCTTTATCAATCTATAATGTAATGAATGAGTTGAGAAGCTTTTTGAGTACACTTTGAATGGGCTTGTGCATCATGTCATGAACATCTTTAAAAAGGAAATGTTTAATGAAATCATGAATAAATGGAAACAGATTTGTCTGTCAAAATTAAATAGCAGTGTTCTTTGATTAATACAAGAATCTGATCTAAAGTAGTTTAAGCTGCTTCATACAGGTGACATCTGTGCTTAAATATAATTTTCTGTCCCTGTTCTGGCATGGCTGTTAATTACTTATTCAGTGTAGTTCAACATTTAGTTAATAAATATGTCAAGCTTTTACCATGCTGTTCTTTTTGCAGAGTTGTGAATTTGCAATTAGTTTTAGATTTACAACATGGTGACAGACAGTGCTGTATAAATAGAGGTTAAACACACAATTTACATATTAATTTCATGATTCATTTATTCAATGATTTATGTGGATATAGATTGTATTTAATCTCTGTATTGTAGCTGTTTCAGGCATGACGAAAGGAATCACTATGCTAGCAGAGAAGTAATGATGTCTGTATTGTGCCACAGGATCTTGAGGGTGGAAATGAAAAAAAAAAAAGAGTTGGAAACAGAATGATTCATGATGTTTAATATTCTGAAAAGCAAGGGAAAAACTATAGTCAGAGCTTCAAAAAGATCACATTTGGACATGAGATTGGAGGAGAGAAATAAACTAGCTAGCATATTGCCTTGCATGTGGTATCCTGCTACTAAAATATTTGCTCAATTGGACTGACTTGAAGTTGAGGATCATACCAAATTTTTTTTTTCATTGAAGAAAATGTTTTATTTAAACACTAGTGGTATGATCGGACTTAACACTGTGGGAGGGAAAGTTTTTTAAAATTTATTTTAAAATAAATCTACCTTTTCTCATTTTACATGCCAAATCCATTTCCAACTCCCTCCCCTCCTCCTACACCCTCCATCTTCCCCACCCCATCCCACCTCAATCCACTCTTTAGAGCAGGTAAGGCTTCCCATGGGGAGTCAACAAAGGCTGAAGGAGGTATCCCTCCAGAGAGAATGGGTTCCAAAAAGCCAGAACAAACAGTAGGGATAAATCCTGGTCTTGCTGCCAGTGGCCCCACAGTCTACCCCAGCCTTACAACTGTTACATTCAGAGGGCCTAGTTTGGTCTTATGTTGATTCCACTACTCTCAGACTGGAGTTGGAAGGCTTCCATTAGTTCAGGTATGCTGTTTCGGTTTATGGTCTTGACCTCTTTGCTCACTCCTCCCACTCTTCGACTGTACTTTGGATAGATTCTATGGTGACATTTAAGGTAGTCATCAATCTGACTACAGGGCAAAGCCAGTTTGAGCACCCTCTCCACTATTGCTTAGAGGCTTAGCTGGAGTCATCCTTGTAGATTCCTGTCAATTTCTCTAGTGCCACATTTCTTGCTAACCCCATAATGGTTCCCTCAATCAAGATATCTCTTTCCTTGTTCTCCATGTCTGTCCTTCCCCCATCTCAAATATTCCATTTCCTCAAGTTCTCCTACCCACTCTCCTTTTTCCTTTCTCCACCCCTTCTGCCTTCCCTTCTTCCCCCATCCCCATGCTCTCAATATTCTCAGGATATCTTGTCTATTTTCCCTTCCTAGGGATATATGTATGTTTTTCTTAGGGTTCTCCTTGTTACTTAGCTTCTCTGTGGTCATGGACTATAGTCTCCTTATCCTTTGCTTTACAGCTGGTATTCACTTATGAGTGGGTACATACCATGCTCATCTGTGTCTGGGTTACCACACAATTTTTTTTTTCTAGTTCCATTCATTTCCATGCAAATTTCAAGATGTTATTGTTTTTTTACTGCTAAGTAGTACTCCATTGTGTAAATGTATCATATTTTGTTTATCCATTTTTTTTGGTTGAGGGGCATCCAGGTTGTTTCCAGGTTCTGGTTATTACAAACAATGAATGCTGCTATAAACATAGTTGAACAAATGTTCTTGTAGTATGGTTGAGCATTTTTTGGGTATATGCCCAAGAGTGGTATTGCTGGGTCTTGTGGTAGGTTGATTCCCAATTTTCTTTTTCTTTTGGTTTTATTTTTTTTATTCATCTATTTTTTTGTTTTTATTTATTTATTAAAAATTTGCACCTCCTCCCATCCTCCCTTCTCCCTCCCCTCTCCTTTTCCCTCTCCAGTCCTAAGAGAAGTCAGCGTGCCCTGCCCTGTGGGAAGTTCAAGGCCCTCCCCCCTCCATTCAGGTCTAGGAAAGTGTTCATCCAAACAGACTAGGCTCCCAAAAAGCCAGTACATGCAGTAGAATCAAAACCCGGTGTCATTATCACTGGCTTCTCAGTTTGCCCTCATTGTCAGCCACATTCAGAGAGTCTGGTTTGATCATATGCTCGTTCAGTCCCAGTCCAGAAAAATGGGATGGTTGAGATGGAGGAAGGGTGGATACGGGAGCAAGGAAGAAGATATCTTAACTAAGGGAGCCATTTTAGGGTTGGCAAGAGACGTGGCTCTAGAGGGGTTCCCAGGTGTCCAAGGGGATTTCCCCAGTTAGGTCCTTGGGCAGCAGAGGAGAGGGTGCCTGAACTGGCCTTCTCCCATAGCCACATTGATGAATATCTTGCATATCACCAAAGAACCTTCTATGGCGATGGATAGAGATAGAGACAGAGACCCACATTGGAGCACTGGACTGAACTCCCAAGGCCCAGATGAAGAGCAGGAGGGAGAACATGAGTCAGGACCGCGAGGGGTGCGTCCACCCACGGAGATGGTGGGACTGATCTAATGGGAGCTCACCAATTTTCTGAGAAACCGCCATACTGATTTCCAGAGTGGTTGTACAAGTTTGCATTCCTACCAGCAATGGAGGAGTGTACCCCTTACTCTACATCGTCTCCAGCATAAGCTATTATTTGTGGTTTTGATCTTAGCCATTCCTATAGGTGTAAGATGGTATCTCAGATTCATTTTGATTTGCATTTCCCTGATGGCTAAGGATGTTGAACATTTCCTTAAGTGTCTTTCAGCCATTTGAAATTCTTCTGTTGAGAATTCTCTGTTTAGATATCTACCCCATTTTTAAATTGGATTATTTTATATTTTATCTTTAATTTCTTGAGTTCTTTACATATATTTGGAGATAAGTCCTCTGTCTGATATGGTGTTTGTGAAGATCTTTTCCCATTCAGTATGCTGCCATTTGTCTTATTCTGCCTTTGCCTTACAGAAGCTTCTCAATTTCAGAAGGTCCCATTTATTTATTGTTGCTCTCAGTGTCTGTGCTATTGGAGTTGTATTTAGGAAGTGTTCCTCTGTGCCCATGCACTGAAGGTTATTTCCTAATAAATTTCTAAGAGAACATAAAACTTTAGGTAATATTTGAGACGAAAGCAAATTCCATCAACTAACTGCTACTACATTTCTATCAGCTCAAAAAACTTTTAGACAATCTTTTTGAATTAAGAATTTCATATATGCAGTTTGATTAACAAGATAATCTAATTCTCCTGGTCAGTGAGCCCCTGACATTGGTCTTTTCCTGCCAAGTTCTGAGATTGCGAGTGCATTACACCCACCCATTTTAAAAAAATATTCGTTAATTAAATAATTTCCCCCAGCCCAATCCCAGTTTCCCCTCCCTTCCTCTCCTCTTCCCCCCCAAATTTTTCACCTACTCATCCACTTCTTCTCTAGCCATAGCATATCACGTTTCAATAAGACTAGGCACCTCCTCTCCTATTAATGCTGGACAAGGAATCCCAGTTGGAGAAATAGGGTCCTAAAAGTGTTAGAGTCAGCCCCTGCTCCTACTGTTAGGAGTTCCACAAGAAGACCAAGTTACACAACTGTAACATATGTGCAGAGATCCTAGGTCAGTCTCATGCAAGTTCTGTTTGGTGGTTCTCTTTTTGTGAGTCCCTTTCAGACAAGGTTAGTTGGTTCTGTGGGTTTTCCTTTGATGCTCTTTGTCTCTCTGACTCCCATAATCCTTTTTCCATTCTTTCACAGGATTCTGCTAGGCTCTTCTAATGTTCAGCTGTGGGTCTCTGCATCTGTTTCCATCAGTTGCTGGGTGAAGCCTCTCTGATGACAATTGGGCTAGGTGATAATTTATGAGTATAGCAGAATATCATTAGGAATAATATCATTGTCTTTTTGCCAGTCATATTTGGTTCTATCCTAGGCATCTGGGCTTTTCAAACTCTGGATCCTGTCCCTCCAGGTGGTATTGAGGTTGGGCTCACTCTCAGTTCTCAAGCTGGACCTGTCATTGGTTACCTACTTGTGTAATTTCTGCTCCACCTGGCATATCTTTTAGGCAGGGAAAAATTGTAGGTCAAAGGTTATGTGACTGGGTTGGGGTCCAAGTTTCTCCATTGGAAGTCTTACCAGGTTATGGGAGATGGCCAGTTCAGGCATAAGGCAAAGGGCACCATCAAAAGGACAAAATGGTAGCCTACTGTATGGGAAAACTTTTCATCAACCCCACATCTCACAGTGGGCAGATTTCCAAAATATATAAAGAACTCAAGAAACTAAACATCAACAAATCAAATAATCCAATTTAGAAAACGAAGTACAAATTTAAACAAAGAATTCTCAACTGAGTATTCTCAGATGTCTGAGAAATACTTGAAAGGTTCATCATCCTTAGCCATCAGGAAAATGCAAATCAAAATGACTGAGATTCTACCTTACATTTCTCAGAATGTCTAAGATCAAAAATATTTGTGACAGCTCATGATAGAAGGATGTGGATCAAGGGAAACACCACTGGTGGGAGTGCAAACTTGTATAGCTACTTTGAAAATCAATATGGCAGTTTCTCAGAAATTTGAGAATCAACCTACCTCAAGACTCAGCTGTACCACGCCTGGATATATATCTGAAGAATGCTCTACCATACCACAGGACAGTTGCTCAATTATCTATGTTCATAACAGCTTTGTTTATAATAGCTAGAAATTGGAAACAACCTTGATGCCCATCACTTGAAGAATGGATAAAGAAAATGTGGTCCGTTTACACAATTGAATATTACTCATTTGTTAATAACAATGACATCATGAAATTTCCCACAAACAGATGGGTCTAGAAAAGATCATCCTGAGTGAGCTAACCCAAACCTTGAAAGAAAACAGTGGTATGTACTCATTTATAGGTGAATTTTTAGCTATAAGGTAAAGTAAAGGATAAACAAGCTACAACCTAGATATCCAAAGAATCTAAGTAAAAGGAAGACTGGGCGGGGGGGGGGGGGGGAATATGAATCTCCCTGGGAAAGGGAAATAGAATAGATATCACAGGTGGATGGTGTGAGGCACTTGGTGAGGAGTGCTCATGGGAACAGGAAGGGTTTGGTGCAGGGAGGATGGATGGAGAGAGTACGTCAAAAGACAACTGGAATCTGTGCACATCTCTAGGATGAGCTAGAAGCCTTGTGCAGTGGAAACTCCCTCAAATATATGATGGTGACCCTAGCTAAGACTTCTGGCAATGGGAGACACACATGGCCTTTTGAAATGTGAATTCTAAGGATGGAGCTCATGCCCTCAATTTGCAAAGCAAAAGTTTTGCCTACTGAGCCATCTCTTCAACCCTATCATATCTTTTAATATTTATTTTTTTTAAAACTTATTCTCTCTCTGTGTGTGTTTTCCGGTGTGTGTTTGAATGTATATGTGCTTGTCTATGAAAATGTGCATGTGTGTGTCTGTGTGGTGTTTGTAAACATATGCATGTTCGAGGTCCAATGTCAGCTTTCAGGATCCATTCCGCTTTCCAGTTTGTAGAGGTAGGATCTCTTGGTGCTTCTCTTGTTGTGCTACATAATCCAGGGAGCAGCCGGACTCTGTGTTTGTGTTTCTGTGTGTCTCCTTCTCCTATCTCACAGTAGGAGTACTGGGATTACTGACATATGACAGTAATTTGCTTTAATTGAAAAATGTTTTCTTAAAATTTTCTTCGTGTTTCCCATTCCCTGAATTTCTTCCAGCCTCCTCGTACCTCAATATCCACCCAACTTTATGCACATTTTCTCTCTTTAAAACAAATAAATAGGCAGATACAAACAAAACAGTAAGGGCAACAAAAACAGAACTAGGAAACACACATATTTAAAAATCCCCACAAAACAAAAGTCAGAATAAAGAAGTAAACTACCATTATGACAAAAATAAAATAAAGTAAAATAACAACCCTAACAAAGGAAATTGACAGGAGAAGAAAGTCTTAAAGAATACCATTAGATTCATTTTTTATGTTTGCCAACTCCCAGTGTCTTTATATGTGATGTGGGGCTAGAGTTCTGGTTATTCTGCTTATGCATCTAGAACCTTTACCCATTGAATCATGTCCCTAGCTAAAAGCCTTTTAGATGTTCCAAAACGCTCATTTAAATCATGCTTTCTTCCTCAATAAAGTATTGTTATATACATTTTGGGAATTCAAATTATGAATTAGCCTCAGAGTCAATTTGTGAGTATTTGAATTCAAAGAATTGTGACTTTAAAGACTTACTCTTAATTTCATGTCCTATCCTGTTTAGGAATTGAGGTAATGTAATTGAAAGGTAAAATGAATTAATGCATATTCCATGAAGAAAAGAATGGAGAAGCTTCTGCTACAGGACAATCAAGCTTTTCTGTTGACAACATTAGTTCAACTCTTATTTAATGACAGTCTGTTTGGCATCATCTATAATTCTATTGTTATTACTTGCTTTACTTTGCTGACAGGTTAGATTAGATCCGTTGTCTGCATTACCCTTTGTCAAGGGTTCAAATCCTGCTGTTCTTTATATCGGAGCTATCATGCACTTCAATAAAGTTCTTCTAGATCAGGAATTAAGAACTAGTAAGTAAATATTCAGACATTTTTACATTTTTTTTCAAATCCCACACTTCCTTAGGATTTCTGAGGATATAAAATCCTTTGTCCAGTTAAGGTAATATGAAAATATATGACATGTATTAAATCCCTGAGACAAGATAATACCACATCCTAAGGGGATTTAGTGGAAAATAAAGCCATAGCATTAAAACATTGTAAATGCAAACAAAATTCTGTGGATGAATCCTTTAGTTCATCTTCTGCTAATGGTTATCAGCTCTTTGTTTCTTCATTACATTTCCCACTACTTTGCTGCTTTCCAAAAAGGAAATTAGGGATTATATCTTGATCTAACTAGAGACATGATCTTACTTTAAAACGAATGGCAAGAAGGCCTTGGATTTAAAATTGCTGAGAGTGATTGACTAGGGAGTGGGGGATGGAGAGAAATTCCTGGGAGAAAAATGTTTCATGGAGTACTTTGTATTGTGGAGCACATAAAAGAAATGGTAGCTATTTTCTCTTGCTGAGCACTTAATAGGAACTTCCAACTTGAGCAAATGAGGGTAGACCTAATAAGACCATTAGCATTAAGAAAATTTAACTCATTCTAGCTTTCTACAATGTGAAGTATCTTCTCAGTCAATGAATAATGTTATCCGCAAACAGAGGGAAATTAAAGTACATAAGACAAGTGAAAACTCAACAGTAGATTACCTAGAAACGGACATTTTAATGAATTAAGAGGCATCTATTTGTTTGTCAGATATAAGCAAAGGTATCAAAACGAAATACATGAGTGATGGGGGCAAGAGGCGATGCTGAAGTTTATGTATTTTTTCTGCCATGAAAACCCATAGAACAGAATCACTTATTTAAATAATTTGCATATATCAGCCACATAGTCTCTTCTGGGGTTGTATATGAGTTTCTTTTGTTGCTGGACATAGAGTCACATCTCACTTTTAAACTCCTTGAAATTGCAATGTGATGAGTATGTGACTACAGGGAGCAGGTGTCAAGCAATATTTAAATGGAATTCTCAACAAAATAAATATTGAACCACTCTGTCACATTGGTGATAGAATAATCTGCTCAAAAAATCCCCTTCATTGAATACCGCCTGTGACATTTGTTCTTCAGGAATTATTTGCAGTTTATCTTCTGAGCTGGAGCCTTTTATCAGCACAGCAGTTGAACTACAGTGTAAAAAATGGTAATTGAGTATTTTATCAAATGCTTCTAACAAAACGGACTTTGCAAGTCGTAAATGAAGATTAAAACCATTGCTTGTGGGCATGAACAAATTGGAATGATTTATTATCTGAAACATCAATATGTCACTGTTCAGAAATAAAACAAAAAGAAGCAAACAACTCAGCTCCCCTCCACAGCAGCCTGTCCCACATCACACCCCCATACATGTGCACACAGAGCATTCTTGGTTTCAGCCAAAGCAGTGGAAAGTAAGTACATTTTAATTATTTGAGCTAGCAAAACCACTGAAAAAAAAAAAAGCTGGAGAAAAGCATCATAATAATAGAGCAGCTGCTGCAGGACATTATGTAAGGAAAAGAGACAGGAATAAAAGAACCCTGCCAAAGGAAGGCAGCTATGAATGTGTACTTCAGTGCTCCTGACTACAGAAAGAAAAGTAAGATAATAAATGGGGCAATTTAGAAAGGTGAATTTGCTGTTTATGTTTAACACTTAAGTAGCCAGTGCTTTTCAAGTGGACTTTATCTTACTTGTCTAAAACAGTATAAAAGAAAGATAGTGGAGTAATATGGGATTGCAGGGGTGTTTTATCCTAATTATCCTAATTTGAAGATGCTTTGGGTTCAATTCAGTATGGGTGTATATTCACATTGTAGTCACCAAATCGGGTTGAAAAGATAACAATAAAAAGAATTTTACAGGCAGTTGGTTGTGTTTTCTTCAATTTTATTGAATTCAATATTAAGTTATTTTAAAAGGAAAAAAGTGAAAATTAATAAGTAAAAGGTAAACTTTTCTTTCGATATTTCAGGCTGCTAAAATGCTATATAAATTCACATGTGGTTGAATAAGAATTTTAGGTTCTTTCAGGTTGCCAGCAGGACGCCATTGTCTTTGCTGTTCATTCTCTGTGTGAATCTGAAAGCCTGCTACTCTCACCCATGACAACTCACTGAGTTCCAATCAAATGAGTTTGTAACAGGTAGAATTGTAAGCTGGGATCTTTTTAAAACATGGGAAAAACAGAACAATTAAGTATAGCTTTTTTGGTTGGAATCAAAGAAGCTTTATTTTCTTCCTTCATTGCTCCCCAGTCTTCCATTTCTTTTAGATCTTTGGGACATAAAATGCAGGAGGCAACTGACTATTCAACTTAGTGTTATTTTATAAAGACATCATAGATGGTTGAGTAAAAATAGAACTAATCTTCTTTCTTGCATTTTAGTTACCAAGGCAGAATTTGTTTTGTGAATGTGATTTAAGTATATGATATGTGTTTAAAATATTTGCTTAAATATTATAATCTTGAAAACAATACATACATCTAGAAAGATGTATTTATGTTTGAGCAAGGCTATCAAATTTGTAGAAAAAACAAACAATGCAGAAATCAGATTTATAATTTGTAAGATTGATTTAGTGCAAAGGGGAAGTTGGATTTGATTATTACATGCTGTATGGAAATACCACATTGAATTCTATATATGTACAATTAATAAATGCAAAAAATGTATTTAATGTAAAAAATGTTGAGTTTCAGGGTATTTTTAAAATTATCTACATTCATTTTCTTAAATTTCTCATTTTTGTTGACATGTTTACATTCATTTATTTTAGGAAAGTTCTCTCGGATGAGTTAACAAAACTAGGTTCCATATTGAACCAAATGTGGGTTAAGCAATCTACCACTGAAACGTCACCTGCCCCTGTATTCTCAAGTTTTCAGTAGAAGTGCTTTCTTTGATTAATACATGCACACAGGTGACACTGTTATGGGACAAGTGAAATGTAAAACCAGATTCTTCCGGTTTTCCTAGGACCAGGGAGGGCTGTTCTTAAAGAAACAGTTTTATTTACTTTAAACACATATTATATTAACCTTCAAGAAGATTATTGCCACAGTTTGTATTTTAAAAGATTTGTGCCCTTTTCTCATCATTTACTGATCAGTTCTCACAGAGTACAGCTGAAAGGTGAATATAATCAAAATCAGAAAACCTTATTTATTATTTCTAGTTCATAGACATTTTATTTTCATTAGCTAGGGCCTGCAAGATGGCTCATCAGGTAGATTGACTTGTCACTAAGCTTTAGTTCTATCTATCTCAGCTAGGCACATGGAAAGAGAGAAGAAACTCCCACAGGTGGTTTTCTGACTTCTCTGTATGTACTGTGCTATGAGATGTGCGTGCATACATGTGGAATGCACATGAACAGAAAACAAGTCAATGTTAAAAATTAAAAATGAAAGAGAGTAATAAGATAGAAATACTATTTTGGAGGAAAATTTGAATACTGACTCAGTAGTCGTTTATGTACTGTGAAAGCAGATAACAAAAACTAAATTTTGATTAAAAATTGTGATTCTATTTCTTTATTTAGCACTCTTAGAGTCCTCGATCTTTTTCTAATTTTTTATCTCATAAACAAAATTGTTCCTATTAAAGTATATTTTTAAAATGCTGAGATGAAAAAGAAAGGCATTTCACTCTCTGAAAGAGCAACTGTTGTAGTAGAAAGATTTCTTTTTAAAGTGCAGCAAGGATGTAGGTTAGAATGGATACATCACTGGAGAATGGTAGCTCTATTGCTAATATGTATAAGTGCTATGTAGCTATCATCACTTATTAGTTTTAGTTGCGTTTATAAGTGTGATAATATTTATTGTTGTGACATAGGTATGATATTATACATATCTAAATATATGATTTATGTGTTTGGGAATGGACACGAGGGCTATGTTTCCTGTATGTCAAAGAAAAGAGATTTGTGCTAAAAAATAAAGTAGTCAAAAATTGTTACTTGAGTTTAGATAAAAAGAGATCTTAGACTACTGGATTTCAAGCTTTACTGTGCTTCAGAATTTTTGTAGAGATTCTTAAGATGCAGATTCCTGAATACTACCCATTAGCTTTCTGATTCAGGATAGGGCTGAGAATTTGTGCTTCTAACCCAAGTTTCCATATGGTACTGATGTTGGTGGTGACTGAATCACACCTATAATTGGTTTACTACATTTTACTTTCACATTCAATCTTTCTTTACTGTGTAGAAATAAGGGTGCTTTATAATACTATAAATCCTTGAAACTGTACTATTAATAAATTATTTTACAAGAAGTTATGATGCACATAATTTTAGAGAGAATTCTAATTGGTCTTTATAATAAAAATTCAGAGTCAGATATTAGGGGGTAAAAGCTGAAAGATCAGAGAAGCAGAACAGCCAGCCACTAGTTCTTCCCTATATGAAATTCTCAGACTGAATTTGGTATCCTGCCTCTACAAGCCCTCAGACTGAATGCTGAGCTCCTGTTTTACCTGCTTTATATTCTCTCTACACAGCTATATCCCTTCCTGTCTCCACCTCCCAAGTGCTGGAATTAAAGGTGTGAGCCACCACCACCTGGTACTGTCCCTTTTTTAGACTGATTCATTCTCCTGTAGCTGAGGGTGGCCTTGAACTCACAGATATCCAACTCGACTCTTTCTCCAGAGTGCTAGGATTAAAGGTGTGTGCCACCAGTGTGGGGCCTCTATGGCTAACTAGTGTGGCTAGCTCCATACTCTGATCTTCAGGCAAACTTTATTTGTTAGAGCACAAACAAAAGATCACCACACATAATGGAGCTCATTGGGCTATTTCCATTCACACATATAGCATTTACTGTTTTCTCCAAACATTTTCTTACTCTCCTTCAGTCTCTAGTCAATGTGATTTTACTTTCTTATCAACAACAACGTTATTTTAGATATTAACATATTGAATCTTAGTTTCTTTATCTAGAGATGAAGACATTAGATATACGAATTTGAAGGTCATTACAAACTAATATTTTAAAAAAGTAAAAGAAAATGACAGTTGATAGTATTAGAGTGTGTGGTTTTGTCTGTAATACATCTTCATAGTGTTTTTCTGCAATATTTGGTCTGAAAATTTGAACACATATTACTATAGTAGTAAATAGTGTAGACTCTTAAAGACTTCCCTGCTTGGGTGGCTGGTTTGTTTCTCATTACCTGCATGTCATTAGCTGTGTTACTTAAATTTACAATATTGCAATATTACCAACTGTTATATGGTTCTTATATTATATGGTAATGAAAAAGTTCATTTTACATTAAAAGCACATAAAGCATGTTGTTGACCCACAGTATATAAAATATGATTGCTAGTTACTAAAATTATTGACATTGTATAATTTGTCTCTTTTGAATAAAATACAGAATATTGACTTTATTACTCATATTTGACTGTAAATATCTTCCATGTATTTAAAGTAACTTAGATTATTTGAAGTATTCACACCATTGCTTGTTATATTATCTAAATATTTCTACTCCTTTGAAAATTTACATTTAGGTTTTCTTTTCTTTTTAAAACAATCTTATTTTACATAACAATCCCCATTCCTTCTCTGTCCTGTCCTCCCACTCCTCTCTCTTTTTTTTTTTTTTTTTTTTTTTTTTTTTTTTTTTTTTTTTGGTTTTTCGAGACAGGGTTTCTCTGTGGTTTTGGAGCCTGTCCTGGAACTAGCTCTTGTAGACCAGGCTGGTCTCGAACTCACAGAGATCCGCCTGCCTCTGCCTCCCGAGTGCTGGGATTAAAGGCGTGCGCCACCACCGCCCGGCTCCTCTCACTTTCTAACCCACTCCCACCCACTGCTCAGAGAGGGTGAAACCTCCCATGTGGAGTCAACAAAGTCACATCACTTGAGGGAGGACCAATGTCTTCCTCCCTGTATCTACGCATCCCTCCACAGGGAATGGGCTCCGAAGAACCAGAAATCATGCACTAGGGATAAATATTGGTTCCACTGCTAATGACCCCACAAAATGTCACCCACATTCAGAAGGCCTAGTTTGGTCTTATGCTGGTTCCCCAGCTGTCAGTCCACTGTCAGTCAGCTCCTACTAGCTCAAGTTAGATGTTTCCATGGGTAGCCCCATCATGGTCTTGGCACCTTTTCTCACAATATTGCTCTTCCCTGTCTATGAGTGGACTCCAGAAATTCAGCCCAGTACTTCACTGTGGATCTTTGCATCTGCTTCCATTAGTTACTGGATAAAAGTTCTATGATAACAATTAAGGTAGTCATCAATCTGACTACAGGGGAAGAGCAGCTTAGGTACCCCCTTCACTATTGCTTAGATTCTTAGCTGGGGTCATCTTTGTGGTTTCCTGGGAGTTTCCCTAATGCCTGGATTCTCGCTAGTCCCACAATGACTCACTATTTCAAGGTATCTCCCTACTTTACCCAATGCAATCTTCCTTATCCCTCATGTTCTCCCCACTTCCCTTTTCCCCTCCCATATCCAACCTTCTCCCCTACCCCCATGCTGCAAATTTACTAAGTAGATCTTGTCTGTTTGCTCATACCCAGGGGATCCATGTATGTCTCTCTTAGGGTTCTCCTTGTTTCCTGTCTTATTTGGGGATGTGGACTGTAGGCTGGTTATCCTTTGTTTTATGTCTAATATCCATTTATGAGTAAGTACATACTGTTTTTGTTTTTCTGTGTCTGGGTTACCTCACACGGTTTTTTTTTTTTTTTCTAATTCTATCCATTTGCTGTCTTTAGGGCAAAACCTCAACAATTATTTAATGCAGATATTGTTATTAAAAATGAGAAATTAAGAAAATATTCATGGAAGGTGAATAGGCTTTATTCATGTACTAGAGAAATGAGAAGCATAACCTTGAGGGAAAGTGAAAAAAATAATAATACAGCAATGAAATCTACATTTCATTTGATTTAATCATGTAGTTTCAAATCTCTAGCCCAAGAAGCAACAGATTTTAATTCATTAAGTGAAATGTGCTACCTTCTATTTTTCGTGATCTTGTTAAAATAATTTTTTAAAAAGATTGACATTTTACATTTTTTCTCTTAAAATAATGCCCAATATGCTAAATATGCTGTTTATTCAGAAGACAAAAGTTTAAAAAAAAAACTAAGAAAAAAGTCAGGGTTCTAATATTTCGATCAGATAAAGTGTATTGGGACTGATGGAAGCACATAAAGCTTCTGTGAACAGGAATCTAAAGTGAACGACAGTCACCGCAATAACAAGACAAAATAACTATGACAAACCAGATTACTGTGTGTGCTACCAAAAGAATTGTAGATCAGATAGGTTAGATAGTAAAAGGAATACAGAAACACCTAGTTTTCTCTCACGCAGGGAAAAGGGCATACAACAGTGTCACTGAAAAACAAAAAAGCAACTAAGTTTAGACTTCTGTTAAATTGTATAAACCAGCATAGCATCCAAGCTAAAAAGAGTGACATACATCGAAAGAAGGAGTCTCTGTAAAGATGTACTTGATTCTACACCACAAATTTGAAAACCTTATTTGAATAAAGTAAATCTTTCTCTAACATTGTAAATACTGCCAGATTTTACAATGGAATAATGGCTTCTTTTGTTTTCAATCAATATATCAGCTAGTTTGAAGCTCTCTTGGTTTCTGTTGTATCTGTTGACTGCAGTGTAACCATTTTTCCAGGGGGAGGGAAGTCTAAAGATTTTTAATGCTGACAGGCCCACAAAAGAACTTCCCCTCCTTCCCACTTGGTTGTCTCTCTTTGTAACAAAGATGACATTCAAGTGTGAGACATGCAAATGACCCCATGCCACTCAACAAACCAATTATTTGACAATAAGAAGGTTTTCCTTATTTAAAAAAAATCCCCAAACCAACTATGCATTCATCTTTCTGTTAACATTCATAGAACTTCCTGTAGCACCCTAGTTATCCATATGTATATTTCAGAAGGACAAATTATAGGAAGAAAAGTGTTCCGTTTTACCAGTAATAATGTAGGTCATATCTGCTTCTAGAAGATTTTATTTTTCTTTACCTTTTAATTAATTGATTTCCTAATTGTTTATATAAAAATAAGATATTCTTGGCTGAAATCTCCCACTTTAATTTAGTGGGCTGCTCAGCTAATTCTAGGTTATCCATACCTTACTGATTCTTACAGTTTTAATACCTCTTTCAAGTGTCTATTCAGGACACCTGATTTGGTATGTATTTAATGATATCCTTCTCAACACCCTGAAATTGGACATTTTTCCTATTGGCTATTAACAAGTATAGTTCATAGACAGTAAATAGAAATGTGTCCCACTTGAAGCAGTTTTCCTTCTCTCTCTCTCTCTCTCTCTCTCTCTTGCTGGGGAAGGGTTTGAGACCAGTCTTCTCTCTGTAGGCCTGGCTGTCCTAGAACTCATTGTGTAGATCAGGGTGGCCTCAAACTCAGAGGTCCTCTTGTCTCTGCCTCCCAAGTGCTGGGATTAAAGGAATGTGTCACCACTTCTGTGCATAAAGGCAGTTTTTAAAAGTTAGGCTACTAGTTAGATTTTTATAAGCAAAGTGTGATGTGAGATCATTTCAATCAATATAAGGCAAGATGACTTTTAGAGCGTCTATTGTGTCAAGGCTGTACAGAATAAAGTGGGTTAGCTCACAAGAAAGCAAGCCTAGCATTTTATATCAACAACTTCTAGAAAATGAGGAAAATATAGCACTCCTAAATTTTAGGATTCTGATCTATTGAGGTTATATTGAGGCAAATGTTTAAAGCAATCCAGATCCCAGAAAATAATATGCATGTTCCTTTTAAATCAGTTTTAATGTTAAGAATGTATTCTTTTGATCTTTCCAGAGTGTTAAAGGAAGCTACTTGGCCACTTGTTTGTTTTTTGGCCACCCAGATCCCTGAAATAATCACACGGAAACTGTATTAACCAAATCACTAGCTTCTTATTGGCTAACTCTTACATATTAATTTAGCCCATTTGTTATCAATCTGTAAAGTGCCACATGGCTGTGACTTACTGGCTGAAGTTCTGGCATCTGTCTCCAGCAGAGCTACATGGCTTCTCTCTGACTCCACTTTTCTTTTTCCCAGCATTCAATTTAGTTTTCACCACCTACCTAAGTTCTGTCCTATCAGGCCAAGACAGTTCCTTTATTAACCAATGGTATTCACAGCGTACAAAGGGGAATCCCACATCACCAGAATGTGTAATTTAGATATTAGTGTCCATATATATATATAAATATATATTCATATTTTCCTTTAGGGAACATTATTTGTATATATCCAGGGATAGAAGTTTCAACGTTGGCATTACTTGCAGAGTTGTAATGCTCCCAACAGAAAGATATTTATGTATTGACTGAGGCTGTTTTTCCAGTTCTTTCTGTTGCTGAAGGTCAACAGCTCCTTAGAGGTACTTTCTAACCTTCAGATGTCTATAGGTTAAATTACTGGTAAATCACTGCACTTTTCAAAATGGAATGAACATACACTGTGCTGGGAAGCATCCCAGTGTATTTTGCCTTCTGACTGACATAATTTTGAACGAAATGAGAAGCAATTTCAATCCAGGCTCCATTCCAAAACTTTATGGAAATGACAATAAAACTGACTACTTGGGCTGAATGTACTTGCCATAAAGATTTAAGGGCACCATTCTCCCCTACCTCAACCTGAATTGTAACATTGTCTAAGGATCGTTTTAGAATGAGCTAACACTTTACATTATAAATCATGTTAACATTTCAACTATGTAGGTACTGAAGGAATATAGTGTAGATATGGTTGTGACAATTGATGAAATAAATAAAAACAGAAGAACCCATATTCAATGAATACAAAGTGTTTGAAGCCTTAGAGACAAACAGCACTGAAGGCATCATAGAAGAATGTAGCAAGAAAACTGAATGAGACACTTGACTCTATAGTTCTACTAGCGCATTTTAGAGAATGTGACTAAAGCAAGTCAGAAATGAATAAACTAAAAAACAGCAGAAAAGATTGCATTGTAGAAGCTACTTAATTTCTTTCCATTCTGATTTATAATTAATAAAGAACTCTATCACCAAGGGTTTCAAACTTCTTTGTGGATTTATAATCTGAAACACAGTGTTAATATATATCATTTTTATTTTATGTGCATTTGTATTTTTCCTGAATATATGTCTGTGTTAGGTGTTATATCCCCTGGATTTGGAGTTACAGACAAGTGTGAGCTGCCATATGGGTGCTGGGAATTGAGCCCTGGTCCTCTGGAAGAGCAGCCAGTGCTCTTAATCACCAAGTCATCTCTCCATCCTCAATAACTATGTTCTTATATTGGCCTTTTGTAAATGATTTCATGCTTGTGAACTTAAATTCTGATAGCAGTTTGATATTAATTTATAATAATTAACATTTATATAGAATAATGGTTTAAGCTAAGCTTTTTGGTGCTAGAGTTTGAAAACAGTACTCTACCACTGAGCTACCCTCTCTGTTCAAGTTATTTGTAAAAGTTACAAATGAAGAACATGAAATTATTTATAAAACATGTATAATTTGTGACAAGCATATGACTTTAGCTAAGTGTCAAGTTTAATCTTTTTTATTAGATTGCATGTCTGAATTTATCTATAAATGGTAAGAAATAATTCCAGGGTCTTAAATAAATTTATGTAAAATGTATCACTTAAATTTTTATACATCATTTATTTTTTATTTTATATGTATGTCTTGCCTGCCTGCACATATATGCGCGCCATGTATGCCATGTGTGTGCAGTGCTTGTGGAATTCAGAAAAAGACTTCAGAAGCTCTTGAACTGGAGTTACAGATTATTGCTAACTGTCATATAGATGCTGGGTATCGAATCCAGATTTTCTACAACAGCAGCCAGTGCTCTTATATGATGAGCCTAGTCTCCAGCCCCCAATATTTTACTTTAAAAACATATGTATGTGTGAGTGCAGGTAACAGTGGAGATCAGAGGCAATAGATCCTTCTGTAGCTAGAATGACAGGCTATTGTGGTCGTGTCTGGCATTGATATTGGGACCTGAACTTGGGACCTCTGCACTAACAATATGTATGTATAACTGCTGAACAATGTCTCCTGCTTATAGTCTAAAATTTTTAATTAGACCCTTCTTATTATTGGGCTTTTAGGTTTGTTTAGAAACTGAATGTGGTTGACAGTTGTATGGCTGGGGCAGACTGAGTGGCCTCTGGCAGTGGCACTGCGATTTGTTTCTGCTGCATGTACTGGCTTTTTGGGATCCTATTCTACTTGGATGCATACCTTGCTCAGCCTGGATGTGGGTGAGGGCCTTGGACCTTCCATAGGGCAGGGTGTCTTGCCCTCTCTTAGAATTGGAGGGGGTGGGATTAGGAGGGTGTGTGGAGGGAGTGGGAGGAGGAGAGAAAGTGGGGATTTGGATTGGTATTTAAAAAAAAAATAATAAAATGAAATAAATAGTAGATGTAAGAGGGAGCTCTTGATTTCAGAGGGATTTGGCCATTTGCAAATACATATCATTTTGTTTATAAGTCATTTTTAAAGCTATCTGGAGAAAGTAATTCTATATACAATAAAGTAATGAAAATATTCTACTATTATTTATTGTGTGACAGTTGGTTATTACTGATAATTCAGTGTGTGCGGAGATTTTTATAGGGTGCCTATAGAAGATAAAATAATAAATATGATTTACAAAATCTTCTTGGAATGTAACTGTAAGCAGGAAAACAGCAATACATACACAGATTTAATATTACATATATGAAATCACATTAATAAAAACATACTTTTTTCTGACTTCAGATTTGAAGACAGAAACATTCACTCTCATACAAAAAACATTATGTAAGTAGTAAGGTAGTTCTACATCACCTATTGAATAAGCAATTATGTAGTATGGTGATTGGTAGTTCAATTTTCAGAATACTATGAGGCTAAAGGTAAGAAAAAGATGTTCATGGGTCATATCTGTTTCCCAATATGCTTTAATATAACCTCTTTGACAGTGCCTATAGCAAATGTCTTTCTACTTTCTATTGTAGAAATATTACTTTGTTATGTGTATTGTTCTGTGAACAACAGCCTAAATGTCAAAGCATATAGCAACTCTATTAAAGTACATTAATTATATTAGGATAGATATGCCTGTGTTGTGTGATTTTAATATTAATATAGAACATTCCAGATAATTTAAAATATCTATTTATGACAAGATTATTGACAAATTTATTGGAATTAATTCTCATTATTTGTAAATTAGGGGCTAAATGTATTAAATGATGTTAGTTGGATTGTGGGTGATAATGTGCAGTGGTTATTCCATATTTGGTTGGCTCTGAAGTTGCTTCATGCTTTACTAATACTTGTCAGAAGCATAATTACTGGATGAAGGAGGAAATGAAGCTGTTCTACTAATAGATAATTGCAAATATTTATATATGGTCAATGGGATAGATATAATTTATATTCAATTAATATATTATCATAATTATATTAATGGAAGTATAATTTATCTGTCAAACTTGAATAATTGTGGATAGGAAGGAATCTGATAATCACACACTGTGTGAAATTTCAGTAGTCAAGGACTCTACTAATCACTACATTGGAGCTAGAGACTTATGCTAGGAAGCACGATTTCACCCAACTAGGTTGTGTAGCTATAAAAAATAAAACATAGTTTCACAGGTAACATTGGCCTAGCTGACAATGAAGCTTCTTATAATCTTCTCACAGGTATGAAATAACATTTGCATAAGTGAATTGATTTTGCTATAATGCCCCTTTCATAACAGAATTATATAGTATCACTCTTTGAATATTATTTGTGTGGCTTTTCCATTTGTTTTCCCAAAGGTTGAAGATATTAGTGTGGTCCCAATTTGACTGATGGAAGTCCCTATTACAAGGGTTGTTAATCAAAATGATATAATGAAATATTCATAATTTGTACTTGTATTTTGACCATCTTGCTCATTGTCCAAGTTTTGCAACTTGTGCAAGATAATTTCTAATCTAAATAAAACACATCCTGTTTTACTTTACTTCTTGAAGCCTAGATTATTTTGTATACCTAAGCAATGCAAATATTGCTGATTAATGTCAGGCTTGAGAGATACCTGTGACTCTCCTCTTTGTTGTTCTCAGTTCTTAATTTGGCTGATAGTGTTACGAAATCTATAATAAAATAAACTTTGTGTGTATTTTAAGAAATTTTCTTAGATTTTTGCGGAAAGATAATATAGCCATACAGTGATTTGACTGATACTGTTAAGAAATATATAATAAAATAAACTTGGTGGTGTGCATTTTATGCAGTTTGCTTAGATGTTGCTCAGGTAGATAATATAGCCGTGCAGTAGTAATGTTAGTGTTAGTAATCACCACCAGAGTTGCAGAATTTGTCTTTCTGTAGAAGTAGACCTTGGTGATTTTAAGGTGGAGCTGACGGAGTTTATTATCCTTTAGTTTATTATTCAAACTATTCAAAATGCTGGTGTAAAGAAGACTTCACATTTAGAAACAAGCCTCATTTACTCAAGCGTTCTAGATATCCGAATTCTCAAGGTTTAGCTACAAATTGTAAAACAATAACAAAATGATTTAAGTTCTGATTGGCTTGGCTAATTCATGTTTCTGACATTTACATTGAATTTCTCACTCTCTTTGTCCCCCCCTCTCATTTTTGTGACTGTGCAACCACATTTAAAACAAGAGGATGTTCCACTATGTCAAATGATTAAGAGGAAATGTAATCAATATATTCTCTTTGTTCAGTTCAGTGTCAAGTTGCACTTTTTTTTGTTGTATCTTTAGATTCTGAGATATGCTGAGTTTTGAGTTACTCTTTACTCTGTCACCATCTTTGACTTTTTTTTTCTTAAAATATCATTCTACTTGATTCAAACATATTTTAGTGACTTTGAGTAAATCACTGAGTAATTATTTGTGGATCTTATGTTTTGAAATAAATTAAGAAATGTTGGTTACCTTTTGTAATTAGGTTACTGTGGATCAACCTTAATGTGATTAAAAAATAAGCAAGAATTGAATCAAGTTATGTCCTGATGTGATGAAGCTTTTCCATATATTTCTTATGACCTAACATGAGTATGTTTCTATTTCTGCTTTCATATATCTATTGACGTGTGTGCAATGGTCATTTGAGATTTGAGCTGAAGTGATGTAAAAGTGATCAGCACTAAGTAGAAACTTGGTACTTGTTTTATAGGTATAAGTTATATGAAAATAATATGTGATCTGAGATATAATTAGTTAGGAAATATTCAGGAAGACTAAATTTTGATGGTTGCTTTAGGCCAGGATTTGTTACTTGAAGTCAAAAAAAAAGGGAAGCTACCTCCCAGAAATTTGTTTCATATTTTAAGAAGTCAGGCTATTTCACAAACCAAAAAGAAAATGGAAGTGCTAATTTAAATAAGGAAGCAAATATTTCCCAAGTCGTATGCATCACAAAGAGCTCAGCTTATGATCACGGCCCTTTGTTCTATGTCTCCCGTTCTGAACCTATCAGCTTTTGGAGATGCATGCATTTGTTTGCCTGAAAGGATTCTTTCTGTAATATTCATTTTTCTTTTTGAAAAATCAGGTATTTAGAAAATCTTTGTTTATTGTGGGGTGTGTGTGTGTGTGTGTGTGTGTGTGTGTGTGGTGAAGGTCAGAGGACAGCTTTGGAAGGGGGTCAATTCTTTCATTCAACCATGAGGATTTTGGGAATATTTCAGGTTCCCATGATCAACAGCAAACTCCTGAACTTGCTGAGTAATATTAATGACCCCAGAATTCAGTTTTCTTAACAACAACATAATGTGTTTTTTAAGGTGTGTAATTTTGTATATTTGTAAATATAATATACCTTAAACTGAAAATTCTTAAAAATTGTGAAACAACAAAAAAATAGTTGTTTTGTTTCTGTAAAACAGTGTGTCTTTAATTTAGTGTGATAGTTTAAGTTTTAAATTTTCTGATAGAATTTTTCACCTTTTGTCAGTTTTATTTTGATCCTGAGAAGTCTATAGTTTTAAAAATATCTTTTACAAGATTAATATCTTTGATTTAAAAAAGCTTCTGCCAGCATCAATAATCATAAACAAATTAAAAGAGAGCAGGGTAATTTCAATTTAACTTTTTAGTGGCTTTATATTTAAACTTGACAATACAGCTTATAGGAATCTTAAAATATGGCACATAAAAATTATATTTTGCTAGTTTTCTGTTCATTTAGTTTCTTGTGATATAACATTTATTAAAATTGAGTAGATATTAGACTCAGATAGCAATTTTTTTTCAAACTGAAACAATGAAAGTATCAATGCCAAAATTCATGATGTAGTATGAAGTGGGTTCTTTTAGTGTCCCTTTTATTATAGACAGGAATAGGAAATTAGAAATACAATATATGTGTCATATGTGACCTATATTGCCCTTACAATATTGAACTAACATGTTGGGTTCAATGATGGCAAGTGGAATAATGATCATAAAACATGTGTAAGCATCCATTATTTGTAGCTTCCAATTATTTCAGGCATGGGAAATTAGACATGGCATAGAGTATAGATGGGATTATTCTATACATTCTAGAAGGTTAATAAAGAACATTATAAAATTTGGTAATATTTTTACTGTAACACAATGGTCTGTGAAATAGATGCAATTAAATTAGCAGAATTTTCTTTGTCACAGATGTGTCAAATATAGGTTAATAAATGTCATTGAAAGCATTTTAATTGTTGTAAACCTTGTCTTTATGCTTCAGTGCAAAAAATTGTTCTTGAAATATAAAGAAAATTAGACTGGAAATATAAAGAAACTACCTTGTGGTCAATGATAGTCTTAACTACTTGTCAATCAAAAGCAGAAGTTTGTTGAGACATTTAATTACAAGATAATGTAGTCATCAAAATGTCGTTGTGGTAACTGACAGCTCATTTTGGTCTGAAAGTGTGCTACTACCTCCCTTGAGGTCAGAGATGTTCTGAGGTTAACTTAGTAATGACAAGTCCTTTATTATCACGTTATGACATTGAAAAAAATTGCAATTATACTAATAAATTAATAACAGTAATAAAATGACAGTCATAATTGCATAATATACAAGTTGTCAACTGCAGTTTTGTTACATGGTTGGAATTTTTATCTTATCAGTATATCTGCATTATGTTAATGCACAGACAGAAGGGCTTTTACAATTTTTCCAAAGATTTCTCTATATATTTGGGATGCTAGGGTATCCAAATTTTTGATCTCACTTTTCTTTCTTCTAGTTTCCCTTCTGCTGCTTTACAAGGTCTTAAATAAGAATTATTAGTTACTACCTGACCTAGTGTTAATGTGTAGTTAACATCTTTACTTCATAACACTTTTTTTATAATTAAGAAAATTTGTCTTTTAGTAGATACCTTTTCTTAATGTATACAGAAAATAATAAAAGTATATGCCAGAGTTTTATATGTTATTTTGCTTTTCTTTCACCATTACTTTTGAGGGAGATGAGACACACATTGAACATAGTCAGATATTTTGCACATATAGTTTAATAGAATGGATGCACTTATTTTGAAAGAGATGTTAGTAAATGCTTCTAAATAGACATTGATATGATTTTAATATCAAGAACAATATAAATAGATGATATGGTCTTTGATTTCTTGACAGTATAAAACTATAAAATAGTTCTCTTATTTATATGCCCTATTCTGATGTGAAATTCTCCAAGTAACCTAAAGAATGAACAGGATCCTTTAGGAATTGTTTAATAACAGATTTGTGTGTGGAGTGATCTAGCAATGGGTTTTTACTTGGTGGACTGATATTATTTAGAGAACCTATGAAGAAAATGCTTAGATGGCTGCTGCTTCTTTACAGGAAATTAATTTAATGCATTTGCAAATTTCATCCTCAGAAGAAAGCATACATGGTGAGACGCTCTTCTTTTAATATGTGATTGCAACTCCATATATCGTCTCCTTAATGAACATAAAAACTCCTGGGTTTTGACAGAATTATAAATGTTTTCTCTTTTATAGCCAAAGATACAAAAATGGCTCAAGCCTCTTTAGAGTTAAAACAGCAATAATAAAGTGTTTAGAAGGAAAAACATGGAAGTAGGATGTAAAAGACTACAAATCCTGTTTAATATATATTACATATACCAACTACGAGGATTGCATTGTTTTATTTCTTCATTGTGTAGTTGCAAATTTGAAATCAATAATATTAATAATAGTAACAGTATTTTCCTTGGTAGAGTTTCCTATGTTTTTCACACTGTTTCTATGTTTTGTTTTGTTATGTTTTTATGTGATGTTTTTATCTTTTTGCGGGGGCATTTTATATGCTAGCAATCCAACCTTCATAATTACATGAGAGAGATACTTTGAAATGAAGAAATAGGCAAATAGTGTTCCTTAAATTGTAGAGATGTAATTAAAATTTAGGTAATCTGCTCTTAGAGGTTTTTTGTTTTTTTTTTTCCATGTATATTTCATGTCAAGTATATTTTATGACAGCTTACAATAAGAAGTTCTGTATTAGAAAATAGAATATGTGAATCCTAATTTAGGATTTTCCATTTTGGGGTACACAGGGAATGGAGATAACCTATGGCCTAAGCCATGCTGGCATGTACTATATCATTGGGTAAAAACTTGGCCTTAATCCTGTTTTATTGTCACTCAAATTGTCCTGCTACAGTGCACAATGTTAATTTCTGGTTTCATGCTTCTTCATTTGAAGAGCAGACATATTTGTAATCTAGATTTGTGGATGCTTATAAAGCAGACTAATTCTCTTGACTTCTACTTTTTTACCATATAGTTTTCTGCATGAGTGTATAGCATTTTTTTTAATTGACAAAGGAAAATATATATTGATCAAGTAGAACTTCTTAATTTGAGACTTCGTAGTCTCAACAGACTGACTTATGCATAGGGTTACACTGACTGAGGATCAAGTCAAAATATTTTAAGTACAGGTCAAGCGTCTAATGATCTAATGTGTGAAGTACGTAAGACAAAAGGACATAATGTCACCTGGGCAATGAGAGGGCTAGACAATCTTTTATATTCCAATATAACCTTGAGATTTTATGCTTCTACAAATCTCAGTAGCATCCCTTTATTTAGTAAATATAGTGTACCTTCAAATATATGTAAACACACACACACACAGTCACACACTCTTTAGGATGAATCTTCCACACATTTTATTTATTAAAAAGCTTTCTGCTATAAAAGATGCATTGTTTCTTTTTAGCAAGAACACTGGTTTATAACTTCTTGTGTTGCTGTACAAGAGGGTTCAAATTACTACTAGACGGATGTTTTGGAATGTAGTAAATTCTACTAGATGAAATTACATGAAGAATGGTAGTGGAGATGAGCTGTGTTCCTCAAACACCTGAGTGCAAACAAATATAGATTAGGAGAATGGAAAAATAGTGCTGGTTTTATTATATGTGAAAATTTGAAGGAAATTTAAGCATTTCTCTGGAATTGTAAGAAAAGATTGGTTACTTAATGCTTATAATATCAGTAATGCTTTATGACTGTTATGTAAAGCACATGGTTCCTGTGTCCATGGACATTAGCTATCTATATTCTAAGCTCATGTCAGCGAGCTCATTCATATCTGAACATTCTGCCATTTCTAGAAAAGTTAAAAATAAGTGAAATGGCAGAAAATGGGACATATTAATTATCTTTCAATATCATTATAATATCACATTAAGTAACTCAAAGCTACTGTTAATGCAGTATCTGATTGTCTTTGCATATTCTACTGTAGAATTGTGATTGAAGTTTGGGAAGTCAGGTTTATTGAAATGTGGGTTCGTTTTAGTCACATGAACAATAAATTTGAATCCATTTTAATCAATTTTTCTTTCTAATTAATTTTATAATTTTAATTTTATTATATTATTATTCAATTTACATCTTTATCATTTTATATTATGAGAACATTATAGAAGCAAATTATTACCTTGTAAGAAAGTTAATTGCTACTTATATTCAGATTTTTATCATTTAAAATTAAAATTAAAATTTTACATTTCAAACTTTGGAAGTAATAATACTACGGTGATATGATCTGGGGAACGATTGAGTTATAAAGACATAGATAGCATTTAGATAAGTTGTATCATTATAAAAAGATGTGCAGTTTGGGTATTATAGGCTATTAATTTGTAGAACCTTGGATATGGAAATATAGACCTAATCCTTGACTGGATACTCACTACATACAGTTTAAGGTAAATTATTTTGTTTTTCTGAGTTGTATGTTTCTTGTCTTTTTTATTCTTCAGCTGGATTGACATTTTCTATCTAAGTTATTTGAATACTTCATATTAAATATCTTCAAAGTATTTGTGTAAAAATGTCTATTTGTGAAGACTTTCAACTTTTTTTGTGTGTCAGGATGTTCCTCTGAAAAGTTTCTGAGACTCATTTACACACTATACAATATGAATGGCATTTCCTACAGATACGAAGTCTCTGCCCTTCTTAACATTTTAGAAAATTGGTATATTTCAGATTGAATGTGTACAGAACAATTTCAAATGCTATTATTTTCTGTGAGTAGCGAGAAGAAAACAACCACCAATTTGTCATCCACTCATTCATTCATTTACCAAATATCTTTCAAAAACTGTGCGTGCCATCATAGGCAATAAACTCTGTGATAAGTGGCTGCAAATAGAACATATGTTTAAATAAATAAGCATAAATAAATACATGGTGTAGCATGATTAATAAAAACTCACAGAGAGATATTGGGGTTCAACGTGAAGACCAGAAAAGCAAAGGAGTTAGCCACTGGCTCTTACCTCAACATCAGTCCGAAATGGTGATCCTGTGTCCAGGAATCTCAGAATGAGACTGAGACTGAGAGCTGGCTTTTCTCATTTTATAATCCCCTTTAGTTCTGAGATTAAAGGTGTGCACCACTCCCACCTGTTTTTTATGGCAAGCTAATGTTGCTACTGGGATTAAAGGTGTGTGTCACTGTGGCTACTGGGATTAAAGGTTATTGCTGCCTGGCCTGTAAGGCTGGCCAGTGTGGCTGTTTTACTTTTCTGATCTTCAGGCAAACTTTATTTATTAAAATACAAATGAAATGCCACTACAATATGGAGAGAAGAAATTGCAAAATTTTCTTTTATACTTTATTCTTTTTTGAGAATTCTACATGTGAGTAGTATATTGACTTCTTATTTTATTTATTTATTTATTTATATTTTTCCATTAAATATTTACACTTCCTCCCCTCCTCCCAATCCCCTCCTGCTTCCCCATTCCCCCTCTTCCCTCCCCCTCCCTGCTTGAGAGAGGACAGGGAACCCTGCCCTGTGGGAAGTCCAAGGCCCTCCCCTCTACATCCAGGCCTAGGAAGCTGCGCATCCAAATTGACTAGGGTCCCAAAAAGCCAGTACATGCAGTAAAAACAAGTCCCAGTGCCTTTATCAATGACTTCTCAGTCAGCCCCCATTGTCAGCCACAAGCAGAGTCCGGTTTGATTGCATGCTCATTCAGTCCAGGTCCCGCTAGATTTGGTGAGCTCCCATTAAAACAGGCACACTATCTCAGTGGGTGGACCAACCCCTCGTGTTCCTGATTTTCTTGCTAGTCTTCTCCCTCCTTCTGCCCTTCAGCTGGACCTTGGGAGCTCACTTCATTGCTCTACCTTACCTGTTCCTCTGTCCAACTCCTCTCATGTCTTACCACTCTCTTTCAAATTCATGATGTCTTCTTCTTTAATTATCTTGTTACATACACACAGTACGTGTATATATAAATATAGTTGCTGATTCATTTAATATTTGCATGCATATTTGTTTAGGAATGACTACCTAGGCCTGGATAACCTATCAGAGGACTTACCCCAGGTAAAGTTGATTCTCCCTCTCTCCATAGTCTATTATTTCCTGTAGCTCTTCATCTAGTGGTGTGACCATGTGAAATTTCTCCCATCCACACCACATCAACTGGTACTATCATTATTTAGGTCTTGTTTAGGCAACTATATCATTAAAATTTCATGGGTGCAGTTGCTGTCATATATAGAATATACTCTCTTGAAACAGATGTCCTGTTCCTATGGACATCTTACAATTCTCCCTTCTACATTGTCCCATGTTTTTTGCTGGTTCTTTCTGTTTGGTTTGGTTTGGTTTTGTTTTGTTTTTAATGACAAGGTTTCTCTGTGTAGCTTTGGTTGTCTTGGAACTCACTCTATAGATCAGGCTGGCCTCGAATTTAGAGATCCCCTTCTGCCTTCACTGTGATGTGATTAAAGGTTTGTGCCTCCAATGCCAGGCTATGAATTTTTGTCTCATGTCCTCTGAGCCTTAGGTGTAGGTGTTTTGGTGTACATTTATTAATTGAAGTTCCCTTCCCCCCACATCAGTTGTTCTCTTCAGTTATTCTTGGCTTTATCTAATCTGTTTGCTGCAAAAAGCAGATTCATTAATGACGGGTAAGAGTTACATTTCACTGTGGGTACAAGTATTATTATTCAGAATGCAGTTGGGCATTTTACTGGTTTAGGAAGTAGTAGTAGTTTCTCCTCTACGTTCCATGGATTCGCCAGACATTGGTAGTTGACCACATTTCTAGGACCAGAAATGAACTCTTGCCCTTCAAGTGGGCCATAAGGAATGTTACATGGCTGTTGATTAAACCCAAGATATAAGTGCTACTATTGAACCCTTAGAATAATTAATTTTTAAAAGTTATTATTTGTTTTATTTGCCTGAGTATTTAGCCTTCATGTGTGTCTGTGCACCATGTTTATGCCAGTGTCCACAGAGGCCAGAAGACATTGGATCCCCTGGAACAGAGGGTTATATAAGTGATGAGAATTGAAACCAGGTCCTCTGCAAGAGCAACAAATTCTCTTAACCATGAAGCCATCCCACAAGGTCCTGGGATGATTTTTTTTTTTTTAATAAAAGTTTCCTGTAGTATTTCCAAATCAGGTAAGAGACCTGGAGATTTTTGTAACTTTCTCTTTACTCGGGATGTTACGCAGTACCCTTTCAATAGTCAGGATGAAACAATGAGCATTTAAAAATATGTCTCAGCAGGTCAACGTGACTGCTGCCAAGCTTGGAGACCCATATTTGATTCCCAGGAGCCATGTGGTGGGAGGAGAGAACCGACTGCTGTGCACTCTCTCCTGACCGACACAGTCATGTGCATTGGTGCTCAGACATATTTTCCATCTCCAATGATATATCAATACAATAAAATTGTGTCTAAATGTTGGTTAAATTGAATAGACAGGGAAATTTAAATAGGAATACACTCCTAATTAATTATAGATTCTAGTCTATTCCCATCCCTGGTTTTTGTTTTTGCAAACAGACACATTATATATCAATGCAGCCTTTCACTGCAGTCTGAAAAACTGACAAAGGAAAAGACATATTAGATTAAGATTCATGTGTATTTCCTTTTGAAGGCAAATTGCAGGTAAATCAATGCTCTCTACCAGGTAATGACATCAAACAGTAGAAAAAAAGTTTTAAACATAAATTCTTTCCATAGAATGACAGTATTCAGAGAAATAAAAATGCAGGAAAAGTGCAGGAACTTTTCCAGTAGTCTCATTTTTCTCAGAATTATCAGTATGTATAATAGTCATAAATTATAATTCATTTTTAACTTCTTTCTTGATGAAAAGAGAAAATCTTGAAAACTGATATAACTCATCTTTGAAATCTTCATTTTGTGACTCAGCCCATTACTTATCTCATGTATCACATTTCTCATTTTTCTGATGTTAAACTTTTCATGATCATAATGGATATTTGGAACACAACTTTTTTGGCTGAAATCACAAATCACTATCATTTAACGTTTTTGTCTTCCATTTTGCATGTGTGTATTTCCTACTCTGATATTTGACTTCCATTTGCCATCCTAATAAAGTTTATCTTGTGGGTTTTTTTTTCCCTGTGAGTTTAGTTCTCAGCACGTGCTCTTTACTTTTGTCTTCCTCACTGGAAATATCACTTATTATAACGATATATGAGAAAACAAAATAATTCATTCACACTCAGCATGTCAATTTTTGTTTTAATATTTATGTGTCCATCAAGCTAGGGTATACCTTTCCTTTCAGTAATGGATGTTGTATAAGGTCTAACAGGGTAAAACCACTACTCAGGTTGTATGATGCACATTATACTTAGGATAAAAACATGCACGATACTCTCATGAGCTTATTAGTAACCGGATAGTAAGCCTTTTGTAATTGCATTCCATGGGGGAAGACTTTGATTTGAAGAATTTAATTCATGGAGATAACCATTAGCCAAAAAATCAAAATTGAAGGCAAAATATGTGAAACTGTTCACTTAAAAATCAGTTTTTCAAATAAGAATTATGAGATACATTTAAATACTCTTCTTGCAGCTTTGTGGAGTTTCTTTTGTGTTATGTTTTGTTGTTGTTTTAATTTCTACAATAACGATTTTAGACTTTCTATTTCCAATGATGAGCAAAATCATCTAAATATGTTTACTTCAGCAGAAATCGAGAAAAGAAAATCAGAGCGAAAAATGCCTTTGATTTTGAAACCAGACCCTTGTGCTTTGTTTTCAGGCACTAAACATTTGGTAGGCTTTGTCCATTGGACTTGGAAAGATTCTGCCTACATTTGCCTGTCAAGTTGCCTTTAATTTCTGAACTGCAATTAGAAATAAATCTTTCTTTCTTGCTCCCGTTTTCCTTCTTGCATCTTAGGACAGCAATTAGGAAGGGTTGGGTGAGTAGGTTACCATTTTATCCGTCTCTATTACTCTGGCTGATAGAGTTATTTAATAAAGGCAAACTATAATTCTTTTTATCTGTATGCCTCATTGGTGCTCTTTGCCCCTGAGAAGAGCTGCATTGAAGATCAGAGTGTTGTTTCAAATTACTGAAAAATGATAATTGGTTTGACTACTCCACAATGATGTAATTCCTTCACAAAACAGGTTTTTATGTGTATGTCTGTATGGGGAGGGGTATTCATCTTGGAGCATTAAAGTGCTGTGATGGGGTGAAAGAATTATGGAGAAATTTTTGCAATAGCATAGTTGATAAACATAAAGAGAAGCTGAGCATCTATATTATAAACACGCTTATAATTAGCAAGATCATTAGCATGGACAGAGTATTCTTTAGTAATCACAAAGAAGTGTTTAAGCTAAGCAGTTAGCTTCACTATGAGGAGCGGGGGGGGGGGGTCGAAATAAGCTATATACAGCTGAATAGGCTTTTCAGAATCTCCAAGGAGGTGACTTGTCTGTTGATGGCCAGTGGGGGTGGAAGAGTGAAATAATTACTTAACAGCGTGTAAACAATGTGAGATGTGAAGTATGCTTACCCCTCCCCCACTTTTCATTGAGAGAGTTTCTTGTTGTGATGGCTCCACTGGGACAGGCAGCAGAGAAATTTGATTAAATGGATGCCTGGGGTCATGACCCTGTCTAAACATGGTGCAGCTCTCAGCATTAATCAAAGTTTTTTTTCTTACTTGAAAAATATTCTGACCTTGTTCTCTGTGAATGTTAGTGAACATTGAATTTGGTTGTGGTTGAATAGGACGCTGTCTAGGTTTGTGAGCATTTCATTTACAGAAAAGGAAGAGGTAGAGGAGACAGTCTTCTAGCACAATAGTGCTTCTAACCTTTTTTTTAGATTACGTTATGGGACTTTGATTTGGTGATAGCTTTTCAGCAGCCAGCGGGATGTGGAGTTCCGTTAGATTTCATGATGACTCATTTCCTACAAACCACAGCTGACACCAGTCTGGGTGTTCAGATGTTTTGTGTATTGCAGATGGTAGGAGAGTCCTATATTTTAGAAATTCTCTTAAAATAGTTTTATTTGGGGCTAGTGTTCCAAAACTGTTTTCAAGTTATTTTTCAGGAAAATGGAGAAAGCTACATGTAGTCCTCTTAGATGAGAACTTAAAGGAATTGAAGAAATACTGATCTGAAAAGCACTTTCCCTTGAGGTGGAAGTGTTGTGAATGGAGGAAGATCATTTAAATTCATCTACCCCAAGTGGGTTTAGGTCTCATACAACATTTTAGTATTTACAGAGAACATGACTTCTGTCCAAAAAGTTTATTTCAATTGTATGTAATGTTTACACTTAAAATTTCCAAATAGCTTTCATAATCAAAATTTAATGATGCACTGAGAATATCTAACAAAATATATTTTTCCTGAAGAATTATGAATCTACCCAATTATACTATAAATAATAAAACATTGGCGTTGAATGTGAATTTGGAAACTATATTCAAAGTCTGCACACTGCACTATTGAGTTTGCATATGTCAAAACAAGCAGGTTTTGGTGTCATGTTTCACTGGATGAGAGGTTTAACAAGTGTCTACAATTGAGACAGTTATAGGAAGTGTCGATATCTGTGTCAGTAAACACCAGCAGTCATCAGCAACAATGAACCAAAAAAAGGAATACTGTTTGATGTCAACTTGACTTTATAAGTGTACCAGAGCAATAGCTCTGCATGCGAAAGGGATTGCTGTCAAGTCTGACCAGCCAACTTAGATCTTTGGCACTTACATGGTAGAAGTAGTGAATGGACTTCAGCGAGTTGTACTCTGACCACTTCAGGTGTGCTGTGACACACGTCCAACACATTTGTGCGCACACACACAAATAAATAAATAAATAAGCAAACTTAAAAGAGTAAGTTACTTCAAGAACATATGACAAGAGGTTCTTGATTCTGACACTTCTATGCTACATCTTGCCTTAGAATATCAAATTCTATAAATAAATTGCAATGTAAATCCATGAAGACATAACCGAAAGTTTGCCTGTCTAATCACAGACAAGTGCCTCTTTCCACTCTGACATTACTATTACAGAAGGATTGTTATCTTAATTCTACTTTTATTCATGGATAAGTAGCAGGAAAATGTGCATACATATCATTATTATGGAACTGTCAATACTTCTCTTGCCTGAATATGGTGTTATGCTGTCAAATATCTAATTTCATTCACAATTTAAAAAAATCATAGATTATTAAGAATGTACTGTTAGTGAAATGAACTCTTGAATTGCAGTGTGTGTTTGATAGGTGTAATTGTAGAAGAGAGGAGACATGTTACAATTCCATAGCCTTACTTTTTATAAGTGGAAGCTACTTTCATTAACAGTGATACATATGCAAACAACCAAAGCAACACTAAACAAAAGCAAGAATTGAATTGTTTTTATCTGAGATTACAATTCTCAGCCTGAAAAGAATTTTAGCAATATAGAAGTTCTTGTGTAATGACTGTGCAACCTAAAAGTCAATGTAAGTTAAGGATCACGTTTTCTTGAGTAGTATAAAGAGTGAAACTGAATTCTGAATCTGAGGAGGAGCAGGCAGAAGTAGGTCTCTTGCTTGCAGTTTGGCAAGCTCATAAGGGTGCTGTGTGGTAGAGGGAATAAAAGGAATAAGTTTCCATTTTAATTTGTTGATAGAGTTTTGTACTTATGGTATTGCAGTCACTAAATCTGGTACCTAGAAAACAATGTAGATGTTTAGTGATGGTTTATCGCATGTTGTATAGTACCTTGTTACTCTGACCTATTGAATTTCATTTTACTTAGTAGAAATAGAGGATGGGTGGATTGGGAATGGGAACAGAGGGAGGTGAGGGGGCAGACCAGGAGGAGAGGAGGCAGAGGAAAGTGCAATGCTTCATTTTGACAATTCTTCACTTAAAGTATATTTACGTATCTATTTTTGTGTATATGTTCTCTCTCTCTCTCTCTCTCTCGGTGTGTGTGTGTGTGTGTGTGTGTGTGTGTGTGAAGATATACACATATCACAGTATGCCCATGTGCAGGTTAGACCCAACAACCTTGGGTGTTGCTCCTCATCTTCCATCTTCTTTGAAGCCGAGAATCTCTTGTCATTTATGCTATATTACTTACTTCATGCTAGCTGGCTCATAAGTTTCTGGGCATTTCTTCTGATCTGCCTCCCCTTTTGCCATAGGAACACACAACTAGGTCTGTCTTTTGCATGGTTTCTGAGGATCTAAATCCATGTCATTGTGCCTGCATACCAAGTACTTTGAATGGCTGAACTGTCTCCCTGGCCCCAAAATACCTTGCTTTCCCAAAATTGTCAGTGTATAGTTGATAAATACTACATACCAGAATACAAAATTATGAGTAAATATCATTGCTGTTCTGACCTCTATTAGCTATTGCTTTAAGTTATGTATTATTAGATCAGTTGTTTACATGTGTATATAAAGATTCACTTTAATCCATTAAGAATAAACAATATGGATTTAATTGCAGTTCCATCTTTCCCATTGAAGTTATCTTCATAATGTGAGTCAGCCAATCTGAACAATTACTATAGAATTTCTTAAAGTACTGTTTTTGTATAGATTTACTCCCCAATATCTTGAAACTTTGTTAGAGAAAATTTACCATAAGCTTCCTAGTAACTTCCTTGAATCACTGGGAATAAAAATGGTGTTTTGTAATAAATATGGAACTAAGATAGTACCAATTATACTGAACTGAATATTTTTATCAAGAAAGATTTAAATTCAGAGTATTTCTTCATATTTGGTGTTTCTTTAGGAAAGGACAAAAATTCCATTTGATGGGTTAGAGACTTCCACCAATGTAATATTATATAATAAATAAGTTTTGTGCTATCAAATTTATAATATTTTCTTATAATAATATTACAAGAAAATATTTTGTAGTAAAAGCATATGTGCTATGCAATATTTTATCTTACTACAACTTTAATCTAGTTTTAAGAAATTTATGTTTATTATTTTCTATTGATAATTTTGTGTCTAAATTGATAATATAATAAATTGATTAACAAAATAATTCCTTTGCAAAGAAAAGTTATTATAATTTGGATTATTAAAAATTTAGACATAAATTAATCTTGGAGTGTGTGAGGGAAATTTATTGCTCTCTCGTTCCTGATGGTGGAGTATTTCATATATAGGTACATTAATGCTATGGTACTATTTATAGTTCATGTTAGATTATTTTGTACGAAACTTAAATAATAAAGGTTTATTTATTATAAAAATTCAGGCATAAAGTACTATTATTTAATGCTTCTAGATGCAGACTTCTGTTTTAAATTTTATTGTTTTATAGACTTATTTTATCATTTTTGAAGCATTTGTGCTCAGGATGACCTTTTATGTTATTTCCTGAATTCCCAAATATAACAAAGCTTAAAAAGATACGGTGAGTACATATTTCAAAACTCATGAACTCTTAGAATGGATGGTCCTGCTGGTTAATTTCTAAAGCCTGTGTCATTGACCACCTCCATTATACGGCATGGAAGATGCAATAGAAGCTTATACCCAATCATTGTCTGAATTCTCCAGTGAGTCTTTGGGAAGGAATGACCTTGTTGACCTTTTCACACTCCTGACAGTAGCAAGTGTGGTCGTTTAGTGTGAATTGGAAGCAAGAGAGTCATAATGAGAGACTGAAAGCTAACAATGAGAATTAGTAACTACTGGACAAGTCTAAACATAGAGAAAAAGTGCTCTTGATCACTTACATCAAACAAGCTTGACAGTTCTTTATATAGCACTCTTTTGCAATACTGATCAAAGAGCAGTAGATAATTGGGAGAAAGCATTGACATGTGAGATTCCATAGAATTAATCTTCATCAAAATGTTACCTCTTTGATAATTAGTTCAAGATTAAATTGAAAAGAATGGTATTCAACTTGTATTAGATGACAACATAAAACAAGGAATATCTTTAAATCTGGTCTTTCTCAATATCAGTTACGATACTTAGCAATCAGAAAATTATTGTATAGAATATTGAGTTTTATAAGAAATCAGAATGAAGAAACTTGCCATTTAAGATTTAACAGTTTTTTGAAATTTTACTTAAGAGAGTGTTTATCATATGTCTATGTGGCAAATGAAACGAATTCATTTTTATATTATTGTAACGATACTCGATTTATCAAATTCTTAATGAAAATACTTATCTCTTATTATCTTATAGGCCCTAGCTTAAGCGCTTTTAATATATTTTGAACTTTTAAAAATGTAGACCTATAGATTCTATAAAATATGCATTATTATTAGTAGTAGTATTTCTATTTTCACTTTAGTAAGCTAAGTCATAAGATGATTGCCTTATTCATCTATGTGGTATGTTTAGCAATAGAGTCATTGCAATACTTCATAGTGTTTGGGGTTGAGGGGACATGAGTGACCAACAACTCGAAAAGAAGTAACCCATTCCTTGGCATTGTGCTTTCCATTTGATAATCTGTACTGTCTTTGAGAGGCACTGTCCATCTGTTCTAGGGTGAATTCATTTAATCTCTTTTTTATGTGTGTTTATTTTTTAGGAAGCTTCTGTAATAGTAGATTTCTATATGAAATTTTTGCAGCTCTTCAGCTCTTCCCATCCCCCTTCCTCTATCTACCCTCTTATTTCCCACTTAACTTTTCTTACCCCATTATTCACATTACTCCTTCATATCAATGGTAGCCTACCTCTTCACTCTTGAAAGGCCTTTCCCTATGGATCCTGTCTATTTTCCTGACTTGTAAGGTTATTCAAATTTAATCGTATGATAAAGAATATGTGGCATTTGTTGTTCTGGGTCTAGGTTACTTCACTAAGAATGCAGCTCAATGCATTTCCTTGAAAATTATTTCAATTTTCATTTGAAATATGAAAATAGTTATTTTAAATTAATTATTTCATATTTCTGAAAAGTTGAATAATATTCCATTCTGAAAATGCACTACTTTTTCATGATCTATTCTTCTGTTGATAGATGTCCAGGTGCTTTCCATTTCCTGGCTATTTGTTAATACACCAGTGAATATGGGTGGGCAATTTTCTCTGTAGTATGATGTAGAGATCTTTGGGAATATGCCCAGGAGTGGTATGGGTAGATAATTTAGTAGACACGTCTAGCTTTTGAGGAAATGTCAAACTGTTCTTCGTAAGTGACTGAATCATCATTTTTTTTTCTTTCACTAACAGTGAGTAGTGAGTAAATGTTCCCCTTTGCATTCATGTTAGTATTTGCCATCATTTATTTGTTTATTTTTTAAGCTTACCCATTTTTACTGAAGTAAGCTTAAAGATGGGTAAGGTTATCCATCTTTTTTTGTGGGGGGGAAGCTGGGCAGGGACAGGGTTTCTCTGTGAAGCAGTAATGCTGTCCTGGAACTCACTCTGTAGACCAGGCTGGCCTCAAACTCAGATCCACCAGCATATGCTTCCTGAGTGCTGGGATTTAAGGCGTGTGCCACCACTGCTCAGCCAAGAATCATCTCTTCATTTCATTAATTCATTGTAGTTTTACATTTTTATTTCATTATTTTCTGCTCAAGTATTGATTATTTCTCTCCTTTGCTTGGACTGGGATACTATTTGTTCTTTTGTAATGCCTTATAGCACTTAATTAAATTATTTAATATAGGCATAATGTAATAGCACATTGTTTAATTCCATTGTTGGTGAAACTTCTTGTAGCTTCTGTTTCTGTTGTTATCTAATTTTATCCCATTTCAATTAGATAAGATACGAAGAACTATTTCAAATTTCTTATATTTTTTGAACGATGCAGTTCAAATGGAATAGTCTCTAGATATCTATTACATCCTGTGGATTTATAATTCAGTTTAGCTCTTTATTTCTTTGTTCACTTTTTGTGTGAATGACCTATTATTGGTGAAAATGAAGTACAGAAGTTGTGAACTATTAGTGTGATAGGATCAATCTGTTGCTTTATGTCTAGACATGTTTGCTTTATGAAGTTGTATATATTCAAATTTAGTGCATGTATTTAAGATGACAAAGTCTACTTGACAGTTTATGACCTTTATCACTACGGAATGGCCTTCTTTATCTTTTGTAATTGCTTTCAGGTTGCAATCAAACCAGATGTAATGACTTTATTGGTTATAAAATTAGCAACACCTTGTTTCCTGATTCCATTTAATTGGAAAACCTTAGCCCATTCTTTCACAATAAGGTGTGTCTCTCAGAGGCAGCAATCCTGAATTTTTCATTCACTCTGTCTTTTGATTGATGAAACCATTGATGTTCAGTTATTTAAAGATGTAATTGATTTCTGCCATATGCTGACTGCATGAAGTTTGTTTTCTTAATATTCCTTTGTTTAATCACTGACCTAACATTCTTATTAAAACAACAGAAACATCATCACTTTTTGGATATACTTATTCTTTTTTTTTCAGCACAAAGCATGCATAAGGCTGGCTTGGTGGTCATAAATCCCCTAAAACTATCTTTATAGGGGGAATTTCTCTCTCTTTTAAAATTATGACTGATAATTTTGCTAGGATGACATCTATAATAATTCAAGACTTGTACAATGTCATTCAAGCCACTCTGTCACTTAATATCTCAGTTGAAAAATCAGCTTTTATATATGACAGTCCTGCATTTCTATGTTCTTTGACCTTTATCTCTTTAAGTTTTCCATGTTTCTTCTTTGTTCTGTACACTTAGTGTGTTGATTGTTATATTAAATGAGGAGTTTCTCTTCTATTCCTCTCTCCTTGCTATTGAATATGCCTTTTGAACTTTAATAGGCATCTCTTCCCTTAGATTGGGGAATTTTCTTCTATGAGACTGTTGAAAATATTTTCTGTGGTTTTGACCTTCTTCTTCTTCTTCTTCTTCTTCTTCTTCTTCTTCTTCTTCTTCTTCTTCTTCTTCTTCTTCTTCTTCTTCTTCTTCTTCCTTCTTCTCTTGTTCCTCCTCCTCCTCTTCCTCCTCCCCCTCCTCCTCCTTCTTTTTTGATTATTAGTAGGTTTGGTCTCTTTAAATTCTCTCAGAGTTTCTGCCTGTTCCCTTAATGCAGATGCAGGTTTTTTTTTTTTTTTTTGATTTCTCATTTTTTTTTGCCTGATTGATACAGTTTTTCTGCCGTTCTTCAAGCCTTCCTGATATTGTTTCTTTCAGTTAATCCATTAGATTGTACAGGCTTTCCTTTGAGTTTGTTTTTATTTCCTTTAGGTTACTGAATTTTTTATTTTATGTTTTATTTTGGTTTGCTTTAGAAGTCCTATCTATTCAATTATATTTTCATATCTTGAACTATTTGCTTTTCTTACTTCATTCAGCTGTTTTCTTTGTGTTTTTCAGTCTTCAATTCAACATTTATTTGTATTCTCTGTGAGTTTCATACATTTATTATTGATATTTTGAAATCATTATATTGTATGTTATTATTTTTCTCAGGAACATTTGACTGAGAGTATTGATTTTTGGTGGAGACATATTGTATGGTTGTTACTGTTTTATTTGTTTTTGTTATGGAAGCTAGACATCCAGAATTAGGTCATGTTAGTAATACTATGTTTTCATTTAAATATGGCTTTCTGTCCCACTTTTTCTGGATGTTTTGATGTTTGCTGTTACTCCAGTTGTTATGTTTTGAAGTAGTTAAATGGTGTTTCTGGTTCAGTATTGAGTGTGTTCAGTGTTAATGTGTGAGATAAAAGTAACCCTTAATTTGTCAGTGCTATGTGCCACATTTGAGCACAAGAGTAAATCTTTCGTAGAACTAGTTATTGTTACAAATCATCAGAAGACTGGAAGGTACAGAAGATTTCGTGTTGGTGGAGTTGGGGAGTCTCTGCAGAAGGTGGTGGTGTTAACTATGAGTAGTACATGGGAACCTTAAGAGGTTCTCAGATGGTGGGATACTTGGGAGCCAGGAAGTAGGCAATGCTAATTATGGAAGGCATGAATAACTCAGTTGGCAGGGCTGGGGTCCATATGTGTGTGGATGGTGCTACCCATGGAAGGCTCGTGGGACTCTATGTCATTGTCAGGTTGCAGGGGATGGAATTTTGGTGGGAATGAGAAGAGAGAGGTGCTCTATAGGCCGTGTACACTGGGCTACGTATTATCCTCAGGGTGGGTGAACTGGTTAAATATATTCACTCAAGTGCTAGAACACTTCATAATAATCTGCCCAAATCATAGAAAGGGTTCAAATTTATGCCATTTGTACTACTGTGTCTGTGTAGGATAAAGGTCATAAGTCTATATGTTACAATAAATATTTATTGGCAAAATATGTAAATTTGGTTGTGTTTCTCTATTCTTTTTTTATTAATATTTTTATTTATTTATTAAAGATTTCTGCTTCCTCCCCACCACCGCCTCCCATTTCCCTCCCCCTCCCCCAAACAACTCCCCCCTCCCTCAGCAGCCAGAAGAGCAGTCAGGGTTCCCTGCCCTGTGGGAAGTCCAAGGACCTCCCACCTCCTTCCAGGTTTAGTAAGGTGAGCATCCAAACAGCCTAGGCTCCCACAAAGCCAGTATGTGCAGTAGGATCAAAACCCTGTGCCATTGTTCTTGACTTCTCAGCAGCCCTCATTGTCCTCTATGTTCAGCGAGTCCTGTTTTATCCCATGCTTTTTCAGACCCAGTCCAGCTGGCCTTGGTGAGTTCCCGATAGAACATCCCCATTGTCTCAGTGTGTGGGTGCACCCCTCGAGGTCCTGAGTTCCTTGCTCGTGCTCTCTTTCCTTCTGCTCCTCATTTGGACCTTGGGATTTCAGCCTGGTGCTCCAATGTGGGTCTCTGTCTCTGTCTCCTTTCATTGCCTGATGAAGGTTAAATATCCAGGAGGATAACTATATGTTTTTCTTTGGGTTCACCTTATTTAGCTGCTCTAGGATCACGAATTATAGGCTCAATGTCCTTTATTTATAGCTAGAAACCAATTATGAGTGAGTACACCCCATGTTCCTCTTTTTGGGTCTGACTTACCTCACTCAGGATAGTGTTTTCTATTTCCGTCCATTTGCATGCAAAATTCAAGAAGTCGTTTTTTACTGCTGAGTAGTACTTTAATATGTATATATTCCATACTTTCTTCATCCATTCTTCCATTGAAGAGCATCTAGGTTGTTTCCAGGTTCTGGCTATTACAAACAATGCTGCTATGAACATAGTTGAGCATATACTTTTGTTGTATGATAGGGTATCTTTTGGGTATATTCCCAAGAGTGGTATTGCTGGGTCCAGGGGTAGGTCGATCCCGAATTTCCTGAGAAACCGCCACACTGCTTTCCAAAGTGGTTGCACAAGTTTGCATTCCCACCAGCAATGGATGAGTGTATTCCTTTCTCCACATCCTCTCCAGCAAAGGCTATCGTTGGTGACCAGATGGTTTCAATGCAGAATTCTCTATTCTTGATACTCACAGAAAGAATCACTTCCATTTCTCAGGATAGAAACCAGACTCACTAATTTCACTCTCATAAATTACTAATGAGAATATCATTTGCTTTAAGATATAAGTCCATGTGAATAGGAACAACACGCACTTCTTTCTTTTTAAGATAAAGTCCAATAAAATGAAGTAGCTGATTTAAGCTGGAAGTCTGTGCTTCTCCAAATCTGTTTTTTCTATTTTAGTTTATGTAAATGAAAGCTTAATTCATGAAGTTTAAAAAATTATCCTCCTCCACTAAAATAACATTTCTTTGCTAAAGATTAATTAATATTTATGTAATATAATGTACAACACACATATTTGTTGGTGTTTTTGTGCTCCTGCATCTTGCGGGAAAAATTTGACCACATACAATCACACAGAACACAGACTATTTCATTTGAGAATCAAGTTTGTCTATTATTCCTTTTCAAATAAATGTTAGTATCATTTTTCAAACATAATGTAAACTTAGCAAAATGAGAATGTTTTCTTATGCTACATTTTGTATTTTGCTTTTAGTACTTAAAAGTTTACTGCTATCCAGTTATAATGTTTTATGGAGGATGTTTTAAAAATTCAAATATACAGCTTCCTATAAGGAATTATCATTGTGTAAATCACTACAAAATTTGGGGGATTCATTCATTTGGTCAAATCATTACTATTATCTTTCAGAGGGATTTTACGATGCTTGGTTGACCTTGTTTTTTTATTTGTAAAGTTTTGTACACACATGTATTGTATGCTGAGCTCATTCCCTTGCCTTTCTTTTCTTGTTCCATTGCCTTTTAACAAATTCTCTTTGTCCCATAGAAAGTTTTACTTCTACTTTAATGTCATATGTGCATTCATTATTTTATGTGTCTACAGAACCTAGACAGCACACATAATAGAACACATGATAATGCATGATGTTTCCCTTTCTGAGACTGGCTTAATTCACTATAGTCACATCAATTTTAGTGCAATTGACATGACTACTTTTTTTTTTTCTGGGAGAAAATAAATCCATTGGTTTTCTATACCACGTTTCCTTTATCAATTCCCCAGTTATTTGAGACTTAATATGGTTACATAATTTAACTTTTTTTTTTAAATAGTCTTGCCATGCATTTCTGGCTTAACAGTGTAGTCCCAGCTGTCTTCTGACTCATTTCAATTCTTCTGTTTTTGTATCCTTAGTGGTGGACTTACAGGCCATTCCTGTGTTAATGTTTTTCTTGTTCAAGAAATTCTAGCTTTTAAAATTGCTTAAAAATATAAGAATTGATGGTGAAGGAAACCATCAATATGCACATTATCATTGGTTGATAATATTGTTGAATATTTTGCAAAGGGTTTTTTTTCTGATTTAATTCAATTTAAATTTTCTTAGGCTATAAAATAATCATAGAGTCACCTACAATAGAACAGCAAAGACAATATCACCTCCATATTGTGCCCTCACCCACATGTGTATACATGCACACACACACACACACGCACACGCACACGCACACAATCTTTTCTTTAGTCACAGGTTTACTCTAGGAGGTGCTTTTCGTTCTAATTAGCTACCACATAATCTATTCAGCCTGATTCTGAATTTTGTAAGCTGATTCTCTCTCACCTTTTCTCTTGTGTTCAGTATCTTACACTAGACAATGAAAACAAAGATACAGTAGTACTCATTTTCTCATTATTGATTTCATGCACCAGCTGCCAGCTGTTTTAGCTTGTTCATTTATATAACCCTCTGGGCAACTTTTTAAAAGTACTTTTCTTTGACCATCTGCTAAATACGATTGGTTTAATAATTAAAGACTCACCATCCCCTTTCAAAGAGACATAAATGTTGCTATTGAGTTCAGCATTTGAATTCAAAGACAAAGACAGTTTTTATTCTCTACACAGGCATCAAACACTTTGAGACACTCATGTTTGTGTGCTTTTATTTCTCTGAACACTATACTAATGGAAAAAACATCCTGAACCCTACAAAATTTCTATTTAATATGTTTGTACTTCATCTGTTCATATTTTGCCTATAGTTAGTAACAGTTGATGCATAAGCTTGGTGACAACTCAATTTTATTAATACCCAAGTGTTTTTTTAAACATATATTGAACAGGGCACTTTAGCTGGATGCATGCACAAGACCACCCATTATAATGAAAGCAGAAACATTTCCAGAGGGAATCCAGCCCATGCATCCACGGCAGTAAAAATGTTTACAAGTCGGTATCCCACCATCTGGCTTTTCTTCGTCAAAAGCTACCTCATATATACCAGAGTCATGGGATAAACCTTTGGCTCAGACATTTCACTTCTTAGAATGTTCCTTAAAAATAAAACAAAGATTATTAATATTATCAGAAACTACACCCATAAACTATTACCAACTTGTCTGCCTAACACAAGAGATGAACAAATATGGTTCTAATAGACATGCAAAAAATGGATGGGGGAAGCCCACAAGGCCTCAACCCTACACAATGAACCACAGCCAACTAGGAAAAGCTGAGAGTGGGAGAAATAATCCTTCCCAGGGAAGATCAAACTAATTGGTTATCCAAAACCAAATCGCCACACTAAAATACACACACACACACACACACACACACACACACACACACGTAACATTATACAGGCTATGAAGACTGTATTAAGGAATATACATATATATTCATATAATAACAGTTAATAACAAAAGAAGCCACTAATTTGAAAGAGAATGAAGAGGGGTATATGGAGGATTTGTAGGGAGAAAAGGGAATGGAGAAATGATATAATTGTAGTATAATCTCAAAATTAAAGCAAAAATATTTGTTTATATATTTTTATCTATGTGTCTCTGTGTATCTGTCTACCACATGTGTTTGAGAGCCTGCAAAGACCAGGAAGAAGTTAGCAGACACCCTGGAGCTGGTAGATGCAATTGTGAGCCACTCAGTGTAGGTGCTGGTAACCAAACTAGGGTTCAGTAAATAATCTTATCTATCAAGTCAATTCGTCAAGACACAAGAATGTTTCTAAAACTTAGAGGTTATGTTTCTGATTGAACTTAAATAAGTCAGTGTTTTTTCTTTTGCAATACTATAGTGTTCTTTAGAAAATACTTTTAAGAAGAAAACAATTTGCCCTTTGTTTCAAAGGTACAGTGGTGTTAACCTGTAAAATTATAGTTGTATAGAGTGAAAATTGCGTTCCAATTTGATAGCAATTTTATAATGACAATTTTATACTGTTATGAATTGAAAGATCAAGGGGTAAGTTAACATTTGAGCTGACTTTATACTTTATAGTGTATTTCATACTTGAATATAAACCTTTCTAAGTGTAAAGAGTCTCTTTAGAAATACTTCCATCTTTTAGGTTAAGAAAAAAATGTTGCTCCTTTTTTTTGTAATATTATTCAAAGAAGATTTAGTTGAGATACAGTGTGTTTTCTGAATTTTGCCTTCCCATATCCTTACACATACACCCCACCCTAACCCTCCACTCCCCAGATCTTGGCAGCAGTAATGTTAGGAGGGCATTCTTACTTTGTTGACAGCTGATTATCTCCTCTCAGCCCTATTACTATATTATTATGCTACCTGTAACTGCTACTAATCAGGCATAAGTGAAATCTCATCTATAGTGAATGTTTAGTGGAAAGGGTGAAACAGTAGATGAAAACTTTTCTCCAAACTCAGCTTTGATAATCTCGATTGGTAAAAGAAATAAGTCTAGTCTCAGTTTTGCAAGTGAAGGAATGGTATGGATGAGCTTTTTTTTTTTTTTTGCCTATTTTTTATTCTTTGAGAATTTCATACATGTGTAGGAGGTTTTTTTTTTTATTGAAAAAAGAAATTTTCTGTCTCCTCCCCGCCTCCCATTTCCCTCCCCCTCCTCCCGCCCCTCTCCCCCTCCCCCCACTCCTCTTCTCCTCCCTCAGGTTTTTTTCCCTGTGTGTCATCTTTTTTCTTCTTTTCAATAAGTCTGGACTGCAGCCTCCTTTCCCTCCACTCCTCCCACCTCGCCCACTTCCCCTCTCTCCAGATTCACTGCTCCTCTGTTTCTCTTCAGAAAGCAGCGTGCCTTCCAGGGATATTAGTTAAACTGTTCTTAGACTGAGTATTTTTTTTTGGAATTTCTATAGAAGCCTAGCTTTTCAGTATTATATTTTTCATAATTCTTTGATAATTTTTACACAGTATGTTTTGATCATTTTTACCCCTTCACCTCCTTATAATTCCTCTAAAATATACCCTGGCTTCTCACCCCTTACTAAATGCTTGCTCCCCCATTGACACCAATTTGTATAAGAAGGGTAGTTTCTTATTGCTTATATTTAACATGTTCTAATAATTTTCTAATTAACAGAAATTAACTGATCTTGAAGGGCTCTGATAAGATGATGAACCTGTAAAATTTTACTGAGGTTTTCATTAAAAATTTAAATCAGATTCTACAATGATGATCCAGTGTCACTTAAACATGCATGTCCAGCGGAAAGTGAAATCTGTTAATGTCTGTTTTATGTTGGTCAAATGGACGGCTTGAGAACAGATGGAATAGGATAGTTACGTGGTGTGTTTGTATGTGTTTTATTAAAAATGATACAATTAGCTTCTTGGGTTACTTCTATATAGTAGAGATCATTTTATGTTTCCCTAAATATGAATGATAGTATCATAATTAAAATATAAGACCTGAAAATTTATTAAAACAAACTTTATGGCTACATGCAAAGTTTATGAAAAATACTACAATATTTGTTTCACATTAAATGCTTCCCTGGATAGGAGATACATTTCAGTATTACAAACTTAAAAAATCCACAGTCTGAAATATTTAGTATTTCTATACTAATAATTAGTATTTTGTAATGCCATTTCGAGTGCAGACCTGGGAAATATGCTTTCTATATTCTTGTATGGTCACATAGAAGAATAAGTGGAAGACTAGGGAATGTTAAATATGGATTGAATTCACCAGAAGGGGTTTTCTGCCAATTTAAGTAAGTTCATTTGAGTTGTTTTTTTAGTTTATATTTGTCACTTACTTAAGATTGTTTTCTTCAAATTAAACCAAAAATAAAAACAAGTAAACAGACAATATAAAAAAAAGTCTCAGAAAGGAAGCTGTAGTGTGAAACAGTGAGTCACACAGTATACACTTTAGTCCATGAATCTTTTCTTGCAATTATTCATTGCAAAGAGTCACTGGTCTGGTTCAAGGCCTCTAGTTTCCCTCACTGGGACTCCTCTTGGATTTCCTGTTATTGTCCTGTGTCATGGAGATCCTGCAGCTTTGTATCTATAGGTCCAGCTTCTTCACATAAAGCAGCTGTTCGTAGATGGGGTGGATGTTGGGGTGACCCAATTAATACCTCTGTTTCTGGGCCTGGGAGATAGCTGTGTTGATCAGCCTGCCAGTTTCCCTCATAGACACTACCAGGGACAGGGTAAGCTCTACAGCATTGTAGCAGGAAACTGCTTGTTTGTCCCAGCCACCCGGAACTGAAACCATATTAATTAAATGACTGCTTGGCCCATTAGCTCTAGCTTCTTACTGGCTAACTCTTACATATTAATTTTACCCACTTCTATTAATCTGTGTGTCCTGACCCTCACCGGCAGCAGCACTCAGAAGAGCAGGCCCTGCACTTTACCCAGGCAACACTTTAGAGCTGAAGGTGGGCCTGTCGTTAAGGTGTGAAAACAGGAGAGTAGACCACAGTTCCTCTCATGTAGCTTGAATCTTTCCCTCACCATGATACCACAAACTACGTGAGAGGAACTGTTGTCAACTCTCCTGTTTTCACACCCTCCTTCAGCTCTAAAGTGTTGCCTGGGTAAAGTGCAGGGCCTGCTCTTCTGAATGCTGCTGCCGGTGAGGGTCAGGACCAGCTCTCCTATTTTCATGACCTCAGGGCCACCTTAGCACAGGTGATAAGGGGTGGGCGTTGATGGGAGGGCAGCTTTCCCTCAACAATACCATAGGACTTCTTAGGGGTTGGGGCTAGATCTTTTCTGAACATTTGTAGGGCCAGATCACTTGTGCTCCCCTCAATATGGTCAGCTTTATTGTGCTAATATGCTATCTTTATCTTTTTGATTATTATGATTAAAGTTGACAGAAAGAAATATCGAGACTATTACTTAATATTTTCAGTTTAAAATGTAATTAATGCTTGATGATTTTGGAATTTCTCTGCTTTCATACAGTTTATTTTGCTATTATTCTCAATATTTTTCTATAGTTTCATAAGTGAAGAGAGTAATCTTGTTATTTTATAAGATATATCTTTCAAAAGAGTTACTGTAAATCTAGTGGCTTTGATTATCTTCAAAATAAGTTTCATAATTGAGCGCAGTATTTAGACTTTTGCAGTTTTTATTTTTTTCATACAGTATATTTTGACCATGGCCTTTCTCTTTCCTCAACTCTTCTTGGATGCCCCCCACCTCCTTGACCACCCAACTTCATGTTCTTTCCCTCTAAAAACAGAAAGGAGAAACCACTCAAAAAAATGAAACAAGCAAAAAACAAGACAAAAATATCAAACAAGTTAAATAGGCGTGTAAAAGACATGGAGTTAATTTTCTGTTAGCCAAATACTCCTGGTGAGTTTTGGTTTCAAATATACTTGCTTTATTTGGAATCAGATGGTCATAAACTAAGTTTTTAAAAAGATAATTTAGAAGCAGAAAGTGAATTTAAGCCATGTTATTTTTAAAAGGTGTTTTTTTTTCTTCATACTTCAAGTGTATGGCAAAGAAACCTTTCTTCCTAACTGATAATCTTGGTTGTTCTCACAAAATATTTCATGATTAACATTAAGCTATTTGATTACATAAATGATCATATTGATTTTGTTATATAACAACGCAGTGAGGTAGGTCTCATAAGCCTAATATTTTTGGTTAAATTAATGACTGAACTTAGGACATTGTTCATCCTCCACTGAACAATATCCCCATGAATCTAGACTTTGAACAGTTGTATATTTTTGAACAGTTGTATATAAAACATTTTCAAAATGGTTTACTTATGTGTAAGTATACATAACTTCTTTTATTAGTTTCTTATTTTCCTTTTATCATGTAGTGTGAACAAATTAAAGCTAAAAATGTAATGTTGACAACAAATAATAAAATTATATTTACCTCTGAAAAACAGTTGAGAAAAATAACGGCATCTGTTTATAGTTTTTTGTTTCTCTAGAGAGAATATATAGATACTGACATGTTGATTTGCATATTGTGTTGGGCACATGAAAAGTCTACACCAAATAGTAATTTCAGGAAACAGAAAAGTTATTTGATTAGCAGTGTTATATAATTTACAGGATGGTTTTCTTATGTATGGTAATTGTTCTTGTGCTACTGCTGTGATTCTATCCTGTTCTATTTTATTTATTAATTGTTTTAGTTTCAGCACCAAATGCTGTTAGAACAGGATAAAAAATTCTTTTCTATTAAAGTTTTGTAAAGGCAAGGATGATTTAAATAATAAAATCAAGGCTTTCAACACCTTTGAATTTCTTCTTTCTATTCATTAAATGCTCTCTAATTTGTATCTAAAGAATTTAAGTTCTATTTTGTGTGTCATGGCTATTGATTTTTTTTTTCATTTTCATTTCTCTGATTGTGATGGGTAAATGGGGAATGTGAGGTAATAAGGACTTGCAATTTGTGAACATAGCCAAAATGTATTGTTTCCTACTACAAATGCACCTTCAGAAATAACTGGGTGGTCTTTCATTGCCACTTGATGCGATTTTTTTTTTTTTTTTTAGGAAGGGTATTCACAGATACAAAGACATTCCTTAAGATGTGATCACTATAAGACCAACAGCCTCACAAGTAAGCAGAGTAAAAGACTAAGACTCTCATATTGGATTGCAACAATAGGCAAGAAAAAAAAGAAGGCCTAGTTGCCTTGGAGAAATGAGGAGGCCCTCTGAAATCCCTTGATTTTCAGTGTGAAGAGTCCTATAATTTAAACTGTGTGGAAGAGAAATAATGCAATGCTAAGGAGTTGAAGAAAGTAGTAAGGGTACAGAGACAGAGGAAAGACGTAATGTGATGGGTAGGACGGATCTATAAGACAAATCTGTAGATTAATACAGTTATCTCTAATAACACTAATTTAAATTCATACCATGAACAGGGAGAGAAGTTCTTTTTAACTTTTTATTGTTCTTTCAATTAAAAAGGAATTCTTTCAAAATTTGGTTGAATTAAAAGATTAAATGATGGGAGAAATTTTCACCAAAATATTACATGGTGACTTTGGGGAACCTTTAGGAAAGATTCATGGCTTGTGGTATTTAGAGTGAAAATGATGTACGTTGGAGGTAAAGTTATGCACAGAGCTATTTTTTGAATAAAGAAGTACTTATACATTATTTGAGAAGTCATCTACAGGAGTAAGTGATAAAGTTAAGTAACTGATAAAGAGAAAGAGGTAGCTATGCAAAGAAACAGTATAAAAAACTTCCACAAAGGAGAAAAACTCTAGTGGTGTAAACAAATAGAAGGACAAGAGGAAATTACTATCAGTCTTCAGACCTACTCATTTAGTACTAAATAATAACTTCGAAAAAGCTGTATCTAAATCTTTGGATAAGCTTTCTGGATACCCATGTAGTACTGGAAATTTTGTTTGGAGCCTTGATGGTGAATGTAATGATGATTTTACTAAAACATGAAAGTTGATACCTAAAATAGAACACAATATTTATTGATGCTAACCAATAGGAAATTACATCTCATTTGATTGGGATCAAGTGATAAAAGCAAACATAAAATTTTAAACTAGCAAAAGTTATTTAGAACATGTTTGAGATATCATAAAACAAAAAATTGAAAAAAATCAAAGGAACACAATATTCTTTAGCAGAGATAATTTTAGTTTGACTAAATTTTCAAATTCCAAATTTTTAACACTGTAAAGAAATTTTAGTATTCAGTTAGGATATTGCAAATTTAAATCTGATAATAGCCAAATAACATGTATCAATATGTGGGGAATAATACAAAGTAAGACTAAATTTAAAATTTTAGCAATATATGTACATACAAGTCAAATTATTGAACCAAAGTTGTATTTATGTATTTAGAACATGTATAAAAATTGAAGGAAATAAATAACATATTTACATTATAGCTTAAAAATAATGAATTATTATAAAATACTATTTTATTTCATTTAAGCCTCAAGAGAGAACCTGGAACTAATAAGGTTTCATTTTAAAAGTTTTTTTTGAAATCAATATAATTACTTCAAAGTCTTACTTTTCAGTACATATTTTCTAAAGACTTTTATGCTGCCCATAATATTTGGACTTATCTTGTTATCTACAGGATGTTTTGGTATTTAGGTTTTGCTCTTCGTAATGAATGTCAGCCTATGGGTTACAATAAGCCTATAAAGGTGCCCTAGAGGCGCACAAAAAGTACCCACCTAACAGAGAGTATGCAGATAGAATTAAGGCTTTGTACTTATTTTTTTAAGTGACCAGTGTTAATATTAATACATTATTTTAAATTTTATTGATTTTAAAACTGATTTTATTATTGTAAAATGGTGCAACAATTACTCATGTAATTCCCAGAAATTTTCACATCTCATAAAATGTTTATTTTAGCCAATCTTTCACTACACTATATTTACTTATGTGTGCATGTTTTTGTACTAGACATTAAGAGGAGATATTTATTAATTATGGCTCATGTTTTTCTGTTGTTTGCACTTAAATGATAAGAGCCAATAAACATTCACATGTTAAGGTAATATTGAAAATATTAAAACATGAAACTGCATGAATTATTCTGTCATTTTACTTTTGTCTGAGGAGGTTGAAATGGTTAAAAGACAGCAATTGTCACTAGGCAATTATTCTAATTCTTGGTATTTCTTTATTAGAATTTTTCAAAATTTGAACCAGAAAGTTCAAAATAAAGCTAATTGCCTTGGAGAGAAGTGAAACCAATAGTAGTTTGAAAAAAAATTAGCCTTATTTTCACCTACATGTGTGCTTTTAAAAACAAGACTTAAGAGTTCTACAGGGCATATGATGAGATTACAACATATAAATGATTCCACTTAAATTATTATGTCAAGATATTGTATATAAACATATATATGCATATACAAAGTGTTAACTTTATATATGGCACAATATATTGTATTGGAATATATATCACACACATATTCACATAATATATGCATATATATATATATATATATATTTAGCTTGAATGTAGCATTTGAAAGGGAGGATTAGATTGAGCTCAACACTACATGTCATGAACTATGAAAGCCGGATAGAAATCTGAGTTTCTGTAACTTTTAAAAAGTGTAAAGTCTGAAGAACATCTCATTGATAATAGTATGAACCCAATTCTATATATATATATGTATATATATATGGAGAGAGGATATCAATCTTTTTTCTTACAATATAGATATTGTGAAAGAGATACACACATTTCACAAGAGGAGAAACCTGCCAAAACAGGTTTCTTAGATTTTCAAGCTCATATTTCTGTTGCATGCAAAGAGAATAAAGCTCTTCAATTTACTTGGTCATGTAAAAACATATGAGTTGTTTTGGTTAGTGTTTTTTGAAAGATAGAAGGGCTATGCCTCTTAGCTGAATATTACTAGCAGATATTGCAGTAACTGTTTATATATTAGAAGGAGAAAAATATGCCTCAGGAGTGTTAACTCTTGTCAAATGTTAATGGCCTCCCAGAGGAATTTTAAGTTGATGTAACAAATTTTAGGTAAGTTGCTGATAATTTATGAATAAGGTAATTGACGTATTTTGTGGTTAAAAAGGTCAGTTTATCTAGCTTGGCTTTACACATAAGCATGCTGGGATCTACAGACAGGAAACAATTTGTATTTTGTCCCTTCTTTAGGTATTTGTCCCTTTTGAGATACTAATTCAAGGTTCTATGCCTTGTTAAACATCCTTCTTCTTAATATTGTTGGACATTGTTAAAGTAGACTTGTAACATAGTTTCATGAACTTAGAATATGGCATTTCTTGGAAATAAAATCACATGCATAAAATTATCCTTGTTCTATTCTTTACTTTGTTTCCATGGTATGTTTTCAGTTATTTTAATGCTAACTTCAAATTTTGACTGACGTTGTTCTTTCTTTTTGCTTTTGTCTTAAGTTGCCTGAGACAACTTCATCAACCATCTCCTCACCATCATATAGTCTTTCAAATCATTCTCTGTATCCTGTTAGTTTTTCTACCTAAAACATTATTCTCTTCCAGTCTTTGTTTTTCAAAGTTTAAATTTCAATATTCAAATCAAACTTTCACTTATCCAACAAGGTTTCATTGACCACTCTAGGTAAAGATGATAACCTTCATCAGTAAATTCTTAAAGAATTGCTTTTATTTCCCTCATGTATTCAATATTAATGACATATCTTTGAGGGCATACTGTATGCCAAGAAATCATGTAACAGTTACTACCTTTGTTTCTATCTCATTCTAGATTATAATATTCTTGAGAGTAGACACTGTGTTTGAAGATATTTATATTCTTCATAGTCCATAGCAGTAGACATTTGAACACAGTAACTATTTCTAAAGTAAATACTGACTCAAGAAACAGCTGTGAAAGCATGAAGTCTTTATGGAATCAGTATGTGAACTGTGGGTTACCAATTATAAGTACATTTGAAGAGTTTTTCCTCAATTTTAAGGAAGTTTATTCTCCTCAAAACTTAAAAATTGCAGTTTACTAAAGAGAGAATCAAGATAAATATTATTTCAGTCTTATTCACTTAGAAGTAAAAGACCACCAGATCAGTTTAAAAGCCTTTCACACTAAAATTTTATGTTGTCTTTCCATGGGAAGCATTACCCTCTCTGAGGAGTGCATGGGGGTGGGGTGCAGGGAAGGTGGGGGGGATAGGAGGAAGGGAGTGAGTGGGAAATGGGATTAATATGTAAAATGAGAAAAGATTGTTTTAAAAAATACATAGAAAAGAAAGAATGAAAAAAGGACTCTAAAGACTAGACAAAAATTTCAATGATTATTCAAACTCACACATGTAAAATGTTACAATTCCATTATCTAATGATCAGGATTTTTTTTAATGTAAAATAATAAACCAAGAAGATGACACTATTTAGAAATGAAAATGGTAAACTATAAACTAGCTATATCCAGTTTCTGAAAAGGTACTGGTGTCTATTCTTTTAATTAGTAAGCAATATACATTTTACTTTACCTTTAAATAGTAGTGTGGTCCTTATAAAGGATTAAGTCAGGGGATGAGCATAAAGGATTTGACAGACTTTCAAAAACAGTAATCCTCTTTATTCCTACTCTGCCTCCAAGCAATACATTAAGCACATCTCCAGTTCAAGATTCCTTTGCTCTGACCCTGCTTGATTGTCTTCATCTGAAGCTTGACTAACCCACGTAGGATTACCAGAATGATTAATTGGCAAATGAACTTATTCTCTTAGAAATTACTTAGCCAAGTTTTGCTTATACAACTATCAGCTTTTCATGTCTAACTTAAGCCTCATTAGACAAATAAGCCAAATGTGAGAAAATGATTTTATAATGAAATATCTCTTTTGTTCATCAATAATCAGTATATATTATTCTTTTAAATGAATTTAGACCTAAAATATTAGATAAAATTTGATTTCAAATAATATTCACTCTTCTTGCAAAGCATCATGACTGATATACAAATTATGAATCACAATAACTGATATGCAAGTACTGCGTAGAAAAAATAGATACTTAGCATGTTTTATGAATATAAATTTGAATATTATGCAGTGATGATCTTAAATAAGTCAAAAGCAAGGGATCTCAACCTGTGGGTCATGACCACTTTGGGTCACATATCAGATACCCTGCATATCGGGTTTGTAACAATAGCAAAATTACAGTAATAAAGTAGCATTTAAATAATTTTATGGTTTGGTGACACCACAACATGAAGAACTGTATTTTTTTTGAGACGGGGTTTCTCTGTGTATCTCTGGCTGTCCTGGAACTCACTCTGTAGATGAGACTGGCCTCGAACTCACAGAAATCTGCCTGCCTCTGCCTCCCTGAGTGTTGGAATTCAAGGTGTGTGCCACCACTGCCCTGTTGAAGAACTATATTAAAGCTGTCACAGCATTAGAAAGGTTGAGAACCACTGGCTTAACATGTTCCTCTAAGCCAAAAATATTAGTTTCATTTGACAAATGTTTCTGAGGCTTATTACATGGCAACATCTGATGTTAATCATAAAATTCAAAGTTAAGTTTAGCCCTATAGTCTTCCTATAGATACTGTAACATTTACAAAGAAGGCCAGTTATCTATTGTCTCAGTTTGGTATCAAATCATCAACCTTAAGGTTAACTAAATGTCAGTAAAGCAGCACTTGTACCCAATGTTTTACAAATGTTTAAAAAATATTTAAAAAAACTGAATAGCTTTAAGTTAGCTGCTACAGAGCAAGAGTTTGATGTGCAAGAATGAAGTTATGAATCAAGAATGAAGAAAATCCTCTATAAGCTTCAAAGGATAGAAATACATTAATATGATCTGATCTCCAAAAAGATTTTTAATATATATTTCTAATAAATGTGTCTTCTATCAATAATGGTGGTTGGTACAGGAAGAAATTGCTTCATCTATACTTTATTTATTTACTATATTGTTTTCTAAATAACTAATTGAGATATTGTATCATAAACACAAGTTACAGAACTGAAAGATCATAAGACGCTGCTGATTTAAGTAGTTCCTCCAAAATTTGTTTATGGTCAGTTAATAACTGTCTCCTTTTTCAAAACATATGGAATATTTTTATTGTGATTTCAATGTATAATTATTACTTCAATTTAATTTTATGTCTTTTGTGAATGTCATAAAATTCTTTTTCTATGGTGTTCTGATTTGCTTCTCTGCTGATGTGATTTTATAAAAGCAACCCAAACAACTCATGGGCAGAAATAGTTGGTTTGACTTGCAGATTAGATTCTTCCATTGAAGGATATTAAAGCAGTAACTGGGAGCAGAAATGTAGATATAGAACTGAAACAGGGAGCACAGAGAGGCACTTCTTACTGATTTGCTCAGCTGGTTTTCTCAGCTATTGTTTTTGTTGTACATCCCAGCACTAGCTGTCCATGGATGGCACTGTGCAGAGTGGCCTGCTCATTCATAGATCCAACCTACTCCTCTCATGTTCTCTCTTTTTTTTTTCTTGCTGATTTTTATTAATTAATTAATTTAATTATTAAAGATTTCTGCCTCTTCCCCGCCACCACCTCCCATTCCCTCCCCCTCCCCCAATCAAGTCTTCCTTCCTCCTCAGCCCAAAGAGCAAGCAGGTTTCTCTGCCCTGTGGGAGGTCCAAGGACCACCCACCTCCGTCCAGGTCTATTAAGGTGAGCATCCAAACTACCTGGGCTCCCTCCCCATTTTGTATTCCCCACATATTCATGGACATGGGGCCAGCCACTGGAGCATAGTCATCTTACCAGGGACTACAGCATTAAAAAAAAATACTGGCTTTCCCTCCCTCCAAAACTATCATCTATTCATCCACAGATCGTCAGTTAGGGATGCGGACTAATGAACGTGTCCTCCTTCGATGCTAGAATGTTGACTGTCTTTGTCTTGTGTAGATAACCACAGAAGCTGTGAGCTTATGAGGGCCACATTCCTGTTATGTTCAGAAGATACTCATTTGGTCCTGTACTTCCTGCCCTCTGACTTTTACAATTTTTTCACTTCCCCTGCAATGATGGCCTGCACCTTGGAGGGAGGTGATATAGATGCCCCATTTGTGACTGAGTACTGTAGTAACACTCTTTATAGTTTGATCAGACTTGTAAGTTTCGTCATTAACCACTGTTCACAGATCAAAGAAGTTTCTCTGATGAGGCTTGAGAGCTCTACTAATCATGGATACAGAGCTTTAAATTTTTTAGAAGGAAGTTTGTGATTTTTTTTCTAACAGAAAATAGCAGTAGGTTTTTTACTGGGACTTGTGAATTCCTCTCTCAAATACTTACAGAATCAGGTAAGTGGTTTTTCCTGTGGAACAGGCTTTTACTCCAACCATTAAGTGATTAATTATCCCCATAATATCGGTGCCACTATTGTGCTTATTAGCATACCTCACCATACCAGCCATCATTGTACTTCATAGGGTTTACTGCCTAGTATAATTGTTGATGTATTTATACACCAATTACCTACATAATACCTCTAAGTACCATGAAAGCTAGTACGCAGAGGAAGCTTTTTGTTCAGTATCAACTGAGTTTCTGCATGTGCTCTGACCAATATGTATGGTTTCTTCATTGATAGGATACTACCATCAAGTGGTGGTGGGCAACAAAGAGCAATGGCAGTAGCCTTTATTGTTTAAGGAGTGTCTCCAGGACAACTGTGATTAGCAGCACTAAGGGAGGTATTACACACCTAGCTCTAAGCTTTTTATTTGGCATCCTATGACTTCTGGGAAGGCAAAATCTTCTGTGTGTGCTACCTCATATCACCTGTCTATCTGTCTGTCTGTTTGTCTCTCTGTCTGTCGGTCTGTCTATCTATTCAATCTTTCGTCATCTATCTATATTTATATACATATCTCTGTCTATATATTAGTATTAGTTATATTTTCCCCATCCTGCTTATACTCTACCCTGAATCCCTCTCTCCAATTTCCTACCCCAGGTTCTAGTGAGGGGGAAGGTTGCATTTTTAAATAAACTCATATTTTCCATTTTCATCTTTGGCAATGGCTCATATGCTATTTTCCTCATTATTAAATGTAATTCTGTGGTCTAAGTATCAGGCTTCAAGAATGAGAATTTCAGTTCTCTGAGAATTCTGTGAAACTCAATCCAATTATAATTACCCATTTCACAGCAATGGGTGACTTTAATTTTGTTGAGCTTTGAATTCCAAACCCCAAACATGGAAGAATAAACATATGAAAAAATATTTATCAGTATGGTACATTGTAAAAATGTTCTCAATTGCAACAAAAAGCATCATGTTCATTATTATTACTTTTTTTTCTGGCTGGCCTTCTAGAGTTTCATAATTACTGGCTTAATGAAGTGTAGCAATGATGATGGTTGGAGATGTACATTATTATCTCCACTAAATGGTAGGGGACCTTTATTTTGTAAAGTGTTTGTGTGTATATATTATGTATATATAAAGTATTTTGTTTGGGAAGGTTTTTTTTTGGAGTCAGGATTTCATGTAGGATAGCACTGAACTCACAGTAACTAAAGCTCTCTTGAAGTCCTGATCCTGCTGCCTGCACCCATGACCACAGGCATGGATCATCATATCCTTCCTGGTATAGCTTTCCAAAGAATATAATTAAATGCGTATTTGTACCATGAAAATAAATTTTTGTGGATTTCAGGATTTTATTCATGACTTTAATTTCATTGCTCAATTCAGACATGTAGGAGTACAAAAAATTAAAAGTTTCAGTAAAATATGATGAATTAGGGGGTATTAAATATTTCAGGACATCTTCAAGTAATCTAGGTGATTTTCTTTTTATTACATATTATTCTACACTGAGATGGCAATATTAGTAGCATCGTATGTTTAATCAATTGTTTTAACATTTTGATTATTTTTAATATTAAGAATCTACAAAGTTTATAGTACATGGCCAGTTCCAGCAATATCTCCACTATTGATTGGTTGGGGTCTTCGCTGGGGTATCCTTGTGGATTCTTGGGAGTTTCCCTGGCATGAGGCTTCTCTCTAGCCCTTTGTCATATCCCCAAACCACCACCTCTACTCATCCTGATCAATCTGCTCCCTCAAGTTCCCAACCTTCCCTACCCCCACCCCACCCCCAATTTATCTAGGAGATTTTTCTATTTCTCCTACCAAGGGAAATCCATACATCCCTCTTTGGACCTTCTGTTATCTAGCCTCTCTGGAACTGTGAATTGTAGGTTGGTTATCCTTTAGTTTACTAATAATATTTACTGATGAGTGAGTACGTACCATGTTTGTCTTTCTGGGTCTGGGTTACCTCACTCAGAATGATATTTTTAAATTTCCTCCATTTGCCTGAAAATTTCATGAGGTCATTGTTTTTTACAGCTGAATAATACTCCATTGTGTAAATATACATTTTCCTTATGCATCCTTAGTTTGAGGAGCATCTGAGTTGTTTGTAGGTTCTTACTATAATGAATAATGCTGCTATGAACATAACTGAGCATGTGTCCTTGTTGTATGATGGAACATCCCTTGGATATATTCCAGGATTGGTATAGCTGGGTCTTGAAGTAGATTGGTTCAATTTTCTGAGAAACCGCCATATTAATTTCCAAAGTGTCTGTACAAGTTTGTATTCCCACCACCAGTGTAGGAGTGTTCTCCTTACTCTACATCCTCTCCAACATAGGCTCTCATCAGTAATTTTTTATCTTATCCATTCTGACAGGTGTAAGGTGGTATCTCCAAGTCATTTTGATTTACATTCCCCTGATGACTACACAATTCTTTATGTGTATTTTGAACATTTGAGTTTCATCTGTTGAGAATTCTCTGTTTAGGTCTGTACCCCCATTTTTGAATTGGATTATTTGGTATTTTGATGTCTAGATTTTGAGTACTTTATATATTTTGGAGATCATTCCTCTCTCTTATGTGGGGTTTGTGAAGAAAGAACTTTTTCCATTCAGTAGGCTGTCTTTTTGCCTTATTGACAATGTCCTTAGCCTTACACAAGCTTTTCAGTTTCAGGCTGTCCCATTTTTTAATTGTCAGTCTCAGTGTCTCTGCTACTGATGTTATATTCAGGAAGTATTCTCCCGCATCAAGGCATTCAAAGCTAGTTCCCACTTTCTTTTCTATCACATTCAGTGTAACTGGATTTATGTTGAGGCCTTTGATCAAAACTGGGCTTGAGTTTGGTGCAGGGTGATAGGAGTCTATTTTCATTCTTCTACATCCTGAACTCCAGTTATGCCAGCACCATCTGCTGAAGATGCTCTTTTTCCATTGTATAATCTTGGCTTCTTTGTCAAAAATCAGGTGTTCATAGGTGTGTGAATTTATGTAGGCGAAGACCGCTTGTTCATTTCCTGACTGCCCAGACCCAAAATAATCACACAGAAACTGTATTATTGCAACACTTCTTGGCCTATTAGCTCACATTTTTTATTGGCTAGCTCTTATATATACATTAACCCATTTCTATTAATCTGTGTATTGCCACGTGGTTGTGGCCTAGTGGTAAGGTTCCGTTTGGCATAGGGTATTTATTTCCTGTGGAGGCTACATGACTTCTCATTGATTTCATCTACTTTCTCCTTCTCTATCTGCTTGGAATTCCGGTGTTGTCCTACTCTGTGCTGTAATAGGCCCAGAGCAGCTTCTTTATTAACCAATGATATTCACAGCATACAGAGGGGAATCCCGCATCAAATTTATATCTGGGTCTTCTATTTGATTCCATTGATTCACCTGTCTGTTTTTGTACCATTACCAAGTTGTTTTCATTACTATAGCTCTACAACAGAACTTGAAGTCAGGGATGGTGATGCCTCCAGAAGTTCCTTTATTGTACTGTCTTGTTTCAGTTATCCTGAGTTTTTTTGTTTTTCCATATGAAGTTGAGTATTGTTCTTTCAAGGTCTGTGAACAGTTGACCTAGCCATCTACTCTAATCAGATTGATGACTATTCTAATTGCCATCACAGAGCCTTTATCCAGTAACCAGTGGAAGCAGATGCAGAGATCTATAGGCAACCACTATGCCAGGCTCCAGGAGTACTCCTGAAGAAAGGAAGGGGGGGGATGTTTGAGCTGTGTGTGTGTGGGTGAATGTGTGTATGTGTGTCAAGGTCATGATGGAGGAACCCACAGAGACAGCTAGCCTGAACTCATGGGAGCACATGGACTCTGGACCAACAGTTAGTCAGCTTGCATGGGACTGACCTAGTTCCTTTGCAGGTGTATAACAGTTGTTTAGCTTGTTCTCTTTGTAAGGCTTCTAAAAGTGAGAGCAGGAACTGGCCTTGGAGCTTCGTTTGATTTTGGGAACCTGTTCCCCAATGATGGATTACTTTGCCCAGACTTTATTCAGGGGGACTTGCTCGGTTCTACCTCAACTTGATGTGCCATGCTATCTATGTTCAAGCCCATGGAAGGCCTGTCCCTTTCTGAATGAAGATAGAGGAAGAATGAGTGGATAGGGATGGGGGTAGGTGTAAGTTGGGGAAGATAATGGGATTAAAGGAGGGAGAGGAAACTCTGGGAGGCATGTAAAATAAAGGAAAAATGTTAATGATAAAAAAGGAATCTGCAATGAATTATTTGATATCACAATAGGAGAAAATTAATGTGAAGCATGAAGGCACATGTGTATTTTCATAACACTTGAGTATAGTCATAGAGATCAAAAGTTATGCTGCATAGCATAATCCTGCTTAAAAATAAAAGGGAATAAATTCAGAAGCATAGAAACTAAGTTTTATATATAGTTAAAAGTAATATTTTGTAAGTCAAAATTCAGATTATATAAATCAAATATTATTTAGAATGATAAAAATAATAAAAAAGAACCTTTTGCACTTGTGAGTTCTATATGTATTGATTCAATTAAGAATGGGTTAAAATATTTGGGAAAACTTCTATATCCATATTAATCATGTACAACTTTTCCATTATTGTTTCTTAAATAAAATAACACAGCATCTCTTTAAGTGGTATTTTTGTATTATATATTTTAAGTTACCCAGATATGATTTAATATATACCAGAGGATTCTTATGTATATTAAATTATATTAAATAGCACAGTCGTCAGAACAAAAATGTGGCAACATAAACACGGTTTCTTTTTTTGAGATTGTATTTCTCTCTTCTCTTTTCTCTTACCAAACCTCCAATATACCCATTACCTCCTTCCTTCAAAACCTATTGATTCCATATAATGCTACTTGTATGTTTTCAAGACTGACCATTTGGCACTGGACAACAAGTTGATATGGTATTCCCAGGGGAGGGGCACGTCTTCCACTCCTAGCTTTCCACAGTTACTTGTGTGTAACCAAAGATTTTTAGTGTGCAATATAGATGATACTTGCAAAGGTTAAAAAGTTCTTATATACCATCTGAAAGGTTCATGGCAGCTCTAACTTGACAGGTCCTCTGGCATGTGGGAGACAGACAGATAGCCCATGCAGAGAGAACTTGGGGATAGAGTTTATTTAATGGATAAGGGGATAATGGAGTGAACAGATAGGGAGAGAGGAAGAGGGAGAGAGGGAGTGTGTATGTGTGTGTGTGTGTGTGTGTGTGTGAGAGAGAGAGAGAGAGAGAGAGAGAGAGAGGAGAGAAGAGAGAATTGGGGGGTGGGGGATGTGAGAGGCAGTAGTTACCTCTTCAGAAGAGGGTTGGAAAGAGAGAGAGAGAGAGAGAGAGAGAGAGAGAGAGAGAGAGAGAGGGAGGGAGGGAGGGAGGGAGGAGAGAAGGTGAGAGATCAGCTTGCCTTGGTGGGAAGAAGAAGGGGGAGGATTGTGGGTGGGCAGAGATTGTCTGTCAAAGGAACAGAGTACCCAGGTGACAAGGAACGTCAACAAAATGATAACGTACCTCATAGACTTATTTAGCTATCAGTTTAGTTTTTCTTATATATTAAAGGTTTGGGAAACAGTAGGGATTAATATGCAACTGGAAGCAAGGTTTGCTTTCTTAGTGAAACTTAGTATATAAGTTTTATTGATTTCTGCATGTTTAGTTTCATATGTATGAATGTGTATATGAATATGTATGTACGCATGCACATATGTGTGTGTTTGTGTGTGCATGAATGCCACCCTTGTGTGTATGAGGTAAAGAGTTCAGTCTTGCTCCACAAATAAGTATATAGAAAGTGATACTATTAATGGCTCCATGTTTAGGAAATAAGTAAAATCTTGATTTTGGCTTTCTTTCATTTTCTTGTTGGCCATATAAAAATAAGAAAAAGTATAAGCCCGCCCCCAAAGGTTGGAATACCCAGTGGGATGGGAAGGAAAGCTCTTTAGAGAAAAGGAAAAGACATATTGCTGAATCTTTTGGGGGGAATTTTTATGACCTGGAGCCATTTTCTTTAGTAGAAATTTGTAACTTTATTTCCTTTCTTTCAAACAGAGGAAAGCCCTAAATCATGTGACATTTCACATGTTTATATTCTATGGGAATTAGACCAGGAATGCAATAAAATGATCTATACATGTAAAGCATTGTCTATTAGCAGTTCAGGTTTACTACCTTCTTTGTGCTCTTCCCGTCTAGTGTTTCATTGTGTGTCACCTATCAACATTTTATGTGCAATTTAAGATTCTTTTTCGTGTTATATAATAGCTTTGAATAATTGGAAGCTATCTAACTAAAACTCTCAATTAACCAGTTTTATTTATTTATTTTTTTGCTACACTCTCCTTTTAGAAGGAAGAGGCAAATGACAAGAAAACAAGCTGTTAACAGGTATTTATTTATTTATTTATTTTAAAAAGTCAACTCCCTGGGAATGTCCTGGAGTCTTTACAGATTCAGCCCAATTTCTATAACCTTGTTCTCTATGTTATACTTGCTAATATAGGAAAGGGAAACTATTTAAAAAATTTAACATCAAACCCTCAATTTTGATTAATCTTTAGTTATAAGAGAAAAAAGAAATCTGAATGGCTAATTAGAACTGATCTATTCATATGAAGTGTCATGTTAATTGGGGTTTCTATGGTGATCATTTGTACTTATTAATTGGGACTGGATCATGCGATCACGCAGAAGAGTGATAGCTTGCAGACAAAGTAAGCAATTCCCTTCCTGGTACTGAAAATGAGAAATTAGAGAAAAGCTACAAGTTCATGGAGATTGAGTGAGAGTCAGTGACATAAAAACTTGTGTCACTTGTGGAAAATAATTGGAAAATAATTGAAATGTCTACCTAGTTTTTGGCTGTGGAATTCTTAGGAAGGTACATTCACTTTTACAGGGCAGCACAGGTTATTATGTGTTCTCCAGCAATAGTAGTAAATAACCCGAATTGTTCTGTTAGGCATGGGACTATGTTTGCATGCTTAGTAGTCCTTAAATACTTGAAATACTTTCCCTTCTGAGAATAAATTTAATTTCAAAGAAGACATATCTGAAATTTCCTAAAATTGTTATGAAAATTTCACCTAAGTTGAAATCATCTCTTACATGCTATCCTAAATCTCATCTGTTCTACATTCTTAATGTAGAAGAGAGTAATAATGACAGAGGAAGGCAGCCCGTGATCCTAAAGTGCGTTTTGATATTGCCTGGCAGTGATATTCCATCTTTATTTCCATGTGCTCTGCTCAAGTGAAACATCTTCTTCTGATGATATTTTTTTCCTCCTTCCATGTTGGCTCCATGTTTTCAATATGTATTCTGTAAGAGAAACATAGAACATTGAGGGAGATGCAGACCACACTGTATGATGTACCCTACATTTTGAATATGGAAAATGGAAATCACTTTGTTTATGTTTCTAGTATTTAGAACTTTTTGACAGTAAAAATTACCCTTACATATTATGCACACGAAATAATACCCAAATGACCTGAAGCAGTGAATGTACCTCCCTAATTGCGAAACTTTCTATTTGACTATGATATCATTGCAGGACAGACTAGTGTCATGTAAACATTGAAAGTGAATAATTTCAACTGAACAAAATGTAGTGAGTTTTACAATTAGATTTGGTTCTCGAAGGTACTTACTGTATATGACTGGGATTTAACTTAATCACTTTCATTTTTATTTTCTCAGTAAAAAAAGCATGCAAATTATGCCAATCTCTCTTAATTTAATTAATGATATTTTATACCTATAGCAACTCATTTCTGGGTTAATGAATTTTTTGCATATTTGTGATAAAATTTTACATTTACTGAACTATGAGAAAAGCCATGAAATGTTTTTTGAAAGTGTAATGTGTTGAGTCAGTCACATAAAGTACAGAGAAACCAAGGGGGGGGGGGTCATAAACCACAAGGCTTTTGGAGGCAGGTCTAGAAAAGGGAAAAACCATAACCATTGGAGAATAAAGAGGTCTAGGGTGAACTAGAAAATATACAGTTCTACCAATGGTGGTGGATACTATTCTCCTCAGCATTCTACCGGGTAGTACTACATACAGGCTTTCATTGTTAAGGCTTTACTTCTTAAGAGATGATAGGTATCTATACTTTTATTTGAAATTTTCCTACTATTCAAAGCTGCTAACAGGTTGAATAAAAAAGAGAAAACAAGGTAGGATGTCACCCCATGGGTTTTGCCAACTGTTCTCTAAGTATAAGTCTTTGATTACTCCATTTACCAAAAGAAATCATAGTTATATACATACCTCAAACTCTTGATAATAGAAAATTGATGTAAAATAAATATGTAAGTGAAGAGTTTGTCATATTTTGGTACTCAGAATGGTAGTTATGCAATGAGATTTTTCACTACATGAAAATAGCCAATATAGTTTTCCTTCAAGTGGTTTGTAAATTAAAATAAAGTTACAACTTTCTTACGTTCATGTTAGTCAATCATTTGTACTATGTAGTAGTTCAGTATCACCATTGCTACATGAGAATATTTAAGCTTTTGTTACATCACCTAACATAATTAAGGCTTTTATTTGAAACCCATTTGTTTTTCTTTAATGGAAAGACAGGCAAAAGTAGAAATATGCTCTTTCATTGAAAATTGGCTTGCCTTTAAATAAATGCCCAATTCCATCTAGTAAAGTAGCTTTATTTTACAAATGGTAAAATTAAGAAATGAAAGAAATTCATGTAATTAACCCAACAAAACTCTTCATTTGAACTCTTGCTTGGCATTGAAAAAGAAAAAACAGTCAGTCCTCTGAGATTTTATTTAAAGGGAACTGACTGCTCTGAGGCTTTGCTTGTTTGTCTGTCCTGCCCTAGACCTCAACACATGATCCCACTGTGCGCTGGTGCTTTCAACATCTGTCTACTTCTCTCATTACTTGTCATCCAAACTCATATTTGTTTTAAAAGGAAACAATTAACTTCCAATCGCTCTAGAAAAAACAAAACAAAAATCAAAAGAGAAAACGAAGGACAAAATCTTCAAATTAGCCCACTGGTATATCTACTTTTCCAGCACTTATTGTCTACATCAAACATCCCCAATCAAGATAGTAAATTAACATTTTCACTTCTCATGAGAATTTTACAAAGCAGAAAGAGGAAGGGTAGAATGGACAATTTAAAGTCATAAATGCACAGCATAATCTCATTTGTTGATTAAATAAGTGAAGATAAAATACAGTCACATATGAAAGAGAAGAAATTATTGGATGTTATGGTCAACATATAGGAGAATATACAACTAATTATTGATTATCTAAATTTGTATCAAGCATCACACCAATCGACTACACATAACATGTTGCATGTTAAGAATTAAATATATTTAAATAAACCGTTAGTTAACTAAATAAAAGTGTAAACTAATGTTTTAACACCTTTAATATAAACAAAACGATTCATAACAAATGTTTGGAAAGTAATTCATTCTTCTTATGTGAGTTCATCAGTTCATCCTATCAGTTCTGGAAGTACATGATACTATAATTGTTATTTTCCAGTGATGATACTGAAGCACAGAGAATGGTATTTAACATATACAATCACATTTATGACCTACAGAATATGGTATCTCTATTCAGAAGTCAGTTTTTGTGATATTACTTTAATTTTGTAAAATTAACAAGCATAATTTTAACACAGTTCATTCAAATAGGACAGGAAAATTAGAAATACTAATTGAGAACTTAGATTTTTGAAAAAGTCATATTTGTTAAGCATTAATAATATAATGATAAATCTTTTTTTCTATTCTTCATCAGAGTCAAAACTGTTTTAGAGTTTATATGTGTCACTACTTTCAATTTTAAAATAATATTGATATTTATGCATATATAATATTCTGTGGATGGTGGAGAAAATATGAGTGTTCTAAGGGTCAAGGCAGTGGTATTGTACTATCTTGAGTATATCTTCAGGTTTTCCTTCTGTGAAACATTATATTATAAAAGCTAAAATAAAATGACATGCTAACTATCATTTGGTATGACTCTGCTTTCTTGCATGTTTTCAACTGTTGAAAAGATTACTCAAATATGTTTGAATCTGACAATGATTTTAAGAGAACACATGTAGAATGCTCAGTAAATTAATTCACTATTTCTGTATACATGGATAAGCTAGTAATTGCATTTTGCATTCTGGAAAGACTTGATTAGAACAATCTGCATCCTTACCCTGAGAATTAGTACAGAACTATCAAGGCTTCCTAAATTCAGTGTGCTAGGAAAACAAACAAACAAACAAACAACATCCATTTGAAAATTGTCTTATATGGTAAGAGGCTGAACTAGCAAAAAAGAAAGAGTTGAAATTGATTTTATTTAAACCCCAGAATTGGAAATGTAGGACAAAGTGCATATGATTCTCAATGACCTCATTGTCCAAATGTGACAGGAATCCCAGAGAATCCTCTTGAGTGTTTTTATTCACTTTGGCTTCTTTGTCATCTGACTGAAGGACTCAGATTTAAGAACTTTCACAATGTTTTTACTAATCAGTACCCTGTGTTTTCAGTTAAATTCTTTTCTAAAAAGCACTATTTTGTTTTTTATATCACTTGAACTAATTTAGTAAAAAGAACTTTTGCCAGATGAATCCAGACTATTTTTTCCCCAGGTCTTCCCTATACTATTCATGGTGACTTGTGCATATTATCCAACTTTTCAAATAAGCAGTAGATCAATTAAAACATGACATATTTCAAAACTGTGAAGTGAGATTCAAAGCCATATGTCAGACAATATTCAATATTTCATTCATTTAAAAGTTTTTAACTAGGTTGTAGAGACTATTAAGAAAAATAAACATTCATTTAAAAATATAATGGTTACTCATATTTGTTATAATAAACAGAATATCTAGATTTCATTGTGTTGTATTTGAGATATTGATGATTTTATTTACAAAACCAACTGCAGTCATCGTGGCATTCACACTTGTAAGTCTAAAAAAATTTTGACAAACATTTATTCTCTTCTTTACCACAAAACTTCAAAATCAAAGACACTTTTGTCTCTAACAGTGACTTAAAAAATACCTACTTTGCTACATATAGCATTGAGAGAATGATACTTTAATATTAGCATTCAAAACCTTTTTTACTAGTATTAAAAACCCAGTCTGAACCTTCAGGAAGTCATTTACAAGTTGTTTCCTTGGGATTACCTACATTCTTGTCCACTTTGACCTTGTAATTTTGCTCACAGTTGGAAATGTAATGCAGAGTGACTCAGATAATGTTGTTTACACAGACTTTAAGTGGAGTGACATTATAGTCAAGCAAGTGTCACCTCACCTAAAGTGAAGGAAGACTTAATTACCATAATCCTGTGAATACTAAAATTTCTTTGCCATGTGTAGCATAATAATGTAGTGTTCTGTGTGGTACAGTTAACAATGCGAAGGGAAAAGGCACATTAGGTCTCAGACTATGTGTCTTTAAAAGTGAAGAGAATTGAAATTGTAGAAGGAAAATAGAATTTTGAAGTAGGATTCTTGTCGGAATGTTCAGGTGAAATTTTTCTTTTGTTCAAACCCCGGAGTTGCCTAGTGACGTGAAAATGAAAAGACTGCTAAAATATCCATAAATCTAGACACCAGTGAGTAGGGTGACAGACCATGAATTTCCTGGAGGGTGCAGGGTAGCGTTAACTAAATGACTAAGACAGGATAAAGAGGAAAGGCTGATAACCACCTATTATTGTGCAATGGGAAACATATCATTAATTTACAAAGAGAGTGGTGACATTTTCTAAAATTGTATAGCCCTATTCTTAAAAGTTTGTCAGTGTAACTAATTAGTTGCTAAAGTGGAGTTGATTCTAAGACTAAGTATGAAAGCATTTGGAAAGGCAGGACATTGTCCATAAATTGGTATGGTGTGTAATACATCTTGATGAATGGTGCGAAATAGTGTTAAGAAATGGGACTATTATGTCAAAATGGCCGTTCATTGGTTTGTAGTCCTTGAAGGAATTACGTTCCATGGCAACGTGGCCTAAAGTCCCGAAGATAAACATGAAGTGCCTCAAGGACATGTCTTCTTTTCTCTTTGTTAACACTGAGTTTTCAACACAAAGAATTCACCATGAATCTTTTCCAGTGCTTTTGAACTATAATGCTGTTACTATAGATTGTTACTTGGGATTAATTGTTTTTAAGTCATTCAATTGTTTGGAAGAAGGAAAGTATAAAATGAACCAGCAGTAAAATGTAAAAGATTTAAAGATCTTTAGAAAGCTAAAATGTGTATTTCAATCAATAGAGTCATGCTACTGATCTGCTATTGATAATTCACAAGTCAAAATACTAGATAATCTGATATGTACCATGTTTCAGTTTTTTTTAAATGCAGAACTATAAATACAATGATAATATTGAATCATGCTAATATCAACCTTGTTTTACAATTGGGGAAGCTTAAGCCTTTGAAAGTGTTAATATAAAAATGGCTATATGTTATATTTAAATACATAAATAAAATTATTTTTTATCTTCATTTTATTTGCAATTTGATTTTCGTTATCTAGCTTTAGCTAACTAGCATTTTACTGTAAAACAGTTGGCCAATAGGTCTGAATTCTCGTGTTGCTTTAAAAACAATTTAACTTAAATTACAATGTTCATTTTAAGTTCACACTCAGTTATATATTGATTTATATAACATGCTAAGTATTAAAAAATTACATTTTTGGAATTTTTTATCATGAGACACTTGTCAATAAAACATCTGGTGTGTGCAAAATATTGTTGTAGCAGCTATGGTGGTGCTCAGTTATAAAGCCAATACTCGAGATGCTGAGATAGGAAGATTGCAACTAGTTCTAGTCCAGCATGCTTTACATAGTGTGTATTAGGCCCTCTTGGACAATATAGTAAGACCCTGTCATAAAAGAAAAAGCAGTATATGAAGGAATTTAGGAAATTTTATTAAAATATTCCACTTAGATATTCTTTATAACTTTAAACTTTTATTATTACTAAAAGTAAATAGTTTCTTAATTTGTGCTTGTCTAATTTTTATCTCTTCAAAAATTTTTTTTCATGTGATTTTGGGTGCTAAATTAAAGAACAATTAATAGGGGTAAAATACTTGTTAATCAAGTGAGCGTCTCAGAATAATGTGTGTGTGTGTGTTTGTAGGTGTATGCCTTTGTGTCTGTATAAACATGGCTTCATGCATGCTAGCCATAAGCTTTACCATGGAGCTATAATTCCAGCTTGTTTCGTTGAAATCCAATTTTGTCATAAATTTATAGAAAGTTTTCAAGGATTTTACTGAGTCTTCCCATCCTCATTCCCTTATTGCTAATTTGTTAGAAATAATTTATCAATTCATGATGCTTTTTTGTATTTATTTATTTATTTTTATTAAAAATTTCCACCTCCTCCCATGTCCCTCTCCCTCCCCCCTCCCCCTCCCTCTCCAGTACATAAAGCAGTCAGGGTTCCCTGTCCTGTGGGAAGTCCAAGGTCCTCCCCCCTCCATCCAGGTCTAGGAAGGTGAACATCCAAACAGACTAGGCTCCAATAAAGCCAGTACATGCAGTAGAATCAAAATTCAGTGCTATTGTCCTTGGCTTCTCAGTCAGCCCTCATTGTCAGCCACATTCAGAGAGTGCGGTTTGATCACATTTTCCATCAGTCCCAGTCCAGCTGGCCTTGGTGAGCTCCCAGTAGATCAGCCCCACTGTCTCCCCAGTAGCACAGACAATAAGAGCAACAATGAAATGAATAAATGGGACCTCCTAAAACCGAGAAGCTTCTGTAAAGCAAAGGACACTGTCATTAAGACAAAAGGCAACCTACTGATTGGGAGAAGATCTTCACCAATCCTGCAACAGACAAAGTTCTGATCTCCAAAATATATAAAGAACTCAAGAAACTAGACTTTAAAATGCTAATTAACCCAATTAAAAAATGGGGCACTGAACCGAACAGAGAATTCTCAACAGAAAAAGTTCAAATGGCCAAAAGACACTTAAGGTCATGCTCAACTTCCTTAGCGATCAGGGAAATGCAAATCAAAACAACTTTATGATGCTATTGTTACGTTTCTACTTTATTCAAACTCCCTCAGTATTTCCCTAGTACCCATATTCTAAGATGTAAGAGACCATATTACATTTAGTTGACATGTTTCCTTATATGTCTTTTGATTGCAATTAATTTTTCCTCTATTTTTGATGACCTTGACAGTTCTGTACAGTTCTGGTAAACTACTCCTGTATATCCCACATCATGGACTTTCTGATGCTTTACTTTTTTTTTTTTTCAGACAAGATTTCTCCTGTGTAACCCTGACTGCCCTGTAACTTGCTTTTCTACACCAGATAGGCCTTGAACTCACGGAGATTTACCTGTCTCTGCCTCCTAGAGTGCTGAGATTAAAGGTGTTTGCCACCAAACCCAGTCACTTTTCTTTTAATTGATTTGGGATTATATGCTTTACAAAGGGAAATCAAAGAGATAAAATGCAATTTTTATTGTATTGTCATAGAACTTCTGAGATTGACTTTGATGCCCTGGCTCAATAAATGCTCATGGCGAAGTTTCTTGTTTAATTCTTAAACTAGAATGTTTAGAATAGTCTGTTTCTTCAAAATATCGTTTGACAAATTTTGATCTTCTCAATCCCGAGTAAATATAGAAGGTGGTTAAGAAAGAAGGTAATTGAAATGATGTCAATTCCATATCCCTAATTGTATCCAGAAACCAGATAGACTTTTAAAGACACACACGTGGTCTTCATAAGTTTCAAACTGCACTGTGTAGTAATCTGCCACACACGTAACTGTCTGCAACTTGCTCCCCTAAACTGACTCCAATAAACTACATTGCTAATTATTCACTACTCATCATAGATTCATTGCTTTTCTCCTCCAGAGAAGATTCTGGGGGTCAGATGCATTTGGAAAATAGGAAATTTGTACAAAAAAATACATGTTTCTCCTGAAGGTTTTCTGTGAATAAATAATTTGTTTTATGGATTTATAAGAGACAATTTTATGTACTCTTTCAGTTACTTTCAAATAAATAACAGGAACTGTAGGAAGCTAATATTCAAAGAATATTTTTATAAATACTTTTTATAGTGGTAACAGTCATGAATTTCTAGTTAGTAAACTTGTGTTCAATCCTTTGCTATGCTATGAACTGGTCCTGTAACCACAGACAAGACACTCAACACCTCTAAGTCTCTACTCCGTAGATCTAATATTAACTATAGGGACCTAATATTAACTCTTTGGGGTTTTTGTGAAGAGCCAAACAGTGACTGCAAAAGTTTTTGAAAATCCTTTGGAAATGTTCAGTGATAATTTTATAACCACCGTGAATGGGGTGACCATGTCTTTATTTTACTAGTCAGTGCATTTGCAAATTTTGTCTATATTTGAGGTGCTAATATTCATTATTAATAAATGCTTATTGGCAAATTGAACATATTATTCTGTTATTTCATATTTCTCCCCAAGTATTGTACAGTAGTTTATGGTAATTTTTAACTTATTTTTAAAATTGTTTATCCACTTGTTAAAAGGTAAGAGGAAACACAGTGCCAAACCGGCTGTATTATATACAAAAAGTACCCTGACTTTTTCATTCTAGCTTTTGTTTTGCTGGGCTTGTGCGCCTACTCAATGGCTGACTGCCTTCTGATTAGTTTTCAATTGCTTTAAGCTGACCAGATTTTCCTTTGAAATAAGTGCACTGGAGCTTTCACCTCGCTACTGTGGTGATGTAAAAGCCCTGCTGCAGAGTCACTGAGCTAGTGCTGGAAGAAGAGGCGCACCTGTGCACGCAGGCTGTCAGAAGGCCCACAGAGTCCTGGTGTGCTGAGGCTGCAGCTGCTAGGCTGAGAAGCAGTCAGATGCACTTTGTCCCTCCTTCTTCTGCAACCACAAGAGACCCACGAAAGGATCTCTACTTTCTTTTGATGTATAATTTGCATTGATTAACAGTGGTTAAAGAGGGGTCCCTTTTGTAGTACTGAAGACTAACTGAATCTTCCAGAGGAGTGGCATGGCAGACCCTGTTAATCAACAAAGTATTTTGATGAGAAGAGTAGTGTGACCTCACATCTTCCATATTGTCTAGATCGCCATTCAGTGATGTATTTAGTAAGTACTGCCAGAAGCAAATGGTATTAGGTTCAAGCTTCTCTTTTTAGAAAATCAACTGGAGCACGTTTACTATATTTGAATTTGATGTGTTTCCAGCCTTCCTAGCAATGCTAGGTGAATATCTGAATCTAGGAGGAACCCATCCAGCTTTGGAAATTGCAAAAACAATTAAGACAGCTCTGAGCTTTTGAGTTTGTGGGACAATGGGCAAGATCAGTTTCAGGGTTTTATTCTCAACGTGAAAACCATCATGATGCTAATTTTGTCCATCTGGTAATTCATGAGCACTAAAAATCAGAGAGAATGTCTGAGTTAAACAAAACTTAGTGTGGAATAAAGATGCCCTGGTATTTCAAATGAGAGTTAATCAGAAATTCTCCAATGGTAGTTTAGTCATTAATAGTGTTCTTATTTACACTAAGAAATAGTAAGAAACTCTCTTGCCCTTTCCATGTTCCACTCAAAAGTGAACTATAATAGACTTTAATAATTGTAAAAAAATACATAGTGGGCAGGGAAGGGAGGAAGGCTTAATAGGTTATGTGTATTATGACAGTCTACAAGGGTAGGTTTATTATTTTTTCCTTGAAAAAATTACTTTCTTTCAAAACCTAGATTGCCGATTTATAATTATATATGTGATTTTACTGTATTACTTCTAGTTTTGTTCAAATATACAGGATTATTATTTAATTGATATGGATAGATGCTGTAACAAGACTCATGTAGTTTGGGGGAAATGTAGCTATTTTTCTATGTAGAATATAATCAATTTCTTTTAAATGAGCAATACATTGAGCTTTAAACAAACTTTACAACTTTAATCTGCAAATTACATTTAAGACTCTGCGTAAATCTACTGAGTTTCATGAACTTTAGCAAATAAATTCTAGCACTGCAAAATAATTAGTGAAATTATGTTGAAACTGTTGCAAACAAATAAAGTTATTACTCATTCTGTGCCAAACTGCAAATGTGAGAGGATATTTTAAATGATAAATTAAGCATGAACTGCTTTAATCTGTAAGCTGAACATGTTAGCAAACGCCTTGCGTTTGTAATTAGTATTTATGGCCACAGGAGAGAGCCTCTATTAAAAAGAGTGACAGGAAATTGATCAGTTTAGGTTACCATAGCAACCAAAATAGTTCCATTGCTTGTGTTGGGTTTAGTCTATCACATTATATATCCATGCTTAGAAATATTTTTATTAACTGTAAAAAATAAACTAGTCAATAATGCAAAAGGGGTTAGTTTACTGAAATGACTGACAAAGTGCAGATGAACACTTGGCTACTTGATAACAAGCTTAAGTGTTCAATGGTTGTCATGACATTTTTTTTACAAAGCAAAGATGTCTCCCAAAAAACTCTTAAAACTAGATGAAAATGCAAATCTCTTTATGACAGTATGTGGCTGTCACATTAATAATGAGAGACAATAATTGATGATTTATGAGATGATGCCATGGCAACAAAGTCTTTCATCATTGGCACCCCTTGGTTACTTTTTTATCAGTTGCTTGTGAGTGCCTCTGAAATGTTTCTACCATGACATACAAGAAGATCTAGTCAGATCTGAATCCGTTAGATCTAATTGAAAACAAGGCAGAGGTGTTGACAATCTCAGAATCAACAAAGTGAAAAACTGTCTTATTAAAAATTCTCTGATAGCTGAAAATGGATAGACTTGACTCTGCTTCTTAACCTTTGAAGCAAATCTTATTGCTTTTCCTAAATCTGGAGTGTAAGCTGTTAGCCTTTTAAAGTTATATTATCTGGTAATTACCTTTCCTAATAGATGGAAGGAGAAGAGACTTACTTTCAATTCAAATTAAACTATTTTTTAAAATTTGACTTTAACATTTTTTTATTAATCTGGGTTAAATGTATAATTGAATACATTAGAATGACTTTAGCATGTTCGGTAGGTCAAGGAATAACATGTTTCTTTTTCTTAGAGGTGATTATGCATCAGTGTTAATCTGCAATAGTCTGTTGCAGATTGCTTATAATATTGTAAAATTATCAACTTTCTTTATGTTTGATGACAGTTAATAAAAATGAAATCTTTGATATACTTATATCTAGGAAGAGCCCTGGATTATTTAGCCAATGATGGGACTGAAAGAAAATATTAGCTAAGATTTTAAGGCCCTTTCCAGTTAAATATGGGAATGATTAATAGAGTTGTAGAATTAGCAGCAATTGGGGATAATGAATATAACACACCAAGGTTGTCGATTTTAAAGCCAAGAATATTATGGAAACATATACATCAAAATTAATCCATGTTTATGCATGTTTTTCATAAAATATGTAAAACATTTTCAGACCTTATTTCTTTTGTATGTCAAGGGTTTTATAGGAGAAAATTCTGTAATACATATATCCTTCAATTATAGAAGTCAATGACACAAAACAGGATCTTCTCTTATTATTTTTACTTATATAATTGTTGCGAGGTCAGGCAAGCCTTCTCAGCTTTAGGAGAGCTGACTATATGGAGTTTCTAATTTTTGTTCCTAATTAAAATTTAAGAAAATGGAGTTTACCCATGAACATAATAAATTACTTCAGTTAATATGAAAATAATAAGTTAATTCAGATTCTGAATTTTTCCCTACATAGGAGAGAAACCACATTAAACTGCAAATTTCTTGAGGGGTGAATACATGATTTTGTTATTTATGTCATTTACTGAATATTATAATCTTTAGTATATACATATAAGCATACATACATACATAGACATACACATAAATTTCTCATTTTGGTGTAGAAGATATTGTTTCTGAAAATCAGTCTTGTATTCATTTTCCTATCCTTTTCTATTGTAGATTTGTATTAGAAAAATTGCTTAGTTGAAGGTTACACGCATTATACATTTTATTGAATAATGCTCAAGTTTTAATTCAATCAATATGACAACAGTTCTTGGCCCAATCAATATTTTAAATGGTAATGCAGAAAATATATAAGATTATAGAAAAGGTGGTTTTATTTATCAGGAGTTTATGATTAATTGTCAGAGGTACCAAATATAAGCATGAATCAACCCAAAATAAATTTAGTGTTTTAAATTAAGAATCATATTTTATTATAGAGAATATAAGTCTCAGAGTTAATGCAGTTTATTGTAAGGAGATAATTATTAAAATGTGATTTGTAGTGGATAATGAGTCAGAAGATAGAACTTTGGAATCATGAACACAAGTGAACTTGTAAAATTATAATTGATAGAAAATATTTTGCTATAGATTTTAATGTGAACAAAGAGAGAGTTGTAAATAATTATGGCATATGATTAAGGAAAAATCCAGTTTACACTGAAATAGTAATTATGGCATATGATTAAGGAAAAATCCAGTTTCCACTGAAGTAGTAGCCATGCAGAACATCAGAAACAACATTTAGAACTGCATTGTAAATTGATTTGCTTTTCTACTTATGTTCTTAGCTAACTGCATTAGTCCCCCTTCACGCTGCTATACATGGTTATCCTTCTTGTTCTTAGAATGAAGTACAAATATTTTAACAAAGATTTCAGGTACTATGCTAGTGGTTCTCATATGGAGATGATTTTCATTTCCAGTGTATGTTTGGCAATGTTTAGAAACATTTCTCTCTGTCATACTTGGTTGTGGAGGTGCTACTCACAATGAATGGCAGTCCGGAGTCCTGCAGAACATCCTGTATTCTATGAACACTGCACTCCAAACCCCAAACAAAGAATTTTCATCTTTAGATGTCAGTAATGCTAATATTGGGAAAGGTGATGTGCTATTCTGTGCCACCCAAATCATCCACGTTGTCAAAGGCACCCCAATGACACCTTCTATTTTACTGTTTATTCTGTCATTGTCATATCTGTAAAATTCCATTTTTCTTTTATGGTCGGGATTTCATAAATGTATTCTATGTATGGGATATACTTCTGTTCGCCTGATCCTCAGAAATGTACTCTTCTTCATCCACAAACTAAAGATAACATTTCTACCCTTAAAATTTCTTAAAATGTTGTTTGAGAACCAATAACTCTTACCTAAGGAAATACATAGCTTGGTGTCGGGCAGTATCATATGCTATGGTAGAAAAGATGAAAAGTGTTTTGGAATTTTGTTTAATAGTTATGGTATTGGAGGAAGAAGTAATTTGAGAAGGCCCCAAAGTAGGAATTTTCATAGCGTAAGGTTGGCCAATGATTTGATATAGATAATGAAAGAAGAGTTAAAGATTATTTCTGCATACTTGGTAGACTGAAGTAGCAGAAAAAATGAAATTTGGGAAATAATCTTTATTTTGATTATTTCAATGAGAAACTTTGTTTCATTGACTTGCTAATGCTTATCATCAGCTAGAAATAGAGTTCGGTCTGGATGAACTTGCTAGCTCTGTGACTGTGGTCAAATCTTTTATGCCCAGTCTTACTGAAACACGGAGAAATTATAATTATTTGCCTGTTGAGGTGTTTAAGAATTAAATTATTTAATGAATATCAAACACATATCCAGGTGTTGGGCATATCATTAACTTAAGGCTTACTGCTATTATAATAACAGTTACTATTCCTATTGTGGAACAATGGAGTAACTTTCCTTTTTAGGTCCCCAACTTTGGAAATTATACCTTTCAGTATATGCACCATGTCTTCCATGAAACCTTTTTTGATGAGTCATAGTAATGATGATCACTTACTTTTCCTGAACTCCTACAATGTTTAATATTTATATAGTCCCGATTATTTACAGTGCTATTAATACAAAGGAATTTGTCTTATAATTTTCATCGTATTGCAGCTTCCTTGAAGGTAGAACAGTGACTGGCTATGTTTATCTGTTAAAGTATAGCCTAAGTAATACAAGCTTATAGCAAATGATAATCATTGTGATTGTTACTATTGGAGAATAGTGGACAGAGTTATGATTGTTTACTCAGAGATTTAATGTGCTCTTTCATTTATATTCAGTATCAATGTTCCTAATATTTACGACAAATATAAATTATACTTTATGAAATAAAACAGAACAATATTTAAAATTAAGTGTTAAGTAATTTGAATAATTTAAGATATATTTAATTGTAGGTAGAAAAGTTTTATTTTTATAAGAAGTCCTTCCTCATGAAAAAAGTATTTTTTTAAAAAAAAGTAGATATTTTCCAGCTGCTAACTGATAGTGAAAGATCATTTTTATGAACTATGAAAAATATTTGTTTTTAATGCTAAATATTTGAATAAACATGTTAACAGATCTCCTAAAATGTAAAAGAAATATAAAAACATTAAGTAAGCAACATTCATGAATTTAAACAAGTGCATATCCTATCTGATTTTATTTAAGGTTTAACTATTTCATTTTGTAGGTGAGGATCTACCAATCATCAGAATAAATAGAGAAGCAGTTTTACATATGAATTTTTAAAATATAAAAATAGATTCCTCCATTTTCCTTTTTAATGTGAAGTATTTTGAAGATCTGGAAGGAAAATGGAGAAGCAAATTCAATCTAAAAATTAATAAAGCAAACTTTAGAGTTTGTGTTAGGATGAAACATTTTATTTAAATATAATCACTAGCCACCTGCAATATTGTTGCTTAAATATAGAAACTTGAAGTAGCAAATTTTAGCCTGCCAGATTGTAAGTAAGGTAATAATGTAACAATGAAGCAAGCAATTTGTGCCTACATTGAAATACAGCATGATGAAAATGAATTAACATTATAGACTTGGATTCCTGTTTTTAGATAATCTTAGTGGAACCTTAGTACTTTTGTTTATAGGAGAGGATATTGGTTACTTTGTTTATAAAGCATATAAGGAAGCTAGATGTATAAATACTATGGTGGTTCTTTGCTTCAAGTACTATGGGAAGAAGTGACAGGTTTTCCTCCCTATCTTAAGCCAGGGGGAAAAAGGCAGATATAAATTTAGTAAATAACACTGATCATTCTCATAGAGGTATTATTATCTCATAAATGTTTACTTTGGCACAAGTAATAACAATGGTATCATCTAGGAATATGGCAGATGATTCAAGATGAGAGAATTTGTGTCTGTAAACTAACTTGATTTTAAATGAAAGTTTTAATCAATGTAATAATGTAATGTAGAAATAAAATGGTAAAACTTGAGAATGAGGGCTTGAATAGAAATGGAGAAGAAAAAAGATCTGAGAGTTGTTCTTTTTAGGGTTCATCTTTTCTCGATAATATTGTTTAGTCCCTAAACCACCACTAATCTCCTCTAATATATTTTGCTCCTCTTATTGTGGTATAAACTTTTAGATCAAGAGTGTCATTAATTCATTTTCCCTATGTCCAATACTGTTCATTTCATTAGTTGTTCAAGTCATAAACGTAAAACAAATATATGATATAATGAATAAATGGTATAAAGTCAAACAAGTTTCAAAGTACTTCAGGAACTGATATTAAATAGATACATATTCAATATTTATTTAAGGTCCCTCAAAAGTTTAACTTTATGTATCCTTCTAGAATACTCTAGAGATATTGATTAATTTCTGATACTAAAAATGTGACTAGAAAATTTAGACAGCTATCTATTGAATAGAGATATTTTGTCAAGTTAACCATACAAAGATTAATAATACCTACGTTATTTGTATAGCTGTTACACAGTCCATCAACTTTTCCAGGTTACATATATTTAGTGTATAAGACAACTGCTGAAGATTATTTATTAATGATTAAACATTTGGATTATTTATTAATAATTAAACATGGGTATTGTGGCAGTACACGATGATATACAAAAGGAACATAGAAAATGTAGGAACAGAGTAAAACTGCTATTTTTCAAAGTTGACGTAGTTCTTTTTTCAAACGACAGATTCCACCATCTGTCCAAACAATAAGAGCATCAAACGACAAGAGCACCTAAGCAAATGCAACTGATACTACCTCTAAAGCAAACAGGTGAACAGTATGTAAGATAAAGCATTGCTCCAGAGGCATTCTTCGAACATGGTCATTATTTAACCCCTGACTGAAAAACAATGCTGAGAGAATGTGTTGAACAGCTATGATGTATGAACAGTGTCAATTCAGTGGGCTGATAACCTATAGCTTGACATTCTTATCTATAAATTTTGACAGAGACGTCTTTTTGTTACTGTTAGTTTATTCACTTGCTCCTTTGATAGCAAAAAATAACCTTTCTACTATGTAATGCAGCAATATGTCACTAAGGAAAGATTTGGGGATATATTGATGAAGTTCTGATTTTACTATGGAATAATCCTTCACACATGGGTTCATATTCAGTAGCTGTTTCTGAGGATGGGATGATGTAATTTGCAAATCAACAGCAGACAATAAACTGTTTTGTCACATCATTAAAGTACTTATGCCAAATAATCATGACAGCTTCTTTTTAAAAATTAATGCTTTTCTCAATAATGTTGCACAGGTTTTTCAAATTAAACATTGTTGCATAATAAATTAATATTTTGATCTTGTGCATTGTAATTGGAAAATAGCATCTGTTATTGTTTGGAACCCACCACTTACTTTTCTAATAGTTTCCCTTTCCTTCTGAATGCAGCAGGAATTCCACAGGCCTCCACAAAAACACGGAAAGTAAATCAGTCCTTTTTCAGTGAGTCTGGAAATTAGAAAAAACTAATATTTTAGTGACAACTTTTCAAACAATTGGCTATAACCTGGTAGACTGCCTTCTATCACCATGATCTTGGTGGCCCATGATAGATTAATTCCCAGTGTCAATTTGAAGTTCTTTTCTTTTCTTTTTTTTTTCTTGCTGATTTTTTTATTAATTAATTAATTTAATTATTAAAGATTTCTGCCTCTTCCCCGCCACCACCTCCCATTCCCTCCCCCTCCCCCAATCAAGTCTTCCTTCCTCCTCAGCCCAAAGAGCAAGCAGGTTTCTCTGCCCTGTGGGAGGTCCAAGGACCACCCACCTCCATCCAGGTGAAGACAACATAGAGAAAATAAATGGACTGATCAAAGAAAACACCAAAACCAACAAATTCTCATCACAAAACATTCAGGAAATATGGGACACAATTTGAAGTTCTTATCTCAGATCGTGAACTAAATGTTTTGGCGCTAGTAAGCCAATCCTGATTATACTTGTACCATTCCCTTTTCTTTCCCAATGGAAAATCTCTTTTCCATTTCCCCTAAAGAACACCCCCACTCTCCTAACTTCCACAATATCCTTGTTCTTTTCAGTTCTGGGGATCTTTAGTTAATGGTTCGACCCATCTTTCTGCCACACTTTCTGCATCTGTCCATCCATATTAATCATGCAGTTTATTGTCAAAGTTGTGAGAATGGTTTCATGAGCTATCTGGCGTTTGAAAACTGTTTCAAGTGTTAGTCAACAGGATGATTTTCTTGTTTAGATTTATTGCCAATGTGCCCTGAGCACCTGTGTCTTATAACCTAGAATAACAGTCATGGAAAATAAAAAACCTGGGACTTAAAAACAGATTAGATGTCTTGAATTCCCAGAGCTGGGGCATTATCGTTCTTTTAATCAGTGCAGGACCCCCTTTTGGAGCAATGATTAGATATAGTTGGTAATGGTTGTCTACTTTCCTTATGGTACCCTTTGCTGTGCATCAGTCATGGGAAAACAGATCTCTAACAGAAGCTAAGCTCTCTAATTTACTTTCTTTTGCTTCATTTAATTTTTCTTGATATTCTTCCTATAAGGAAAAGATAAATAAGCTTTCCATTTATATTCTATATCATCTCAATTTTAAGCAGTGCAAGGTCATCATCATGACTTCAATTTTTAATACGTATTATCATCTTCAATAGAGGTCTAGATTGGTGGAAGTTTTTCTGGCAGTCTTTCCTCATTCTCTCTTTTTCCCCTGTTCTAGTATTGATATTTAATTTTGGATCTTCCTAGAATATTTTAAACATATTTCCTTAAATGTTCAAATAACAATTGCAACATGTAACCTGAGTACTTGTCACAGAACTCCCTATGAAAAAAATGTGCTTTGTGGATATTTAATATTTTCTGGCCAGAAGGATATTACAGTATCTTCTCTAATCAAAGAGATGTGTTAGGAATGCTACATTTAGTAATACATACGTACATACATATCTATATCTATATCTATATCTATATCTATATCTATATCTATATCTATATCTATATCTATATCTATATCTATGTGGGTGGGTGTGTGCGCGTGCGTGCGTGTGTGTTTAATAGCAATTAGTGAAGAGAGAGAGACCGTGAATTAGAAAGAGAGTAGAGAGTAAAAAGAGGGGTATATGGAAGGGTTTGGAGGTAATTAAGGGAAGGAAGAAAAGTTGTAATTAGAATCTCAAAAATAAAATTAAAAAATAACAAAGAATGATAAGAGAGGTAACTGTGTAAGTTTGTGCAAAGGACCTTTTGCATACTAAGTGCATGTAAAGGACATTTTTGTAGGAATTTAACTAAGTTTTTATCTATCTTAGTCACCCAATATGGTTTTTTAAAATAAAACCATGCAAAGGTTCTGACTTTCTATCTGTTGTATCTATCTATCTATCATCTATCTATCTATCTATCTATCTATCTATCTATCTATCTATCTATCTATCTATCTATCTATCCATCTATCTATCAAATCTATCTTTGTACATGTATGCATACATCTATTATAAATGAATATTTTATTTAAGTTAAGCCTGGATGCCTTCAAATCATATTTATTGACTAAATTTAGAGAGACATGTTTTCATCTGTTAAGTAAGAGTGAGCATTATGAAGACTATTTTCTCACTGTCATGTCTCAAAATGGAAATTCCTGGAAGGGTAACTGTAGAGGGAAATTATGTAGGATGGAAATTATGTAGGATGACATAGGTTGTTTTTATAGGCAATTTCCTGTTTCTTGAATCGTGGACAGGTTATCATAAACAGCACAAATGGTTACTAGCTTCAGTAGGTAGAATGTCTAGGAGAATGGTCACAGTTTTTGGCATAAGAGGAATTATTTTATTTCTTTGAGCTATTTTTACCTGGGGTCACTGTCTGATACTCTATGAGCACAGTATTCTCAGTTGCAAAATCAAAATCAAACTACCTTGGAAGGCCATTTTAGAAATTAGAGATTTGAGATATTTCAGTGCTAAATGAATGGGAGACTCACTTGCAGTGAATATCCCCAGTAAGGGATTTTTCCTTTTGGCTTAAGGTTCCTATGGAGAAGGAAACTGGCTAGTCAATCACATGTACCTCAATGATGGGAAGGCATGCCAGCAAAGGCACAGTGCCAGTACCATATGCCAAGTAAATAAGCAAGTGAATTTTCTCTGTGTCTATATTTTATTATACTCTAGGTCCCTGAATAAGATAGTTTTCATTTGACCAGAAATAAACATTAGTGATGACTTTATTGTCTTGTGATGCATAAATGAGTAGGCAGACTGTTAATAAATTTTTGTGACAGACACAGACGTGCACACTTTCTTTTCTTTACACAGTTATAAATTGGCATCTTTACAGAGGCCTCCCTTTAAATATTCCATGGAGTTTATGCTTTGTCTGATAAAATCACAAGTATTGTACATGTATTTTTGCCTGAGCATTTTTCTTTTTGTAACAGATCACATTTACATGAGCAAAAAACAGAACCTGTCACATTTCTCAGCAGCTTATTTTTATGCTATAATTGTGTTACAGAAAATTTACCCTCTGTGTAACCCTTAATCATATTCACACGCAACTAAAGTGTATTGCTTAATGTCAGAAGTTAATAATAATAATAACATGCCTCATTTACATTTATGTAAGATTGAAAGAACACAAGAAATCATAAACGTTTAAAGTTATTTGCTTCATTAAGACATGAATTAATAAAGGTTTTGTGCATATAAGTTCTCTTACATTTTAATAGTTTTGATCATATTCTATTTATTCTTTATTCACAGAACATGTTGAGAAATTTCAAAGATTAGTGTATTGAATGCTGCTTTTAACTAGTTTTAAATGACTTTTTATATAATAAATAAAACCCAAAGAAAATGTAAATAATTACATATTATGTAGGAGCTTTAGAAACTGATAGTATAAGGCTAATTTAAATGTACTTATACAAGCATAAAACATCTTTCTGTTCTAGGCTGTTCTTTTTATTTCTACTTATTATGCACAAAAGCACACAGTACTTTACAATACATACTTGTACTTAGATTTTTAGAATAATGGTAAAATTTGAAGGCAAACTTTGTGACATTTTTTATGAAGCTTTCAGATAAAGAAAATATTTCATGGCTATAAGTAGATGCTTTCATTTATGTACCCAACAAGAATTTTTAAGTGCTTACAATAATAGCTCACAGTTGTACACTGCTTCATAATTTAGTACCAGCTTTAACTCATGTTATCTCATTGTATTTTTAATGCAGCCTTAGGAACTAGAGTCCCTTAAGAATGATGGAACAAGACTATCATGGTTATTTGGGTTTGTAATGTAATCTTAACATTTGAGTGGCTTCTTGAAAGTGATGTTTTTGACTATGGTTAGGATTTTAAAGATGAGGGAAATGATTTAAATAAAATGATATAAATAAAAAAGTGAAGTTATGATAAAGCACAAAATGCCTGAACATTTTGTAATGTTGGATTATACTAGAAAGAAAGGAAAAGAAATGAAATACTAGAAAGAAAGGAAAAGAAATGAAATTTATTTTTGTTTGTTTGTTTGCTTTTGAATGTGGAGTATTTAGAAGGATTTTCTTTACTTTGAATTCTTAAATTCGAATTCCCAGTGCTGGGTGTTATCATTCTAAAGCAAGTTTTCGATAGTAAAGTTTTATTTGATTCAAATACTTAGTTTATAAATTAACTAAAATTATATTATAACACTATTAATATCAACTTCCTTTGATAAATCTAGTATTATGAAATAATTCTGCTTTGGAAAATTTTCGGGATACTCTTTGAAAGAAGAGGAGTTTTAAACGTCTGCAATAAGTACTCATTCCTTGTTTGCTGTAGTTGGTCATGCTAGAAAAAAAAAACTTGGTTTGTTAAATAGTATACATTTCAAAATAATTATATTTTCATCATTGATATAGAAACCATAAAATAACATTGCTGTTTTATGGAGAACACAAATGAAGCAATATCTCCTTGGAGATTAAAGACAATAAGATATCATATAGCTGCAAGAATTATACTTATGCCAATAATATGCTTGTATGAATGTCAATAGAAATTGAAGGAAAATATTACAATGTAAATGTAGCTTACTGTTTGGAGGAACTAAATGATATTTCATTCTTCTAATAAAGCGATGCTTTAGAAGTTCCTTACAAACCCAAAAAGAATTGTATATAGAATATACTAGGAAATAAGGAAAATACATCTCCAAAAACAAAGGCTTCAGATTCAAGTTCGTGCTTAATTTTTTGTTGTTGTTGTTGTCTTGAATCAGCTGAAATAATTTTTCAAAACCTATTTCATCCTTTATTTCCTGTTCAGTTTAAATTATTTACAGCTGTGATATAAACTACCAATGATTTTGGCTATGAAATTTAATGATGCCAATAGCTTTATTTTTTTCATCCCTTATCTGCACTTTATACATTACAGTTGTTGGAATTATTACTAATTTTATCTGTTGCTGGAGGTGGAGGTGACTTTACATATGAACAAGGCTAGCACTAATGCCTTTCAGAGTTTTTATGGACTCCATTTGTGCTGACTTTTTTGATTCACCTCGGATGTACTGATTCTCCTACTTAGTAGTACACCAGCTTTGAGTGTTGATTTGCCTATGTTGTTTAGTGTTATTCTGTTGAAGGAGCCTACTTGTTGGTTCCTGGCTGCTCAGCCCCCAAATAATCACACAGAAACTATATTATTTAAAACACTGCTTGGCCCATTAGCTCTAACTTCTTATTGGCTAACACTTATATCTTAATTTATCCCATTTCTAGTAATCTGTGTATTGCCATGAGGCTGTGGCTTACCGGGTAAAGTTCTGGTGTCTGTGTCCATTGGGGTTACATGGCTTCTCTTTGACTCCACCTCCTTTCTCTCCCCATTCAGTTTAGTTTTCCCAGCTTATCTACCTTATCCGGCCAAACCACTTTCTTTATTAACCATTGGTATTCACAGCATACAGAGGGGAATTCCACATCATCATTCCAAGATTTTTATCATAAAAAAGCTTGCAAACATGTGCCTGTGTGTTTGCGTGCATGTGTGAACTCAAGCATGAGTGTGTGTGTGTGTGCGCTTTAAATTCATGATCTTATTCAGAGAAGCCGGAGGATAGCCAATGTCCTATTCTGTGACTGTCCACATATTCCTTCAAGACAGTTTTCTTATTGAGTCTGGAACTAGACTGTGAGACAGAAAACCCTGTGATCCTCTTATCTTGAGCCCCTATAGCTCTGAGATTATAGGCATATGCTTGGCCATACCCAAATTTTTCCATAGATGCTAGAAATTTGAAGTAAAGCATTCACACTTCTACAACGAGCACTCTTACCTGCTGATCCATTTCGCTAGCTCATATCATCAGGCTTTTTTTTTTTGTTGTTGTTGTTTCTATTTTGTTTTTCAAAAACATTTTAAGTTGAGTGGAATTATGTCACTTTCTTCACTCTCTTTCCTCTCTCCAGCCCCTCTTAGCTTCCCTCCCCTAAACCCTTCATATCGCCCCTATTCTCAAGTTGATTACTTCTTTTTCTTTGTTTTTCTGTGACATAAATATATGAATATTTGTCTATGCTATAAATACAACCCATGGAGTCTTTTTTTTTGTCTGTGTATATATGGTACCCAAGGCTGAAAGTTCTGTATTGGATAACCAGTAAAATAGCTCATCCCTGGGAAAAGATGCTTGGATCTAAACTCAGAATCTCAGCAAGAGCACTATGTACTCTTATTTGCTGAGCCATTTCCCCAGCCTCTACAGAGAAGTTCTGAAAATGATCTAATGGTCAAAGTAAGTTTTAAAAGAACATTTGTTAGAAAAATTTATGTTGTGAATACTATGTACCAAGCCTGAATAGTGTTGGTAAATATAAATGGATGTATGCACCAGCCACATTTCTAGATAATTTCTTGCAGAATAAGAAAAAATTGTACTTTTGTCAGTCTGCCTTCAATATTTGTTTCAGAAAAGGAATAATGTTTCCAACATAATGTTTGAATTCTTCACCTGACTCAAGTGATAGAAAACAAGGGTGCTCCCTAAGACATAATGTATTTTCAGATTTTCTGTTTTCCCCCATACATCATAGATTGTATAAATGAAAAATTTTTCAAAAGAAAAATTTTCAAAAATTTCAAAACTTATAAAGTGCGCCTTCAATTAGTTAGAGACAGAAAGATTGGTGGGAACATGATACTCATCCCACTACTGCACTAGTGGACAAGTCTTACCAGGTAGGTTGTTGTCGCATGCAAACATAAGCATGTATATATGCAAATGTGCTTGAGTTTGTGTGTGCATACACTTGTGAGTGTTCTAAATTCATGTTTTATATACATAGAGGGAAGTCAGAACATGGCCAGTATCCTGCTCTATAACTTTATATATATTTTCTCTACACAATTTCCTACCTGAACCTGGATCTAGACAGTCAGCCTGCAAACCCTGTGATCTTCTTATCATTTGCAAGTTAAAGAAAAGCAAATAGGGAAATGAAGAAAGTGCCTCCATTTGAAAGTAGTGTTCACATAGATGTAATTACTATACAAAACATAAGAAATTTATGTTTTGCATGATAAATAGATACCAATTTAAAATAAATGGATTTAAACTTTTTAGGAGGTTTATTGAATGGAGAACATGAAAGATAAACTATGGATTGTTATTACAATGATTAGTGTAAGCAATGTAGTGACAGAAATTTAATTATTTATGAATTTGAGTGCCATATACAGAGTGCTTTAGCTAGTCCATTATAATACCTGAGCAAAGCTTAATAACAATAATAATTGAATGCAAAAATGGTATAAAAAGCAAAATATAAGCAGTTTTATATTTACTTATTTATTTTCAGTTCCAGACTACAGTTTTCCCCCTTTCCTATTCCCAGTTCATACTCCCACCTCCCTTCTGTCCCCCATCTACTCCTCTTCCATTTTGTATTCATAAAAGGTCAGGTATTCCAAGGATATTAACAAAACATGGCATATCGAGTTGCAGTAAGACTTACACCTTCTTGTGCCCTTGTATTAAGGCTCGGCAAGGCAATCAAATATGAGGAGTAGGGCCCCAAACGACAGCAAAAGACACAAAGATAGACTTCTACTGTTAGAAGTTTCACACGAAGACCAAGCTACACAACTGTAACACATATAAAGAGGGCCTAGGTCAGTCCTACCCAGGGTCCCTGGTTTTCAATTCAGTCTCTGTGAGCATGGGATAGTTGATTCTGTGGATGTTGTATAGGGTGCTGATTCTCTGGCTTCTTTCTCAGCCCTTTTGGCATTTATATATAGGAGGGCTACTATTTTTTTTTTTAGTTAGTCTTGGATCCAGCCCCTTTGCTAAAGATGTTTATCAGCTGTAAGAGTTCCCTGGTACAGTTTTCGTGGTCACTTATGTACACTATCATATTATCTGCCCAACTATGGGCCATTCAACTTTTTATTAGAACAATAAGGTGCCTTAAGCAGACAAGGTAAAACAGCAATACTTCTTTACATAATTAAACAAAAGCAACATCAACAAATGTAATACATCTTTGACTAGTTAAACAAATGCATCATAAAAATGTCACATGTCTTTACATAGTTAAAGTAATATTCTACAATGAGTTCCTTTCCATTTAATTTGATGTTTGCTGTTGGCTTGCTCTGTATTATTTTTTATGTTTGGGAATGTCCCTGTATCCCCGATCTCTCCAAGACTTTTATTATGAAGTGGTGTTGGATTTTGTCAAAGGCTTTTTTAGAATCTATGTGATGATCATGTCTTTTTTTTCTCTATATGGTGGATTACATTGAGAAATTTTCATATGATGAATCATCCCTGTATCTCTGGGGTGAATCCTACTTGATCTTTTATGGATGTTCACTTTGATGTGTTCTTCAATGCATTTTGCTTGTAATTTATTGAGTACTTTTGCATTTTTGTGTATGAGAGAAATTGGTCTATTTTCTCTTTTTTGGTTGAGTCTTTGTGTGATTTAGGTATTAAGGTCACTGTAGACTCATAAAATACATTTGGCCATGTTCCTTCTGTTCTGTTTTTTGGGATAGTTTGAGGAGTATTGATTGGTATTAATACTTCTTTGAATTCTGTGTTGAAACCATTCAATCCCCTCCCCCTTTTTGGATGGAAAATGACTGCTTCTATTTCCTTAGGGGTTATAGGTCTGTTTAAATTGTTCATCTGATCTTGATTTAAATTTGTCTATTTCTTTTATATTTTCTAATTTTGTAGAGTAAAGGATTTTGAAATATGAACTAATGATTTTCTGGATTTCCTCAGTGTCTGTTGATATGTCTCTTTTTTTTTTGTTTCTGGTTTTGTTAACTTGGATATTATTATCTTTCTGACTTTTAGTTAGTTTGGTTAAGGGTTTGTGTATCTTAGTGATTTTCTCAAAGAATAAAATTTTTGTTTCATTGATTCTTTGTATACTGCTCTGTTTCTATTTTATTGATTTCAGCTTTCAACTGGATTATTTCCTGCTATCTTGCATGTGTTTGCTTTCTTTTGTTATAGAGCTTTCAGGTGTGCTGTTAACTAGCTAGAAGGAGATTTTTCCAAATTCTTTAGGAAGACACTTAGTGCTGTCAATTTTCCTCTTAGTACCTCTTTTGTAGTGTCTTATAAATTTTGGTATGTTGTTCACTCATTTTCATTGAATTTTAGAAAGTCATTTATTTATTTATTTATTTATTTATTTATTTATTTATTTATTCCTTGACCCATTGGTAATTCAGTTGAGAATAGTTCAATTTCCATCAGTTCAGTAGGATTTCTGTAACTTGTGTTGCTGTTGAACTCTAACTTTAACCCATGGTGATCCGATAAGATACTGGGGGTCATTCCATTTTTTTGTGTGTCTGTTGAGATTTGCTTTGTTGTCAATTTTAGAGAAGGTCCTGTAGACAGAAGTTTCTGTCCTGCCAGTCTAACAGCCATTCAGTCCCAAATAAACACAGAAGCTTATATTAATTATAACAAACTCAGGCTTGTTATTCACTAGCACTTAGCACATAAATTATTCAATAATTTTTTCTATGTTTACTCATGTGGCTTGGTACCTGTTCTCAGTGTTATGTTCTCATTTTGCTTTCTCTGTGTCTTGCTGGTGACTGACTCTCTGCCTTTCATCTTCCCCGAATTCTTAGTCTGATAGCCTGCCTATAGTTTCTGCCTGGCTACTGGCCTATCAGCATGTTATTAAACTAGTATGAGTGACAAATATTTAAAGTGTTCAAGAGCATTATCCCACAGCACTTCCACATTTTTTCTTTTTATAACAAGAACTCTGAATCTAATCTACTTTGTTTAGCTTTTTCCTTACCATTATCCATAACAACTTGTAACCAACAGTCTGAACAAAGAGAAACATTTATAATCCATATTTTGAGAATGTGGGCAGTTATCTAGGCTACTTCCTGCTGATTGGGGATACTGATAATCTTATGGGAACTCAAAGAAAATTTAGCATTATGTTCAAGTCCTGACTGGAGTATTCTGTGAGGCTGTATCATCTAGGTCAACAGTCTTGAGGCTGTTCTGGATGTAGAACTAAGAGGAAAGTGCAATAGAGTGTTCTAAAACATTGGACCATCTGGGCCATCTACTCCTATCAGAATATCAGGGGGTCTTCCTTGATCAAACCTTATTTTTATTGACCTATATTGAATCCACAGCCTCTTATTTCCTGTGGAAACAAACACAAAGCCTCTTCTCCAAAGTAACATATCTTTTTACTTAAATTTTGAAGTCAAGGCATTTTTAAAATATATAGGTTAGATTAATTCAATAGCATTTATACTCGAATAGCTTTTAGCAGCTGTTGCTCCTTCCTCAGCAGTCAAACAATTCAAAAACAACACAATAACATATAGTATTCAGACTCTGTGTATTTTTTAAACATTATGTGGCTTTTTAAATTTTTATTTCTTTTGTTTTTATTTTTTAATTTTGCTTTCTTGAGACAGGGCTTCTCTGTGTTGTATCTTTGTCTGTCTTGGAACTCATTCTGTAGACCAGGCTGGCTATGAACTCACAGAGATATGCCTGCCTCTGCATCCCAAGTGCTGGAATTAAAGGCCTGTGCCACCACATCTGACTACTCTATTTTTTTAAAGGGTTTTCTCTATCCTTTTCCCCCTACAAATCCTATGTATATTTTTAAACACATATAAACTGTTTAGAGGGTTTTTTTTTGTATAAAGCTGTCCTTAATTTTCTGACCACATGTGTCTGATAAGTGATATGGCTAGGATTAAAGTTGCATCTTTGACAACTCACTCTGCCCAGTTCTTTAGCTTTTTGATAGTCTAGCTTCATGGCAGAGGTACTGGTGGGAGCTGCAAACTTTTTTTTCCATCTAAAACTGTTTTTATTTTTTTCTGACCACATGAGTCTTTAATCTGCTAAGTGATATTGCTAGGATTAAACCTGAAGCTTTGGCAACTGGCTATGTGCCATTCCTTAGCTTTCTGAGAGTCTAGCTTCATGGCGGAAGTACTGGTGGGAATCACATTTATTGCCATGACTCTGTGGAGTTTCTAGATCCATGCCACCACCAAGAAACCTGATACTGACTGTTCCCAAACACCATTTAAATGTTTGGTGGCAGGGCCTCTTAAACGACCTGCAAGGATTTTGCCACTAGTGCTGAATTGGGAAACCTTTCTTAACTGAGCCTTGCCTCTGCTTGACACCAGCAAACAGAGCCTACCACAGTAAAGATGGTTATCAAGAACTGCACTTGACTCTGTTCTTGTCTGTCTATAATCATTTTTAAAGCTTTCTCAGGCTTTATGTGGCAATTCTGGCCAAATGTTTGGGTGCCCTTTTTAGGCAGAAATTTCTGTCCCACCCAGTCCCACAACCATTCAGTCACCAAAAAAACACACAGAGACTCATACTAATTATAAACTGTTTGGCCTATTAGGTCAGGTTTATTATTAACTAGCTATTACAACATAAATTAACCCATAATTCTTTTCTAAGTTTAGCCACATGAATTGGTCTCTTTTTTAGTGAGTCATTCTTATCTTCCTCTGCATCTGACTGGTCACTGACTCTGCCTCTCCTTTTCCCAGAATTCTCTTATTCTGGTTGCCCCACTTATTCTTTCTGCCTGGCTACTGGCCAATCAATTTTTTATTAAACTAATACTGATGACAAATCTTTACAGTGTTCAAGAGCATTATCCCGTGGTAAGGTTCCATGGGGTGCTGAGAAGAAGGAACACTCTCTTGTGTTTGGTGAAATGTTCTGTAGATTTCAGTTTGGTCCATTTGAGTCATGATATCTGCTAGTTCTCATATATCTCTATTTGGTTTCTCCCTAGGAGATCTATCTATTGGTGAGAGTGGGGTGTTGAAGTCTCCCATTATTAATACGTGCCGTGTGGCATGTGATTTAAGCTTCAGTAATGTTTCATTTACAAATGTGTGTGCATATAGATTCAGAATTGAGACTTGATCATGATAGGTTTTTTTCTTTGATGAATGTGAAATGTCCCAATCCTTGTATTCTGTTTAATTTTAGTTGAAGTCTATTTTGTTAGTATTAGAGTAGCTAAACGAGCTTTATTCATAGGTCCATTTGATTTAAAAATCTTTTTCTAACCTTTTCCTCTGAGATAATGTCTGTCTTTGAAGTTGAGGTGTGTTTCTTATATGCAGTGGAAGAATGGATCTTGTTTTAATATCCTTTACGTTAACCCATGTCTTTTTATTGTTGAATTGAATCCATTGTCATTAAGATATAGTAATGACAAGTGATTGTTAATTCCTATTATATTTTTGGTTTTGGTGGTGAGAGTTTGTAGTGTTTGTGTGTACATGCGTGTGTGTGTGTGTTTGTGTGTAATGTGTATATGTGGTATGTGTATGGTGTGCATGTGCTTTCCTTCTTTGGGTTTTGCTGGTGTGAAATTGCTTAATACCTGTGTCTCTGTGAGTACAGATAAATTCCTTGGGTTCGAGTTTTCCTTCTAGTACTTTCTGTAGGGCTGGCTTTGTGGGTGGGTATTCTGTAAATGTTGTTTTGGCAAAAAAATATCTTGTTTTCTCCATATATGGTGATGGTGATTGAAAATTTTGCTGGCTGTAGTAGTCTGATCTGATATCCATGGTCTCTTAGTATCTACAAAACATTTGTTCCAGCTTTTCTGGCTTTTAGGGGCTCCATTGAGAAGTTAGGATTCTGATAGGCCTGCCTTTATATGATACTTGGCTTTTATCATTCTAATATTCTTTATTCTATATATTTAGTGTTTTGATCATTATGTGACGAGTGTACTTTTTCTTTTGGTCCAGATTATTTGGTATTCTGTAAGATTCTTGCACCTTCATAGGCATGTCCTTCTTTAGGTTGAGAAAGTTTTCTTCTATGGTTTTGTGAATATATTTTCTATGCCTCTGAATTGGGATTTTTCTCATTCTGTTTTTATTCTTAGGTTTGGCCTCTTCATGGCGTCCCAGATTTCCTGGATGTTTTGTGTTAAGAATCGTTCAGATTTAACATTTTCTTTGACGAATGAATTTATTTTCCTCTATTGTGCCTTCAATGCCTAAGATTCTCTCCCATCTTTTGTATTCTGTTAGTGATACTTGCATCTGTAGTTCCTGTTCGTTTACCCAGATTTTCCACTTCCATAATTCCCTCGGTTTGTGTGTTTTTTTTTTTTTATTGTTTCTATTTCAGTTTTGAAGTCTTGAACATAGGGTCTGGAGGTTGTGGCAGGTCAGCTGGGAGGTCAGTCACTCACCTGTTTATTCAAATGGTGTGGGTTGTACCTGTGCCTAGAGAGTTTTCTGGGAAGGCCATAGGGAGGATGGTGAGTTCAGATGGGAATGGGAAGTTGTAACATTATGGGCTGGCTTATTGGGGTTTCTGTACCACCCAGTACTCCACAGCCGGCAAGCCCCAAAGAAAATCACACAGAGATCTCCATAAGTTATAAAACTGATTGACCCATTAGCTCAGTCTTCTTATTAGCTCTTGTAGCTTATATTAACCCATTATTCTTATCTATGCTAAACACATGGCTCAGTACCTTTCTCAGCCGGGGAAGGTCACATGTTGCTTCTTTGGTGTTCTGGGCTGGACTGTGGGAAGAGCTTCCTTCTTCCCTGAATACTCTTGTTCTCAAGCCCTGCCTCTACTTCCTGCCTGGTTGATCCACCTATACTTCCTGCCTGGACAATCAGCATTTTATTAAAACACATGATTGTCAGAATACAGACAATTCTCAAAATGGACTATGAATATTTTACTTTGTTTTAAAAACAGAGGGAAGTGGTGCAGGAGAATTGTCTGTATTCTGTCAATCATGTTTTAAATAAACGCTGATTGACCAGGCAGGATGTATAGGTGGGTCAACCAGACATGAAGTAGAGGTGAGGCAATGAGAACAGGAGAATGCTAGGAGGGAAGAAGCCCATTCCTCTCACTCCTGCCCAGACCACCAAAAAGCAAGATGTAACCTGCCAGCTGAAAAAGGTACTGAGCTACATGGCTAACATAGATAAGAATAATGGGTTAATATAAGCTACAAGAGCTAATGAGTAGCCTGAGCTAATGGGCCAATCAGTTTTATAAGTTATGGAGATCTCTGTGTGATTTTCTTTGGGGCTTGCCGGCTGTGGAGTACCAGGCGGGACAGAAATCCCAACAAGCCGGCCCTCATCACTACAGGAAGTGGAGTGGGTGTTGGGGGAAATGGAATCCAGTGCTTGGAATTGGTGCTGATACATCCTGCAGTCAGAACTTTCACCTACTTTTCCTAGATTTCTTTAGGGGATTTATTCGTTTCCTTTTTAAGGACCTTTACCATCATCATAAAATTGGTTTTAAGGTTGTTCTCTTATCCTTTAGCTGTGTTTGACTATTCAGGGCTATTTGTAGTGGGGTGCCTGGGTCCTAGTGGTGGCTTTGCCCTGGCTATTGTTGCTTGTGTTCTTACATTTACATTCAAGTATCTGAATTTGTAATGATTGTAGGTCTATGCCAATTTCTGTTTGTCTTTGTTTGACGGGGATTTATTTCCTTGATTTCTCTTTTTCTCTCTAGTTTTCTGTCTGCTGTGGCCTTAATTGATTATACAATCTCCATTTGTCCTGGATGGACATCTGGATGGCCTCTGATTCACCAGTGGATTGGTGCTCAGGTTTGGGGCTGGAGTTCTAGCTTTGTGTATGGTCTCTGATTTAGCCAGGTTCACGATCCTGGCTTGGCTGTAGTGGGGTAGAAGAATTCTGATTGCATTTGAGGGAGTTGGCCTGGTCTCTGAAGTTTACAATGCTAGTCTGGCTGTTGGTGGAAGCTGCTTGTTCATTTTCTGGCTTCCCAGAACCAAAATAATCACACTAAAACTATATTAATTGCAACATTGCTTGGCCAATGACTCTAGCATATTCCTACTTAGCTCTTACATTTTAAATAACCAATTTTTATTAATGCATCACCACAAGGTCATGGCCTACTGGCAAGGTTCTTGTGCATCTATTTCCTTCAGGGGCTACATGGCATCCCACCGATTTCATCTTCTTTTTCCCAGCATTTATTTTAGGTTACTTACCTAGCTCTATTCTGCCCTATCACAGGCCAAAGCAGCTTCTTATTCATTAACCAATAAAAGAAACACATAGACTGAAAGACTTCCCACATCATCTCCCTTTTTATGGTCAAATAAAAAGGAAGGTTTTAACTTTACATAAATTACATATAAGAAAACAGGTATCAAGCAAGAATTACAGTTACAATATTTATATCTACTTTATCTTTTATCATCACTTGGGAAAATTATAACTATCCATTCTTCATCTCCATCAAAGACTTCAGAAAGATATAATATTACCTAAGTAAACAGGAACTGCATTAAGCAACTTCCAAAACTCTAGTGCTGTAGGGAGTGGCTTGTTCGTTTTGGCCACCTGTATAGCTTAGCCCCAAAATGACCACATAAAAACTGTATTAATTAAAACACTGCTTGGCCTAGTAGCTCTAACTTCTTATTGGCTAACTCTTACATCTTAGTTTAACCCATTTCTATTAATCTGTGTATTGCTACCTGGCAGTGGCCTACCAGGTAAAATTCCCAGCATCTGTCTCTAGTGAATCCATGACATCTCTCTCTGTCTCTGCCTCCTTTCTTCCAGCATGCCATTTAGTTTTCCCCACCTACCTAAGTTTTGCCCTATCAACAGGCTCAAAGAAGTTTCTTTATTAACCAATGAAAACAACACAAAGACAGAAGGACCTCTTCTACCACTCTAGAATTTACAGAGACATCTCACTGCCCAGAGAGTCACCCAAAATTCTTCTGTAACATTGGAAACTGGACAGTCACCCCAAAATTTTTTTGTAACATTTCAGCATCCATCTTCAGCCTACAGGCCATAGCATCTGGCAGACTTTTCCATGAAGCAGGAAATATAAAAGACAGTTCCACCTGTATTGGCAGTTTGTCAATCACTTTGTTCTGTGTTCTGCAGAATGTCTGGCACACTCTTTCACGAAACAGGAATCCTGAACAACTGTCTCACCTTCTTTAGGCAACTTTAGCAGTCATTTTTCTGTAGGTTTTGCATATCCAGTTCATACAGAATAACATCAAGCAGTCCAGGCAAGAGCAGTTTATTGCCCAAATGGCTAACAAACTCCATAAGGAGACTCTTTGATGCCCATCTTCCTCTTGAAGTAATCGGTGCTGCCAGGAGCAGATTGTCTCATTGTCATGAAAAGTCCTAAGTTACTAAAACATTTTAAATGCATATTCTGTAGGCCTTTGAAAGTGTTTTTGATTATCTATCTAGCTGAAATATCTCTCTATATATCTAGAAAACCTAACTAACATGACTACAAACTTGACCATTATAGATGAGTATCTATTAACATCCATTTCTTAATTATACATTACATTTTTAAATGAGCTGCACAAACACAATAGCTTAAACAAGGGCAGTAATATATATATATTACTTTATATATTTTGATGTATGTATATGTTATATATTTTGATGTATGTATATGTTATATATTTTGATATATATATATTTATATATATATCTTAAATTTCTATCTATAAACCAACATCCATACCAATGCTCTGATGATCAGCATCCTGGCCTAGCCTCTGGTAGAGTAGGAGGCTTCCACCAGAGGTGTGGTTCAGGACAAGGTGACAAGGAGAAGACAGGGACTTGGGATTAGTCTGGGTGGGTGTAGGCAGTGTCGGGGTGGTGTTTGAGGGGTATTTATTACCATGTTTTTAGGGAGCTTGCCTGATCTTTGATGTGGTATAAGTCTTCCACCAGAGGTGTGGGCTGGGATATGATAATGAGAAAAAGGAAGGGCATTTGGAATTATACTGGTTTTCAGAGATCTGGCCTGGCCTCTGATGGAGGTGGAACACAAACCGTTATTTATTTATTCTCCTTAAATTGATGGTTCCTGAATTATTATATTACATTATTCAAGGCAACAGTAGTTGCCTAATTTGCAACATAAATAGGAATGATTATTTTCATTTTATAATTTCTTATTTTCATCTATTTGTTTTTTTTTTACCCTTCTGTAAATTCATTAATTTAGATTTGTAAATATAGCTCTTATTAGCCTATTTATGTTAAATTTTGTAATATAAGATTTTGGTGAAGAAGTGCCAATGATGACCTTTTTCTTTTTAGTATTTTATGGCCTCAGTGAAAAAAGAAATATTTATTTTAAGGTTCAGAGAAAATTCATTTTAACAATAATATGTCTGTTTATTAGTACTTTCTTCTGGTTGTCAGATAAACATGTGTTCAGAAAATCTATAAATTCCCTAAACTCAGCTGAAATGTCAAACAAGTGTTTTGTAATCTTGGAACACTCAGCGACCATAAAATGAGCAGGTTTTAAATTTTTTATTTGTTCATGGGCATGAAAAAATCTTGTGTATTTACATCTTCAATTTGTGCTGACACTTTTAAAAATAGATTGAGGAGTAAAATACTAAATTAATAGCATCAAATGAGCTTAGAGTTCTCAATTTCCCCTGGCACAGAGTGACAGTAATCTTCTCTGAATAAAGAGGGTTACTACCATTGCTTAATCCTATTATGGAATTCTTTCTACAGGCTGTAATATACATTCATAAAAATAGGAAAGTTCAGAAATGCTAAGTGCTGAAGGAATGCTATTCATCTTAATCTTAGATGAACACTCAGATGCTCCTGATATTCACAACAGATAATTTTGATCTTAAACATTTTTGTTTTGTGGTGTTGGTAAAATGCAATACTATACTATATATTAGAAAATTAAAAGGTCATGTCTAATTTATAGAATGAATTTTGTTACTTTTTAAAAGTAATTACATTTACTTTTCACATGTTCATGAAGATCAAAGGACAACTTGTAAGAATTAGTTCTGTCCTTCCTTCCATCGATTGTGTCCAGGGGACTGAATTCTGATTGTCAGGTTTGGTGACAAAATGCCTTTACTTGTTCAGACATCTTGTGGGCTTCATAATGAAATTTGTATAAGGCAGGTTGACCTTATCTCCAGCCTGGAGCTTTATTATTGTAAAGAATCTCATTTATGAATTTTATTTAAATTTAAATTTATTTATGAAATTAAAATTTAAAAACGTAGCTTCTATGTGTGTGCTGAGAACTGAATCCCTGGTCATCTGTAAAAGCATGGATTGCTCGTAATTGCAGAGCCATCTCTCCAACTTATTATATATGAAATTTCTTCCATTTGAAGGTGCTTCCTCGTTTAGTTTTGAGAAATTGTTGCTATCTGTTACATTATATAGAAGTATCTAGACCATATAGATTAGATATAAAGAAGGGAGAGAAAGTCATTGTGTTGAACATTAAAAAGCTGAGATATAAAAGCGTATAAATTCTATCTATCGAGCTGTGGTTACTAACTGCCAATACACAAATACCTCACAAAAGTTATTTCAGACTTGTAGTTGTCATATTGACTCCATCGGTATTATTATTTCTTTTTTTAATATTTATTTATTATGTATACAATATTCTGTCTGTGTGTATGCCTGCTGGTCAGAAGAGGGCACCAGACCTCATTACAGATGGTTGTGAGCCACCATGTGGTTGCTGGGAATTGAACTCAGGACCTTTGGAAGAGCAGGCAATGCTCTTAACCTCTGAGCCATATCTCCAGCCCCGGTATTAATATTTCTGTTTCACAGATGAGGTGATTTCACATTCTACAAAGACAGAGAAAGGGTTATAAAGTTTTATGAAGTATCATGTTGAGCTCCAAACCATTTTCCAAAATTTGCTTTATTGGAATCAACTCATCTACAAGTAATTTGATGCACCTTTTTGCTAGCTACAAGTATTTTAATGTGATCCATTCTATAAGAACTCCCCAGCAGTGCACAACAAATATTCATTGGGTTGTGATATGAAAAATTTATTTATTTATTTATTTGTTATTATTGAAAATGGAGTCTTTTCTCATACAATATATCCTGATGATCGTTTTCCCTCCAAGTTTCTCCCCACTGCTCACTGCTCCTTCCATCTGGATCCATACCTTTTCTGACTCTCTGTAGAAAAGAACAGGCTTCTAAGAGATAACATCAAAACATAATAAAGTAAAATATAAAAAGAAAAAACAAAAAATATTGAAATTAAACAAGGCAAACCAACAAAAGGAAAAGATTCTGATAAAAAGCAAAGGAATCAGATACCCATGGTTCACATATTTTGGGTCTCATAAAAATATGAAAATAAGCTTAGCCGAGTGTAAATAGAAAGAAGTTTGATGTATATTTTTCTCTGTTCTTGGCTCTGGATGTGATGGAGCTGCTTGAGTTCCTGCTTTGACTTCTTAAAAATGATAGTCTATAAACTGATTATATTGCTTGTCATCAGAATATTTTTGTCACTGCAACAGAAATGAACCTAGAACAACATTGTCAGATTTTTGTAAGTTTTATTGTTACTTTTATTATTATTCTTAAAGTGGCAAGGGTCTATAAAGTGAATTTGATGTGGATTATCACTACTGTCACAAATGTTTGAATACTTAGTTCCCAGCAGGTTGTGCCACTGGGGACAGTGTGGAGCCCTGTGAGATGAGACCTAGCAAGAAGTCTTGGATGCTTGATAAATGGATTGCAAATACCATGAAACCAACTGCATTACACTCCTGATATCCATGCCACAAGTCCAACTCCCATTAGAATGCTTTATGCTCCTGGAAATCTGAGTTTAAATAAACTTTCATATCCTTAAGGAGACACCTTTCAGCTGTTTGATAACAGCTATGAGAAGAACTAGTATAGTTGTTGGGGACAGAATATGAAAGAACAAAAATGAGCACTGAGGCTTTTTTTTCCATTGCACATAACATCATAAGAAGCCAGTTGTGAGGTATGCTACATACCATTCCATAAAACGTGCTGCCTGGGGCTGGGTTTTGTCCTTATACTGTAGAGAAGTTGTTGGCTGGTGGTGAGCAGTTAGACTCAGTTGTTTCTGATAGACCTGGACTTTACCAAACTGTTAGATCTCAACACAGTAAGTTTGTTTCCCAGGCTTTAGTTTTGTCTTTTGGTGTTTGACATTTATTTACTGATTTTTTGAAACAATATTGGTTTAGTTTCAAAATTTTGCTGTGTTTTCTTTTTTGTTTATTTAATTTTTTTCTTTTATTGAAACTAGATTATTTTCTCATATACTATATCCTGATTACATTTCTTTCTGTTCACCTACTCATTGCATTTCCTCCCAACCATCCCTCAATCCAGATCCACTCTCTTTCTCTTTCTCATTAGAAAATAAGAGCTAACAAGAAAACATATAACAGTAAAATATAAAAGCATCACATTGAACTTGGACAAGGCACACCAACAGAAGAAAAATAGCCCAAGTGATGGCAGAAGAATCAGAGACCTACTAATTTGCACATCCAGGAGTCCCATGAAAACACTGAACTGAAAGTCATAATATGAGTCTAGAGGACTTAGTGCAGGCCTGTGAAGGCCCTTGTGTTTACTGCCTCAGTCTCTGTGAGTTCATATGAGCTCTGCCCATGTTGATTTAGAGGTCTTTGTTTTCTTGGTGTCCTTTATCCCTCTGGCTCTTACACTCTTTCTGCTTTCTTTTTCAAGAGGTTCTCTGACCTCTGAGGGGGAAGGATTTGACAGAGATATCAAATTTAGTGCTGAGTGTTATAAGTCCTCTTGTTCTCTCCATAATGTCTGACTGTAGGTCTCTGTATTTATTCCCATCTGTTGCAGGAGAAAAATTCTCTGATGATAGCTGATTAAGGCACTGATTTATGAGTACAGTAGACTATAATTAGGAATCATTTATTTCATTACTTTTTATTTCCTTTAAGAAAAGTAGTATTTGGTATTACTATATGTCTCTGAGCTATGATTCTCTGGATTTTCGTCACTCAAGCAGTTTCAGGTATGGGTTCCATATTGTGGAGAGAAGCTTAAATCTAATCGATCACTCCTGCAAACTTTATACCAAAGTTACCGTAGCATAATTTGCAGGCAGGCCATCTTTCTAGATCAAAGGGTTTCTAGCTGGTTTGTTGTTTATGTTTCTCTTTTGGTAGCCTTCAGAGTACCCTCCTGTACTAAAGACAGTAGAACATAGGGGTGAAAGTTTTATGTAGGCACCAGCTTGACCTCTCCATGTTCAATGAGTTGCGTGGATGTTATCTTCAGCAATGGGACCTTGCTGTCAATTTGTGGAGAACAACCTATTATCTATCAACAGTCTGGGTTGGTTGGAAAATTCCCTGGTATGTATTCATCTATCTATTTTAAATTTTGTTTTATTCTTGAGAATTCTATACAATATGTGGTAAACATATTTATCCAATCCCCCAAATTTCTCCCACACTACTCCCTTCTCTATTTACTCAGATTTGTGTCTTTTTATTTGAATTATTTTGTAAATGCCCATCGAGTGGAATTTGTGCTGCCTGTATATACTTAGATGTGTGGCCTTCTACTAGGGCATGGTTGATTTATCAATAGCTCTGTTATTTACATGGAAATATCATATGTTGTAAATGTCCTTTTAATGCATGACTACCATTAGAGAAATAACAACTTTTAACTCTAATTCATGAAATTGTAAGTTTCTGTTTCCTAATCATTTTCTAAAAAAATCCTCACCAGAGTTGGTATATATGTTTAAGTACGATTTCATGTAGTATTATTATTTCTTTGAACACTTCACAGGGAGATTCAGACTATCTAGTTTACATTTCTCAATGTTCTAGTGAAAATTTTTCCATATTTGTTGGATGGCTTTTGTTTTCATTCTTGTCTCATTCACCCTGTGTATATTAGAAAGTATATAAAACAATTACAACCTTAACTAGAGCAGCCATAGGAAATATGAAAGAAAGCTAAACTCCATTTTATAAGACTAACAGATCTACCAATAATTTGAAAAAAATTCATAAAATCAAAAACTAAAGGTAACACTCTGAAAATATGTTCACAAATCCAAAAACTATAGTTATTGTCCTGCAAACCAGCAATTATAGGACTCAGAATGCTGAGGCATCAAGAACATGTGTATATACTTTAGTATAAAGAATTCAATGTCTCCGATAAAAAGTACAAATATTTCTTATACAAGTTAGCTCCTTGACAAAATGTCAAATATATTAACAATTACTGAGCAGAGGAAGAGCTGCTGCTGAGAGAAGGATAATTACTCTTCCCCAGAGATGAGCCTCCTAATTCATTATCTAATACTAAGTTGTCAGCTCTAAAAATATATACATACAGTTAGTGATAAATGGACTCCACAGATTGTAAATATGTCTATCTATCTGTCTCTCTGTAGATCTATCTATGTCACAAAACATGAAGAATTATGAAATATATTTTGTGGAACTTATATGACTAATTATGAGTAGTTAAGACTAATAGGCAGTCGGGTGATATTGCAAGTATATGTGATGTGTTCTCATGAAAAAAACATATTAAACCAAATAAGAATGCCTTTGGGATACTTTTTCAATTGGGCTGTCAATGAAGGCCTCTCTGATAAGGTGGTATTTGAACCTGAATAAGTTCGCAAACAACTTAATAAGCATTTTATCCAGAAGCAACAGCAAGAATTAAGTTCAGAAGTTCGCATCTTAAGGTTTAGTCTTGTGAGGAAAAGTCAAAAAAACATTTTTTCTATTGATATTTCTTTTTTTTTTCTTTATTTTATTTTATTTTATTTTATTTTTGATTTTTGAGACAGGGTTTCTCCGTAGCTTTCGGTTCCTGTCCTGGAACTAGCTTTTCTAGACCAGGCTGGCCTCGAACTCACAGAGATCCGCCTGCCTCTGCCTCCCGAGTGCTGGGATTAAAGGTGTGCGCCACCACTGCCCGGCTTCTATTGATATTTCTATACTGATATTTGATCGATTTCACATGGGGCTTGTCAATAGTACTATTTATAAATGCGTCTATGAAGTGTGAAACACCAAAATGACATAGTTTAAATATAGTACTTTATTTAGTGATTGTATTTCAGTCTACTCTCAACTGTTCTGAGAAACGGGATTGGCAAGGTGCATAAAGACATATGTTACTCATGGACTTCCTTTGCTATTTTTGCCTTTTTCACATCAAAATATATAAGTGAATCTTTAAATTTTGTTATTTTCAGAAAATATTTGTGTTGCTACTTACATAAGAAATTTTCATTTGAAAGATCAAATATTCATAAGAGCTCTAAGTAAAAAGTGATTCCTAAATTTGAAATTCATGATAGTAATTTTGGTTTTAAAGAAGACGGTATTAAGATCCTCTTAGAAATGTAGAAAGGATAGTACACAATCTGGAAATAAAGCTGCAACCTTGGTGTCAGGGCCTGATAGAATGTACTAATGGAGATAATGGACTGAAGAAATGAAGCAACCGAAGACACTTGTCTTAAATGAAGCCTCTTTTTGATGCAAGCTAAAAAAAAATACAAACTTGTGCATTAGAAGATAATAGTGAGTCATTTTAAGATTTCTGCTAGTGAAGATATGGTTATGAAACAACATAGAATCTTGGTTGTAGTGAATACTCCATTTATATAAATAGGACTCTTAATAGATTGTATAATTTATAATAGAAATGGCCAGGCATAGTATAAATATAAATATTTATAAAGATTTATTAAAGATGAAGAGTTTAAGTATTTTAAGATATGCTAGGTATAGCTTAAGAGGTTAAAATACTTAAAATCAACATGAAGAATGTTTTAAATAGTAAATAGCCAATTTGAAGTTGTATATAATTATTCACAAAAACCATTTTGTTTTCACTCCAGATATGAAAATAACCATCTTTTCTTTTTTCCTTTTTATAAAATATACTTTACACATTAAAAACTTCCATTTGAATCTTGAGTTGTGGCTTGCCAGAGATGTTTATAGAAGCTATATGAAAGTTCAAAGACAAATCTCAAGCTACTGAATATATTTGAAAGCAATCTTGTTTCAAATGCTTTATTTTCTATCAGAATAATTATTTTTTTAAAAAAAAACAATTTAAAACTTATGTACCGGGAACCATTTTGATGCCTTTAACTGCTTGCATGGTTGAATTCATGGAGCTTCCATTCTATTTCACTAACATCGGAGTTTGTATGATAAATTAGGGAGGATGAAAATCCACTTAGCTTGTAAAGATTAAAGATAAGTAAATGTATTATCTGCTTCATTGTTATTGTCAATTTCTTAGATATTATTTGGTTTTACTGAGATATTATTTAATCTGAGGAAATAAGGATCCTCCACTAAATATAATGATTAATGTGACAAAAATTGAAAATAATAGTGTCAACAACTCTGATATGTTAGTATTTATTCAGTTTTGTGTGTTGTGCTTACTATTTCTATCATTAAATTATTTTTTGCTTAAGTTCTTTTACATTTTTATAAAATCATAATATGAAATTCCCTTTATTCATTTCACTTATTGTATAATTTATATAAACTTATCTAGAGATTATCAAAATGTGTTTCTCTAACCAAAATGTTCCTTAAGAATTATTTTCAATATTCAATTTTTTCCTTCCTCATTCTTTAGTAATATTGTTTCTAGCAACTTTTTAGTTTTATAGAAAAAGAAGAGTTTATTACTTAAATTTAAAACCATTTCAAAACTGAAAACTTTAGGTTAACTACCTGACTAAATCATGATAGAATTAATTTTTATTTTCCTAAAGACAGAGGCCTAAATAAACCACATTCATGTCAGGACTGAAAATCTGAGTTGAATCCATACTAACCACATGGTGTGGGAGAGAACCAACTACTGCAATTTTTCCTCTGACTTCTACATACATAACAATACACACACACACACACATACACACACACCCTCACAGAGAGAGAGAGAGAGGCAAGCAGCAGACAGACAGACAGACAGAACACCACATACTCACCCACACCCATGCCTCCACACCCCACACAGAGGGGAGAGAAAGGGGGGGAGAGGAAGTCAAACATACAGACAGATAGACATACATACAGTACAGACAGATACACACATCATACACACGGGGGAGGGAGAGAGAAAGAGAGAGAGAGAGAGAGACAGAGAGAGAGAGAGACAGAGAGACAGAGAGAGAGAGAGATTTAGTAAATGCTATCAAAGGAGAAGATTAAGTGTTACCTTTTAGTATTTCTCTCCATCTTTAAACTTCTAAAGATGCTATTCGGTGTGTAGTGTAATCAAATGTGTATTCTTTGAAGAAGAGATCTAGTTTGACAGAGTCAAAATCATGTGTGAGGAAAAATTTCTGCGATCTTTTTTTTAAATCACACACACCAGAAATACAAGGACTAAATTATGTGTGAAGTGCTTTTAGGCATAAATACATTAAAGAATTATTTAGTATTTCATGATTGAATTCTGAATGCAGTAACATTTTGTGTAATTATTTTTAAAGGGGATCAATATGAAACCATTCAACCCAAAACAAATTGAACTTGGAAGAAATTCTCCTTCTGTGCTCCACTCTAATATTTGAAGAAAAATGAGATGTAAATAAAAGTATGAAGAATACAAGATGTTTTTTCTTTCTTTAGTCATGGCGAGAAACGCTTAATGGTGTTTTAGAAGTGATATTACACTTCAGAAAAAGGGTAATGCATCTTTAAAAGCTAAACTACATCTTCTTTACTTTTATCAAATTCTCTATAAATCTTTCATGACAGTTTATTTAACAAAGTGCCATTGAAACTGTATAGATGATTGATGTGACCCATGTAAGATCAACATGAAATGTTTGTAAATGTCAGCAAAATGTGACCATCTAAAAGCATATAAGGAGTTTCTGTGAAAGTGAAAAACCAACAGAAAAAAAAATGTTTATCTTATTCTTTGCTTTCTGGTATGCAATTACAAATTCATAGAAGAAGTATTGTATTTGATTTTCCTTGGAGCTCATGTCATCATAGGTCTAATTTACTTTTGACATTTACCATTTCAAAGCTCGGGTTCATACTCATTGGATAAGTTTTGTCTATCATCTATGGGAAAATAATACAGACTCAGGCTTTCTTTGAAAACATTGTAATTATTTCTGAAACCACTAGTAAAACCTTGAAAAGAGCCTTTATCCATATATTCTAGGAGGAATCAACATAGAAATATCATAATAAAGCTGTTATAATGCACAAATGTATGCAAAACTTTATTCTGTATGAATTTATTTGGAAACATTATGTACAATCAATTATAATAGGAAAAGGGCAGGAAATAATATGATAACCTACCCAAAACCTGTATCAGGAAAGTAGAATACTGGTATATTCTAAAGCCTGAAATTTAAAAAATTCTCTTTCATTGACTCTAGCACAAAATGAATATTATGTTTAGTATAGAACACATTCTCCCCTTGATGCTGATATTTTGTCATATGTTTGCATTAATTGGCCCTAAAACAGAATGTGTAGAGTGAAATCAATGCAGTTGATGAACGGACAATGAATAGTAAAGATACAAAATGAAACTTGAGTATAACTAGAGTTCCCTACCGAGAAGAAAATATTTTCATTGGAGGAGGGTTGCTTATACACACATTATCCATCTAAATGGTACTCTTGACTTTTATTAGCAAAGAACTTAAAACATCTACAAAAAAGTATATAATGCTTAGTATTAGCAGGTACTACTTCCTATCCCAGTGGTTATATGTATTTATTAACAAGGAATGTTTTTAAATAGTGTCTTGATACCTTATGGGTAGAAAATGTTTGTTCGTTGTATAGGAAAATCATAACTACTTAGAAAAGACTCCAAACTGAATAAGTTTGTCTGGGGAGTTATAACTAACTTTGAGGAAGGAGTACATGGCATGAGAAACTCTAAAGGCATCTTCACATAGACACACACTTTTATTTGTTTATTTTTTATTTGTCTACTGATTTATTTATCTATTTATTCCTTTATTTATTGCATGTCTAGTGTGTCACAATTTGGCCATATTACAGTTATTAGTCATCTAAGAAAGATTCCATCTAATTTACAAGCGTGTAGTTACATAAGTAGAAAATTACTAAAATGAAATTTTAAAAGAAATTAAACTATAGGGACTTAAGTATAAATTTTTATTTTGAAGCAATTCTTACGACAAATATATATGATAGATAATAAATGCAGTATCTGAGTGAGGTAACCCAGACCCAAAAAGATGAATATGGTAGGTACTCACTCATAAGTGAATTCTAGCCATAAATAAAGGACATTGAGCCTATAATCAATGATCCTAGAGAAGCTAAATAAGGTGAACCCAAAGAAAAACATATAGTTATCCTCCTGGATATTGAAAAGAGACAAGATTGCCAGGCAAAAATTGGAAACATGGACCTAATAATCTTATAATTTCAGATTAAGACAAAGGAGTAAATGATATAACTTCAGCCAATATTTTAATTTAGGAAACATTGAATAAAAAAGCAGAATAGAGCTAAGTAAAATATTGTGAAACATAAACGCCACTGGTGTTAGTGTGGTGCCTGAATAGTAGCAGTGCAGTAATGTTCTAAACCCTGTAACCTCTCTCTTGGGCACTTCTAATCTGTCTTTGATTATGCTTCCTGTGGAGAAAGCTAGTTTTTATTTTATTCATATAATCATTTGTTATTATTTCTTGATGTACTTGCTGCCATTTGCCTTTATTCTATTTTAACTTTTATTATGTCATTCTTTTATTTCATTCTTGTTCCCCTTTTTAAAAGGTGTTAGGAACTCTATCATTTTCACATCAGTTGAAAAACAGGGGACATACTCCCAAAAATTTTTGTATCTTCTCTCTAAAAATATAAACACATTTTATTTTTCATGAAGACATCTATAGAGTACTATTCTATTTGATGATACCAAATGCTCTGTTGGTAAAAGTTTATTTACCTATCAGTTAGTGAATAGATCTGAGCATTTTTAAATCCTGTGTTCAAATGGTGAGAATGTTTATTTTTACAAACATTATAGAAAACACTATGAAGATTTCTCAAATTGAAACTACCATACAATTCAACTATTGTATATTTATGAATTGGTAGAAAATATATAATATATATGAACAATAAAATAGTATTCAGCCTTACAAAGAAGGAATGTCTATTATTAACTGTGAGGGTAGTATGTTACAAGAAATAAGCCAAGAATGAAAGACAAATACCACATAATTTCCCTTTCATATCATGTGCACAGTTACACTTTTAGAAACAGAGGATAAAAGGTGGATCCTAGTGGCAGGTAAGTAGTAGGAACACAGATAATTTTTGTTTAAAGACACCAGAATTATACTTAGAAAGAATTATACATAGAAGACTTGCAAACACAATTGATATTAAGTATTCTTAACACAAAAGTGTATGTGAGATAAACACATAGGTTAACTAACATTATTTAAACATTCTATAGTGTAAAAATATATCAATATATCAAATATATGGTATATCGTATCTTTACACAATTTTGCCTATCACTACAAAAAAAGTTCAACAACTAGAAGCCACTTATAGTTTTATTCTAACTAATGCATTAGAAACTTAAGAGTTGCTCTTTGATTTATTCTGTGTAATTTGGAGAGGAAAAGGGTGATAAAGATTATTAGTTACAGAAGATACATTTTAATGTTCTCCATTGAATATAACAAAAGAAGAGGGGAAAATTTATTTTTATAGATAGAAAATAAGATGGCACATCAGTAAATCATAAAACAGTTATTCGAGATTTGCTGTGTGTTTTGCCTTCTAAATGATTATTTTGATGAGGAAATGTGTATGTACACATATTATATATAGTGTGTCTCTAATGTTTATGAATTCTTCTATATCTACAATACGTGGCTATAAACAGTAAACATAGTAATTCGGTAATATTAGCCCTATTAAATTGAATGGAGAGCATTAGTTGTTGCATTTTCCTTTAACCTTGAGAATGAAATTTAACACCTAAAAAAGTGCCTCTTTCTTGACAGATGCTCCCAGTCAGTTAGAGATATCATTGATATTCTTGTGTGGTACTGTTGATCTTATTTTGATTGAAACAGGGTCCTAGACAGCAAAATTGATGAGTATTTATGTTGAGAGTGTTGCAAAGAGAAGTGATAAAGGGCTTAGGTGTGCCTGGGGCAAAAATTATGACCTTCTTTAAAGTTGTAATTTAGAAAATATTAAACAGATCATGCTTCTTTTAGCACAATGTAGATATTAATCTAGTTATGTAAACTCTTTAAAAATCTTTGTTTTGATCGACATATCTCTTGTCATTTTCAATGTCTTTTCCTGTGTAAGTAATATATGATAGAGTTTCACAAAAGACAGGACATTTATCTTCTTGTTAGGTGAGGTCTTTTCCATCATAGAAACAGCAAGTCAGTTGTGACATGTAATGATGTCATCATATTTATAAAGACAATTTACATGGGAACTATTATTATATGTTAATTTTAGGGCAGGTTAGGTAGATATGAATTATAAATCTGAAATAAATTAAAAATTAATATGGTATGGAAGAATTCTACATTTTAGGAAAATATACAACAAATGTCAAAGATAAATTAGATTTTTGTAATGCTATTATCTAGTCACTTGTAAAGCCCTTGGCTATATCTAAGCATTTCAAATAAATAAAATAATAGACTAAACCATCAGCAAGCCCTAATACTTTAAATTAATGTAATCTTTTCTCCCTAATTGAAAATTTTAATTTTTTTAAAAAGTAATTATGAAGTTAATACTAAAAATATAAAATAAAATAAAGAAATGCTTATATTTTCACTTATGTGACTAGAAAAAGTACCATGTTAAAATATCTTATATCCTAACAGATTTTTTTCTTTAGTCCATAATTTCTAATGTAATGCTATATAATATTCGTTTTTTCTTTCTTTTTTTTTTCTTTCCGAAATAATTTATTGCTTAGGATTTTTTTTTAATTTAAAGTATGATGTTTATTTATCTGCTACATCTGTATTTTTATTGTAAAATGGAATTACACAGCATATGTCTTAGTTTGCAATTTCATTTTGGTCACTTAAGTAGACGTGACAATATTCCATGCAATTCTGTGTTTCATTACAGATCCTTTTTTTTTTATTCTTTTTTAATTAAAATTTCCAACTGCTCCCCGTTTCCCATTTCCCTCCCCCTCCTCCCACACATGGCCCCCTCCCCCCACTTCCCTCCCCCATCCCCACTCCTCTTCTCCTCCCCCCAGTCCATTCCCCCTCCCTCTCGATACTGAAGAGCAGTCCAAATTCCCTGCCCTACAGGAAGACCAAGGTCCTCCCACTTCCATCCAGGCCCAGGAAGGTGAGCATCCAAACAGGCTAAGCTCCCACAAAGCCAGTTCATGTATTAGGATCGAAACCTAGTGCCATTGCCCTTGGCTTCTCATCAGCCTTCATTGTCCGCCATGTTCAGAGAGTCCAGTTTCAACCCATGCTTATTCAGTCCCAGTCCAGCTGGCCTTGGAGAGCTCCCAATAGATCAGTTCCACTGTCACAGTGGGTGGGTGCATGCCTCGTGGTCCTGATTTCCTTGCTCATGTTCTCCCTCCTTCTGCTCCTCATTTGGACCTTAAGAGCTCAGACCGTTGCTCCAATTTGGGTCTCTGTCTCTCTCTCGATCTATCGCCAGATGAAAGTTCCTGTGCCATTCTCCTTGGCCTCTCGTCAGCTCTCATTGTCCGCCACATTCTGAGAGTCCGGTTTTATCCCATGTTTTTTCAGTAGCAGTCCAGCTGGCCTTGGTGAGCTCCCAATAGATCGGCCCCACTGTCTCAGTGGTTGGGTGCACCCCTCATGGTCCTGACTTCCTTGTTCATGTTCTCTCTCCTTCTGCTCCTCATTATAACCTTGGGAGCTCAGTCCGGTGCTCCAGTGTGGGTCTCTGTCTCTATCTCCATCCATCGCTAGATGAAGGTTCTATGGCGATATGCAAGATATTCATCAGTATGATTATAGGATAGGTTCATTTCAGGTTCCCTATCCTCAGGTGCCCCAATGAACTAACTGGGGACATTGCCCTGGGCATCTGGTAGCCATTCCAAGTTCAAGTCTCTTGCCACCCCTTAGGTGGCTCCCTTACCTAAGGTATGAGTTTCCTTGCTCCCCTATCCAACCTTCCTTTATCCCCAATCACCCCGATTCCCCCAGTTCCCCTCATCCTCTCCTTCACACTTTTCTCTCCCCATCACCCCTCATCCCCATCCCACCCCACCCCCAAGATTCCAATTTTTTGCCCATCAGTCATGTCTATTTCCCATAGCTGGGAGGATATCTATATGTTTTTCCTTGGGTTTACCCTCTTGTTTAGCTTCTTTAGGATCACAAATTATAGACTCAGTGGCCCCTATCCATGGCTAGAAACCAATTATGAGTGAGTACATCCCATGTTCTTCTTTTTGGGTCTGGGTTACCTCACTCAGGATCGTATTTTCTAAATAATATTCTTAAAATGTGTTTAACATTTTCAAATTTAATATTTTATCATAGTCAGTAACATTGTATTTTATTTTTTGAGAGTTTAATATATTATTACTATAGTTACATCATTCTCTTCTCCTACTGCTTCTGTCTCCCCCTTACTACTCAAATTCTTTTTATTATTACATGAATGAAAACATACCCATTTATGAACCTAACTGACTGAGTCCATTTAGTTTCGCCTATATGTGTTTAAGGATGAATTCTTGATGTTGGCTAACTTATCAGGGAACTCATCCCTAGAGATACTGATTTTTCCCTCTCTTAGAAGTTATCAACTGCGTATTCATTTAAGGGTTCCTTGTGAGAATTCCTTTATCCAAGTTGGCATGTCAATTAGTATTGTGTTTTGTGGGGTCCTGCTTCGACCACCACATTGCTGACATTTCATTGAGTGCAACTTCTCTGTCATATATAGTAAACATCCTACAGCAGACTTCTGGTCTTCTGTACCTTATTACAATGTTTATACTCCCTCTTTCATGATATTTCCTGAGCCTTAACTCTAGGGATTGTATTGTAAATGTATTAACTTTGTTGGAACCCCATTTTACTTGTTTTCTAAATTTCAACCAGTAGTGAATTTCTGTAATGATTTCTCTGCTGCAGTAAAAAGAATCTTCCTGAGGATGGATGGGAATTACATTCATTTGTGAGTAAAGTGGTATGTATTTAGAATGCTACTGAGAATTTTACTGGTTTAAGGAAGTAGCATTAGTAGATTCTCTTCTAGAATCCATCATCCATAGTTAGTGGCTTAAGTTTATGGTACCTGATAGGGATTACCCCCTATTGAGAAGGATATAAGTCCAATTAAATGAGTATTGGTTAATTTCAGGATTTAAGTGCCACTATTACACTTTTAGGGGTATCTTAGCATTCTGGTCGTTGTTGTTCACAAACGCTTGTAACATGGTAGGACGACAGATTGTTTTTCTTTTCTCCTTCAGTAGCTTAGAGCTTACAAAGTTCCTTCTGACACTGTGAGAAAGCTAGGATGCTTCTAGTTCAGAACTAGATCTATTCTTCCAGAGCATCTTTCTGAAGCTTGTGGTGTCTTTATTAATAAGGATTTCATTTTCTGGGAGGCAACCAAGGGCAACAGAAATACTGTTTGAGGGTTTGTTGGAATCCCTTACCTGACAACTCAACAGGAAGTTTTCAATGCCTGGCACTGGAAATTTTTTTTAGATATTCTATGGCTTTTGGAGGGAGCATAGTAAGCAAAATGGCATAACTTCGGATACACACACAATCTGTATGTAATTTAAAGTAATAGTAAAAATATAATTTTTCTATCAATTTTTAAACATACTTACCCTTCCGGTAAATCCCCCCTCCATTTTTCCTATTTCTACCTCCATAGCACCTGTGTTCTTCTATTTCTGTATAACAATAGTTCTTTTTTAATTTTTAATAAGTTTAATTATTTTAAATTATGTTTGTGTCTCTATTGCACTATATGTATGAAGGTCCCTGAAGAGCCCAGAAGAGGGCTCTGTATTCTCTGGGATTAGAACTACAAGTGTTTGTGATCCACCCAGTATGGGTGCTAGGAATTTAAGTCTTCAAGAGCAGTAACTCTCTTAATTGCTGAGTCATCACTTCAGTCCCTACAATAGATCTTAATTCTTAACTTTATTTAAGGTTTAAAAGAATAATAACTTTGAAGATTCAGTTATAACTTCAAATATGTTATTTTTATTTCTCTTACTTTCATTTATTAACACAATTTTGATTATACTGTGCTGCTTCATCAAGGAAGTATTTCCTTCCTTTTAAAGCTTAGCTAGCTGGGTTCCTCATATAATGGACAATGTACTGCTCTTTTTCTTTTGGAGATTGTGTGACCTTATTTAGTATTTATCCTAAGTCCACCTATGATATATAATCACACACACACAATTTTATGTATGGGTGCAGTATAACATGTAGAAAAGAAGAATTGAATGCAAGAAGTGTACACAGTTATGAGAGAGGATACAAGTCTAATTAGTTTATACCTCAGTCATGAATGTTTGGGGGTTTGGTGGTGGACAAATGCATAAAATTATATTTGATGTTGAAAATTAAAAATCCAAGGTGAAGCTCCATGTCATCTGAATGGCTATTCTATTAGTATGAAAAGCCATTGAAATGCATAGATGTTGACATTGGTTAGTTTTAGCACATGATGCTTTTTTATTTGCAAGTATTTTATAATAAAACTTAAAATGTCAAAACCAGAAACTTGGATTTTTAACATAGTAAACATAAAATTATTATCTGATCTCTAGTCTTCTCTCAAGTTATTTAACATTAGAGATGAATCTTTCTGAAGGGATAAAAGTTATTAAGGATGTATTTACTTGAATGTTTAGTTAGTTAGTAGGAATAAATATAGGAGATGTATTTATAACATTTAATAAAAATGTATGGTTTTTTTGAAATTCACTTTGATGTTAGAATTTAAATATCTTCACCACAAAATGACAATTAGGTGATGTGTAGTAACTATAGTTATATAAAAGCTAACTATTTTGTAGTTATATTTTTTCAATATCACATTGTATACAGTATGTGTGTGGGGGGGCTAGTTTTTATGTCAACTTCACAAAGAAAGAGAGTTATCTGGGAAGACAGAACCTAAATTGAGAAAATGCCTTAATCAGATTGGCGTAGGGAAGTCTGTGGTACATTTTGTTGATTAATAATTTAAAGGGTAGTTCCAACTCAGTGTGAATGATGCCACCCCTGGCAGGTGGTACTGGGAGGTATAAAAAAGCAAACTGAGGAACCCATGCAGTACAAGCCAGAAAGTAGCATACCTTTATGGTTTTGACTACAGTTATTGCTTCCATGATCTTGCCCTGAGGTCCTGCCCTGCCATCCCTCAGTGATAGATGGTTACCTCGAAGCAAAAATGTAATAAATAGTTCCTTTCCAAGTTGCATTTTGTCTTGGTGTTTATTACAGTGATAGAAATCAAGCAACTCAACTGTCACAATTTTTGGCAATTAAAATTAATTTATTAATTAAAAAGAAAGTGAAAGCAGGTATGAGTATGGGCTATTCCATTATTCATTGCCCTCAATAGGCATACAACACTGGAAATATCAAGGATTTTTAGGGATATTTTTTCTACCTATTTCCACTGCTATATTTTAGGCCTCATATAATCAGAAGGGTCCTTATGGAAGACAAAAAGAAAAGTCAAAGGAGGAGATGTGGAAATTGAGGGAAAGGTTGTGCGGGTACGATTTCTGGTATTGAATATGAGGAATTGGACTGAATCAAGGAATAAGAAGCTTCCAGAAGATGGAGAAGACATGAAAATAGTCTCCTCAGATTTCCAGAAAGAATATAATCCTATTGACACATCTTACTATTGTACCCGTTTCAGAGCTTTGAACTCAGGCATATAAGATAATATGTTCATGTTGTCATGAACAACTAAATCAAACTAAAAATAACTTTAGAAACTGAAAAGCGCTATGTCCTCCAGTGTCAAAGATTAATAGTAATCAGTTACCCATAGCTTCATATATAGTAATCATTTAATTACTGTCCAGTCTTCTGCATTATATAAACTCAAGTATTTTAGATGTTAGTTGAGTTATTATTGATAATAATTATTTTCTGTTTATATTTTCTAACAGTTTTATAACTATAATATCCTCTTGGTCATAATTAGAACACATGTAAGCTTAAAAGGTGTTTAGGTAGAGGATTTAAAGGCTTGAAAAGCAAATTGAATGCTGGGGGTTTGGATGGAGTGGGACTAGTTTCTCTGCCAGCAATGTTAAATGGACTCTAAATCATAAGAGATATTTTTGTTCACACTCGAACTTCAATATTCATCTCAATATTTGATCAAAGAACAGAAGATTAAACAGTATCCCCCAACACTGCATACATTTAAATGTTTTCTAGTTCAGATATTGTGGGATACTTACTGTTTTGGTAGTAACACATTATATAAAGCTTTATAACAAAGATTAGGGCTGTTTTTAGGAAATCATGATCTTATCAATTAAAGAAGGTGATAGACATGGAAAACTAAGATATGCTTATTTTCTGAGGGAAGAGAAAATCTCTATATTGTTTGCGAATGTTTAGCTCTTAATATCTGGTGGCATTTCAATATGTGTGAGTGTATGTGTCCATTATATGCATAGTTTATACTACACAAATGTGTTTAATTGGAAAATGGTAATTATTAAATTCAATTTTTACATCAGAGTATGAGATATGGTTTGCACTTTCTTATTTTAAATATTAGCCAATTTTCAAAGCTACTTTGATTATAGATCTATTTAGGAGTACACTAACTAAAGTTACAGGGATACCTGGTCTCTTATTTATTATCAATAAATCTATGTCTATATGAATATAACCTACTGTATCAATTTAATTTTTCTCATATGTATTTACAATTAAGAATGAGTACTTTGGATTAGATAAACTATTTTGAATCTGGTGTCCAGAGAGGATTGTATTGCCTCCTTTTAGGAGCCTTAAATTGCCTTTGTCACTTCATGTAGAGTTGGAGCTGCAAGGGGGTAGGGAAATATGAGAGGAATTAGATTAGGGGGAATATGCTTAGAAATGATGTAAAAATAGCACTAACATATGAAATTCTCAAAAAATAATGAAATATATGTTAAAATAATTACAATGATACAGAGTAAATGAACATAACTCCTCTGTGGAGAATATATGTTCATGAAATTATCCCATTTTATTCTACTTGTTTTTGTATATGTGAACAAATACATACATACACACACATACATACATACACACATATATACATATATCCTACACAAAAGAAATGACTAAATTTTGGATAATATTATTATAAGGTGTGTTACTTTTGTTTATGCTGCATTTGCTTAACTCTGTGAAACTGTCGTAAACACCTGATGGTCTAATAAAGAGCTGAATGGCCAATAGTGAGGCAGGAATGAGAATAGGTGTGGCTGGAAGGCAGCGAATATAGATGGGAGAAACAAGAAAGGAGCAAAGGAGAACAAGGAGAGGAGGATGCCAGGGACTAGACACCCAACCCCCCTGCCAGCTGAGTGAAAGTAAGATACACAGAAGTAAGAAAAGGAAAAACTCAGAGGCAAAAGGTAGTTGGGATAATTTAAGTTTAAAAACTGACAAGAAATAAGCCAAGCTAAGGTTAGGCATTTATAAGGAAGAATAAGACTCCATGGTGGTTTGTTTGGGAGCTGGGTGGCAGGTTTCCCCCAAAGTGCAAAAAGAGTATAATATCACAGAACTAAAGTCTAAAGTCTCCATTTTCCTAAATTTTGTATAGTTTCTGGATGTAAAATATTAAAGGAACAATAGAAATTTTTATAAATAGAGAAAGGTACTGGATATTAAAGGATAAGTGCCCTTGATCTTAGTGGACTGTTTTCCAATCAGTGTCTGATTTGGAATTCTGTGCAAAACACTTCAGTAATTGTTGAGATATCAGGCAATATCTTAGTTCATTACTTCATTTGAATTGCTGCATTGTTTTTGCTATATGGGTTCTTTTATAAGCATACTTCTTTTCCTTTGTAATAACTGAAGTGACCTCTCTTTACAGTATTGATAAAGGGGTAATGTGGGGAAAATGCGCCACTGCTTCTGCTTGCTTGTAGAAATGTTACTTTATATATGTATATGTACATAGATCTCAATTTTCTTTATAAAGCTGAGTTCCATTTATTTTCCATAGCTTATTTACACATGAAAACTGTCATTTGTATATGTGTTTAAATTTAAGTATACCATGCCTTCTATCAACTTGGAAAATTGGAGATAACATTTTCAATTTAATGACTTTGTTAATTTGTAGCTTATCAGTAACTTCTTGTGTTTATTATAACTTCAGAACAGGTCGTGAATTAGAGAATAACTGTTAAATCTACATCTCTATGTATTTGTTGCAATATTAAGTAAAATGGTCATCTTTGTCAAACAGACTGAGCCAAATGGAGTCTATCATAGTACAGTCATAATTTTGTAAGCATTCTTTGAATTTCATAGTTGTACTAAGAAAAGACCATATGGAAATGGTTGTCTCCAAGGTATCATTGACTATCGTTTTATGTACTGCAGTGTGCTTACTGGCACCATTGGAAGTTCAGCACCTTGGGAAAGGCAATGCTTTTAAACAGGAGTAATTGATGAATTGTATGTAATATGCAAATGTAAATGCATAAATCTCCTGAATGACAACTTAATTTATGTGAGCTTTTAAGAATGTGGGATTAAATTTTAATTAAATATCTTCAAAGGCACCCTGACTTATTCGGCTTTTTGGCTTCTATCTTTAGAAAGTAGCATGGGAAGTTTTAAATCATAATTTTAGGCATATTATCCACATTTTTCTACAAACTAGCCATTGTTATGTAGAAAAATAAAGGCATTTAAAGAAAAAAAAGACATTAGTGTTTAATTATGAAAACAATGCTCTTTAATTACAATTGTTGAAGGTTGTCATGTATGATAGATGGGTATAGGAAAAATATGTGGTTTGAAAAGAGATTACTTACATTTCATGTATCATTTTTCATTTTTTAGCAATTACTCCACCTTTTAGTATGTTAAATTAAATAAAGGCAATTCCCCAACTATTTTATAGTGCATATTGTTAGTATGTTAATCCTGCATACAGTTATCAAATTATTACTTTGCTATGAACTCGAATAGTCCCTGGAGATAGAGATTATTCTCCAGGCTTTGCCCTGAGATGTGTGGTGTGAATATATGGAGATTTTCTTGTGTGTACAATAGTATCTCAAACATTTTGTAAAGTGTAGGTTAGAATAAAAAGTTGCAACTTAAAATATTTGAAGTTTACAGGCGCTTTCTTAATCATCCCATATAATTTGATATATATTTTATAATATATATTATAATTTTATAATAATTTTAAGGTAAATGAATATTAATTGATTACATGAAGTATGTTATGAATATGGCTTATGCTTTTAAATTACCTTTCAACCTATCTACAGCATATGACATATCATATTTCCTATAAGTGAAAATATAAAAAGTTCTGTATCATTATAAGTTATGTCTACCATTTGTGTTTTTCCTCCATATTTTTTCTCTTCTATCAAGATGTTAATATTAGCTGCAGCAAAATAACTCTATATGCTTCTTCTCTTGAATGTGTTTCTCTTGTAATAAATTATTCTAGTGGTCCACTGCATGAACTCAGAATTCATACTTCATCCACTCTATCCACATCCTAATTTTCTCACTACTTGCTGTGTGACTTTAAGATAAACACTGAAATGTGACAATTTCTGGGTTATTAGAACTAAGTTATTCAGTAAAAAGTATCATGTTAAGTGCCTGTCTCTTGCACCATATTGCTGTTATACATCTCTGTTGTATCAGTCTGTTATGTGACCTTTCCTCAGAAGAAATTGATAGCGGTCTGCTATACCAATATAGCAGACTTATGGCAGGCCAAAGAAACAGTTCTACTGATGCTTAGTATATTTAATATTATTTACAGAAGCATGGGTGACTTAAAAAACTGTAGAATCACTGAAATATCCACTTGAGCATGGGTGACCTTCATGAAGCTTCGTCCTTGGAGGTTGCTGTACTATTCTCAGCTGTTCGGAGAGGTTCTTGTCTTAGAAATCATTAGCTTATATAATAAGTGTGCATTGATGACTTATCAGTCTTGTAAGTTTCAGGAACTTTTTGAACTTTATGAATTTAGAATTTACTTTACCTTCTGAGTCTTGTAATAATCACTCACCTCCGTCCAGAAGGAAAAGTTTAAGTATAGATGAAATAGCTACGCAACACTCTACCCCGATGTATAGATCTTACATTCTTTCACTCTTTCTTCCATGATGGTCCTTGATCCTTGAAAGGGGTGATGCCAATGTCTGATTATTTTTCCATATATGGTTTAGCACTGGACACTATGACACTGCAACAATCTTTTATTTCCTGATTGACCTGATTGATTTTAAGCTTCAGCTCTCCTAAGCTTGACCTTTAATAAATCTTTTTATAAATACCTTTAGAACATTTTGCATTGCAAAATTTGAAGTTTCCTTCTATGATCTTTAGGGCTCACATTAGTAGACATATATGGAAATAAACACAATGTTTAGAAGGTAGTTTGACATGCATATCACATTTATTGAAAAAACATAACACCAGAGGACTTTTTCCCTGGTTTACAGTACCAGTTGTGAGTTCTCTTCTATAGAGTGGGTCTTCGGTCTGACTAGAAATTCATTGGGTACATTTATAACATTCAAGCTACTATTGTACAAGTGTGCAGATATTGCCTTGCATGTTAGTATTATAGCATTCATGTACCACAGACAAAGAGGACTATTGATGACAACTTTCATGACATCTTAGCACACTAGCAAATCCAACATGGATGGAATTTCCAGTTCAAGCTGATTTACAGTCAAACCATTCACCTCCACAGGGACTTACTATCCAGTTCTGCTTTATGGCCACCAGCAGTGGCAATAACCTTTATGATTTGTTGGGGTTGAAGACCTATTTGGATGTGCTAGCTAATTTTTTTTTGTCAACATGGCATCAGCTTGGGTAATCTAGGAAGAGTGAATTCATGATTGAGAAAAAATATCTTCATAAAATTTCTCTGTAGTTAAGTCTGTGGGGGTGATTTCTTGATTAATATTTAATGTGAAGGGGCTCAGCGCACTGAATGTTTCCACCATTAAGCAGATGATCCTGAGTTCTATAATGAAGCTGATCATGCCGGGGGAAGCATGCTGATTGGGAGAACTCCTCCATGGCCTCTGATTCAGTTTCTGCCTCCTGTCTCCAGGTTTCTATCTTGAGTTCCTTCCCCAAGTTCTCTGGGTGATGTACTACAAGTTGTAAATGAAAGTAAACCTTTTCCTCTGTAAGCTGATTTTGGTAATGGTTTTTTATCACATCAATAGTAACCTATCTTTGATACTGATCAATATTTTGTAGAGGAGTAGCTCAGCCCTGGAAGTGAGATTTTTATTCATTAACCTTTCAACTTCTGGGAGTCTCCCTTTCTTCCTATACATAGCACTTTCTGTTTTTAAGTTTGTTCTTATTTTAACAATAATCCATTCTTTCTTTTAATTAATACAACCCAAGCAGGGTTATAAGGTTGGTCAAATTACCTAGGAATCAGTTGCTCTTAAGCCTCATTGTAAAATATGTGTATCTGACACAATTGATTTTCTGTGAATGGCCATATATAAGAGTGAATTGGGTGAGACACTTGATAGTGGTTTAACTGTTGCTTATTTGCATGGAAATACTTGTAAGAGCCAGTGTCAGTGTCCACACAGGTGAGGACATATTTACATCCCTCATCAAAAGGCATAGGTTCTATGGAGAATACATGTAAATTCATCTTGGAACAGGTTGTCCCATCATAAAATCCATCTATGTTATCTGTGATCATAACCAAGCCTCGTGTGCTTGGACAACGTTCAAATGATTAGAGTATTTTGTGATTATGTTAGTTATTTTTCAGGCTATGTTGGTTCCTATAAAGGTAGATTCTGTATGATCCCCAAGAAGCAGCTGCCAAGGGTTCCTGAAAAGAGATGATTTGTATTTTCGCAATCACATCTGCTTCTCAGTTTCCAGGAGGACTTATTGAATTATGGAAAACTTTTATGGGTTCTGATTCCCATGGAATAATGCTATATATTTCATTCCACATCTGTCGTCTCCAGAGTAGGCAACTCAGAACCTTCTAGTTCCCCTTTTCTCACATAGAATTTGTAAAACCAGGCCACTAAATACAGAGCAGATGTTAGTACATATTGTCACAGACTCATGAGTTACTTCAAACCGCACTCCACTAGTTACTGGTTTTTTTTTTCTAAGCACATGTTGTCTGTGTTCATGCCTATTGCCATAGCTACTCATTACTATTTGGATCCCCTCCTTGTTACACTTATGTATTACCTGTCTGTAGGGATGGATGGTGTGCATATAGGACTTTATTTGGCTTGAAAATTGTTTTAGTTACTGGGAGTTCAGTTGTTTGAAAGGACACCAGTCAGACTATGGCCTGCATGACATTGGAGATTTCCACACCATACCTCAGTGCTGTACTTATACATTTCTCCTTTGAAAAGCTTGATTCTGCACCACTCCAGAGAGCGTCATCCAAAAGATCTTCCTGTAACAGTGAAGACAATAGGAAGTTGTCTTCAGTGTTACTAAGGTAGACACAGTGCTGGATATCTCTTGTTTCAATGCTTTATAGACAGTTAGCCATGTACACAGCTTCAGCTACTTTCCATGACTAGGAACAAACCTCAATTGGAAGGGTTTTCCCTCAGTTCCTGCTAAGTCCTAATAGGAAGGGACACAGAGGGAATGGGGGCACAAAGCTGGGTTAGTGGGTTTTCTAATAGTATCACCTCACTCAAAAGCCTCTTAAGAAATTTAACCTCTTCCAAGGCCAGCTGGATTGGGACTGAATAAGCATGGGTTGAAACTGGACTCTCTGAACATGGCAGACAATGAAGGCTGATGAGAAGCCAAGGACAATGGCACTAGGTTTCGATCCTAATACATGAACTGGCTTTGTGGGAGCTTAGCCTGTTTGGATGCTCACCTTCCTGGTCCTGGATGGAAGTGGGAGGACCTTGGTCTTCCTGTAGGGCAGGGAATTTGGACTGCTCTTCAGTATCGAGAGGGAGGGGGAATGGACTGGAGGGAGGAGAAGAGGAGTGGGGATGGGGGAGGGGAGTGGGGGGAGGGGGCAATATGTGGGAGGAGGGGGAGGGAAATGGGAAACGGGGAGCAGTTGGAAATTTTAATTAAAAAAGAATAAAAAAAAAGAAATTTAATTTTTTAAAAACCCTGAATTATTTTGTAATGCGATAAAAATATTAAAGAATATTGTCTTATTTTGAAAAAAAAAGAAATTTAACCTCATGGAAATTTGTTTTTATTCATTTATTATTTTTCATTACTTTTATTTATTTACTTTTTGTTGTTTGTATATCCTGACTAAGATTTTCCCTGGTCTCCTCCCAGTATTGCTCCACACCCCACCCCAGCCCACCTCCCCTCTTTCCCTATCCATGCTTTCTCCAATTTCTCTTCAGAAAAGGGCAAGCCTCCTTCCTATAGATATCAACCAGCCATGCTATGTCAAGTTGTGTAGAAACTAGATACTTCCTTGCTATTAAGGCTGGGTGAGGCAATCCAGTAGGAGAAAAGGGTCCCAAAAGCAGGCAACAGAGTCAGGGACAGCCCCTGTACCCACTATTAGGAGTCCCAACCAGACGACCAAGCTGCCCAACTGTATCATATGTTCAGAGGGTCTAGGTCAATCCAATGCAGGCTCCCCAGTTGTCAGTTCAGTCTCTGTGAGAGCATATAAGCCCAGGTTAGTTGTTTCTGTGGGTTTTCTTGTAGTGTCCTTGACCCCTACAATTCCTACAGTCCTTTCTCTGTCTTCTGCCAGATTCCTAGAGCTCAGCCTAATGTTTAGCTGTAGATTTCTGCATCTGTTTCAATCAGTTGCTGGGTGAAGCCTCTCTGTTGACAACTGGACTAGGCAGCAATCTATGAGTATAGCAGAATATTAATAGGATTTATTTCATTAACTTTTTAAAATTTTTGTCAGTTGTGTTTGCAAGCAGTGTCAGGAGTGTAATCTCTCTTGGCATGAGTCTCAAGCTGGACCAGTCATTGGTAGATCATTCCCACAATTTCTGCAACACATTATTTTTTTTAAGATTTATTTATTTGTTACATATACAGTATTCTACCTGCATGTGTTCCTGCACCCCCAAATAGGGCACCAAATCTCATTATAGATGGTTGTGAGCCACCATGTGGTTGCTGGGAATTGAACACAGAACCTCTGGAAGAAGAATCAGTGCTCTCAACTGCTGAGCCATCTCTCTGCAACACCTTTAACCCAGCACATCTTGTAGGCAAGACAAATTGTAGATTGAAGGTTGTATGGCTGGGATGGTGTCCCAGTCCCTCTGCTGGAAGTCTTGCCTGGTTATAGGAGATGGCCATCTACTGATCTTTTTGAGTTAATTTTGTACTTATCCATATCACTTAAGGTATTTAACAGCTTTAGAAGTTCCTGGTAGAATTTCTGGGGTTGCTTAATATACTATTGCATCATCTGCAAATAGCAATACTTTGACTTCTTTCTTTCTAATTTGTATTACTTTGGGTTTCTTTAGTTGTCTTATTGTTCTAATTAAAACTTCAAGTACTATATTGAATAGATATTGAGAATTGACAGCCTTATTTTGTCACTGCTTTTAGTGGAATTGCTTTATATTTCTCTCCATTTAATTTGATGTTGTCTATTAGTTTGCAGTATATTGCCTTTATTATGTTTAGGTATGTCCTTTGCAAGACTTTTATCATGATAGCATGTTAGATTTTGTCAAAAACCTTTTTAACATATAATGAGGTGACCATGTGTTTTCTTTTTTTTTCAGTTTGTTTGTATGAAGGCTTACATTGTCAGATTTTTCTTATGTTGAACCATCCCTATATCACTGGGATAAAGCCTACATGATCATGGTGGATGACCTTTTGGGATATGTTTTTGGATTCAGTTTGCAAGTACTTTTGGTATTTTTGGATGAATATTCATGAGGGAAACTGCTGTAATTCTCTTTTGAACTGAGCCTTTATGTGGTTTGGGTATTAATGTAACTATGGCCTTATAAAATGCATTCAGCAATGTTCCTTATGTTTATACTTTGTGGAATAATCTGAGGAGTACTAGTATTATGTCTTTTTTTTTAAGGTCTGGTAGAATTCTGTGCTAAAACCATCTTGCCCAGGGTGTTTTTTTTTTTTTCCGTTGGAAAAATTTTAATAACTGCTTTTATTTTCTTAGGGGTTAGTTTTTTTTTTTTTTTTTTTTTTTTTTTTTTTTTTTTTTTTTTTTTTTTTTTTTGAGACAGGGTTTCTCTGTGGTTTTGGAGCCTGTCCTGGAACTAGCTCTTGTAGACCAGGCTGGCCTCGAACTCACAGAGATCCGCCTGCCTCTGCCTCCCGAGTGCTAGGATTAAAGGCGTGCGCCACCACCGCCCGGCCTTAGGGGTTAGTTATAGGTCTATTTAAAGAGTTTATTTGATATGATTTAACTTGTATAAGTGGTATTTATTGAGAAAATTGTCTGTTTCTTTGTATTTTTTTATTTTGTGGAGTATAGGTTTTTGAATTAAGTCATAATGAGTCTTTGAATTTCTGAGGTGTCAATATCCTATGTTTCATTTTTGGTTCTGTTGATTTTTATATTTTATCTCATATGAAATCACTTTAAGTTCTTCATGAAGGCACTTAGTGATATTAACTTTCCTCTTAGCACCACTTTCATTGTGTCCCATATATTTGTTTATGGTGTGCATTTATTTTTAAATGAATTATGTAAAGCCTTTATTTCTTTCTTTCTTTTTTTTTTGTTTTTTTTTTTTTTTTTTTTTTTTTGTTTTTGTTTTTCGAGACAGGGTTTCTCTGTGGTTTTGGAGCCTGTCCTGGAACTAGCTCTTGTAGACCAGGCTGGTCTCGAACTCACAGAGATCCGCCTGCCTCTGCCTCCCGAGTGCTGGGATTAAAGGCGTGCGCCACCACCGCCCGGCCTTTATTTCTTTCTTGATCCAATGGTAATTAAGTAGTGTTGTTTATTTTTCATAAATTTTTAGGCTTTCTGTCTTTTCTGTTGTTGAAATCCTGTTTTAATTTATTGCAGTCTAATAAGATACTGGGGGTTATTTTAATTTTCTTGTATCTGTTTAAAGTTGTTTTTTTGTTGTTGTTGTTTTGACTGAGTATATGGCCAATTTTTAAGAAATTCCATGAGGTGCTGAGAGAAAGGTGTATTCTTTTATGTTTCAATGAAGTGTTTTGTTGATATATATTAGATCCTTTAGAGTCATAACATCTGTTCCATTATTTCTCTGTTTAGATTCTGTCTGGATTAACTGTCCATTGGTGGAAGGGGAGGCCCGTCTGGTTCTAGGGAACCCAGAGGCCAGACCAGATATAGGGATCTCAGACTCCACCCCCTTACCTTGGCTCCAAAACTTGGTCTAAAACCTTGGACAAAGATTTCAGCTCTACCAGAGGTCAGGGCTGATCTGGAGAACTCTAGCCACCCAAACCTCAGAGGGGACACTCTACTGGATGTGACGATACACTCATCACCAAAACCCTTGGCCATTTAGGCCAGACGCCCAGAGAGGAAAGAGAAACCAAGGGAGAAAACACCTATCCAAGAAAGAAAACACAGACATCACTACCTAGACATAGGCATCTCTTCCTTTAGGTTAGGAGAATTTTATTCTATGATTTTGTTGAAAACATTTTCTGAGCCTTTCAGATGGGAATTTTCTTCTTCTATTTGTATTATTCCTTGGTTTTTTCTTTATGACTCAGTGTTCCAGTATTCCTGGGTGTTTTGTGTTTAGATTTAACATTTTCTTTGACTGATGAATCTATTTCTTCTGTTGTATCTTCAATTACTGAGATTCTCTCTTATATCTCTTGTATTATGTTAGTGATTGCCACATCCACGGCTGTCTCGCCTGTGTGACAAAATGCCTCTCAGGGGTGAAGGCTTAGGAGAACCCAGGATTTGGCGAATGACAGACAGACATAACTCTAATGAGATTTGAATCTGTTGTAACCTTACTAAAATTTAAGTATCATTTTTAAGAGATGGAAGTTGGCAGACATAAAAGTTTTTATAGAAAAATGATTATAGACAATTGATTAATTTTAGTAAGTCTTGTGGTCAGGGTTAGGTGGGCAGAGCTTTTTTTTTAAATTTGTCTTATATCATTAATTAACTGTGTTTTTTTATGGCCCTAAATCATATCTGCCCTCAAGGTAACCAAGGTAACCCAAACACCATTTTTTAGGATTTTAGTTTTAGGGTTTGTTTTAATATTGAATGGCTGGCTTTATGTTATTAAGAATAGCCTGTCTTTTTTTTTTTTTTATCTAAAATGTACCAGGGGTTTTTCATTTTGGTTAGCCTCTCCATAAATGGTAACTCATGTCATTTTATACATTTTTTTTATAATTTACCCATCTTTTATCAAATCTCCTATCATGAGCTCTTTTTGTTTTAGGATATCTGTAAATTTTCCCAGAGAGCGAGCCAGTCTTAATCGTAAGATTAATGGCCTGAATCAAGGGAGGGAACTGACGCATTAGTTCCTCCGTATTTAAGGAGCCGTTGGAAATATTTTTTGGTTTTTTGAACAGATTAAGTTTTTGTCAAGAGAAAAATAGAACAGAAGAAAAAGATAGCAGAGTCAATGCAAGAAACCATCGCCAGGAACAAAGTGAACGAGGTCGTTGAGGCTAATCAGGCACCTCAACTCAAGCAGACTGCCAGGGAACTGCTGGGGGCCAAGCTCCTGGAAGCAGAAGCCCCTCATTTTGAGATGGCCACCACCTGAGAGGCATTTTGTCACATAGCCGTGGATGTGGCAAGTGATGTTTGTATCTGTAGTTCCTGTTCCTTTCTCCACATTTTTCTTTTCCAGAATTCTGTCAGTTTTTTTTTTTCTTCTAGTTCCATTTTCAGGTCTTGAATAGTTTTTTTTCACCTCTTTATTTTTTTCTCGGCTTTCTTGCATTTTTCAAGGGATTTATCAATTTTTGTTTTTGTCTTCAATTTCTTTAAGGGAGTTTTTCATTTCTTCTTTAAGGACTTCTATGATCTTCAGATTCAGAAAGTTGTTTTTAAGGTTGTTTTCTTTTGCTTTGACTGTGTTGGAATAGTCATCGTTTGCTGTAGGAATAATCATGTCAGCTGTAAGGTAATTGGACTTTAGTGGTGGCAGTTTGCTCAGGCTGTTTTTGATTGTATTCTTTTTTTTTTCTTGATTGTATTCTTACACTGTCATTTTTGCATCTGGGATTGGGATGATTAGGTGTAGGTTCTGATTTCGAAGTTTATCTTTGTTGGATTGGTGTTTGTTCCTTGATTTCTGTTTCTTCTTTGGTCTTCTAGTTTCTATTGCCTGGATTTCTAGAGGCCAGCATGACCTCTAAATCTAGTAGTATATCTTTGTTGAAGTTGGGAGCTGGCCATCTATAGATTAGTTTGGTCTCTTTTGTAACAGGGGTCTCTATTCTTCTGAATGGTATGGCCTGAACCTCTTCTTCTGCCTTGTATGACCTCGACCTTAACAGGTGATATATTCTTGAGTTGTAGGGGGGACTGATGAAGGGGAGGTTGATGAGGTGGGAAGGCTTGAGGACTGGAATGCATCTTTTGGAACAGAATCTAGGGTCTAGGGCAGTTCAGTGGGCAGGCGGGTCATTTACCTTTTTTTACTGACTAGTGTGTCCTACACTGAGCCATGGAAGGATGTCAGGGTGGGATCAGGGGTCAACAGCATTTGTGCTGGTAAGGTGGGAAAAGGCAAGGGCTTACAAACCTAATTTATATGTTTGTCAGACTCACCAAATACTCCATTATCTCACATATACTGTGTCTCATCATGGGGCTCAACAAAGTCATTAAAACGCATACTGGTCTTTAGGCTCCTGGTAAATAACTTCTTTCTTAACTCTCCTGTGAACCAAGTTCTCTACATGACCCTCAGAACTGGGCATCCAACATTAACTACCCCTCAATGTCTGTTTCCATCAGTGATGCCTAGCCTTCCTATATTGTCTTCTAGTCCCTAATATTCATGGGGATTATAGATGAAGATAAAGTGTTTCTGATGGTTACCATGAGAAAGTCCATCAAGGACTAATTCACCTTATATTATCTCGGGATATGCAGCATTTTATTTCCAGGACAGATGGGTAGTTAAATGTAACTACAGTACTCAGACTCATCCCTTTTGCTCCCATGCCTCATTGACTCACAAGTCAGACTAAGATTCTTTCTTTGATTGTTTTAATGTCTTTCCCAGTGCAAGGAGTTCTGTGGATGCCCACAGATGTGAGCCTGTTCCACCTTGACTGGAGACCACAGAGTTTGAGCTTAGTTTTGTTCTTTCAAAGTTGTTGGCAACAGATCTGCCTACAAACAAGAGATTCTGACCTAGGGTGTATCAATTAGTATTTTGGGTATAGAGGTTAATCTGCTTCACTTGGACCAAAGGTCAGAGAATTCAAGTCTATTCCCTATATCGTGTTAATGAAATCTGTTGCTTCCCATTTTCCCTTTTAGAGTGAAGTATATAAGCATGTGGAGAATGAGGATGGATCCAGATTTCAGTATTCACTGAATGTCCTTCCTGAGTCTATAAAGACTTTCCTCCCTCAACCCTGTAAGAGGGAATATTTCTATTTAGGAAAAAAAATAGCTACATGTTATTGTCATAGCCTCAGTTTGTTTAATGGCCTGTCTCCTGATTTACTGTGTTTTAGGACAATTTGATTTCTATCCTTATAGTTTTGTCTCTAATGTATCTACTGTTGTTTTTCTACTTTTGTAGTTCTATAGGACAAACTCCGGGCAGTTTACTTATTCCCTTATTTATGTATCACACTTAAAAATGTGAATTTTGTTATTCACTTACTATGTTTCTTTCATGTTTATTTAAAAATCACACCTAGTGTTAAGTCCTTAGCTCCTCTCTTGTCTGACTTGGCTTTGTTTTGGTTTGCTAAATTACAGAGATACAGGGCATTTCTCCAAGTGAGATGGCTATACAAAATTCCCTTCCTTAACACTTTTGTTTATACTGATTTTGTTATGGTTGCAATTGTTTTCTCCATTCTGAGGAGGTTCTTTTCTATTAGTTAGAAATGAAATAAGATCATTTATCTCCCATTAAATAAATTAAGATTAAATGGTTGATGGAGTAAAACAAATGAGGGCTTCAATCCTGGATCTGATGGCTAATTTTCAAAAAGTTAAGTTCTCTCAAGCTTAGTTTTGCAGTATAAAGCTGTGTAATAATATCCAGTTAAAAAAGTATTTAGAGAATTATAGGATGATGATGTAAATCTAGCATTGTGTTTGACCCATAGTAGGTGTTAATCTACCACTATATTTCCTTCTCTTTAATCATGCAGCAGCAGTAGTTATAAAACCTATAATAATGGGCTATACAATGGAATCAAAGCCCTTCCTTAACTGAGACCTGAAACGGAAGGAACAATGAAAGGTTTTTCCAGGAGCAGTGTGGGACTAAGTTTCCTAATTTCTTCTCTGAAGAAGCCAGGATATATAGACATCTAATTTTAACATATAATATTAGTTTTAAAGGAAATGAAAAAAACTGAAATCAGGATGCATCTGTTTGGGATTTTTTTAAACGCAAACATAGAAAGTGGTTAAACATAAACTCTCAGGTTGCTCCAGCTTTGTTTTCTTTTCTTTTTTTCTTTTTTTTTTTTTGGTTTTTCGAGACAGGGTTTCTCTGTAGCTTTGGTGCCTGTCCTGGAACTAGCTCTTGTAGACCAGGCTGGCCTCGAACTCACAGAGATCCGCCTGCCTCTGCCTCCCGAGTGCTGGGATTAAAGGCGTGCGCCACCACCGCCCGGCGTTGCTCCAGCTATGATAACAGAATACAAATTCCGTTTAACTAGAAACATTGGAGTAGGTACTTTAAATGTAATCTTTTGGCTATGAAAATTTTTGTTCAAACAACAGTCTATTAATACAATTTTCTTGTCAATATGGGGAAGCATGCCTAATGCTTTTTGTAAATGAAGTTTTCCTTTCCTTATGTATAAAATGCTATTGGAGAAACTCTAATAGGCTCAAAGGTGAAATCAGTAAGTCCTACAGAACTCTGGATGTGAGGGCTCAATATGGAGAGGAGCTCTTGCAGACTAATTGGTTTACTATTTATCAAAAAATATACTTTAAATGCTACAGAATTGAACTCTTTTGCAGCATAAATTAATATAAATGTGTGTTATTATATTCATTTTAATGATAGCCCTCTTGTAGTTGCTATTCATATACTCAAAACTATTTGAAATATTTTAGTTTCAACATTTTCTACATATTTTAAAAATCATAAACTTTTATAACCATTTTAGTAATACTTTCTCAAAAGTAATTTAATAACCATAATAAATACTATCATAATTATAAAAACCCATGTCAATTGCATATATAAAGGAAAAATACTCCACCAAAAAATCTTTTCTCCATGGAATAAGTAATGTAAAATATTTTCATAATGGGACCACATTACGTATTAAAATAATATATAAATTCAGAATCAAGTTGATATGATTTTGAGTTATTTTACTAACATTGTGATACTAACATTATTACTTAAACTTTGTGAGCCTAGTTTCCAAATTGAGAACTGCAGTGCCTACATTTGGAAGTTTGTTAGTTATCAAGTGTGTTATCTGCTTTTTGAATCTGTGACTGGAGATAATATAAAATAGTGAGGAGGTTGTTACTCCTTGGTTTAGATTCCTAGGGCTTTAACCTTAGTTCCATAGTCTATTTATTCTTTCTTCTGACTTGAGTAAGTGGTTTTATACATCTTTGAACACAATTTATTTATCTTTAAAGTTAACATGACAATAATTGGATAATGGTAATATTTTATTATTCTCACCAAAAAATAAATGTTTATTTAGAGAAGAAAGTTTTGATAATTAGCCTGCATTTGGTCATCATTCTACGATATTGTAGGTGGAGGCATCTTGTTCATTCCTGGCCACCCAGACCCAAAATACTCACAAAGAAACTATATTAATTACAATACTGTTTGGCCAATAGCTTAAACTTCTCATGAACTAACTCTCACATCTTTAATTATCTTGTTTCTATTATTCTCTGTATTACCATGAGGCTCATGGTTTATCGGCAAGGTTCTGGTGCACGTTTTTCTCCTTCATCATCTACATGGCATCTGCCTGACACTGCCTAATCTCTCTGTATCTTTCCAGCCTGACTTTATTCTATTAAGCCATTGGCCAAAAGCAGCTTCTTTATTAACCAATGACAATAAAACATATTCATAGCATACAGAGGGGAATCCCACATCACCTCCCCTTTTCTGTCTAATTAAAAAGGAAAGTTTTAACTTTAACATAGCAAGATTACATACAACAAAATAGTTATCAACCAAGAATTACAGTTTCGATATTTATATTTTATCACAATTAAGGAAAACTATAACTATAACTATATTCTTCAACTCCATTAAAGTCCCCAGAAGGATATAATATTACCTAAGTAAAGAGGAAATGCATTGTAAGCAACTTCAAAACCTCTAGATTTGACAGACATATCTCATGCATGGACAGTCACCCAAAGTTCTTCTGTAACATTGGGGCATCCAATCTTCAGCCTACAGGCCCATAGTATCTGGCAGATTTTTCTATGAAGCAGGAAATTTCAAAGACAGTTCAGCCCATATTGTCAATTTGTCAGTCACTTTCTTCTGTGTCCTGCAGAATGTCTGGCAGACTCTTTCATGAAGCAGGAACTTTGAAGGACTGTCTTGCCTTCTTTAGGAAACTTAAGCAGTTATTTTTCTATGGGTCCTGCATGTCCAATTTATACAGCATACTATCATGTAGTCCAGGCAAGAGCAGTTTTTTGTCTAAGTGGCTAGCCTTGTCACATGGAAGGCAAATTCCATAATGAGGTTCTTCAATGCCTATAAACCTCTGTGAAGTAATTGGTGCTGCCAGAAGCAGACATGCCTCATTGTCATGAAAAGTCCTTAGTTCCTAAATGTTTCAAATGCCATATTCTGTTAGTCTTTGAAAGTTTTGAAGAATAACTCTCCATCAGAAATATATGTCTGTAAATCTAGAAAGCCTAGCTAACATGACTACAAGCTTGACTATTATAGATGATTATCTATTAACCTGTATTTCTTAATTATACATTACATTTTAAAATGAGCTTCACAAACCCAATACCTCAATCAAGAGCATAAATATACATATAACAAAATTAACCTTAAATTTTATTATTAAACCAGGGTGATACCAATGCAAATCCCTATAGCATATATACCCCTTTAAATGTAAATAAATATTCATAAACAATATTTGGGAATTTGGACATAGTTCTCTCCAAACTGCTTCCTGCTTTTTGTTGGGTGAAGTAATTTTGGGGGTTCACAGAGAGCTTTTGGGTGGTCTTGGTCCATCAAATGACATTAGTCTGGAGGAATCCACAGGTTTTCATCCTCTGTGGAAACAAAAGAAGAACCTATTTTCCAAAGCAACAAATCATTAGATCCAAGTTTTGAATTCAAAATACCTTTTCAATATATATGTTGATTTAGTTCAGTAGTCCATATGATGAAATAGCTCTCTGTACTTAGCTCATTCACAGTCAAAAACTACAAAGAAAACACAATGATATACATAATCCAGACTCTCTGTGTATTTTCTATTATTCCATGGCTTATTTTTTTTACTTCTTTAAACTATGACTATCTGAACTCTGTTTCTTTAAAGACTTTGTTTTATTCTTTTTAAAAGTTTACTTTTTAAAATAACTGTCTATATTCTTTTTCTTCTCTCTCCCAAACCTATATACATTTATCCAACACTGTGACCCATTTAGAGGTCTTTTTCATCTGAATCTGTCTTAACTGTGTATGTGTAATCCTTTTTTGACCAGGACTGCTTCTTAAAATGCTAAGTGGTATGGCTAGGACTAAGGCTGTTTTGCCTTTTGGCTCTGCCCAGTCCAACATGATGGAGACCCATTCACTGTCAGCTCTGCTAGCATGCGCACAGCCCTATTTTCAGGCACATAGTGAGTCTGTTGCCATTAAGCGAGTTTTAGCACTCTTCTCATAATCTGCATTAAAATTCTTGGTCTCAAGGTAAAGCCTGAGCTGTTTGCACAAATATCACAAACTAAAAGGTCTTTTTGATGGAGCCGAACAGTTTTTCCTTCTACAGCTGAGTCAGGAAGCCTTTTCTTATAGGAATTGTGCCTCTGTTTGCTATGATCAAACATAGCAAATCTGAAAAAAAAAATACAGCTACCAAGAAGTCATGCCTAACTCTGTTCTTTTGTGGCTAGAATTTCTTTTTAAACTCTCTCAGTTTTTATGTGAATGTAGTTTCATCATGTTGCTGTGTCATTTTGTAGGTGGTGGCTGTTTTTTTGTTCTTGGCTACCCGGACCCAAAATAATCATACAGAAATTATATTAATTACAATACTGTTTGGCCAATAGCTTAAGCTTATGAACTAACTCTTGTATCTTGAATCAACCCATATCTGTTATTCTATGCATTACCACATGGCTTGTGGTTTACTGGCAAGTTTCTGGGGCACATCTGTCTCCTTTGGTGGCTACATGGTATCTTCTCAACCCCACCTACTCTCTTTATCGTTTCCAGTCCATCTATATTCTGTTAAGCCATTGACTGAAAACAACTTCTTTATTAATCTATGACAATAAGACATATTGATAGAATACAGAGTAGAATCCCACATGACAGTATACAGATTATTCAAACATCACTTTGTGCCCCATATAGTTATTTACTTTCTAATTATAAATGAAGTATAACTTTAAAAGAAGTTAGTTTTAAAATTTGTTAATGTTACCTATTCATATCTGTTGATATTTTATTCTAAACATGATAAATGTCTTCTTATTGGTAAGGTTACTGTATTTTATGATATTCTTTATAAGAATATTGATTAACAAATGACAATACTTAATTAAATGGGATAATAAATATTAAATATTTCTACCTAAAATGGTTTGAACATCAAGGTTATTATAGTTAATAAAACTGAATTATATATTTGAAAGTTTCTTCATTTGTGAGATAAGGTATCTGTTAGCTAATTTAAAGTAACAATATGTTGTATTCCATAAATATAGACAATTTCTATTTATCAGATTCCAGGAAATAAACAAATATATGTAGATTACAGAATATATCACTTTACCAACTACATTTTATTCTATACTACTTTTCCTCTTAGTTTTTGGCTTTCTTCAAATAGTGTACTTTCTTCTATTATCTTCTAAATGTCAAATGACCCTTGTTTATACTTTGAAGTTTGAAAACAAACTACATTCATGTGGATAGAGGAAAGATTTTTCTGTTGATGAAACTTGTAATATTGTCTAAGCCTTTTCTTCACAATTATTTCAAATTTTTACTTATCATAAAGCCTTAAAAGAAAATAGACTAAAAAATTCTATAAAATAGACTCCATGGAAAGCAAATATATTTATTGTGCCATTAATGTTCATTTAAGAAAAATTCAGGAAGTCACAGTCTACTTGAGAATGAACACTGATCTTGTTTTCTGGGGTTAATGCACATACATTCTTTTATTTTGATATATATTTTATGTTTACACATTTTCATTTGAGAAAAGTTTAGACAATGAATGTTGCAGAGTAGAGACAGTTTCTTATTATTTCTTCCATTTTAGAAAAAAATCTCAATTATAGTTATCTTTGATTTACTTTTTGGGACAGTTTTGAAGTTATTATAAGGAAAATGTGATATATTTCACTGCAAAAAAATCATCCCAAGATAATTTTATAGAATGTTACAATGAAGCCAAGAGATTAACTTTTACTACTGGTCTTTACACTGCAGTCTGTTTTAGATCTTAGAACTGTATAGCATTTTTGCTCTTATAACCTGGAAACAGTACAGTAGGTAACATTCATAAATAAAAATAAGATAGTCAGGTAATCTGCATGTGGATAACAGTGTTCAGAAATGCAGTGCTGTGTAGTAGAAACTAACTCTATTCAAGTAGAGTCAGACCAAACAGACATTTTAGTCTCATTTGAGTTATCTGGAATTCATCATACTATGTTCTGGTTAGATTACTACCTAATAATATATAGTTCACTGTGGCTTAATGTTAGCCTCTTTTATTCAGAAGATCTAGAGTAAGACCTGGTAAGTTGTAACTTTTTTAAAGAAAAGCTTCACAGGAAATTCTGCTGTGGGGGTAGATAATTTCCCAGTTTCTCTTCCTGATAAAACAATTTTTCTTAGTTTCCCATATTCTTCAGGCTAAAACTAGCTTCCCAGTGTGTGACCACTGAATTGAGTGATAGCATGTTGCAAACATCAAAACTGTTAGCTTCAAAATTTTGAAAAGGAGATTATCATTCAGCTCTTATACAAGTAGGCAGCTTCTTTCAATGGATGCATGTATGGATTCATCAGTATCATTTTCTGTGACAGGATTTTGTGGACCACTAGCCCAAAGAGGATACACCTACATAAAAATTAATGTAACTGTAAGAAATAAGGTCCTAGTTAAAGCAAAGTGAGTTTTTTATATCATATACTAAATAATGTTTTAGATTAATTAATTGCATATTAAAATAAACTATAGAATAGGTTATTTATAGACTGAAAACTTTTCAGTCAATATCTTTTCTTGCTATTTCTTGAACATAATGTCTTTTAATATAGATGCTTTAGTTGCACAAAGATATTGTATACAACATTTCTTAACACAAGAGCTGAATTTCTTAGCTGTGTGTAGATGTAGCACATTTACTATCTCAGGAAATCTAGCTATATATGGAAGTTTTCAGGTGCAAAGAGTCCTTAATACTTTTCCGTGCCATCACCCATGCACAATGATGTTAGAAATACTGACTATAATCAATATTGAAATAACAAAAAGAAATATAAAACATTTGATTCAACAAAATATTTGCTTCTGTATGAAAAAGAATTAACCTTTATTTTGGCAGCAAGCATTTCCAAAGGAAGCAAATGTTTAATCACTGTGGCCAAAATAAATGTTTTCTTTTAGGCTCTTAAGGCAGTCAAATGTTTTCATAGCATTTTAAAAATGTTTCCACCCTTTATTTTTACACAGAAAGTCTCTCTCCTTTCCACCTATCACCACATGGAAATATTTTGCGAATGTATTTTGGCCATGAATACAGCAAAAAAGTTTTTAAAATGTTGCCTTTGTAAGTGTTGAAAGGATACTCTCAATGTTAAAGAAACAGAAAACAAAAACGACAGTCTCCATGGTGCAATTTGAAGAAAGCTATAAGCAACAGAACTACGTTTTAGTCTTTACTACAGATGATAGTTTAAATGGTAATTTTATATCTTTTAGCTTTTATTGTATTGATGAATTAGATGTAGTTGTATTGAATGCCATCTAATATCTATTTTGCATTTTATTCCTCTCTGTGCACACATGCATATATGCACACATGTGTGTATAAATGTGCAAATATAGCTTATATATATCTCACTGATGTACAGTGTACCCACACAGAGTTTTTGATGAAATTTATTTATTTTGAAACATGATCTCAATGTGTAGTGCAGAGCATTCTCTAAATCACTGTACTCATTTTGCTTCATGTTCCTTTATATGGGGATTATAGACTGAGCAATACCCTGCCCCCAGCTACTCTACATACTTCTTTATTTCATTGTGGTAAGAATACTTAATCTCATGAATCTTTATTTTTGTGTGTGTGTTGTATGTGTTTAATGTGTGCTGCATGCCTGTATGCACACCACTGTGCTTGTATTTGAAGAGTCTGTTGGATTTCTTTATAATACATAGTCCCTTAAGGCAATGAAATTCCTTGAACCTGAAGCTTACTGTTTTGGTTTTGTGGCTAGGTCCCATTTTCCATCTGCCTTTGTCTCCCAAACCTGGAGTTGCAGGCACACAATGGGCTTTTTATGTGGGTAATGAGAATTCAAATGGAGATGTTCAAGTTTACAAAGGGATTGATGTCCCCACCCCTTGACATGAATTTTTAAATAGGCATTATGCTAATTATGTACACAATGTTGTAAGAAGACTCTGAGAGTTTAGTTTGTATAATTGAAACGTTATTCCTATCAAAAACCCTCCATTTCCTCTTGTCCACAGTCATTGGAAAACGTTCTACTTTGTGATTATTTCTTTGGTTATTATTTCTTTTCATAACACATGTAAGTGAAATATTGGATTTAAATTTCATAATGTGCTTAATATTCATCCAAGTTGTTTTTATTATAGTTCAAAACCAATTCATATAATTTTTAGTTTTTTGAATGACACATTCTATTTCACATTCTTTGTCTTAAAATAAAGAAAAAAATAAATGAGACAAATGGCTTTCTAATACTTGGGTCAAGTCTTGCCAGTAATATGTATCTCCTAAAAGTTGTGTATGGATCCAAACTTTTTCTACTATAGCACAATTGCCTCTAAAACTCTTCTGAAGAAGTCTTTCTTACCTAAGTTTTCGATACTGCAGAATGAAGAATGCTTAGAGTTAAATTTGATGAGGAAGATAAAAAGATAAACACTAAGCCAAACATGAGTAATAGTCTTCTTCTATACTTCCATTTACTCTTTCTAATCTTTAGTTAGGATTTGGCTATCTAAGAAGATTTACCAAAATTATGTTGATAAGATGTTTCAATATAATATGTGACTCATCATGCACTATACCACAGTGAACGAAAAAATTGAAACAATGAACACTTTCAGTTTAGTATGGTTCTTATTTAAATTGCTAATAATTTTTGCAGTATTACTGATCACCATTATTAAAGATGGTATACCAGGTAATAAAGTTTCCCTCTTTATTTCTCACTTTCACTCTCATAATTGTGTATGAGCATTCACACCTGTGTGCATGTGAATGTGCATATTTTTCCTTTATAATTTTGCTATCAGTACTTTCAATTTGTTGATTAGAAGTTAAATGACTTCAGTAATATAAAATCGTATATATTTGGCAATGATATTGTGTTCCATCTTTGTCTGCCTTATACTAAAATAAGAATTTACAACTACTATGTATTTTCTTTTTCAAAATCTCTATAAAGTAACACCTTTTATGTTAGCAATGCAGTAGATAGGTCAAGATTATGAGCTGAACATTTATCCAGTTCTTAGACTTCACTTAGACTGTAGAAGGGAAGTCAGATAGTAGTAGTAATCTTAATTGCTTTGATAAATGATATGTCTAAAGTTAGGTCCGAAAGCCAATGTCTCATAATAATTCTTAAAGATGTATTTGGTGCTACGTGACTTAGAAATCCAAAAGATGCATACAACCTACTAATGTGACCTAAATGGAGAGTGCAGGATCTGTTTGGTTTGGCTGTGATTGTTGATTCCTGACTACTTAGAATACAATGAAACTTTTGTGGCTGTGTGTGAGCATATAAGAAATCATCAGGAAGATAAATCTAAGATATTTTATTTGCATGAAATATGTCTTAAGCCAAGACAATTTGATTATAAGTACCATTCTTGAATTTATTTTAATTAGAAGATTTTCTTTCTGAATCAATTGTATAAGATACAACTAGTTACTCAGTGTTTATAGATCCAGAATTACTTTTTTTTCTATTTTTTCTTTTCTTTTTGAGCTATAGTATAATAACATTTCTCTCTTCCTTTTCCTCCTTCCAAATGTCCCATATACTTCTTTTTGCTTTCTTTTAAATTTGAAGTCTTTTTATTAATTGTTGTTACATGCATAAATATATCTGTATATACATATATTCCCAATTATAACCTGCTGTTCTGTGTATTATTATTGTATGTGCATTTTCAGAGCTATTTGGTATTAAATAACCAATTAATGTTTTCTTCCTTAGGGAAGACTATTTCCCCAACTCTCCTTAGTTGTCTAAAATATGCATAATATATAAAACAAAAACAGTAAAATATCCAAATAAGACATTTGAGAGAAAGGAAAATTCAAAAACGACCATTGAGTCATGAGCCCTGAACTTAAGTGTGGTTTGTATAACCAGTGAGAGAAGACTAGCTTTTTCTTTGCAAGTCCTTAATAATTTGTGTTAACTTCTGGGTGAGGAGTCGGGGCTATGTCCATTACCCTTTCAGCTCAGGACCCCACCTGTCTTGGACCTGTGCAGTCCTTGGGCATATTGTCACAATCTCTGAGAGTTCATAATAGGGCAGTGGATTTATAATTGCAGCATCTTCTGAAAAGCATACATGATTTCATATTTTTCCTGTTAAGAACTACTGTGATTCATTCATTTGGAGGTCAGAATACACAATAATAGCTACATCTGTCTTTGCTTCCTTGTGTGTTTTGTGTTAATTATATGAGACTTAAAAGCCATGGTCATCCATTAGAATGATGCACTAGTATTTAAGATGTATACATGTTGACAGGGTTTTCTGTCCCACTAGGTCCCACAGCCGTTTAGTCCCAAATAAACACGTAAGCGTAAAGGGTAGGGACAGAAATGTAGTTTTAAGTTATGGTTGAGTAATACCACAACAACTACATTTGCATCCTACATATGCAATTTAAAAGACCATTTATATATTTGACATCAACACATTCATGTTTTAGATATATGCCCTATTTCTTCATATCACATCATTTACTTTTTCTGATGGAGAACATACATGCTATGAACCATCCTCAGAGTCATTCCTAGTTGGGAAAGTTGCAGTGATTTGCAGTTGCCTTTGAATTTAGGTTTGGATTTTTGATTTTTGATTAAGTAAATATTTTGTGGAATCACACCTCACTAACTAAAGCGTTTTTTATTCATATACCACAATTTTCTCTGTAGAACGTAATCTTTATCTGCCTGCTGAATACTATTCCTATCAAACAAAAGTGTTATCTTAAATTATGATATATTTAAGCAAATTAAGTTCTGTCTTTGTTATTTCCAGTAAAGTCAATATCATTTTTTATATTATTGTATTTTATATTTTTATTTATATATTTTATTTTATATATTTATGTCTGGTTATTGAACTGATAGTTTAGTTTCTTTGTTTTATTTTTACCCTTTATACTTAGAAACTTTTAAGAATGATAAGCTCTAAGGGCTAGGGAGGTGTCATAGTTGGTGCCCTAGGATTTCTATTGCTCTGTCGAAAATGCCATGGCCAAAAGGCAAGTTGGGGATAAAAGGACTTATTTGACTTACACTTCCATATTGGTGTTAACACCAAAGGAAGTCAGGACAAAATTTCAAGCAGGGTAGATATCTGGAGGCAGGAAATGTTGCAGAGGCCGTGGGGAGCAGCTGCTTACTGGCTTGTTTCCCATGGCTTGCTCAACGTGCTTTCTTATAAACGCCATGACTATCAGCCCAAGGATGAAAACTCCTACAATTGGCTGATCCCTTCCCCATCAATCACTCTTTCATTGAGAAAATGACTTACAGCTGGATTTCATAGAAGCATTTTCTCCATTGAAGATCCATCCTTTCAGATAATTCTAGCTTGTGTCATATTGATATAAGATTTATCAGCACAGTTGGTAAGCATGTTTACTTTTGACAACCCTAGCACCTGACTTTGAACCTCAGAATCTAAATCCAAAAGCTGGGGATGGTTGTAGTGCTTGTAATCACATTAGTAAAGTTAATGCAGAAGGGTTCTTGGGTCTTACAGGCCAGACAGTGTAGCTTACTTAGCAAATTCTGTCAGTGAGATACCCTTTCTCAAAAAAATGGTGGTTGCCACCTGAGGTTAAATTCTGATACACACTCATGTACACAACCCCACACATGTATATGCAGCCACCCATACACATGTGCAGCCACGCACACAGACATCCATATAAACATATGAACCCAAAAATAATCATAAAAATGGAACATTTTTAAAAGGTTCTAATCATATGAAAATATTCCAATATGTACACGGGAAGTTTTTTTTTTTTTTTCTCAAAATTTCTACTTAGATGCTGAAAAACAATTTGGATCCAAAATAGCCGATTTTCAGTGGAGGTGGAAAATTAAATTGTGTAGCATGTGAATGGCTTAGCATGGGATTCATTGACATTTGTGGATATTTAACATTCAGAGAATTGAAATTCACCATAATTTGGAACGTAAATTAGAGAAAGACCACGAAGAGACAAAGTGCAATTGAATGCTTCATAAACCATTTCATTTGGTTACCTCTCCTACTACGCCAAAGACAGGAACAATTGACTCTTATGTAGGGAATTAAAAACACTGTGGTATTACTAAAATATCCTGTAATAGGCCTGACAGATGGATCAGCATGTAAAGACATGTTGGCGTCTGCTTGTGTGTTCCCTGCTGCTCAGCCCCAAAATAACAACACAGAAACTGTATTAATTAAATCACTGCTTGGCCAATTAGCTCTAGGTTCTTACTCTTACATCTTAATTTAACCCATTTCTATTAATCTGTGTATTGCCACATGGTTGTGGTTTACCAGCAAAGTTTTGGCATGTCTGTCTCTGGCGGTGGCTCCATGGCTTCTCTCTGACTCCACCTTCTTTCTCTCAGCATTCAGTTCAGTTTTTCCTGCCTAGCTCTACTTTGCCCTATCACAGGCCCAAAACAGCTTCTTTATTAACCAGTAGTATTCACAACATACAGAGGGGAATCCCATATCAAAAGCACTCGAAACCAAACTTTATGAAATGAGTTCAATCTTTGGGACTCATATGATGAAACTAGAACCCACTTCTGTAAGTTTTCTCCTGACCTGCACAATGTGGCACAGGCAATGCTTTCTAATAAATAAATAACTGTAAATTTATAAAATCCCATAAATATAAACTATAAGAAAAATATATCATTTAGACTAACATCTTCAGGCTAACGAATATGAATGTCCAGAGAGGTTAGATAATTTTGAAATATAGAGGTAATAATACAAGTTCTAAATTTGTTATAATACTCTCATATATGCATGTTCATTTTATAACTCCTAATTGTTTAGGGAAACTATTATTTCCTACATTTTGCTATATAAATATTTTTCTTAGTTAGGTTGTACTAAAGTAAGATACTTTATAATGTCTCCATAACTTTTAATTGCAAGAATTGCACCAGGCTTTCTCAGACTACCATCCCCCAAATCATGACACAGAAACTTATTGTTAGTTATGAATGCTTGGCCTTATCTTATGCTTTTCCCATTTAGTCCTTATAACTCAATATTCCATTTCTCTTCATCTACATTTTGCTTCAGGGATTTTTACTTTTCTTTCATTCTGTATGTCCTACTTTGCTGCTTCCTTCATCTCTGTGTGACTGGCCTCTGATGAGCTGGCTGGCTGGCTCCCTTTTCTCTCTGTCTGCCAACCTCAACTGCCTGTCCTTTGCCTAGCTATTGGCCATTCATCTTTTTATTAGACCGATCAGGTACCTCAAGCAGGCAATGTGAAACAGCATCACATTTTTACACAGTTAAACAAACAAAACATACCTTTACATCATTAAACAAATGCAGCGCATCTTTATAAGCAATTATTCTGCAACATGAATTAAAGTAGCACATCTTTGCCTAGTTAAACAAACACTCCACAACAAGAAAAAAATATTTACAATTATTTAAAAATGGAAAGTAGTGAGCTCTAAACATTTGTTTTTGAAAACATGACCCAATGATTTGCAGATGATTGTAAATGTTTAACAGTGGATGGAGATGATGTGTAGCTCTGATATATAAAGCTACTGGTTTTCATAGTTTAAATTTTGCCAAGTTTACCCTTGGCTAATTTCAAGACACCAGTTAGAAATTCTTAATATTTACATTGGAAAGTGATACATGCAATTAGTGGTTACAAGCAGATAAAAGCTGATGCAAGCATGTTACTATTTCACAGCATAAATGATGCATAACCAGTTAAAGTAAAGAGAATATGAGACTGAATGTACTGCCTTCAGCAGTACATCCCATACCACTCTTGTCAAATCTTAAGAAACATCATGTAAGGAGTTCAAAAAATCAAAGAACTAGAGGATGGGGAGAAGTTGTGTGAAATGTTGTCTTCTGGCTATGACATGAGTAATGGGCACATGAAGTCACAGCAGCTGTAATTTCCTCCACAAAATGAAGATAGCCTAAATCAAAGTTTAGGTGAAATAGAGAGTCTCTAGGCCCCTCCTCTTACAGAGGAGCTTTTAGCAATGAATAGTTGCTAATGAAGGGGAAAAAAATCACTTTTTTGGTAAGATATAGGCACTGGTAGCTTTTCCATGCTCCAATGGATGGTCTCACATTTATTCATTCATTCACTCACTCATTCATGCCCCAGCATTGCTTAAGCATGCATGGACAGCCTGTTTATGGAGGTTCTCCAGTTGTTCCTATCCTGGCAGTCCTGGATGCTTGTGTTATTGTCATACCCAAGGTTCCACAGTCTTCCTTGTGCTGTCTATCCAGCACTTTTTGGGCCTTCCTCTTTACTCTGCACTCCTCCAGGCAATGCTATCTTTGGGTATCTGTCGTCACTCATTCTCAGAACATGGCCAAAGTATCTCAAGCACTGTTGCTGTATTCTGTAGTTTACTTCCTTCTGTAGATGGAGATGTCTCTTAATGTCATTGTTGCACAGCCTATCTCTTTGTATGAAGCCTAGAATCCTCCTAAGACATGCCATCTCAAACACATTCAGCTGCTATACTGAGGAGCATTTCATTGTCTAGGTTTCAGAGTTGTAAAGAAGGCAGCTCAAGACAAGTGTCTCACATACTCGTAATTTTGTTGTCATTATGTCTCTTGCTGATCAAACCTTTCCTTGTGCCTGGATTGCAGCCTTTGCTATCTCTATCTGCCTCTTGACATCTTAAATAGTCCCCTCCTTTGAACTGATGTTTCCTCTCAGATAGACAAAGTTGACTGTTTGCATGTGGTTCTGATTCTTTATTACAATGTTAAAATTCTCCAGGAAAGCATTTGATAGCATTTGGAGGAAAGGACTTTGGGAAACAATGAGGTTCTACAGATACCCAGAGAAAATCATAAGAATACTAAATAATGCCTATAAAGATACCTTTGTATCAGTCAAAATCTGTAGAGAACTAAGTAATCAGTTTAAGACAATGGTAGGAGTGTTGCAGGGATGCATCCTATCACCACTACTCTTTAATACATTCTTGGAATTTATAATAACAACAGCCCTGGAGGATGAGGAGAGATAGGTGTGCAGATAGGTGGTGTGTGAATCAATAACTTGTGTTTCACCAATAATACAGCACTACTTGCTGAAAGTCCAAATGAGTTACAGGCCATGGTAAATATAGTGGTGGAAATAAGTGAAAATCTTGGTATAAAAGTAAATATTTGAGAAGACTGAGATACAACACATGGGAAGGGCACACAAGGATTTTAACATTGTTAAAAAATCAGAACCTCAAGCAGTCGACTTTGTCTATCTAGGAGGAAACCTCACTTCAAAAGAGGGAACTATTTCAGATGCCAAGAGGTAGAGATAGTGAGGGCTGCACTATCTCTAGGAAAGGTTTGATCAGCAAGAGACACGACAACAATAACAAAACTACAAGTGTTTGAGACACTTGTCTTGAGATGCCTTCTTTACAACTTCTCTTCCAGATGGCCCCACACCCATCCACATATGGGCAGCACTAATTGGGCTTAGTGAGTTATCCAAACAGAAAACAAAACAAACAAAAATAACAAAGCTATGAAGTTGGAATGGAGGCATTTTGGGGGATAGTGAGGAAGTTAAGATAAACAAGGTATAGAAACAAACATATTTCATTTTATGCATGAATATATTTCTCAAATATAAAGAATATATATAATACACATAATGATTTTTTAAATATTAGAAGTGCTAATTTGAATTATAGTTGTTTACTCAAAGGATCATGTATAATTTCACATTAATCTGTAGGTTTCAGTAGAAAAACAATCAAAACAAAAAAGAAGAAACTTCATAACATACATGTAGCAAGTTTGTGACAAAATCTGTATGCCTTTGATTTTGACCTTAGGTACTAAGTAATGTAGCATATCTCCTAAATGATCATAGTTTACTCATGACACACAATCCTCCCTCCTTCAAGTAATAAAATGATATAATACAATGCCATTTAGGTAGGACTTTTTGGAAAATAAATCATAGTCTTCCAGCATAGTGTTTCAGAGGACAGAGGACGGAAACATCTTGTATTCATTTCAGTTTATCTGGAACACAACTTAGACTTTCTGTGGTACACTTAGTCAGAGGTAATTAACCACCAATTTTAGAGCACCAACAATTGCACAATGTTAATGTTTAATTAGCAAAAGGGAAGCACCTGTATTGTGTAGGAAGAGGCTCCAAGATTAGACTATACACATTCAGTACGCAACAAAAGACGAATTAAATGAGCATACTTATCTTCAGGGAAAATATAGTTACTAAATTGTTAGATAGCTTCAATTATGGAGAGTAAAATCACTAAGTAACCTTTTGCATATATAATTCATCGTTGGCTCTTTACCAAAAAGCACCAATGATGACTGTTTGTTAGGTTTCCTGTCCATTTAGCACAAAAGAAGGCTGGATGTGCTTAGGACAATGAAATAGATCTATGACAACTTTAGTTGAATATGTCGTCTTTCTACTTGACATGTTTCCTCTCACCAAAAAAATAAATAAAAAATAAAAAATAACACACACACACATATATATGTACATACACACTTCCATTAGTATTTCTGAGTTCATTTGGGGAACACTATTTTGAATGCTTTCTCACCACAATAACTTTCCTGCCACTTTAACATTTATAATTACAATTTTGTGAAATGATAAAAAAAGATTTAAAGTGATTGTTCTTGGCAGGAGGCCTAAGGTGAAACTCTGTTGTTTTTAATGTGTAAATTATAATATGTGCAGATGTGAAGAGGGTTTTTTGTGAAATGCTCATTTAACCACAAGAATTTAAAGGAAGCTGTCAGAGAGTTTGCACTCTTTAGCGCAAATAGTCATTGAAAAGCACCTCATAAATGTTATATACAAAGGGTAAATGAGTGGTTTAGATTAAATTCAACCACTAAATTTTTGGAAGACAGTAAGTTAAAGAGTATAGTAGCTTGTGAGCAAGAATTTACCAGAAATCAAACTCTTTCTTTTCTCACTTTTACTCTGAAGCATATTTGAAATAAATAATTTTCATATACCTCAATTTAAATTGGAAATTATCTTGCTGATAACTGACTTTAGTCCCTCACTTTTCAAGCTGAACTTGTTTAAGGCTTTTCTAAAAAAGATGTATGTGTAGTAGAACCCTAGCATCTAACTAGAAAACCAAAAGAAATCGTTTTTAAAGTTTTGCATCTTGACAATTTAAAATAAATGTTCCATTCCTAAATTTAGATTGTGAAAATATTCAGTGTGCTTCTCTTCTGTTGTATTGATTAGTAACATTGCCATTTGTTCATTCTTGTCTTTTAAGCCACTTAGGTGAAAGTACTTAACAATCATTAAATTGTGCTCTTATTTGTACTTCTAAAACACCGAAACAAGGGCTGGAGAGATGGCTAAACAGTTAAAAGAGGATCCAGGTTTGATTCCCAGCACCCACATGGCAGCTCACAAACATTTGTTACTTCAGTCACAGGAGATCTGATCATTTCTTGTGGCCTCTGTGGTCACTGCATTCATGTGGCACACAGGCATGCATGCAGGCAAAACACCCATACACATAAAATGAAATACTTTTTAAAGGAACAAAAAACACCTCCAAAAGGGAATTCACAAAACTGCTTAAAATAGAACGGTAGGTACTAAATATTCTCGAAAAAAAGCTCAATGTTTTAAAAATCTTTCTCTTTTATCTCCTCTTCCATTCCTTAGTGTCTCCCTTTTTCCCTTCTCTTCTTTCCTTTTCTTGTTGAGGTTTGCTTTACACAATAATTTGGGTAAAGCCAAACACTGCTTACACGATAAACAATGCTTATACAGAAAGATCTCTTCACTATCAACAATAAAAATCTTCTCTCTATAAGTAGATAGAATCTACTGATATATTGCTGTAATAAGTAGGGTATGGCAAACTACTCACTTCAATGTTATGCTGAGATGAAGTAACAATATTAAAATTATGACTGAAGTGATGAAAGTGTTATAAAAATTCAGAAAGTTCCAGAATGTTTTGAATATGGAAAATGTTACTGTGAAGGTCATTGCAAGACCTTTCCTGATGTCGAGGAATCATTGCACAGTCCATCTTATCGATGATGTTCAATTGTCAAAACACTTAACAACTTTAAATTTCTCATGGTATTGAAGTTGGGGAATTTTATTTCCTCTTCTAAAGAAAATCACATTCAGCATATGTTAAATTCTTTGAATGGGTTTGCAATTGTGTACTATGTGCATGTGGGTTGAACTTCGTTCATGATGTAAATATGTATTCCTACATTCTCTCACATTACAGAGTGTTATTTGAATTTATATTTGTTATTATCTGACCTGCTGTGTCAAAATAGCAATTTTTTCCTGACTGAAAAATCTCAAGAAAAATTTTTAGGGGAAGGAAAGTATATGCTGTGTTCCCTATTTCAAAAATTATCATAGTACAATAATTACAATAATATCAGTGTAGGAGCAAAGAACTAAGTGAATTAACACTAAAAAAGTTTAATAAGGTGTAAATAATCCACATTTACAACTATAATTCTCCCATGTCCATTTCTGAAGACGCTTTTAATATTCATTTTTAACTTTTTCCCTATAGTTTAAATAATTTTTATTATTTCTGGTTTTAAACAATGTATTTTTGTGTGTTTAGTTCCCCCATACACACACAAGTGCGCACACACACACACACACATTCATTTCCTCATAAGATGGTTTTACGACTTGCCAGGGAATTCCTTTTTCCTTAGCCTGAATTGTTAGTTTAGCAATCAGCAATGGGCCAAGAAAAGTATCCCTGTCCATGTAAGAGCCTGTGCCAGGATTTAATACTGAAGTTAATTTAGGTATGAATTAGTTAATTTTATTTCAAGCTAATTTTGCATTGAAAGCAAATTTTATGTATTTAGATTAAATGGCCCTTTTAGCAGCTTTGTTTTGGTGCTAGTTGGACCAATAGGATCAAATTATCACCAATAGCAACCACAATATTCTCATTTGAAAAGGTGATTCACATCATTAAATGTGTTTAAAAAATCTTAAATAAGAAAAATACATATTTAATTTTATGTCACCCCCTACACAAATTATAGATATGAAGATAAAATATTGTGCTTTTAGAAAAATATTTTAGAATAGTTTATTAATATTAGTTCACTGGAAGCTAGAAAGAAAATAGGAAGATAATTGTTAGCTGTTCAATTTATTTATTTATTTTTGTGTGTATGTGTTTGATTTAGAGGAACAAATAGTGGAAAATGAGATTTAGAATTGCTTATCTGAAAGTGATGCAATCATTGACTTTGCAAAACTAAAACAGGTAAAAGTGACTCTGTGACAGAAACACTGTCAAAGAAAATGCATACATAGTACAATAGGAAATGTCAAGCTCATTAAATTGAGAAAACTGACACAAATATACTCACATGTTGGCCATTTTATTTCATTGTACAAGTTATTTTTATTTATTTATTTATTTTATTTTATTATTTTTTTATTTTTTTAGTTGTTGAAAAAAATTTCCGCCTCTTCCCTTTTCCCATTTCCCTCCCCCTCCTCCCACACCTCTCTTCCTTCCCCCACTCCCCTCCCCCTCTCCCCACTCCTCTCCCTCTCCCCCCACTCCATTCCCCTTCCCTCTCAAGACTGAAGAGCAGTCCAGATTCCCTGCCCTATCGGAAGTCCAAGGTCCTCCCACTTCTATCCATGTCTGGGAAGGTGAGCGTCCAAACAGGCTAGGCTCCCACAAAGCCAGTTCATGCATTAGGATCGAAACCTAGTGCCATTGTCCTTGGCTTCTTATCAGCCTTCATTGTCAGCCATGTTCAGAGAGTCAGGACCACGAGGGGTGCACCCACCCACTGTGACATTGGAACTGATCTATTGGGAGCTCACCAAGGCCAGCTGGACTGGGACTGAATAAGCATGGGATGATACAGCTTATTTTTATGTAAGATTTTGTTAATCTTGGCTGTTTATCATAATTCTTTGTGTTAATACATTTTGTCCTACTTAACCATTGATGATACTCAATCATACCACAATCAGTTTCTCATTGAAACAGGTAAATTCATGTAGATTTTCAAAAGTAACCTGTTGCATTGTACATTCTCTTAGAAATTATGATTTAAGAAGAAAAACCAATTTACAAGTGTGTTTTTCTGCATTTGTTTTCCCAAGCTATTCTGTTTTAAAATTTAGTTATGATATTTGAGTCTGTTCAAATTTATATGACTTTAAAATGAAAGGGAAAAAGAAGGAATAGAACACACCATTTCACATTTACAGTGAAATTGTATTAAAATATATACATTGTGAAACCTGCCGTATTAGCTATTTTCAGTAGTATTATTTGTATTCCCCGACAGTATAACTGTTATCTGAAAAGGTAACATATTTTAAAATATTCCTCCTACATATCTGTGATTATATATCCGGTGACCGATATTTGTCCTTCTCCTCTCATCTAACGATCCCAGTTTACTGTAGTTACCACTCAGCGTTCTGCTTCGGCCATAGCTGACTTTCTTAGATTTCAAATGTGAGTGAGATCATTCAATGATTTCTTCGTATATTTCTGAATTATTTCACTTGATATTGCCCAAATTTGTCCATATTGCCACAAATGAGAATTTTAAACTTAATTCTGGCTGGTATATGTGTATTATATATTCTCCATTCATTCATTAGCTGGTGAACACTTAGGCTAGTAGACAATTATTTTGAATAATAATGAAATAAATCTGATAATGCAGATGACTATAACCTATTACTCAACTTGTTTGAATCTATATTTAATAGTGGGACAGCAGAATCAAAGAAGTGCTATATTTTTCTAAAATTCTTAGGACCTCCACACATTTTTTCATTATAATTGTATAAACTTATTTTTTCCATACTTGGGCGACCTTTTATGTAATATGCTTGCCAGCCCTCTTTATCCCTTCCCTTGCGGATAATACTGGTTCCAGCAGTAGTGAGCTGATATCTAATTGTACTTTTTTCCTCTGATGATTCAATATATTTATTAAATATTATAAGTATGCTTTCATATACTTATTGTGCAATTTCATATTTTTATTAAGAAGTTTCTACATAGAGTTGTACCCATTTCAGTTGTCTTCTTGTTATTGTTTGAGTTCCATATAAATAATATTCTTTTTATCAGATACATATTTTTAAAGTAATTTTTCCAACTCTTCAAGTAATCCTTTTTTATACTCATGTGTGTCAATGGCATATCTGTTGAAAAGCAGTTGGTATAAATATGTGTATTTATTTCTTAGCTTTCTATTGTAGTTCATTGGTAAAATTGTCTGTATTTATGCAAATACCAATGCTACTTTGAATACTATAGCCTCACAATACATTTTAAAATCAATTAATGTGACACTCTCAGTTTTATATTTTTGACTCAAGATTGCTTCGCTTTTTTTGTGATTTCACATGAATTTTCGGTTTGTTTTCTTTAATTCCATGAATAATATCATTGATAGTATGATAGAGATTTCATTGATAATGATGGGTACTGTGAACATTTTTAAATTCCTTTCTTTCTTGCATTTTCTCCCTTGGGATAGGATTTCTCTGTGTCATGGTGCTGGCTGCAGTCCTGTAACTCACTTTGTAGATCAGGCTGGCCTTGAAATCGCAGAGATCTGCCTGCAGACCTCCTTGCTTCTGACTCTGCCTCCTGAGTACTGGTTAAAACTGTTTTTAAAAGATTTTTTATTATTAGCATATTTCATAGATTTAATCATGCATGTTTACCATATCTTTCCCCAGCTTGCTTTATCCAACTGCCCTTAATGCCACCTGTCTCATCTCTCTCACATCTGCATGTCTTCTTTTATTTTTATTGTTATTAGTAAGTCCCTGTATCTAACAAAGCTTATTGGCATGTAGCCATCCATGGAACAGAAGGAACATACTATCATGGATGTTCCCAGAGTCATTTCATGATAGCTATGGTTACCAGCATAAGATCATGTCAGTCAAAATCCTACCATGGAGTGTGGAGTAGCCCCCAAAGTCCTACCTTTAGCAGAGGAGATATTGAGAGTTGATAGGTGATGAAGAAGAATCACTTGAAAAGAACCTATCTTTTTTGAGAAAAACAATTTAGACCTTAAAAAGATACATGTTGAGCATATACTTTTCTTGTATGATAGGGCATTTCTTGGGTATATTCCCGAGACAATGGGGATGTTCTATCAGGAACTCACCAAGGCCAGCTGGCCTGGGTCTGAAAAAGCATGGGATAAAACCGGACTTGCTGAACATAATGGACAATGAGGACTACTGAGAACTCAAGAACAATGGCAATGGGTTTTTGATCCTACTGCACGTACTGGCTTTGTGGGAACCTAGGCAGTTTGGATGCTCACCTTACTAGACCTGGATGGTGGTGGGTGGTCCTTGGACTTCCCACAGGGCAGGGAACCGGGATTACTCTTAGGGATGATGAGGGAGAGGGACTTGATGGGGGAGGGGGAGGGAAATGGGAGGTGGTGGCGGGGAGAAGGCAGAAATCTTTAATAAATAAATAAATAAATAATAAATAAATAAAAAAAAGATACATGTTGTTTCATAGTTTAAGACATTACAGTACAGGATAGTTTGTTTTAGCAAGGCAGAACATCATGACAGCGAGGTGTTATCCCCAAGATACTCAAGATGAGAGAGGAAAAAGAAGTGGGGGAGAGGAGGGATTAAAGCTGAGAAACATATCCCAGTGTTCCAGTGCATACCAAGAATAGCATATTTTCAAGTATAACCTACCTCCTATGTTTCATAATTTCTGAAAAGTGCTACTGACTGGAAATAAAGAAGGACATTATTATATTCTCTTTAAAGTAATCTAATGTCCAAAATATGATGTCCTCTGTCTCTGCTTTCATCTAGTTGGATTCTTTTGAAGGATTTGTGTTCTAGTGAGGTGCTGTTTCAGAGTTCTAGGCTATTTACTTCGTATGCTTGTGATTGTGTTTTCCTACACGCCAAGGAGTTCTCACATTGGATCACTGGATAGTTCTCTGGGTTGTTTCTATTATTTATATATCATGACCTTGATGAGCAGAAACTGATACACACGTCGTGGTTTTGACCACCACTGAGGCTGACAATCTGAGGTGTATCTCTTTGGTTACAAATAGCAAAGCCACAGTGGTTTACTGGTTCACTAGATCATAGTATCACATGCATTTGAGGGAAGTAGTAGTTTATTTGAGGCATGTTTCAAGATCTACAATATGATTGAGGGCAAGACTCTATAGGTATTTTATGAAAGTCCATCACTCTAGGTGCCTATTAGGCAGGCATACTGTCATTTTACAGGAAATAGAGGCAGAACCAGAATAAAGGGATGTTTATAGTCTTCTGGGGGCAATGGCTGGTTAGCCTGACAATGGTTCTTAGATGAATGTTTCTCTCATAAAGATCTTACCTCTTTAGAACTTTTCTCAGACTGTATTTGGAAGAGAGAAACCTTAACTTTTGGTATGTATCAGGATTTTATGTAGGATCAGTATTGGCAAGACTGTGGACAAGATTCAGAGAAGTTCTGTATACTGTAGCTGAGAAAAACTGACCCTGACATCAAAAGTCCTTTCCAGAACTGTTGTTGAGCAGAGTCTAAAATGCAGAGTCTAGAATGCCTCTCCCATGCTTTACAAATTGTTCAAAATAGACGATTCAACTACAGAACTGCAGCAAATAGTGGTTAGAGATGTCACAGGTTCTAATCAAAATCTTCTATGGAATAGAGCCCAAGCCAGTCCACATGACTTTGCAAAGTTCATCTTTTGGTAACTTTCTATACAAGCAGGATGGCACTATTTGAGAAAAGATGGAGCTGAGACAAGTTCCGTTGGTGTTGTGTTGTAGAATAGAGGCAAGCAGTCCTTTCCCATTTCTTCAGAATGGATCTATACCTATGGATTTTTATGAGATGCACTATGCTTAGACCACAGCTGAGGGATGCTATAGCTGAGTTTCTGGGTGACTTGTTGGTACATTTCTAAACCTGTGTCAGCAAATAGACATGGTACCTACGAAGATCTAAGTGTATAGTATAATTCCTTGATGTTTCGTGAGGTCAAGGTTAAATAAGACTATTGTTAATTTTTTCCTGGGGAAAGGGGCTATTTATGGTTTGGAAACCTGGGGCATAAATTGTGGGTCTAACAACTTAGTACTTTTTAAATGACCTGCCTAGGTCATACGTTACACTTGGATATTAAAACCTCCTACATGATCTTTAGGGTTCTGAAGATACTTTGTGGATGCTGGTAGAATTGCTGTTCCGTGCAATGGCCCACAGGAGTTACTTATATTTTTATGTATTGAACATATTTACTGAAATAATAAAATAGAAATAACTTGTTTTAGGGGGTTAAATCACAGTGATGAGCAATGGATTCAGATAACCTCATGGCATTTCACTTCTATTTCAACACATAACTTTAAGAAACAATACATTCCTCATTGAAATATACTACATAATTGTTTTCACAATTCAAATTAGGCTTTGTTAATTATCCTTCATAGATATGTATACGTACATACAAAAATCAGAAACAAACTTGCTTCAAATACTTAGAAATCTCATAGCTCTGGGAGCACAGATCTCTGTCATCTTGTATCTGTTTCTATGAACTATACGATCTACCAATCTATATTGAACATGTTAATTTGTTTATTTGTATGAATTTCATTGGTCCTGTTTGGTAGATACTAAAGACAATGGCTAATATTTAACTTTTATACATAATATATTTTGACAATAATCTTTACTCTCTCAAAACTCCTCCTTGGTTCTCCTCACATCCTTACCTACCTAATTTTATGTTCTTTCTCTAAAAGAAAAACAAATCAAAATAAACAGTGATGACAACAATGTAAAAAGATGAAACGTATCAACAGTAAGCAAAAATAAAACAAAACAAAGCATGCAAAATTAGAGTCTATTTTTTGTTAACTGACTACTTCTGATCATGGGTTCTGCCTTGGTGTATGGCTGATGTGCCTAATATCTCTTCTTCTTGAAGAAAAGTTATTTTCTGTTTTTTAAGATAGCAATTTTAAATATCTTCATGGTTATGGGAAGGAACCTGGCTGACTTTTTGCACTCAGGGCTAGGACTTTGTCTGACTTGAAACTTTGCAAGCACAGTGCATGCTGCCACAGTCTGTGTGGATTCATTTGTGTGTGACACTTTTGTTTCTGAAAGACTTTGTGTTTTTTTGACTCATCCATTCCCTCTGGCTCTTAAAATCTTTCTGCCTATTCTTCTGCATAGATTCCTGAGCCTTTCAGTGAGAAGTTGTATGAAGGCATTCCATTTAGGACAGAGTGCTCCAATGTCTCTCACTGACATTGTTCAGTTATGAATATCTGTGTCAATTACTATCTACTGCAAGAAGTTTCTCTGATGAATGCTGAGTGATGCACTGATTAAAGTATAGCAATCATCTTAGTTTGGACATTAACACTATGCTGACTGCTTTCTTTGATTAAATTTCAGATTTGAAGTGTTAAATATCTAGATCATCAGGCAATTATACAGAGATTTACAATTATTGGAAACTTTATTTGATCAATATGAAAGACTATGATTTAATTATTTTTAATAGACTCCTTATTGCTCATTTAAAAAGCATTCTTTTGAATATCCATTAAATATGGTCTATATGTTGATATAGGCTAATAGATAGAGAGAAAATGAAAATAAACAAAACTTAAAATAGCAATCAGAACAGCAGATTATAGTGAGCCCTTCCCAAGGCAAAGACGTTTACAGACCATGGCTTCAACAGTCCAAATACTATGGCATTTTCATAGTAGAATAGTTCTTATCAAGGATTAGACTTAACATTGAGTGAATCCAGTACTCCAGCTGACATACCGACACATATTTGTAATGCCAGGTGATATTTATACTGTATATGAAGTAAAATAAAAACATTAGATGTTGTAGAGCAGAAGAGAACATGGTGATAGAAATATTTTATGACAATTCATGAAACAGTTTGAGACTGTATTCAAAACCAATGAAGCAACTTCGTACAAATAACTAGAGCATGGAGAGGTGAAGACTTGACCTGGAGTGTCAGATGTAACTATGAAGATGAGTTAGAATGCTGAAAATGCATACAACAGGAAACTACAAATACTGGAGATTAATAGTTAAAGGAAAAGTTTACAGTATTGGTAACTGAGAGCATTTTTATTTTGCATACATCACAACAGAAGAGTAGAGAATGGTGTGAATGTTCAAACTCTTGCTAGATGTTTTTCACAGTGATATACTCAATGATGCCTTTATGCCTTTAGGTTTTTTGAAACTGTTTAATATACATTTGGGTAATTGTTTCTATATTTTTTGAAACATTCTATAGTTTGCACTGATTCTACTTATGTTATTAGAAGCTGCTTAAGCAGAATCAGAAGTATCGGCAAATAATTCACACCAGAGAACAGCATTTTTTTGCTATATAACCTTTGTTAATTATATTAAAACTTTTATTAAAATTGAGTAAATGTATGTCAGACAGTAATGTCCTTGAAAGGTGCTAACACCATGCCTAGAATATATTTTATTTACATAGAAAGCAGTCTGGTAAATGGAGTATAAAATAACTCCACAGTTATACATTATATGAAGTAGCCAATTTTTGAGTTATCAGTGATATCAGCTAGGCTAAAAATAAATATTTAATATTAGCAAGTGGATGAAACCTCCCCATATTAAATAGTGACTGTAAACAAGGCACTTCATTACACTTAATAAATGCATAAACGTGGATTTTTCTTCCTGAACCTTGATACATTAGTCATTCAAAATGGAGATATTCCTTGATTTTATCAGTATCTTTATGATAAAGATAATGTTCAGAATTTTCCCAGTATTAAAGATATCCACCCATTAAAAAAAAATCCACACTTAACTTTAGGGTATAGTAGTAAATTCTAATAGTAATAGAATCTGAATTGCCCTTCCTCTACTGCTGTTTTTCCCCCTTGTATTAATAACTCCAAGAGATACAGCGAACCATATTGTTAAGTTACCATGAACCAGGAACTGCTTGATGCCTATTTTAGCATAAGCACTATTTTATTAGAGTTACCATAGTGATACCTTTTTGGTTCAGAACATGAACCATTTCATTCATGATAAATAGTAAATGCTCCTTTTGCATGTATGACTTTTTCTCAGTTGCTGAATTGTTTGCTGCTGCTTTTGATATTGGCTGGAATACAATTGAGTACAATGGTTAGAGAACTGATCCGTTTGTCATCACTCAGGAAAGATCCATTCAGGTTGCTGAGCAGTCAGTTTGTTTTTCTTTATGAATACAAAAACATCATGTAGAGTTTAATAACCATTGGCATCTTTGAAGCATTGTAATAAATGTCAAACCCAAATTATTATTATTAATCCAGTATTCAATTAAAAATCTTTGTGTTGTGATCCAGTAAAAAGATTCTGGTTTAGTTTAATAAACACATAGGAAATCATTTAGAGTACTTTCATAAAAAGATAGACAACACCTTTCAGGTTATTGTGAGTTTCTGTTTCAAAACATTTAATATAAGACAAAATATTAGACATCAATTGTGCTGTCTGAAAGGATTTTAGATATTAATGATTCTAAAAAGTGATGTGAGTCTTACACCACTGTTGATACTTTCCCTTTAAGAAATTCAGTTGCAGTGGGCTTGCATGCTGCTAGTCAAAACACCCTTAATTATTAGTAAGTATATCATTGACTGCTTTCTCTTTTTTTTGCCTTTATTCTTTTTTTTTATTGAAAAAATTTCTGCCTCCTCCCTGCCTCTCATTTCCCCCCCATTCCTCTCCCCCTCTTCCCACTCCTTTCCCCCTCCTTCTCCAGTCCTAAGAGCTGTCAGGGTTCCCTGCCCTGTGGGAAGGCCAAGGTCCTCCCCACTCCATCTAGGTCTAGGAAGGTGAGCATCCAAACAGGCTAGGCTCCCACAAAGCCAGAACATGCAGTAGGATCAAAACCCAGTGCCATTGTCCTTCGCTTCTCAGCAGTCCTCATTGTCTGCCATGTTCAGAGAGTCCGGTTTCAACCCATGCTTTTTCAGTCCCAGTCCAGCTGGCCTTGGTGAGCTCCCAATAGATCAGCCCCACTGTCTCAGTGGGTGGGTGCACCCCTCGTGGTCCTGACTTCCTTGCTCATGTTCTCCCTCCTTTTGCTCCTCATTTGGACCTTGGGAGCTCATTCCGGTGCTCCAATGTGGGTCTCTGTCTCTATCTTGATCCATCGCCAGATGAAGGTTCTATGGTGATATGCAACATATTCATCAGTATGGCTATAGGATAGGGCCATTTCAGGTTCCTTCTCCTCAGTTGCCCAAGGTACTAGCTGGGGACATCTCCCTGAACACCTGAGAGTCCCTCTATAGTCAGGTCTCTTGCCAACCCTAAGATGGCTCCCTTAGTTAAGATATATACTTCCCTGCTTCCATATCCACCCTTCCTTTATCCCAACCATCCCATTCCCCCAAGCTCCCCCCATCCTTCCCTTCTCACTCCATTGACTGCTTTCTTAGTCGGTCTCAGAATTCTGTTTGTCTTTTTAAGGAATAGTACAAAATTTTTTACTGATAAAGATGATTCTTTATGAAAATAACTATTTCCTATACAATTTATATTAAAGGCTTATGGCATCGTTAATTTATTAGATAGTTTTTAAAATTTAGACCAAAGAATTTACTTCCAGTTGCTTACTCATTGAAATATAAAAGGAAGGATGAATGAAATAAAAAAAAAATCTGACAGGGAAGTTTCATGATCTTAATGGGGAAAGTATTTGCTACAATGTACATTGCAACTGGAAACAGATATAACACAGAAAGGCATATTGTTACTAGAAGACTTATTAAACTTTCTTCGAGAGCTGTCAATTTTTACAAAGTTTATAAGTTGAATGTAAATTTTGTTCAATTACAGAAATATGAAGTGTGATTACTATTTCTGTGATTTCCCCCCTTTAATCTCAGGTTATTGGGTTGCCAGTTCATTTCTGCTAAACAATTTCATCAGAGGAGGAAGAAAACCATTTGGTTAAATTTCATAAAAATATGGACTCTGATAAAATCAGGAGACTGCAGTAATTTAAATCTATGTAATCTTTAACTGTTATGTATAGTATTAATCCCCTTGAACATAATTTCTTAATAGATTAGTTAAATAATTTGTAAAAATATTGCTATTTTCTGTGGTTATTTTACATGTTTCTTAGCAGCTTCTGTTTATAGTGCATGCGGGTAACATACCGACAGAGCTATTTGTGTAGGAACTTTAAAAGGGGGTGTTTCATTTTACAGAGTACAAATAACCTTGTAATTAAACTGAAACAAATAATTGCCAAGAAGCAATTATCATTCAATTAAAGAGTAATTACATGGTTATTTGCGCCTTGTAACATAAAGCATTACTGAGATCAGTAATGCAATCAATATTTTAGTAGAAACCGGATGCTGCAGTGATGGACCTTTCAACCTATACTGATTAAATTGTCATCTAAATAACAGTTTACTAGCTAAATCACCACGTGTTTATTTGTCTTGATTAATATGTAAATATCTGCCTAATGATAATAAAGTTCTTAAAGATAAGTAGCTTCACAGAATCGTCTATCAAAATGTGTGATCTTTTCCAGCTTTTACAGATTTCTACATTGTCTTTCATCACTTTCTTCGAATTATCTTGTAAAGGAAATTTAGGATTTTAGAACCATTGGTGTCTTTTTATATATGAATTTTTAGTCTGAAACTAACAATAATATTAATTCTATTTTATATTTTTTAGAAATTTACTAATTATAAATTATTTTCACTAACTTAATTCCAATTAATTTATTCCAGGTGCTTAACTCTTTAAAAAAGTAAAACCAATGATATCTGTGAGGGATTTTTCTTCAGACACATTTGAACATATTTACAAAGAAATATCATATCACCATCCTCATTTAAGAGTCAATAAAATTTTGAATAATAATGGAAGCATATATTCATGTCACTAGAATGCACATTTTTTTCAAAGACAGAGTCTGTTCCCTGTTCTCACAATATGCCAATAGAAAAATCATAATGAGTAATCTTTCCTTTCAAGCTTATATTTTAACCTCAGTGTCACTGATAGCTAGATAGTAGATACATAGTACATATTTGTTTACTGGTTTACTGAACAAATGATGTGTGTGTGTGTGTGTGTGTGTGTGTGTGTGTGTGACTGCAGAAATATGTAGCCATTAATCAGTTAAGTGTCTCAAATCTCTGGGAGCATAGTGAAGTGATAGCTAACATATTCTTCTTTAACGTTATAGTCATATTTGTGTAGGTCATGTTCTGAAGCTTATATAATTGCATTAGAGTACAGGGTCTAAAACAAAATAATGATCTGATGAATAAATGATGGAACTAGCTCTCTGCTCGTGTTATTAAGTAGAACAATCTAATGCATATTTGGAAATAATAGAAACCATGAAATAGATTTTTACCACCTGTCTACTAATGGATCTAATTAACTATTTACTGGGCATCCTGTATGCTACAAACCATAAGAATTGCTTAAGAGTCAGTGATACATACTACTAGACATTCATATGCCTTCATGGAGCTCAGGCTACTGTTTGGAAGACTCACAATTAATTATACTAATATAAGTTAGATATTCGAAGTATACAAAGATGGAGAATATAATCCCATGGAATTTATATCCATGTGTTTTAGATGTGACATAAATTACGGATTCTCCAGTACCAATCCAAATTTTAGATATTAAAGTGGAACCACTAAACAAAAGGCTTCTAGTATCTATCAATTTATTTGAAAGGAATTATTTTTAATAAGGAGGATTCACACACACACACACACTTACACAAAACTAGTTAAACTAGATGGCTTTCAAAGTCTTTTGTTAATGGTTGGGTGTTATATGATTCCTCATATGGAATTTGATGGGGTATCAGGCTTCATCCTTCTGCAGTTGACAATATGAGGAGAGATTATGAGGCTGGAGAAGCGCTGAAACACATGGGGGGAAGTACAGAGTGAGCTGCTGGATTTGAATAGGAGACTTGAGCTCTGCCCAGTACAATACAAAGCATTTAGAAATTTTAGATTTGGTGACTATTATTTAAAAGTAATTTATCTTCATTATATTACATATATCTTTATAAATGTTTTCTCTGATCCTGGGCCCCTAAAGGATATTTGAAGTAAAATTTATGTTTCCCTTTTAGCACCTTTTTAAGGCATAGAACAGGGAAGGGCGAAGAGGGCATCAACACTGAGTTAAATAAAATAAATTGTGACCCGGAATTGAATAGAAAGTAAAGTAGAGAAAGTTTATAAAATTGAAACATTAAATGAGAAAAACAATTTTTCTTGCTAGAATGATATAAAATATTGATGTGTAATGGCAGAAAATAATGGTAGCACAATTTATAAAAAAATGAGCTTGGTAATAGTACCTCTGAGTAAAGTTGCTAGTAGTTGTCCTTATTGAAAAGCAGAGTTTGTATTATATTGATGGAGCACTTTACTACCACAAAATTGATAGAATGTAGTTTGTCTTATATCTCTTTGTGAATCAGAAGTCATTTTGGGAATATCGTTTGTCTGAACCTCATACTTTTCTATGCTCACCCTATTTAACATACAATATTGTAGTCTTTAGTCAAAAGTCCTGTATTCTCCTTTATGAAATGCATTTATTTTAAAAGGCAGCAACAGTGTTTTAGACACAATTAAAAGTAATATGTAAAATATGGACTTTAAATATGATTCAGTGAATAAAGCCACTTGCTGCCAAACCCAAGGACCTGAGTTCAATCTCCAGGACCCACATGGTAAAAGGAGAGAAGTGACTCCTACAAGTTGTCCTTTGACCTCCTTATTCACACTGTGACATGTAACACTACAACAGAAATTAATACATTTAATAGAATAAGATGTATAGTAACTTCAGAATGACTTTATTCAAATATTCTATGGTTGATAGGTCTGCAAATTGTGGCACCCTCCAAATGATGATTTTCTTATACTGTATCAGGGAATGAGATGGTAAAACAGATACACAAATTTTAATTTTATTTCAGTAATTGTAATTTATTTTTCTCCCCTATGCCTTTGTACTCATGATTGAACTTAGGACTGTGTGCATGTAAAGCAGGCTTGCTATCACTCAGCTACACCCACATCTTCTGAAATAATCTGAACTTTTTGCACTAGAGTTAAGAATGTGTAAATGCAATAGTTTAGGTTAATGCTTAAGTTTTGATTCAGCTAGAATATATGAGCAACAAAAATGAGACTTTATGGGTTCAAAACAAAGAGGACACAAAGTTGAGTGGATATGGAAGGGGAAGAGGTGGGAGAGGACCGAATATGATGCATTGCACAAAATTTTCAATTGACCAACAAAATTGTGTGAATAAATATTTGATTCGAGAAAAAGGCCACATACATAGCATTTTTCTTAGTTATAGTGAATCCAAAGAAAGCAGAAATAAAATGATGTACTTGGAATGAGTTTTCTTTGTTCCTCATGGGTTTCCAGCAGTTGCAGAAATGCTAATAAACATTATGTTTTAGTCTACATCTCACAACTCTTCAGCCCTCTCTTCTGGTTTCTTGATTCGAGATTTATACTGTACAATCTTGTACAGTCTGAATTCTGGGACTCACTGTCTCAGGCTTTCGTTTTGTATATTGATACCAGGGATCACATAGCTTGAAGGGCAAGGAGTAATTTAGGAAATCTTTACAACAGCTGGTTTGTATTGCAAAGTACTGGCTTACAAATGAAAGCTAAACTGAAAATTAATCCTTGGTGGCTTTAATATTAGCCGTAAGTACACGGTAAAATTTATTGTAAAATGTTGGTTTTTCTTATTAATCCCGACAGCACACAGTCTCTAGTGTAAGATTCTATTTATTCTTGACAAATAAGATCTAGAAAGCAAATGTATCAAGTCATGGTATTTGTGTTTTATCTTTGTTTTCCAACAGTTCCAGACCTGGCAGGCCCCCTAAGCGTTCTCTGGGAGTGTTGCAAGACAATGCCCGCCTTCTGCCCCATGCAGTTCCAGGCCTTTTATCTCCAGGACTTATCACTCCAACAGGTAATTTGATCCAACTGATGATCAGTCTTGTCTCTTCTTACTGCCCAAAGTTTGAAAGAAACTATTATCGGTGTAACTTCCCTGTCCTTTAAAGCTTTTTCACGCTCTACTAGAGGTGGAATTATTGAATATTTTGAGTATTCAGGCAAACATGATTTAAAAAAAAATTCAGTGACACAAAGTAAATTGATATGATTTTCTAAATGTCATTTCCTTATAAGAAATCTCTTTCTGTATGTATACTGTGTGCTGGGAGAAAAGATGTGGGATGAAAAATGTACATCATCAGGAAATTTCCTGTCAGATGCTTACCTTATATACCTCACCAATATTCATTTTGTCTGTTGTGGGTGTCTATGTATATTATTAAAGTTACTATACCAGCTAAAGAATGTGGAAAGAAAATGCATTCCATAAAGAAGAACAGTATATTAGTAGTAATACTGTGGATGATCATTGCCCTGAATAATATTTTACAACACTGAAGTAATCTAATAAAACTAATTTTATTAATTATTATAGAACTCTTTTGATATTCTAAAAGTGCCCATGAGCATCCAAAACACTTGAAAAATTAGCCTAATCATTCTCTAATAGAATCAAAAATGTTTAAAATTATTATAGCAGGAAAACATTTAATAAAGACATTATCTGTCTGTCTGTCTGCCTGTCTATCTATCTGTCTCTTATCTGTCATCTATCAATAACACAAATTTATAAATCACTTACTTTGGATTTTAATGCCTTACGAAAAGGGACAAATTTATGAGTAGTGGTCTTGGTCATCTTAGAATTAAAGAAAAAAGATATAATAACATAATAACACACAACTAGATATAAGGTGGAAAAAATTCACAATGATAGAAGCAAGTAAACCCCTCTCATAAATTGGGTAATGATCAGAAAGACTGAATTTTTGATCTGTATTTTGGAGGGTTAGTGTTAGATGTGGAGAATCAAGGGATGGCACTCCAGACATAAAGAAGCACAGAAGAGATGAGACAGTGATTATTTTCACAGGGGGAATAAAAACAAAATGAAGGGGAATAAAGCAAGGAATTGAGGTGGGAGGCTTATAACTGATGTGCTTTGAATAGAAGGAAATAAATGACGGTGAAACTTGCATTTTATTTACCATATTAAGCTGTTTTCTCTTTTCTTATAGACCAGACATTTCTAAATATATTTCAGAACTCTTTTTCTTTTCTTTTTTATTTTATTCCTTTTCTTTTTGGTTGCTCACATGAAAGTGTGCAAAGAGGTCAGGCACTTATGTCTCAGTGTCTCATGTGTTTAAATGTATACCATTTCATTTTTCGTTAAAACATTTTATGTACTAAAGGAATCATTACTAAAAGAAATAAGTAAATATATTAAAATCAATTGCTATGTAAGGTAGATAAAAATGAAACTAAGGGCAGAAAGGATGAACAGTTATCTCCTTTCCAGAAAGATATACTGAGCATCTGAATGAAGTCACATTCAGTTCAATGGAAAAGATGTTCCAAAGTGATTTATTAATAATAATTTGTTGATTAATAATGATTGGACGTAGATGTAGAGCTAGTAGAATAACATGATTAATATTGTTTGGGCAGTATGTTGGGTGATGGTGTCATTGGTTAAGAAAGAATTTGGGAATGGAAAATTAATAACTTTGGGGAATTAATAACTTTGATGACTTAAAATATTTACAAATATATAATATATAAATTTTTATGTATAATACATAATACAATATGTATAATATATACAATTTCATATATTAATAAACATTGTCTTATAAATATAGCCACATACAGATGAAAAAGTACTTTCTGAGCTATATCTTAATGCTTAACAAATAATCTGTATCTAGATAGTAAAATATATTATGCCTAAAAGCAATACTATGTAAATAATCTAGTGTGAGTTCAGATTTTTAGACAACATGGAAATGAAAGAACAAATGATTAAAAAGCACCTTATAGATAATTTACTGTTTAGTAACCATTAGTAATTTACCTATTTGGGGTAAATATCTAATGCATATTAAGTTCCTATGGCACTAAATGTTTCATATACACTTTATTTTATCTTTATAGTATTCTTATGGACATTGCCTTCATTTTTCAAGTGAAATGTGGCTTAGTGAATTTAAATTCAGGCCATAAATTCAGGCAGAGATGTGTTTAATCCCAAGGTGGTTAAAATCTAGAGCCCCAATTTTCTTTGGCATGTATTATTTCCTTCTGTATGATATCAGAGCCTCCAAGTTATACTGGAAATTTGTCTTTTCTTCCTAAAATTCTGTTTTCCTTGGCTTATGCTTAGAATGGGATGACAGAAGTATCAGTGATTTGTATCTAGAAAGGCAAAATATAACTTCTGTAGAGCAGGCAAATAGGAAAATACTGTTCAGTGGAAGATCAAGGAATCTTCAGACTTCCAGAGGGATACTCTTTCTTATTTTGCATGAATTACTTCATATGTCTAAGAATATTTCTTCTATAGTCAAATGTTAGAAAAAATGTTTTACAAGTTCATATGCTAATAATTTGGGGATTATATGTTATTTTTAATTATATAAACCATTTTTGCTTCTATTAGAAAAGGTAACTGTTAGAGAATTAGCTTTCAACTTCACTAAAAAAATTTCATGTCTGAACATATCTACCTTGCTTAAATATTATAAATTTGATTTTAAAGTATTTTTGAAAAATTCAGATGATCTTTATTTTTCATTTTATTTTTAATTTTTGATTTTATTTTTAAGATTATGTTATATTTACATCATTTCTCCTTTCTTTTTCTTCCCTTCAAACTCTTCCATAAACTCCTTCTTGTTTGCTTTCAAATTCACGCCCTTGTTTAGCTTATGTGCTAGGCAGCCATGTTGGTAAGACTTTATAGGTGTAGCCTCTGACATTGCTAGTAAATACAGTCTCACAGGAAACTCCCAGATACTCTAGCTCTTACAGTCTTTCTGTCCCCTCTACTCCAATGTTCCTTGTGCCTTAGGGTACAGTAATGTTTTGTAGTTGTTTCCATTAAGATTGTGCTCCACAAATCATCATCTTATTTGCTTGTGGTTTTCTTGATATTTTTAGTGTACCATTAAATTAGTTATACTTCTTTATTTACATAATCTGATATAATATTGTCTATTATATGTGAATCTTTTGTGATTTATACTTTTCTTTTAAATTTTTTTTTTTTTTTTTTTTTTTTTTTTTTTTTTTTTGGTTTTTCGAGACAGGGTTTCTCTGTGGTTTTCGAGCCTGTCCTGGAACTAGCTCTCCAGGCTGGTCTCGAACTCACAGAGATCCACCTGCCTCTGCCTCCCAAGTGCTGGGATTAAAGGCGTGCGCCACCACCACCCGGCATGTTTAGTCCACTATTTTTTTTTTTTTGAGACAGGGTTTCTCTGTGGTTTTGGAGCCTGTCCTGGAACTAGCTCTTGTAGACCAGGCTGGCCTCGAACTCACAAAGATCTGCCTGCCTCTGCCTCCCGAGTGCTGGGATTAAAGGCGTGCGCCACCACCGCCAGGCCGTATTTCCTCTGGGTTGTATTTTCACAAGCAAGAAAGTTGAGTAATTTAAACTTTAACTTTACTGAGGTGTCTATTACTAGTAAAATGTTCTATTTAATTTACCAAATTGAATATATAAAAATAAGTTTTGCATGTGAGAGAAAATATATATAGATACATTACAGTCCTTGGAGTTTAGCTGGGTACTCTTACATGCACCTACAATTTCCACATTTGAGGGTCTGAGGGAAAACTTTGCCATGAGTTTGAGGGAAATTTGAGGTACAAAGTGACTTACACTATGTAAAGAGGATCTTTTTCAAAATATACTTGAAATGAAGAATACTATGTAGCTAAAATCATTTTAGCAAAATATTTATTAAAAATTATCAACATATAATTACTGAAGATTGGTCTTTGCATGAATATAGAACCTGAGGTCTATTCTTTTTTATATTATTTTTATTGTTTGTTTTATTACTTTTTTAACAGAAAATATTCTTTTTTATTTTTTAAGTTATTCTTCTCTAATACAATACATCCCCAATACAACTTCCTTTCCCTTCTCTCTTCTGAGTTGCCTCCCCCACCTCCCCTCCTCCTTCAGATCCACTACTCCTCCGTTTCACATCAGAAAAGAGCAGGGATATCAACAGACACATCATAACAAGATGCAATAAGACTAGGAACTAATTCTCATACCAATGCTACATGCGGCATCACAGTAGGAGGAAAAGGTTCTCAAGAGCAGACAAAAGAGTCAAGGGACACCCCAACTCCAACTGTTAAAAGTCCCACAAAATCTCCAACCATAATATATATGTTATGTTACGCTAAACAACCATAACATGTATGCGGAGGACCTAGTACAAACTCAAGCAGGCTCCTTTATTTATGCTTCAGTCTCTGTGATCCCCAATGATACCTGGTTAGTTGATTCTGTGGGCCATGTTTTCCTAATATCCTCGACCCCTCTTATCACCCCTCTTCTCCAGGGTTCCCTGAGCTCCACCTAATGTTTGACAGTGGGTGTCTCCATTTGTTCCCATCAGCTGCTGGAGAAAGCCTCTCTAATGATGATTGGACTAGGCACTGATATAGGAAGGAATATAGCACAATATTATTAGAAATTGTATTTGGTTCTACCCTAGGTATCTGAGCCATCCTGCTTCATATTCTTGGTCATCCAGGCAGTGTCAGTCATAGAATCCCTCTCCTGGAGTGAGCATCAATCAAGACCAGTCACTGGTGGCCTAATTCCACAAGTTCTGAGCCACTGTTGCCCCAGAAAATTTTATAGGAAGGGTAGATTGTAGGTCAAAAGTTTTGTGGCTAGGTTGGTGTCCCAGTCCCCCCACTAGAAGTCTTGGTTGGTTATAGAATATGGCCAGTTCAGACTCCATATCCTCCATTACTAGGAGTTTTTCCTAGGATCAACCTCATAGATTTCTGGGAGTTTCCACTGGACTAGATTTCCACATTATTGTGCAATTACCCCCCCACACACACACCGCCCAGTTTCACTAACCCCTTCCCCACACTCTCCCTTAATTACTCCATCCCCTACCTCCTGATTTCTCCGGTTCCCATTTCCACGAGTCCCCAGTAAAAATCTGTTCTATTTTCTCTTCCCAGGGAGATTTGTCTACCTCTCAATCCTAGCCCTTCTGGTTACTTAGATTCCCTGGGCCTGTGGATTATAGCATGATTATCCTTTACTTTATACCTAATATCCACTTATAAGTGAGGATATACCATGCTTGTCTTTCTGGATGTGGGTTACCTCACTCAGGATGGCTTTTTTCTCTAGTTCTCTTTGCCTGCAAACTTCATTTAGTTATTTTTAACAGCTGAGTAATACTCCATTGTGTATCCCATTTTCTTTATCCATTCTTCATTTGAGGGACATCTAGGTTATTTCCACGTTCTGAGTGTAGTGTGGGAAGTCCTTCTGTCTATGTGTTGCTTTTATTGGTTAATGAAGAAAGAAACTGCCTTGGCCTGTTGTTAGGGCAGAACTTAGGTAGGCTTGGAACACTGGACTGAATGCTGGGAGAAAGAAGGTGGATTTAAGTGATGCCATGGATACGCCTCTGAAGATAGACATGCTGAAACTTTGCTGGTAGGCCACAACTTTGTGGTAATGCACAGATTAATGGAGATGAGTTAAATTAAGATGTAAGAGTTAGCCGATAAAATGTTAGAGTTAATGGGCCAAGCAGTGATTTAATTAATACAGTTTCTGTGTGATTATTTTGGGTCTAAACTAGCTGGGCGGCCAGGAAGAACAGGTGGCCTCCTCCTGCATGAGTGTTACAAATAAAGCTGCTATGAACACAATTGAACAAGTGTCCTTGTGGTCTGATGGAGTGGGATAGCTGGGTCTTGAGGTAGATTGATTCCCACTTTTCTGAGAAACTTCCATATTTATTTCCAACATGTCTGTACAAGTTTGCACTCCCAACAGCTATGGAAGAGTGTGCTTCTCTTGCATGAACTTGTGTTTTTGAACTTAGTCATTCAAGTATAAAATGCAATCTCAGAGTCATTTTAGTTTTACTTTTCTTGATGCCTAAGGCTGGAGAATATTTGTTTGATTGTTTCTCAGCCATTTGGGATTTCTCTGTTGAGAATTCTCAGTTTCGATCTGTACCCCATTTTTAATTGGATTAAATGGTTTGTTGATGTCTAGTTTCTTGAGTTTTTTATATATATTTGGATATTAACCCTCTATCAGATGTGGAGTTTGTGAAAATCTTTTCCAGTTCTATAGGCTACCATTTCATCATATTGAAAATGTCTTTTGCCTTATAGAAGCTTTTCAGTTTGATGGGGTCCCATATGTTAATTGTTAGTTCCTGCACTATCAGTTCTCTTCTTAGGGAGTTGTCTCCTGTGCTGATGAGTTCAACACGACTTCCTGTTTTCAATGTGTCTGGTTTCATGTTGAGGTTTTTGATCCACATGGACTTGAGTTCTATGCAGGATGATGGTGATGAGTATGAAAATATTTGTATTTTTCAACATTCAGCCGTTCAGGGCCAATTTTGAACATACTAGTTTTCTTCCAGTTTATATATATTTTGTGGTTTTTATGTTTGCTTGTTTGTTTTTTTTTATTCTTTTTTCCTTTGGGGAGGTCATTTCACCCAGCTCCCAAATAAATATTCTGAGGTTTATTATTACTTATAAATGCCTGGCCTTAGCTTTGCTTATTTCTAGCCAGCTTTTCTGAAATTATCCATCTTTGCCTCTGGGTTTTTATTTTTCTGTTTCTGAATAGCATTCTTACTTCTTTTTCTGCGGCTTGCTATGTGGTTGGGTGACTGGCCCCTAGTGTCCTCCTCTCCTTGTTCTCTTGCTCCTTCTTCTGAGATTTCACCCCCATCTATTATCTCTACCTGTCAGCTCCACCTCTCCTGTCTCTTGCTTAGCTATTGCCTGTTCAGCTCTTTCTTAGACCATCAGGTGCTTTAGAGAGTTAAAGTATCACAGCTTTGGGATGGAGAGATGATGGCTCAGTGGTTAAGAGTGCTGGCTGCTCTTCCAGAGGTCCTGAGTTCGGTTCTCAGCAATCACATGGTGGCTCACAACGATCTGTAATGAGATCTGGTACCCTCTTCTGGCCTGCAGGCATACATGGAGGCAGAATGTTGTATACATAATAAATACATAAATAAATAAATCTTTGAATAAAAAAGAATCACAGCCTCACAGTTAAACATATGCAACATAAATAAAAGTAACACATCTTTACACAATTAAACAAATGTTCCACATCATAAACAAATGAAACCCATCTTAAAATAATATTCTATAACATTCCTCATTTGTCCAAATAAAAAGTAAGATTTTAACTTTGACATAGTAAAGTTATACATAATAAAAACAGTTAACAAGTAAGAATTATTTCAGTGCATTTGCATTTAACAAATTCAGGGAAAAATACTTATTTTAGGGAATCCAAGTCCTAACTTACTTTATTTCAGAATTAGAGAAAACCGCAACTATAACTATCTAGTTTTCAGCTCCATCCAAGACCCCAGAAGGAATTAATATTACCTAAGTAAACAAGAAGTGCATTGCAAGCAACTTCCAAGTCTCTAGAAATGACAGAGATATCTGGCTACCTGGACAGTTACCCAAAGTTTCTAAGCAATGTCGGGGCATCCATCTTCAGTCTACAGGTCTAGTTTATCTGGCAGACTTTTTAGTGAAGCAGGACATTTGAAGGACTGTATTGTTTTGCAGAATTCAGCAGTCATTTTACTGTGTATCCTACATGTCCAGTCTGCATAACATCAAATCAAGCAGTCAAAGCAAAAACAGTTTCTTTGACCAGTGGCTAACCTTGCCACAATAAAAGCAAACTTCTATGGAGTTTCTTCAATGCCCATCATTTTCTCTGAAGTAAATCAGTACTGCCAGGAGCAGATGTGTCTCATTGTCATGAGAATTACTAGGTTAACAAAACATTTTAAATGCCATATTCGGTAGCTCTTTGAAGTGTTTGAAAACCATTTATCTATCTAAAATCTTTCTATTTATCTTAGAAAATATACCTAATGTGACTACAAGTTGATTATGATAGATTAACTACTAACCTAATTTCATATTTATACATTGCATTTTAAAATTATCTGCATAAGCACAATACAAACAAGAGTAGAAACATACAGTAAAACAAAAGTAACTTTAAATTTATATCAAATTTTTAAAAAATTTTTTAACTTTAATTTTAACTTTAATTTTGTATACCAAAATCAATGACAATGCAAATATCTGAGATTAATAGTTGTTTTTATTCTATATTTTTATATTTAGAAACATCCATAACCCACCAAATAAACAAAAACCTCCCACAATGCAACTCTTGGTAATGTGGATGTTGTTTTCTCTAGACTGCTTCCTGGTGTCTGTGGACAAAGTATCTTAAGGGTCCCTGAGAAAATTTGAGATAATAGCCAAGTCCTGGGAATTCTAGCTGTCACTTTTTTTTTTTTTTGGTTTTTCGAGACAGGGTTTCTCTGTGGTTTTGGAGCCTGTCCTGGAACTAGCTCTTGTAGACCAGGCTGGTCTAGAACTCACAGAGATCCGCCTGCCTCTGCCTCCCAAGTGCTGGGATTAAAGGCATGCGCCACCACCGCCCGGCCCTATCTGTCACTTTTGTTGAGAGATATCACCTGTCAACTTTTGGGAGGTCTCCCTTGATCAAACCAGATCCATATCAAACTGGAACTAATCCACAGCTTCTTGTTTCCTGTGGTATACAAAGCAAAACCACTTCTCCAAATATTTTTGATTTCCATTTGACAAATACTCTTTTTGATTTTTTAAAAGTTAAGGCATACCTACAGAAAATAGGCTGCTTAATTTCAGCAGTCTCTCATTGATGGAGGAAGGTCATTGGTTAAATAATAAAGAAACTGCTTGGCCCTCATAGGTTAGAACATAGGTGGGTGGAGTAAACAGAACAGAATGCTGGGAGGAAGAGGAAGTGAGACAGATGCCGTGCAGCTGCTCGCCAGGCCAGAAGTCATACAGCTTCTCTCAGGGCAGACGCAATGAAGCAAGCTACCAAGAAAACATGCTTTACTCTATTCTTTCCCAAGCCTTCTCAGGCTTTCTGTGGATCCAGTTATCCCACATTGGGGGCCATTCTGTAGTGGGAGCTGTGGGCTGCGTTCCTGCCGCCCCAGCTCCTGGTCGCCTGGCTAGCTTATACTCTGAAATAACAACACACAAACTGTATTCTTTTAAACACTGCTTGGCCCATTAGCTCTAGCCCTTACTGGCTAATTCTCATATCCTGATCAACCCATCTCTAATAATCTGTGTAGCACCAGTCTTACCGGGAAAGATTCAGCATGTCTGACCTGGCGGCTTGCTTCATTGCGTCTGCCCTGAGAGGAACTGTATGACTTCTGGCCTGGCGAGCAGCTGCATGGCATCTGTCTCTGAGAGGAGCTGCCCTGCATCTAAGCTCACTTCCTCTTCCTCCCAGCATTCTGTTCTGTTTACTCCACCCACCTATGTTCTAACCTATGAGGGCCAAGCAGTTTCTTTATTATTTAACCAATGACTTTCCTCCATCATTTCATTGAATTTCAAGTGATTTAGCAGCTGTCCTTTGCTTTTCAGCAATAAAAATTCAAAATCAACACAATAGCATACAGGATCCAGACTCACTGTGTTTTACCATCTTCACATGGCTTTCTTCTTTTATATTAATTTTAACTGTCGCTTTAAGGACTTTGTTTTCTTTAAACCATTTCTTTCTTTCTATAACTGCTTATGCACTATACCCAAGGCTTGTGACCCTGTAGGAGGTAGGTGACCAAGAACTGCATTAATTATTTGTAGAACTCTATAATGCCAATGTTTACACTATTGTAGGTATTTGTGCTTAGTTTTTTTGTTTCTATTTAGCATTAAAAATGGAGTTTAAGTGCTCTGCTGTACAGCTGAGTTTATTAAAGGAGCCATATCTTTTTTTATCCAGCTTTCTCTGGCCCTACACAGAAATTTGGCCCTGCGTTGGTATACCAAAGTGTTTTGGAATTTTCTTTAACTCTCTCCCCATGTTGGAATGCTGAAATGTAGTTGGTTGTTTTTTACTCTTTTGGCTCTTTACCTCTTTTGGGGGCCCACCACCCTGCTGCCAAATAAATCAGACAGAGTCTTATTCTTTCTTATAAATGCCAAGTCTTAGTTTGGATTGTTTCTTGCCAGTTTTGTTTATCTTAAATTACCCTAGCTACTTTTTGCCTTTGGGCTTTTTTCTTTTCTTACCTCTTTATATCTCACTTTCACTTAGTTCCTGGCTGGCTGGGTGGATGGGTGGTTGGCCCCTGATCACCTCCCCCTTCTTCCATCTTGTCCCTTCCCTCCTTGCTCCTTCATTGCCCATACCTTCCTTCTTGTGTCTCCTCCTTTTTTTTTTTTTTTTTTTTTGGTTTTTCGAGACAGGGTTTCTCTGTGGCTTTGGAGCCTGTCCTGGAACTAGCTCTGTAGACCAGGCTGGTCTCGAACTCACAGAGATCCGCCTGCCTCTGCCTCCCAAGTGCTGGGATTAAAGGCCTGCGCCACCACCGCCCGGCTCTCCTTCTATTTATAATCTCTGCCTGCCAGCTCTCCAACCTTTCTCCTGCCTTGCTATTGGCCATTCAGCTCTTTATAAGACAATCAGGTGTTTTAGACAAGCAAAGAATCAGAGCTTCACAGAGTAAAACAAGTGAAACAAACAAAAGCAAGACATGTTACATCATTAAGAAAATATTTCACAGCATAAACATATGTAACTCACCTTAAAATAATATTCTGCAACATGTTGATTCATGTCTGGGTCTTCAACTTGATTCCATTCATCAACATGTCTGTTTATGTGCAAAATACATGCATATTTTATTACTAAAGTTCTATATTCTTTAAAGTAGTGGCATATATTCTTTTTAGTAATATACCTATGTGAACATAAAAATATAGATATGCTATCAAAACAGATGTAGATAAATAGAAAGATACAGTTCTATATGATTTTATTTCATTGAACATGTATTTATTGAACAATGTGTTCTCTATTAAAATAATATAACAAAACATAAGAAACACTACAATTTATTTTGTGAGTCATTGTTTTCTAAAATTCCATCTTGACATTTTCCCTAGTCATCTTCAAATGATAACATTAAACTGCATTTTAGTTTCATGTAATTAAACTACTGATATTATCTCATTATATATCTTTTCTCTTATTCATATATCATCAAAATCTTAGTCCCTTGACAGAACAGTCATACAAATAGCATATTTTTCTAAATAAGATTTGTGATGTACAAGAGGGAAAAGGAACACCAATTTCTTAAACTAACTTTTGCGTTTTTTGATCTATGTAATTTTCAATTTCCTCAAAGATGAGTACTGCCTTCTCCACAGATTATGAAGCCTTTAAAAAAGACAGATGTGGAAGCAGACCTGAGAGAGCTTTACACTGACAGCTTACAAAGAAGTAATAAAATGATTCTGATGGAATTTCTGTAGTATTCACTCCTGAAAGGTGGTTGAATATTTAGTTTAGTTTTGTTTTCTTTGTTTGTATATTGTGATAAAATATCTTTTGAACATCGGCAGTCATCCCAATCTCCATGGTTTTAATTCTACAATGAACCATGCCTAGAATGGTGAATTCAACACTCAATTCAAGTCAGAATAATTATGACTAGCTTTGATAGTATGGTGCCATTTTTATTTTCAAGTTAGCCTGATTGCATTATTGGAATGAATATTTTTCAATTTTAATGATGTATGAAAATATCACACTCATTAAACTTGAAAACTAAGAAGCAGTCATAAAGATACATCTCATACTATTCTCAATAGTAGAAGAAAAGGGTAAACACAATCTAAACAGACCAAATCAATATTTGTGATGTTATGATATATTTAATATATGTATTTGTTTGGGGCTTTTTAATAAGCAGTATTATAAATTATAATAAATGTTACATGAATACTAAATAATTTCCCATATTTCACTGAGTTTTATTTGTATCTTATGTGTTTGCAAAGAACTATGGCCTAGAAAAAGCTGGACTTTCCAATTTTGAATTTTTAGATAGTAATTATATTAATTTTTGGCAATTTCATACAATATATATTTTATTCATAATTATTCCCTCCACTATCCCCTTCAGATGCCCTCCCATCATCTTACCTACCAAACTTCATGCTCTTGCTACCTTCTTTTTTTCAAACTCATCAAATCTATTTGTGTTGGCCTAGGCATAGGAAGTGACCTAGAATGTGGTTAGTGTACTAAGTGCCCCACCATTGAAGAAAACAGACTTTCTGTCTCTTATCAGCAATGAACTGCTAGTAACTTTCCAGCTATAAGTTCATACCTATATCCCTTTCTCTGTGTTGGGATTTTGTCTTGTTTAAGCTTGTGGTCTTATGCATACTGCCTCAATCATTTGAAGTTCACATGTCTATCTGCCTTGATTTTTCAGGAATACAACTTTCTTGAGGTCAGATTCTTTGTACCATCTCTGTTTCTATAATATTTCACATTTTCTTATCTTTTCTTTCTCTTAGATTCTTGAACTTTGTGGAGAGAGATATGATATAGATAGCTGGTTCAGGGCTGAAATTCTGAAATATCCTAATTTGTATCATTACCAGTTGTGGGTCTCTGTTTTAATTGTTGCCTCACAAAAATATTTTCCTAAGGACTGAATTATGCACTGATCTCTGGGAATAGCAATAACTAATTAATACAATGTCCATTTAACAAAATAAAAATAGAAGCTTTCCTGCATTTTGGCCTCATTTAGAGTATCAGGTTTGGGTTCCAAATTGAGAAGTGAGCCTTAAATACAATTAAATATGAATGATTGCTCTCATAAAATTTGTGCCACTATTGTATCAGTATATTTTGTAGACCACTATTGCATCAATATATTTTGTAGAGAGGACATTATTGTAGCTTTCAGGGATTAGACTGACTATTATTTTTCTCTGCTAGTAGTATGTATAAGACCTTTCATAACTATGAAATCTAGACAGTAAGGATGAAGCTTCCAGTTGAGTACAGGTAGATTTCTCAAAGTTCTATGATTCAATTGTATGACATCTTTGTTGTAGAAAGCTGCTTGTTCATTTCTAGATGCTTAGCCCCAAAATAAACACACAGAAACTGTATTAATTAAAGCTTGATCCATTAGCTCAAGTTTCTTATTGGCTAACTTTTACATATTAATTTAACCCATTTCTATTTGTCTGTGTATCACCAAGTGGCTGTGGCTTACCTGGTAAAATTTCAGCGTCTGTCTCCAGCAGGGCTACATGGCTTCTCTCTGACTCTACCTTTTTTCTCCCAACATTAAGTTTAGTTTACCCTGCCTACCTAAGTTCTGCCTTGTGCAGGCCTAAGACAGTTTCTTCATTAACCAATGGTATTCACAGCATACATAGGATAATACTACATTACCTCCCCTTTTCTGTTTAAATAAAAAGGAAGGTTTTAACTTTAACATAGTAAAATTACATAAAACAGTTATCAAGCAAAGATTACAGTTACAATATTTATATCTATTTTATCTTTTATCGTAATGAAGGAAAACTTTAACTATCTATTCTTCAACTCCATCAAAGACTCCAGAAGAACACAATATTACCTAAATAAAGAGGAAGTACGTCGTAAGTAACTTCCAAAACTAGAATTGACAGAGACCTCTTGATGTTTGCAGTGCCACCCAAAGTTCTTTTGTACCATTGTGGCATCCATCTTCAGCCTATAGGCCCATAGTATTTGTCAGACTTTTTCATGAAGCAGGAAATTTCAAAGACAGTTCTACCTATATTGGCAGTTTTTCAGTCACTTTCTTCTGTGTCCTATGTCTATCAGATCCATGAAGCAGAAACCCTAAAGTACTGTTTACCTTCTTTAGGCAACTTCAGCAGTCATTTATCTGTGGGTTCCACATGTCCAGTTCAAACAGCATAACATCAAGCAGACCAGAAAAGAGCAGCTTCTTGCCCAAATGGCTAACCAACACCATAAGGTGCCTTTTTGCTGCCCATCATCCTCTTGAAGTAATTGGTGCTGCCAGGAGCATATGTGTCTCCCTGTCATGAAAAGTCATAAATGCCTAAATGCCATATTCTGAAGGTCTTTGAAAGATTTGAATAATACCTATCTAACTGAATTATATCTCTGTATATCTAGAAAACCTAACATGACTACAAGCTTGACTATTATAGATGACTATATATTAACCTATATTTCTTAATTATACATTACATTTTTAAATAATCTGCACAAACAGAATACCTTAATCAAGAGCAGAAATGTACATATAACAAAATTGACCTTAAATTTGTAGCAATAAACCAAGATCCATACAAATGCAAAGTATTCATCTCTATATCATATTGCCCTTTAAATGTAAAAGAAATATATAAACAGTATTTTGGAATATGAACATATTTCTCTCCAAACTGCTTCCTGCTTTTTGTTGGGTAAAATATTTTCTTTTGGGGGATTTTGATGGAGACCTTTTGGGTGATCTTGGTCCACCAAACCACATTAGTCTGGAAGGATTCCACAGGTTCTCATCCTCTGTGGAAATAAAAGAAGAACCTCTTTTCCAAAGCAACAAATCCTTTGGAGTCAAGATACCTTTATGTTGTAACTTAGCAGCCCATACAATGAAATGTCTCTCTATATTTAGTTCCTTCACCATCAAAACATTAAAAAAACATAATAATATACATAATCCAGACTTTTGTGTATATTCCATCTTTACGTGACTTATTTTCCTTACTCTACTACTTTTTCTATAAATTTAATATTTATTTTATTATCTTTACTTGTTTATTCTATGACTGTACTCTGTCTCTTTAAAGATTTTGTTTTATTTTTTAAACAATTTCCTCCTTTATATAGCTCTCTATAGTCTTCCTTCTTGCTCCCAAGCCTTTGTACATTTATTCAACATTATGACCCATTTAGAGGTCTTTTTTATTTGAATCTGTCTTTATTGTGTATCTGTAATTATTTTCTGATCAGGACTGCTTCTTAAAATGATAATTGTGCATAGCTAGGGCCAACATGGCCCTACCTGTTGGCTCTCCCCAGTCAACATGGAGGAAGCATGTCTAGTGCTTCAGATACTGCCCAGTAGGAGCCATCCTCACCACCTCAACTCTGGGAAGCACCATGCAGCATATAAACCCCTTTTATATGAGTAAAAGCTAAATCTTCCATGCAGCATACTTCATGGCCTGGAAATATCTCTGTGTACTGTAGCAGGAACCTGTAATGTTCTCCTACTTGTGCATGACTAGTAGACCTGATCCTGCTCCCTGCCCAGTTGGGGAGCGATGAGCCATGAGCATGGTCTCAGCTACTTTCCTTCGATCCCAAGTGGGCATATAAGAACCCGTGCCCACAAACACCATTCAAGTACTCCGTCTTCTGAAAGAGCCAGAGCAGTTTGAGCTGCCATTTTGAAACCATGTGGTTTTTCCATGAATCAGGAAGACCTTTCTTAAAGGAGCTGCAGCATGCCACCAGCAGGCTGAGCACATCTGAAAAAAATTCAGCTACACTTTGGCTTTTTTTAATGTCTAGAATTCTTTTCTAAGCCCTCTTAGGTTTTATGTGGATTTAGCTAGTACATGTTGGAGCGCCAATTTTTTGTAGAAAGCCACTTGTTCTTTTCAGTCTGCTCAGCCCGAAAATAACCACTCAGAAACTATATTAATTAAATCACAGCTTGGCCCATTAACTCTAGCTTCTTGTTGCCTAACTTTTGCACCTTAATTTAACCCATTTCTATTAATCTGTGTATCACCACGTGGTGTAGCTTACTTGGTAAATTTCCAGCATGTGTCTCTAGCGAGGCTACATGGCTTTTCTCTGATTTTGCCTTCTTTCTCCCAGCATTCAGTTTAGTTTTCCTTGCCTACCTAAGTTCTGCCTTGTGCAGGCCAAAGACAGTTTCTTTATTAACCAGTATTATTCACAGCATACAGAGGAGAATCCCACATCAAATCTTAAGCAATAGTGTCCTACTGTCAAATTCTAGAGGGTAAATAATAGCACTGTTGTTAGCCTGTTATATTTGTAATATTCTATGAGAAAATACTGGCTAACAACTCAAAATAAGGTAAACTATTGCTGATATTGAGTTTTGTATTTAGTAGCATATGGTATCTAGTTGTGGGCATTGCCCCCATTATAGCACAATTTCATTTAAACTCTTTATATATGTATGGGTTTCAGAAATCTTCAACAATAGTTGATTTCCATATGGACATTCAAAAGGCCTTTGGTGCTAGTTATTCCTCCCCACATTATCTCGTTACAATGTCTTTTTATCACTCACTCATTTAATCTTTCTTTTACTTTACCCCTTCCAATTTTTAATATTGTATTCTATTTCCCATTCCTTGAAAGATTCATCTGATATTCCAAATGAAATAAATATATGTAAAGTATAAACGATGTCTTCCAAAAATTAGGGAAAACCTGAGATGTTTTTCTTTGGAGGTTTGTGTTCTCTCACTAAGGATGTTTATTTCTAGTTCAATTAATTTACTTGTAAATTTTGTAATTTTGTTTTTCTTAATAGCTCAATAATATTCAACTATATAAATGTTCCATATCTCTTTGTTGTCCATTCATTAGTCTATTGGCATTTTGGTTATTTTCATTTCTTGGATATTGTGAATAAAGAAGCAATGAACATGGATAAGCAAGTTTTTCTATAATAATGTACAGAGTCTTTTGGGATTATTCCCAAAGATGATATAGCTAATACCTATGATAAGCCTATTTTCAGTCTATGAGGAACAGCCATACCAATTTCCACTGTGTCTGAACCAGTTTGCAAGCCCCCAAACAGTAAATGTTCCCCTTTCCTCACATCTAAGCCAACAATATTCTTATATTTATATGAGAAGGTTTATTAAGTATTACAGAGATAATTGTTAATATGTTATGGTATAAGCATTATAATCTTCATCGTCATCTACAACATCATCAAATCTCCCCTTGCTCTACATCAGAAATAACTTCTGATTTGTTTTTGTGTCAGTCACTCATGAAGAGGCAAAAATATAGCCAAAAGCATGAAAATTAGTATTTTAGGCTAAAATATTCTGCTACTGATATAAAAATGCATTAAGACATAAACATTCACACACACATTTTCTTCCTTTTGCCCATTTTGACTGAGGTAAAGTGAAATCCTCAAAATAATTTTCCTTTGTATTTCCATGATGACTAAGAATTTTTTTTTAAAAAATAAACCATTTGTATTTCAACTTTTAAAACTCTATTTGTTTTTAGTTCCCTGCTTCATTTTTAAATATGTTGATTGTTTTGTTGAATTTTTAACAGATGTATATAATTGATAGTTTTTTCCTCACATTCTATAGGCTCTTTACTGGAATGATGGTATCCTTGAGCATACAGAAGTATTTTTTTTCACATGGTCCCATTTGTTAATTTTTGGTATTCATGACTTAGGTATCAAAGTTCTCTACTATATGAAGGAATTCAATAGTATTAGCTACTTTTTCCATCTAGTAGTTTCACAGTATCATGTTCTGCGTTTAATTGTGAATTTTGTTTTAGTGTAGGATGTTGACAGTAGAATGAGCAATGACAGGCTTAAATATCCCTCATTCATAGTAAGAAATTTTTTATATTTGTTGTTTTTCTCAGTTTTTCATTTCTCTGTTAATATCTTAGTGCATTTTATATGAGTAGTATAATATTTTAACCTAAAATAACAACTTTAGGCTTTTGAAAATATTTTTACTTCTTCATAGAATAGAAATAGAATAAAAATCTCATCTGATTTCTGATGTAGAGTGAGGGAAGATTTGGAAATTAAACACTTTTTGGATGATGGTGAAAATTATAATCATTATTTGGTAACATTAACAATAATCTCTGCAATACTTTATAAATATTCTCACATCATTGTGTTTCATTTTAAAACACGCACACACACACACACACACACACACACACACACACACACACACACACACGCATGTATCTTCCCTTAGGTTTACATTTAAAAAGAAGTGTTTCAAATTCTTATTTAATACTCTTAATCATATTAGGAGATTTGCTTTGTAAATTATTATTACTATGTTTTTGAAGATCTAACCCAGGTCATTGCAGATGATTCAAACAGATTCTACCGATGAAGTCTAACCTCTTTCCGGGGTTAACACTGTTAGTATGAGCAAGCAATGAGTGAAGAAAATGACCTTTCAAGAAGTTCAGTAACATTCCCTAAATAACTGAAATCCTAAGACATGAGGTAGCAGTTTCAAAGCCTAGATGCATTTAGATTACAAAGCTCAAAAACCTTGAATGATCTCTTGAAAAAAAATGGACTTTGAAAATTTCAATTATGAAACGTCAGGGTCATACTGGAATTTATTTTATTACAATCAGATTACAATTAGTAACAAATATCTGTTGTTTCAGACTAGGCAATCCTGGAAACAATATAGCTAATTAATTACTGCTAATCATGTTCTTTATTCTCAAATAAGGTTGATTTGATTTTTGATGATTATTGTAATAGGTGACAGTGCAGGATAGCTTGTATAAACTAGTTGATGGTTGATACTATTGTGTGTAGATATATTTTTTCTTTCAAGATGTAATAATTATGTATTTGCTGAATGTCTGAAATTTACTTTTCACACTGAGAAAATTAACAGTAACAAATTGTTCTGTGTTGCAGTTTCTTGGGTGCATTACTTCAGTAAAGATGTTTAATTAATCAATATAATTAAGGTAATGAAACTTACAAATATTGCCATAATCCAGTTGTCCTACTGCTACTCCATTCACATTGGTTTCCCTCTGTATTGAGAGGATCACTGATGCTAAAACAGTCATTGAGATGAGAATACCACTGCACTCTGCTTTCCATCTGGTTGATCCTGAAGCAACCCCCAAGTGAGATATTACATAAGGAAATCATAATTGTATGCCAAGACCATGGGAATATAGAATAATTTTTTTATCTCTAAGTACCAAGTTTAACTATTGCCCACCACCATACACATCTATATGAAACAAAATACACAATTCTTCCTCTATTCTTTTTCTCTTATTCTTTAAGTGTCTGTTTTTAATGTAGGTTTTTATTTTTTCAAATCAATAAAGTTTACATTTAAAAATCATAATAAAACTTGCTGTTGTATGAAATACTTGACACATAACAAGCTGCCTTGTTAAGTATTTTGATTTATTGGGCAATGTGGATGGATGTACTGAAATAATTCAGTATAATAAAACATACCATTGGGTTTTTTATACAATATTTTATGTAGATGTCAAACAAAATACATTGTTACCCATCTAATAATTCCTGCAGAAAAAAATATTTTATCATTTTGTATTAAAGGGGTGAAAGATAATAATATTTAACACTTATGAATATCATCTGCATATAGGAAAAATGAATTTAAAAAGTAGCTCTGATACCTAGAAAATACCTTTGAAAATTCAGTTTATGTAATATATCCTGTCTTTATTATTAATCAAAGATAGGGGTATAGATGTTATTTTTTTGTAGTGATAATTTTGAAAGTGTTTGATATGTCTTCTTGCAGTGTGTATATTTTAAATAATGTTTTGAGCTCATTTAAATGTATACCTTATATAAGGGAAATTTTTGAGAGTTCTTATGGCTAAATACTTATTGTATAGAAACTGATGGTTGATTAAAAAATTTGTACACATGCAAGTGTCAAAATGATGATCAAATACTGATAGTAAAAATCTTATGAGTCAGTTGGCAGATTGCTTACAATTCAAGCATGAGGATCTCAGTTTAATCCCTAAACACAGGTTTTTGGAAACCCAAGTACTATGTTCTGTTCTGGTATTAAGGGCTGGTAAGAAAGAAGAAGACCCCTTGTTTTGTGAGCTAGCCAGCAAACCCATGAGGCCTACGTTAAGAGAAAGACCATTCCTCAAAAAATAAGGTGGAGTCATTTATTGAACAAGACACCTACCACTGAACTATAGCTGCCACATATGTGCACACATACAAGTTCATACACATGACTAAGTATACACATATACACAGAAATGTCATTAATGCATGCTTCTTTTTTGTCTCAATATACATAGTTCTCTCTGTTTATATTTTCATGTGCCAAATGAATGATTTTTCTATTAATCCAGACTAGTAAATTCTACTTCTTACATGGTAATACAAAGTAAAAGAAAAAAAAGCCTAGATGTTTTCCTTGAGATAGAGCATTTTACTTTGATTTATTACTCATTATATAGCCCAGGCTAGCCCTAAGTATATAAACATTTTATTATGTATCTCAACCTAACAAGGGCTAGAATAACAATTAATGGCTTGTTCAGCTATATTTAGTCAATTTTTGTGTTGTAGATTTGAACTTAGGGCCTATAGCATTTTTAACAAGAGATACACCATGGAGCTACTTTCCAGTCCCACGCCTCTGGATTTATTACATAACAATCCTTAAATGGAAGTTAAGCACTGATTTATGTCTTTCTCTTTATTATGGATCCTCAACAGTGATTGATTATATTTATTTATTACGTTTCCGGCCATTTCTCCCACTCCAACATCTCCCATATCCTCCCCCTCATTCCCTATCAATTTCTTGACCTTTTCTTCAGCTTTTTTTTTTCTTTTTTATTGAAAAAAAAATTCTGCCACCTCCCAGCCTCCCATGTCCCTCCCCCTTCTCCCCCTCCTATTTCCCTCCCCCCACTCCTCTCCCCCTCCATCTCCAGTCCAAAGAGCAGTCAGGGTTCCCTGCCCTGTGGGAAGGCCAAGGTCCTCCCCCCTCCATCCAGGTCTAGGAAGGTGAGCATCTGAACTGGCTAGGCTCCCAGAAGGCCAGAACATGAAGTAGGAGCAAAACCCAGTGACATTGTCCTTGGCTTCTCATCAGCTCTCGTTGTCTGCCATGTTCAGAGAGTACGGTTTTATTCCATTCTTTTTCAGTCACAATCCAGCTGGTCTTGGTGAGCTCCAAATAGATCAGCTCCACTGTCTCAGTGGGTGGGTGCGCCCCTCAGGGTCCTGACTTCCTTGCTCATGTTCTCCCTCCTTCTGCCCCTCATTGGGACCTTAGGAGCTCGTTCCGGTACTCCAATGTGAGACTCTGTCTCTATCTCCATCCAATGCCAGATGAAGGTTCTATGGTGATATGCAACATATTCATCAGTATGGCTATAAGATAGGGCCATTTCAGGTTCCCTATCCTCAGCTGCCCAAGGAACTAACTGCGGACATCGCCCTGGGAACCTGGGAGTCCCTCTAGGTTCGAGTCTCTTGCCAAACTTAAGATGGCTCCCTTAATTAAGATATGTGCTTCCCTGCTCCCCTATCCCCCCATCCTCCCCTTCTCACTTTGTTCTCCCCATCTCCCCCTACCCCCATCCTGCCCCACCCCCAAGATCCCAATTTTTTGCCCGACAATCTTGTCTACTTCCCCTATCCAGGAGGATAACTATATGTTTTTCTTTGGATTCATCTTCTCATTTAGCTTCTTTAGGATCGCAAATTATAGACTCAATGACCTTTATTTATGGCTAGAAACCAATTATGAGTGAATACATCCCATGTTCATCTTTTTGGTTCTGGGTTACCTCACTCAGGATAGTGTTTTCTATTACCATCCATTTGCATGCAAAATTCGAGAAGTCATTGTTTTTTACCGCTGAGTAGTATTCTAATGTGTATATATTCCACACTTTCTTCATCCATTCTTCCATTGAAGGACATCTAGGTTGTTTCCAGGTTCTGGCTATTACAAATAATGCTGCTATGAACATAGTTGAACAAATGGTTCTGTAATATGATAGGGCATCTCTTGGGTATATTCCTAAGAGTGGTATTGCTGGGTCCTGGGGTAGGTTGATCCCGAATTTCCTGAGAAACTGCCACACTGATTTCCAAAGTGGTTGCCCAAGTTTGCATTCCCATCAGCAATGGATGAGGGTACCCCTTTCTCCACAACCTCTCCAGCAAAGACTATCATTGGTGTTTTTGATTCTAGCCATTCTGACAGGTGTAAGTTGTTTTTATTTACATTTCCCTGATCGCTAAGGAGGTTGAACATGACCTTAAGTGTCTTTTGGCCATTTGAACTTCTTCTGTTGAGAATTCTCTGTTCAGCTCAGTGCCCCATTTTATAACTGGGTTGATTAGCCTTTTACGGTCTAGTTTCTTGAGTTCTTTATATATTTTGGAGATCAGACCTTTGTCTGTTGTTGTGTGGTTGGTGAAGATCTTCTCCCAGTCAGTAGGATGCCTTTTTGTCTTAGTGACAGTGTCCTTTGCTTTACAGAAGCTTCTCAGTTTCAGTAGGTCTCATTTAAACAATGTTGCCCTTACTGTCTGTGCTGCTTGGGTTAAACATAGGAAGCAATCTCCTGTGCCCATATGTTGTAGGGTACTTCCCACTTTCTCTTCTATCAGGTTCAGTGTGTTCAGATTGATATTGAGGTCTTTGATCCATTTGGACTTGAGTTTTGTGCATGGTGATAGATATGGGTCTATTTTCATTCTTCTACAGGTTGACATCCAGTTGTGCCATCGCCATTTGTTGAAGATGCTTTCTTTCTTCCATTGTATATTTTTAGCTCCTTTATCGAAAATGAGGTGTTCATAGGTTTGTGGGTTAAAATCCGGGTCTTCTATATGATTCCATTGGTCGACTTCTCTGTTTTTATGCCAATACCACGCTGTTTTCATTACTGTAGCTCTGTAATAGAGTTTGAAGTCAGGGATGGTAATGCCTCCAGAAGTTCCTTTATTGTATAAGATTGTTTTGGCTATCCTGGGATTTTTGCTTTTCCATGTAAAGTTGATTAATGTCCTCTCAAGATCTGTGAAGAATTTTGATGGGACCTTGATGGGGATTGCATTGAATCTATAAATTGCCTTTGGTAGAATTGCCATTTTTACTATGTTAATCCTCCCAATCCAAGAGCAAGGGAGATCCTTCCATTTTCTGGTATCCTCTTCAATTTCTTTCTTCAATGCCTTAAAGTTCTTGTCAAATAGATCTTTCACTTCCTTGGTTAGAGTTACCCCAAGATATTTTATGCTGTTTGTGGCTATCGTGTAAGGTGAAGCTTCTCTGATTTCCCTCTCTGCTTCCATATCCTTTGTGTATTGGAGGGCGACTGATTTTTTGGAGTTGATCTTGTATCCTGCCACATTACTAAAGGTGTTTATCAGCTGTAGGAGTTCTTTGGTGGCGTTTTTGGGGTTGCTTATGTATACTATCATATCATCTGCAAATAACGAAATTTTAACTTCTTCCTTTCCAATTCGAATCTCCTTGATCCCCGTATGTTGTCTTATTGCTATTGCTAAGACTTTAAGCACTATATTGAAGAGGTATGGAGAGAGTGGACAGCCTTGTCGTGTTCCTGCTTTTAGTGGGATGGCTTTGAGTTTCTCTCCATTTAATTTGATGTTAGCTGTCAGCTTGCTGTAAATAGCTTTTATTATATTTATGTATGACCCTTGTATCCCTAATCTCTCCAAGACTTTTATCATAAAGGGATGTTGAATTTTGTCGAACGCTTTTTCAGCATCTAATGAAACGATCATATGTTTTTATTTCTTTCAGTTTATTTATATGATGGATTACATTGATAGATTTTCGTATGATGAACCAGCCCTGCATCTCTGGGATGAAGCCTACTTGACCATAATGGATAATTTTTCTAATGTGTTCTTGGATTCGGTTTGCCAGTATTTTATTGAGGATTTTTGCGTCGATGTTCATGAGTGATATTGGCCTGTAATTCTCTTTCTTTGTTGAGTCTCTGTGTGGTTTTGGTATCAGAGTAACTGTAGCTTCCTAGAAGGAAATTGGCAATGACTCGTCTGATTCTATATTGTGAAATACATTAAAGAGTATAGGTATTAAGTCTTCTTGGAAGTTGTGGTAGAATTCCTCAGTGAAACCATCTGGTCCTGGGCTTTTTTTGGTAGGGAGGTTTTTGATAACAGCTTCTAATTCTTCGCGACTAACAGGTTTATTTAGATTGTTGACCTGGCCCTGGTTTAACTTTGGTATATGGTATTTATCTAAAAAAGTGTCCATTTCTTTTACATTTTCCAGTTTTGTGGCATATAGGTCTTTGTAGTAAGATCTTATGATTCTCTGAATTTCATCTGTGACTGTGGTTATGTCCCCCTTTTCATTTCTGATCTTACTAATTTCCATATTCTCTCTGCCGTTTTATTAGTTTGGCTAGGGATTTATCAATCTTGTTGATTTTCTCCAGGAACCAGCTTTTGGTTTCATTAATTTTTTGGATTGTTTTCTGTGTTTCTATTTTGTTAATTTCAGCCCTCAGTTTAATTATTTCCAGTCTTCTACTCCTCCTAGGTAAGTCTGCTTCTTTTTTTTCTAGAGCTTTCAGGTGAACTGTTAAGTCTCCAACGTGTGCTTTCTCTATTTTCTTTAAGTGGGCACTTAGTGCTATAAACGTTCCTCTTAGTACTGCTTTCATAGTGTCCCATAAGTTTGAATATGTTGTTTCTTTATTTTCATTGAATTCAAGGAAGACTTTAATTTCTTTCTTTATTTCTTCCTCAACTTAGGTGTGGTTCAGTAGTTGACTGTTCAGTTTCCATGAGTTTGTAGGCTTTCTGGAGGTAGCATTGTTGTTAAATTCTAACTTTAATCCATGGTGATCTGATAAGACACAGGTGGTTACTAATATTTTTTTGTAACTGTGGAGGTTTGCTTTGTTACCGAGTATTTGGTCAATTTTCGAGAAGGTTCCATGAGCTGCAGAGAAGATGGTATATTCTTTCCTATTTGGGTGGAATGTTTTATAGATGTCTGTTAAGTCCATTTAATGCATTACCTCCATTAATTCTCTTATTTCTCTGTTCGGTTTCTGTCTGATTGACCTGTCCATTGGTGAGAGAGGTGTGTTGAAGTCTCCTACTATTAGTGTGTGTGGTTTGATGGTTGCCTTGTGTTTTAGTAATGTTTCTTTTACGTACGTGGGTGGTTTTATATTAGGGGCATAGATATTCAGGATTGAGACTTCATCCTGATGAATTGTTCCCGTTATGAGTAGAAAATGTCCCTCTTCATCTCTTTTGATTGATTTAAGTTTGAAGTCAACTTTGTTAGAAATTAGTATGGCCACTCCTGCTTGTTTCTTAGGTCCATTTGCTTGATAAGCCTTTTACCAGCCCTTTACTCTGAGTAGGTGCCTGTCTTTGTGGTTGAGGTGTGTTTCTTGTAAACAACAGAATGTTGGATCCTGTTTTCGTATCCAATCTCTAGCCTGTGCCTTTTTATAGGTGAGTTGAGTCCATTGACATCAAGTGATATTAATGACCAGTGTTTGTTAACTCCAGTCACTTGTTTAGTAGTAGAGTTTGTGTGTTTCCCTTCTTTGAGTTTCACTGGTGAAGGGTCTCTAGATGTCTGAGTTATTGTGGTCTTTGTTTAATTCCTTGGTTTGTGATTTTTTTCTATTATTTTCTGTAAAGCTGGATTTGTGGCTACGTATTGTTTAAATTTGTTTTTATCCAGGAAAATTTTGTTTTCTCCGTTTATAGTGAATGAAAGCTTGGCTGGGTATTGGGCTTGCATTCATGGTCTCTTAGTTTCTGCAGTACATCTATCCAGGACCTTCTGGCTTTCATGGTTTCCATAGAGAAGTCAGGTGTAAGTCTGATCGGTTTACCTTTATGAGTAACTCGGCCTTTTTCCTTTGCAGCTCTTAATATTCTTTCATTATTCTGTATGCTTTGTGTTTTGATTATTATATGGTGAGGGGATTTTTTTTTTTGATCTAGCCTATTTGGTGTTCTATATGCTTCTTGAACCTTCATAGGTATATCTTTCTTTATTTTGGGAAAGTTTTCTTCTATAATTTTATTAAATATATTTTCTGGACCATTGATCTGCACTTCTTCTCCTTCTTCTACTCCTATTATTCTTAGGTTTCGTCTTTTTTTTTTTTTTTTTTTGGTTTCGTCTTTTTATTGTGTCCCAGATTTCCTGAATGTTTTGTGATGAGAGTTTGTTGGACTTGCTGTTTTGTTTGATCAGTGCATTTATTTTCTCTATGGTATCTTCAGAATCTAAGATTCTTTCTTCTATCTCTTGTATTCTGTTGGCTATGCTTGTTTCTGTAGTCTCTATTCGTTTACCTAGATTTTCCATGTTCAACCAGCCCTCTGTTTTCTTCCTTGCCTCCATTTCAGTTTTCAAGTCTTGAACTGTTTCCATTATCTGTTTGATTGTTTTTCCTTGTTTTTCTAGGGTGTTATTCACTGATTTATTCAATTCTTCAAACTTTCTGTTATATTTCTTATCCATTTCTATAAGGGCATTTTTTACATGCTGTTTAAGGGCGTCTATCAGTTTCATAAAGTCAATTTTTTTCTACTTCTTCTTAATTAAGCTGTTCATGTCCTCCTGTTGTGAGGTCGCTGGGTTTTGGTTGTTTCATGTTGTTTTTTAGATTGTTGGGTGAATTCTTGCATTGACGCCTGCCGATCTGTTCTTCCAAATGCTCCCCTATGGATCTTCTTTTACAGGATCAGGTCTCCTTGCCCACTCATGTACCTTCCCAGTGGTGGCACTCCCCAGTGATGACTCTCCTGATGCCGAGATCAGATCTCTGTGCTGGTTGGGTAGCTCATAAACAAAGTGCCTACCTTGCTTGGTGGAGTCAGGCTTTTGAGACAAAGGAACCTCCCACAGGATTCGGCCCCAGCGCCCAAGCAGGCTGAGCTGGGTGATGTTATGTGCCCGAAGAGGGGAGGGAGGCAGAAGGAGGGTGTTCTGGATGGAAGCTGGGTGGGATAGGAAGAGAGAGGGAGTATCCCGGGAGTCTAGACCCTGCAGGAATATCAGGAAGTATTGGGGGGTGGATGGGAAACATCTGAGTTCCGTGTCCAGGGCTGCTGTCGTGGGTCCGAAACTGTCTCACCTGGGTGCTGGCTCTCCTGGTGCCAAGATCAGATCTCCGTACTGGTTGGGTAGCTTGTAAACAAAGCACCTACTTTGCTTGGTGCAAGCAGGCTATTGAGACAAAGGAACTCCCGTACGATTTGTCCCCAGCGCCCAAGCAGGCTGAGTTGGGTGATGTTATGAGTCCGAAGAGGGGAGGGAGGCAGAAGGGAGAGGGGGTTCTGGATGTAATCTGGGTGGGATAGGAAGAGAGAGGGAGTATCCGGGGAGTCTAGCCCCCCCGCAGGAAGATCAGGAAGTATAGGGGAGGATGGGGAACGTCTGAGTTCTGTGTCCCTGACTGCTGCCGCAGGTCTGAAACTGACTCACCTGGGTGCTGGCTTTCCTGGTGTGAAGATCAGATCTCTGTGCTGGTTGGGTAGCTCATAAACAAAGCACCTACTTTGCTTGGTGCAAGCAGGCTTTTGAGAGAAAGGAACACCTGCACGATTTGGCCCCAGCGCCCAAGCAGGCTGAGCTGGGTGATGTTATGTGCCCGAAGAGGGGAGGGAGGCAGAAGGGAGAGCTCAGCTTTTATTTTTATGTATATCTGTACATACAATTTACTAAGTCTATCTAGTGTTTCTTGTGTGTGTGTTAAGGACCAATCAATTTGGATAGAATAATCTATCAGGGGATTTATGGCTGGAGAAAGCCTAATGTCTCTCTTTGTAGCCCTAGAAACTCATAGTTCTTCAACAAGAGGTATGATATCCCCCATCTGTATAATTGTCATATGTATGGGACACATGCTGTGAGACAGTATCTGCTAGACAAGACAGGGAAATGTAAACTATGTGATACCTAAACAGCTTTGCATAATGGGGAAAGCAATTGTCATTCCATCATTGATGGTTTGTTTTTATGTTTAGTAGTGTTACTATGAGACCCCCACCTTAATTCTCAAAGGTTCTCAAAGGGACAAAAAGGAATTTCCTACCTAGCAGAATATTTTAAAATTAGAAACACAGACTAGCCTCACATTCCCAGAAAGACAGCACTTTCCTTTCCCTTCTCCCACCTGGGAGATTCCAAGCAAAAGGACACTCAGCTCAGCCCAGCCAGCCACCTTGTGAGAAAGCTGACTTAGCAGGATGGGAGAGAGCAAAAGATCTTGGACTCATGGCAAAGCAACTTCAAAAGGCCTCTTTGTAGTTACACCTTTAAAAGCCTACCCCACAGAGGAGCTACAACTGATCTCTACCTCACAGTAATGTGAGTTGGAATTGAGTTCTGAACTAGTTTGCATTATGCTAAATAGACCTTGCGTATTACAGTCTGGGCCTCTCTGGTGGTCTTTGTGAGTCATAATCTGGGCACATTACCTGCAGTTCAAGTTAAGGACTAACAGAGAAGAGTTTATATGAAAAAAAAAACCCAGTGCCTTAGGTGCAGCTCCATATAGTTACTTAAATAAGTATATTAAATGCAATTGAAATGGACTATAAAGAATAGTGCTGAGCATTAAATTTAAGTCAAGGTAAGAAAGGAGCAGAAGGTTTTCATAGATTTTCAATAATATGTGAAAAAGTGATTCATAATAACATTTTGAATTAGATGGAAATTTGAAATTGTGAATGATTGCCTATATATGATTGCTTGAGAAAGACAGAGTGTATTTTTTTGTTGCTATGGCAAAAATACCTGACAGGAAAAAATATTGGAAAAAGAGTATAATTTGGCTTATGATTTTAGAGATTTCAATGCATAATTGTTTGCTTCATTGTTTGTAGGCCAATGTATGCTGAGGAAAACTATCATGGTGGATGGTTGAAAGGTTGTAGAAATACAATGGATACATTTCTTGTTCAACATGGAGCAGAGATGCAGAAAGGGACCCAAGACATGAAACAATATTCAAAGACACATACCTTATGGCCTTTACTTTTGCCTTTTCAATTAAAAATTTTACGTATAAATTAATTTTTCTTCTCACATTTCACCATATGTATGAAAACACGTTCTATAGAACCTTGAATGGTTTGCCGCTTAAAAGTTCTTCTGCCAGTAATCTTAGACCTTCACTATCAAATTCTGCTTTCCATAAGGCCTTGAATATGCAAATATTTCATTAAAGTAGGTTGCCATTTCATAACAAAGGTCATCTTATGTTTACTTTCAAATACCTTTTTCTTTATTTCTTTTGTATAACTTAGCAGATCAGAGTATGTTCAATGTAAGGAAAGTTGATGAAATAACTTCGAGAAGCTGTAACTGTTGACTCATCATGTTTCATTTGACATTATCTTTTCTTTATCTGAATTTTAAAAACATCCATAATTAAATTTATTATTTGGCAATTTCATACATATGCACAACTTATTCTGTTTTCTCTCTCCCAGCCTCTCTAATTTTCCCCTACCCTCTACTGGTTCCCCCCTGCTCACTACAAGTTTCTTTCCAACATTTTATGTTTTTGTTTTGTGAATAAGATTAGCCAGGGCAATCTATGTGACAATGGGTTTTACAACTTTACTTTGAGGAAATCAGCATTTCATTTTCATTATAAAGCTTGAGACTATTTGTTTTTCTATTGGTTGTGACACTCATGCCTTTAAATGTGCATATCACTTTAAAGTCTTTAGAAACTTTGATGAATATTACCACATGGAATTTTTATAGGTAGTTATAAAAGATTATTTAGCTTGACATTTGACTGAAGAAATACCAGAGACCAAGAAAAAAAAGTTAAATGTGAAAGTTTCATCAAGAATTCATGATGAAATGGAAGGTCCAAATGAGGAGCAGAAGGAGGTAGAACATGAGCAAGGAAGTCGGGACCCTGAGAGGTGCATCCACCCATGGAGAATGTGGGACTGATCTAATGGGAGCTCATCAAGGCCAGCTGGACAGGGACTGATGGAGCATGTGATCAAACCGGACTCTCTGAATGCGGCTGACAATGAGGGCTGACTGAGAAGCCAAGGACAATGGCACTGGGCTTTGATTCTACTGTATGGACTTGCTTTGTGGGAGCCTAGTCTGTTTGGATGCTCACCTTCCTAGACCTGGATGGAGGGGGGAGGATCTTGGACTTCCCACAGGGCAGGGAACCCTGAATGCTCTTAGGACTGGAAAGGGAGGGAGAGGGGGAGTGGAGGAAGTGGGAGGAAAATATGAGGAGGTGGAAATTTTTAATAAATAAATTAATTAATTAAAAAAGAAATGGAATTATAATCGACATGGGACTTTTCTGACTGCATGCTAAATATTCTTTCAATTGTAACATGTTGAAAGCCTTTTGCATCAACAAGTGAGAGTACTTTTATATATGAGGCAGGTAAACAGTTTTACAACCAAGTACATGATACTGAACATATTAATTTTTCCTTTTCTTCATAACTTTCCTCATATGTGAAATAACAATGTCAAAAATTTGTTTTCTAGATTTGTTGTAAATCCTAAATGAGACTATGCCTATAAATATCATGTTGTATTACTTAGAAAAAGACAGCCAGTTTTATTGCTATTATTACAACCTTATGAAGTCTGACTTAAAGTAATATATCCATGGTACAAATATTTTATGATAGTTAACTGATTTCATAATGAATCTGTCTTTATTTGATTTCAGAAGTTTTAAAAAGTACGAATAATTTATTAAAATTGTTAATACTGATAAAATCACGGTTATAAGACAATTTAGTTTTCTCTACCTGAAAATGTTTTCAATGAATTTTATGGTTAGGTAAAATAAACTGAGTAGAATAGATCTTTGAATATCATACTTGAGCACAGTATTATTTCATTAAAAATTACATCTGGAGCCGGGCGGTGGTGGCGCACGCCTTTAATCCCAGCACTTGGGAGGCAGAGGCAGGCGGATCTCTGGGAGTTCGAGGCCAGCCTGGTCTACAAGAGCTAGTTCCGAGACAGTCACCAAAGCTACAGAGAAACCCTGTCTCGAAAAACCAGAAAAAAAAAATTACATCTGGAAGTATTGCCCATGCCAAGGTGTATTTGCTGAAGAGAGTCAGCTCCCTCCTTCCCTCCTGTCTTATCCTGGGATCATTGTCAATAGCCAGGCTTGACCTCAACATTTCCCTGCTGAGCCATCTCAGTGGTCCATCATTTCATATATTTTCCTGAGAATTATTAAGAATTCATCTGAATCACCTTTTTTTCTGCTATGGATTAGTTGTTATCTATCACTTTTTTTTTTAAAAAGTAGTTTTTAAATATTTCCTCATTGACTTTTTGTATTATTGAAGGAAATCAGGAGGGCCCTGCAAATACTTATAGTTACCTGTCTATAGTGGGCAAATGACCACTAATAAAATTCCAGGAATATCCCTAAAGAAGACATCAAATATTAAGGAACCTGTTGACAGAGAATACAACTATGATGGTAATAAAATATTTTTCATATAACTCATATGAGAGGCATTATCACATTCATAACCATTTTTTATCAACTTTTGTATGCATAGAAAGTAGACCAATTGTCAATTATGGAGAATGATGACATGTATCTTTCGTTTCTTATATGATCACATTTAAAAACTCATATTTTCTCGTAAATTCCAAATTGTGGTGGCTAATCTGAAAAGTAAATTGCTATATTGATAACTGTTTGTCAGTTGGAACACAGCAAGAGTTATTTATTTTTTAATGTAGAGATGCTTCACTTTGTCTCAAAATTTTAAGCTCCATATTAGATAAATATTTGCTTTATGTTGTAGTTTTCAGTGTAATGATGGTTATATTTTGTTGCTTTTTTTGACAGGCTCTAAAAGGATGTGGGTCTTCACTACATAAAAATGCAATAAATTAGCAGAAACTACTGTGCTAGAGAAATAATAGTCCATATGTTTATGAACGCTGATGGGATGCCTTGTTGGCATCCAGGAATGTTAAGACTAAACAAAGTTTCCATCTAATAATGAATATCATTTCTCACTTTTGTCCTTATGAGCTGAGGGACTGAAATATTCATGACCAAATGCTTACCTGTGAAAAAGCTGTGTGTTGCAAAACTCTGGGTGCTAATGCAGTGATTCCAGTGTTTGGTTAAACCTATAAATCAGGAACATTGGTGTGCAAAGCAAATTTCCTCTTGCTTTCGGATTAGTGTTCACTAAAGCCCTAACAAGTTGTTGGTTTTCTATTATGATGAAATTTGAAGTTAGAGGAAGATGCATGTTATTTGATAGTTTTAGACTGTTTGCTCACAAAGTTTTGATCTCTATGCTATTTCTTTACCACTATACTGTAGTGAGAGTTGTTTTTATTTTCTCCCCATGTATTGTGCTCATGGTAGTACAAGCCTGAACTCCTCCTAGGTTTATGTCCCATTTTCTAACATATCATAATTCCCTTTTAAAAGTACTGAACATATTACTAAATGGAAATGTGCATAAAATAGTATGTAATCAACTAAGGTAACATAAAAAGGAAATAGAACTTAGTTAACTGTGAGCTTTTTCTGTAACAGACAGATATAAAAGGTTCCTGGGCCTAATATTTGTACACCTAATTTGGTAAATGGAAGATTTAATTTAAAAGTCATTGTGAAAGGAAATATTAAATTATTTGAGGTTTATTTAATAAAAAAAATAACATGATAGTTAATTTTCATGATCAGCTCAATTGGACCCAGAAACTCTAGAGACATACCTCTTATTGTGTGTAAGAGTGTTTTTGGAAAGGTGCAACTAAGGAGAAAAGACAAACCTTGAATGTGGTTGGTACCATCCCCTAAACTAGTACCCTAGACTGAATTAAAGTAGGGAGACTGCTAAGCCTTAGCAGTCATCATTTTCATATACCTGACTGCATAAACAATATCACCAGCCGGCTTATATTCCTACTGGCAAGATGTATTCTACCCTCCAACTTTAAAACTGAATGAAAAAAATGCAAAGGGAAGAAAAGAACTAGGTATGTTGGAGGAGAAAATTTATTGTAGATATATGAGAGAGCATAGTCAGAGGCAGGGCCATCTGGGAGAGTTCAGAGCAGACATGACCAACCTGAGGTGGGCCATTTGGGGAGAGGGGGAGTGGAAGTGAGAAGTAAGAGAGGAAGAACAGCAAGGAGGCCAAAGGTACAAGGAGAACAGACAACCTAAATGTCTAGATTATATAGGGAAGAGCCTCTGGGGGAAGGGGTGGCCAATTCCTAGGCTGGAGAGTTTAGGGTAGAGGTCAGGAAATATTAGCCAGATCCTGTAACAGGCAGGAACTGAGGGATTCTGGGAGATCTTACATCCAGGTACAGCTGTTAAATAGGCACTTCAGTTGTTTGTCCTGGGTTTGAAACTTATAAAAAACAAAGAAAGCAAATTCATCCTCAAGTTGTTTCTGTCTAGTACTTTGTCACATTGTCATGAAAAGAAACTGTTACAGAATCTTGATACCAAGAAGTGGGATCATTGTTGGGATAACCTTAACCATATAGATTAGGCCTTCTAAATTTCTTTGTAAAAGAATCATTGAGGAATTTATAACATGGACTGGAGACGCCATATAGGCACAGACCACTTTTGTAGCTCAGAAGGCCAGAACCACAAGAAAATTGCAAGCTGTGTATGTTAGGCTCATGATTGTATTGAGAATTGTGCTAGAGGTCATTTGTGCTACAGTTTATGAAAAAAGCTGGCTGAACTGTGTTCTTAAATTTTGAATGAGACTGGTTCAAAAGTAATAGGCCAATTTGGTTTCAGAGTTTGCTTAGTGCCCTTGCTCATATAATAAGTTCAGTGCCACCCCAAGCTACATGAATCTTGACTCAAAAGACAAAGAACATGTAGTCAGATGGTGGTATGATCATTACTTGTTATCATGTAGTTAGATCTACTGCAAAAGAAAGCAGAAATATGTGAAATATGCAGTTTAATGGGAAAAGGCACGTGACTAAGTTTAAAGTGAAGACAAATGAAGAAACCCTGAAGTAAATGTTAAAAAGATTAAAAAGTTTAAGGAAAACCCTCATTTACCCTATAGGAAAATTGTCTTATGATAAGACTCCACCCACCAGGAGATTCAACTTGTTAAAATGCAAATTCATTTGAAAGAAAGGAGCCAGAATTGAGGATGTCACTGAAAGTGTGCCCAGTAGGATAACAACTGCAAAAGGATGCATTTTTAGATACCATGGCACACTGAAGTTATCAACACTTTTGTCACATTAAGCTGGCAGCAGAACTTGGCAGCATTCTCTGTGTAGTTTTACATGCTCACAAAGTCATGGTTCCAGAAAGCTGTGTGAGGTCAACAATTCATGGGTGATAAGATTCTTTGCAATTAAGCCAAGAGAGGCCATTGCATGATACTATGCTGATGAAGCTGGAGTTTCAAAGCAGAACACATGATGGTAAACACCAGAAATAATGGAAACAGATTGAAAAAACAATATGGGCACTAAGAGTGAGCCAAAGAGACATTATAGGTGGTGCAGGCAGAAGAATTAAAAGGGCAGGGCTACCCAAGATTTTTGACACCCAAGTGATGCCACCATGACCTATCTGCATGTTTCTAGATATGGAAATTTAGAATTTGTTGTTTCTTTCCCTAGTTTTTGGTTTTGCTTTGGTCTACTCCTTCTTTGAAGTCCCCGCCCCTCCCCTTTAAAGTAACAATACTTATTCTTTGCCATTCTAAATTGGAAGTGTGCCACTTCTTTTGTGATTTTCCAGAAGATGCAAATTAAAAAAAAAAAAAAAAACTTCTTCAATCTTAGAAGAGACTTTGGCTTCTACCCAGAGTTAGATAGGTTGGAAACTCTTACCGATGTATACATTTTGCTCTTACTCTTTTACTGTCTTACTCTTTGTCTATTTTTTTTGCTTATTTGCTTCTTCATCACACATGTAAGTTAGAAGAAAGAATAGCATGTCCCTGAAACATGAATAAAGGATTAGATTTACCTTGGCAATTCAATCACCCTTCACTCAATAACACCAATAATCTAGAGTATAATATCATCATCATTTTATCTTTACAATGTAACTAAATTCAAGTGCTTTAAAGTGATTTTGAGTCCTTTTTTGTAAATAAATTTTCTTTCCACACTCAATCTATTCTGAAAAAGCTTATCCATAATTTTCTTAATTGCTTATTTACAATTTAAGTTAGAAATGAGACATTTATTATTAAAAAGAAATGTACATATTGCATCTTTTGAATGAAAAATGAAAGCTGACTAAAATGTAAATTGTGAAAGAAATATAATCAAACAGGTCATATAACAAAAGACTATTCCTACTTCATTTTATTAAATTGGGCAAAATAAATTTTACATTTTGAGAACTTACATTTTTTTATTGTGTACATAACATCACAATTAAAAAATGAGTGAATTATTTTTTAAATGTGAATAAAAGTTGCATGAAAAATATTGACATAAACATTGCATAGGTGTATGAAACTGTCTGTGAATACATAATTATTTTCAATGGGCTGACATCGTGGTCATTGGTTTGAAATTAATAATATTTGTTATTTTTAGTTAATTGCATAAAAACTCTATCCATAAATGGCTCAATTAATATGATAATACTTTATGAGCAGTTTGACTAGCTATACATTTTAATCAAAGTATCTGTAAATTATACCAGGGATTTAGCCTAAGTGTGCTAATATTCGATGTTTAGTCTGGTGAGTAGATCCTCTTGTATCTCACTTCTCCTTAATGCCTACTTTACAAATTCTGGATCATCGGGGGAAATGTTTCTGGACTTCTCTTCGCAGTTTAAATTAATAGAAGATTTCCACATTCCACTTTCTTTATTTCATTTTATTTATTTATTTATTAAAAATTTCCACCTCCTCCCATCCTCCCATTTCCCTCTCCCTCCCTCCTCCTCCCCATTTCTCTCCAGTTCTAAGGAAAGTCAGGGTGCCCTGCCCTGTGGGAAGTCCAAGGCCCCTCCTCCATCCAGGTCTAAGAAGGTATGCATCCAAACAGACTAGACTCCCAAAAAGCCAGTACATGCAGTAGAATCAAAATCCGGTGTCATCATTGGTTTCTCAGTCCGCCCTCATTGTCAGCCACATTCAGAGAGTCCAGTTTCATCACATGCTCTTTCAGTCCCAGTCCAGTTGGCCTTGGTGAGCTCCCATTAGATCAGTAGGACTGTTTCCTTGTGGTCCTGACTTCCTTGCTCATGTTCTCCTTCCTTCTGCTCTTCATCTGGGCCTTGGGAGCTCAGTCCAGTGCTCCAATGTGGGTCTCTGTCTCTATCTCCATCCATCGCCAGATGAAGGTTCTATGGTGATATGCAAGATATTCATCATTGGCTATGGGAGAATGCCAATTCAGGCACCCTCTCCTCTACTCAAGGACATAGCTGGGGAAATCCCCTTGGACACCTGGGAACACCTCTAGAGCCAATATACCCAAGAGATGCCCAATCATACTACAAAAGCATTTGTTCAACTATGTTCATAGCAGCACTATTTGTAATAGCCAGATCCTAGAAACAACCTAGGTGCCCCTCAATAGAAGAATGGATAAAGAAGGTGTGGCACATATACACTTTAGAGTTCTACTCAGTGGTAAAAAACGATGATATCTTGAATTTTGCATGCAGATGGATAGAAATAGAAAACACTTTACTGAGTGAGATAACTCAGACTCAAAAAGAGGAATATGGTATGTACTCACTCATAATTGGATTCTAGCCATAAACAAAGGACATTGAGCCTATAGTTCGTGATCCTAGAGAAGCTAAATAAGAAGATGAACCCAAAGAAAAACATATATTTATCCTCCTGGATATTGGAAGTAGATAAGATCGCCGGGCAAAAGTTGGGAGCAGAGGAGTGGGGGTAGGGTAGGGAGAAGGGGAGATGGGAAGAGAGAAGGGTGAAGGGGAGTATTGGGTAGAGCTTAGGGGAATGGGATGGTTGAGATGGAGGAAGGGCAGATATGGGAGCAGGGAAGAAGATATCTTAACTAAGGGAATCATTTTAGGGTTGGCAAGACACATTCCACTTTCTTTAATGATTATTCCTGCTGGAATTTATACTTGTGTGATTATCACTTTCTAATATTGTTTGCCTGGAACCACTGGACCCGAAGAATGCAGAAAAAAATTGTGCGTTGGTGCCACAGAGTATATGTACTTGTTTGACTTAAGAAATTAGAACATGTCAAATCCTCAAATATTCTAACACAATTATTTTTTGCCCAATTAATATTTCCTAGATATCCATTATATGATACATAGATATAACAAGATATATATAAATATATATATATAATGTGTCAATATGGCATATATAATGTATATTTATATGACATATACACAGCATATGCTACACATATATGAATTTCTAAGTACGTACAATGCTCATTTTCTTAGGTAAAAAATTGTAGTTTTATTAACAAAGTCTATCTTGACAATACATAGAAATATATTTTCAAAAGTTCTTTTTTGTATTTAAATACAAATTTGTGAGTAATAATTATTCTTGCCACTTTAATTCAGTCTTGCTCTTTGTTACTGTGTTTTTTGCTCGATATGTGTTTGAATGACAGTATTTCAACTAAGTTTTAGGAGAAATGATACTTAAATTGCTGTATTGCATGAACTCCCACTCCTGACATTAAGAATGAAGCCCCCTCTCTTTCTATATATAGCTCTCTGTGCATATATGCATATATATGATATGATTTTGAAAGATACACAATTAGTGCATATATTACATATAAATTTTGAAATCTGTTAGAAAAAGTGAAGAGCACACTATTAGTTGTAATTGAATTGGGAGGTAACTTGAGGACATAAGAAATGCAAATCTATTGACATTACATTTACCTGGTAAAAAAAAGACAATCAAACATTAGGAATTGTTAATTCCTGTTGTCACCAACGCTCAGTAGTTCTGCACATTCATTCAGGAGGCTGTTGTTACTCCCTGCACACAGTGCTTAGTAGAGTACAATTAACTTGGCTCTAGCATTTGCTGAGCAGGTGACTTGATTAGACTGAAATCAGGCAGAAAATGTCCTCTTCTGGCCATTCAAGTGAATCAGTAAAATTACGGAGTAGGGAAACTAATTCTATGCATTTGGCCATCAGAAATGCCACTTTCTGTAAGACAAACCTTCACTTAGTGTGAAATTAGTTTCTTTTATTGTCTTTCACATGATGTTTATTTGAGCTAATTCACTTAAGTATATGAATTAGTGATGTGTTTAGATAGTTTCAAATAGTCAAACTGATTATCTACTTGTGCTTAAATAGTTTATCATTAATTTTTGATAGCTTCATCATACCTGAATACTGAATTTACATAATTTATTCTCCTCTTTCCTCCTCCCATTCTTTCCATAAATTCATGTTTCTCTCAAATTTTTGACCTATTCTTTAAATAATTATTGTGTGTGTGCTTACAAATAAAAGTTGCGTAGTCTATTCAGTGTTTCAAACATATATATATGTGTGTGTGTGTGTGTGTGTTTAGGGCTGACTACTTAAGATTGGGAAGCCTATCATGGGTCTTGTCCTTGGGGAAAACTGGCACTCTCTTTCCCATCAGCCATTAATTGTCTGTAGCTCTTCATCTATGGGTAGGGCTCTGTGTGGTTTCTCACATCAACATTGGCATGTCAGCTGGTGTGATTTTTCAGGTCATGTTTATGTGACTCTATTTTAGTGTTTTCATGGGTTCAAGGTAACATGATCTATCAACAGATGGCATGAATCTCTATCCTTTACAATCTTTTTACTTCCCCCTTAGCCTTATTTTTATGGTTTATATTGTGTGTGTGTGTATGTATATATATAGTGTTGGACAATGCACGGTCAGTTATTCTCTAAATTTTGATAAGTTGTTTCTTTCTATAGTTGTCTCTGCTGCAAAAATAACTATTTTGATGTGTAGTAAGCATTACATTGATCACTGAATATAGGACCCATTTTGAGAATGCCACTAAAACTGATGCTGGTTTAGGAAAGAGGCAATTGTATGTTCTCTAAAGTCTATGACATATCTAGATACAGGTCTGTTTACAGTGCCTGGTATGAATTTCCTCCTATTGTGTGTGCTTTAGTCTAATTAGACTGCTGTTAGTTATCCCTGAGATATAAGTGCCACTATTGTAACCTTGAAGATATCTTTCCAGGCTGATCATTGTTCTGATTCATAGGCTTTACGGCAGAGTTGGACTACTGATTTTCTGTTTATGTTTGTAGCATATATTTGTGGATATTTAAGGAGTACAACAGAATCTTTATATACATGGTAGCATCTTTTAGCTGTCAGTTGAATAAAAAAAGTTGTTAGGCCAAGAATCATAAAATATTTCACAAAGAATTTGTGTTAGTTTCAATTATATACCTCATTCTGCTTATTGAGTATGCAAATACTCCAGTATAACTGACAATTTGAACTTCAGAAAAAATACAAAAATTTAGAATATGTGTGTGTGTATCATACCACTATTAGTGGTATGATAAAATTTGTAAAATTTGCACTACATAGATTTCCTTTTATATTTTAAAAAATAGAATGGAAATTAAATTATATATATATTTTTCATATACTAATGTAACAAAATTAAATTATAGTTTAGAAGTGGATGAGCTATAATGTAGCTTACATAACAGATATAAGTAAGCATTTCTTTAGAACACTTAGAACAAAAATCCATGTTAAATGTTTATCTATCAACAAATATGAAACTCATTTTTCTGGTTCTTATATGTTTATATTTATAAATTTGATTGTAACCATCTTTGATGGTTTCAGTCTTCAGATGATAATTAATGTTGCCTCTAAATACAAAATTTTATACTCTATGAAGATATTTTTAAGTATTAAAAATTCTTAGCAATATCTGTCAAATCATATTCATTTTTAAGTAAACTGATGGTTGAAGGTGATTTATATTATCAGCATAAATCTAGTAATTTACAAAGAACAAGTATTACTGGGTTCATAACTAATGTACTTAATGTATTCTTTGACCACAAATATTATTTACAGAAATTAAGTTTAAAAAGAAAACTCTGAAAGTAGATGAGCATATTAATGAACAAACCAATTTTATTTCAGTTAATTATTCACAAAATATGCCAGTAATGTAAACTATAGATTTACTACACACACACAATTACATACACACACATCACACACATATACATTCATTTGGAATGTTGTACAGTGTGTTTTCTTCATATTCATCCTTTATCCCCACTTTTCCCATATCCAACCCACTTATCTTTCTACCCAATTTTCTGTCTTTTATTGTTGCTTTAAAGTTAGGGTCTCACTATGTAGGTATGCCTGTCCTGGAATGCACTATGTTGAGTAGGCTGACCTCAAATTCACAGAGATCCACTTGTCTTTGCCTCTTAGGTGCTTGTAAGATATATGTATGTGCATACATACACACACACACACACACACACATATGAGATAGACTCTGACCATTAACCACTAATAATCAACCATTTTAAAATGAAAATAAACATTTATAAACAATTATTTTGGGAATTTTGTTGTAGTTTTCTCCAAACCGCCTCCTGGTATTTATTGGGCAAAATATTTTCAGGGTTCAAAGATACCTTTTAGGGGGTCTTGTTCCATTAAATCATGTTAGCTTGGAAGAAATGTTCAGGCTCTCATCTTCTGTGAAAACAAAAGCAGAACATCTTTTCCAAGGTAACATATCCTTTGACTCAGATTGTGAAGGAAAGATATGTTTAAAATGTATATGTTAATTTAGCTTAGCATCCCCCAGAATCAAATATCTCTTTGCAGTCAGAAAATTCAGAGAAAACACACTAATATACATAATCCAGACTCTGTGTATTTTCCATCTTTATGTGGCTTTTTAAATATTACTTTGCAGTCTCTTTAAAGGCTTTGTTTTATTTTTTTCTTTCTACAAATGCTTATAGCAATTTCTTTTTTTACTTAAGCCTACATAAAATTTTTAAGCACACTAGGACCTGTTCAGAGGTTCATTTTTGTCTGAATCTGTCTTTATTGTGTATCTGTAATCACTTTCTGATCAGAAGAGCTTCTTAAAATGCTAAACAGTGTGCCTAGGACTAAGGCTGAGGCTTAGCTTTTTGCCTCCACATAGGCCATCATGGCAGATTGCTGTAGGAAGTCCTTCTGTCTATATGTTGCTTTCATTAATGAATGATGAAACTGCCTTGGCCTGTTGATAAGGCAGAACTTAGGTAGGCAGGGAAGATGGAACTGAGTTTTGGGAGGAAGAAAGCAGAGTTAGGGAAATGCCATGGATCTGCCAATGGAGATAGATGTGCTGAAACTTTGCTGGTAGGTCAAGACCTCATCATGATATACAGATTAAGAGAAATGGATTAAATTAAGATGTAAGAGTTAGCCAATAAGAAGCTAAAGCTAATGAGCCAAGCAGTGATTAATTGATACAGTTTTTGTGTGATTATTTTGGGGCTAAGCTAACCGGGCGGTCAGGATGAACAAGTGGGCCCTCCTCCTATAGCAGATATATGTTCACTGCCAGCTCTGTGAGTCATGTCCACAATCCCAGTCCGGGAATGCACCAAGTCTATGTCACCATTAAGCAACTTGTAGCACTCTGCTCATAAACCACATTCAAGTGCTCTGTAGCAGGACCTCCCAAAAGGACCAGAGCTGTGGAGCTGCCAGTATGAAGCAAGAAGGCATCTATTAAAGAAATTGTACCTCTGCTTGCCTCCAGCAAATAAAGTCTATGTGAAAAAAAAATGCTGCTACTAAGAATCCATGCTTGCCTCTGCTCCCATCTGTCTAGAATCAATTTTACTTTTTCTTTTTTTTTTAAAGCTATCTCAGGCTTTATGTAGAAATTCTGGCCAAATATTTGGACATTATTTGTAAACAGAGATTTTTTTCATTTTCTGGCCACCCAGACCTGAACAATCACACAAAACTATATCAATTACAATGCTGTTTGGCCAATGGCTTAGGCATATTCCCAGCTAGCTCTTACATCTTAAGTCAATGTATTTCTATTATTTTATATTTTACCACGAGGCTCGTGGTGTGTTACCTCTTGCTTCTTGGTTGGCATTATGTCATTTGTTTGACTCTACCTTCTTTCCTCTTCTATCTCTACTTGGATTTCTCCCCTTGCTATATTTTGCCCTGTCAGGTCAAAGAAGCTTCTTTATTAACCAATGGCAATAAAACATATTCACAGTATACAGAGGGGAATCCCATATCAGGTGCTAGAATTGAAGGCAATGTGCTATTATGCCTAGCTTGTGTATTTCTTTTTTAAGACCCATCAAGAAAAATCTGTACTCTGTGTGATCTTCCACTGAAGTTCGGTTGACATACCATTGGGTACACTCTTAGAGAAAATGGTTATCTCCTTCTCCCAGCAGCTAACAGTTGCTAATAGCTCCGTGGATTATGGCTGTTTTGTTTTCCCATCTCATGTCTCTGTGCTGGAATTTGGTCAGGCTTGGGTTTGTACAATTCTTGTTCAGGCTGTCATAACTGCTGAGTGTTTGTATGTGTAACTGCCCTATTGTGTCTAGAAGACACTGTGCTCTAGTAGCCTATCTCTTACTCTCTTTCCACACCCTCTTCCACAATTATCTCTGAGCCTTTGGGAGGAAGAGAACCACTCCCTCCCAAATTGTACTCAGGGAGGTACAATTAACTAATGTGTAGAATAATTGACTATTTTTGCAGTTTAAGTTAACAATAAAAATTCTATTGATTGACAAGTCCAGGAAGAGTCTTTTATTTTTTTTTCACGTTTTCCAATGTTTTGATTTATCTATATCAGGTTGTACCAGTGAAATATTGTTGACCTTACAGGAGGTAAAAATCATTCTTCCCAGACATTTCCATGATTAAATGTCAGGCTGTAAATATAGCTGTATACCAGCACTTTACCTGAGTAAAAAAGAGAATAAAGCGTTTGACAAGATAGTCAGTGGTAAATATCATCATCAAATGTTTGGGTTCTGCAGTTAGTGCATTAACACTAAGAACACTGTGATAGAAACTACTGAGAACAATACAGAAAATAGTATAGTTATTATGGAGTTGCTAAATTCAATGCCTAAAGGTAAGTTTTACATGGGAAATATGACTTACAACAAGCTCTCAAAATGAATCGGGAGGGGAGAAGTAGGGAAATGTGCTTTCAGTGTCCCCTTAGTAGCAATAAATAAAAGATTTGTTCCTCATTAAACCATTTCTTGATGTTTCTCAATAGATTTTCAGCTAAACACTTGTTAATCCCTAAGCTCTGACAAGCGCGGCCAGCAGAATTAGGCCAACCACTGCTACAAATAGCTAGTGTACATGAAACGGTAATCATTGCTTTCCAGTCTATTATTAGATTAACTTCATCGGGATTGCTTTTTTTCTCCTGTGAGTTGAGGCATAAATGACATGCTTTACCCTCCAATAAATCTAATAGCAGAGTGGCTATGACATGATGCTCATAGCCCTTGGTCCCATCACAGATTATTTTTGATTGCTCTAGGAGTTTAGGGCAGCTTGAAACTATTAGAATTTAAGACATCATTGAAATGTTACAGTGTATGTAACTTATAGAATCTTGCTGATTCTGAGTTATAGGTCACAGCTTTTGCCCTGTGGTATCGACTATTTCTTTGTGACTAACTTCAGAAAGTGGGTAGAAACAGTCAATTGAATTCACAGAATTTACACAGGACATAGTAGTCACAATGTCTCTTTAAGGGTTTCTAACATTGCTAATTATTGAGCTGGGGGTGAGTTTTAGTCGATATGTTGCATGTAACAACTTTGCTTCTCTTCTTTAAGTTACATTACAGATGGATGCTATGAGATGCCAAGTCTTATATGCAGGTGGCTACAAATACATTTTCCTGTAACAAAACAATTTTATTGTTTTAGCAGATAGGTAAATTGTGTTTCTATTGGCATTTCCTTTTCTATTTTGAAATATTTTGATGACGAGTTAAATGCAGCCTGTTTATTTTATTTTTTATCTTGTGAGAATGGCTAAAATAAGTACTCAATGGAAAATATGATGTGTGTGTGTTTTATACTAGTTGTGTGAAAACTTGAATCTTCCAACTAGCAATACTGGCTCTAATTGTTTCCTGAACCTAATCAATTTAATTTTAGGAGAAACTTTATGTGTTAGGATTTTTCTTATGAAATTCTTTATCTATGCTTATAGTATACATTGTAAGTTTAATGTTTTATTACTTCCAGTGTATATTGTTTGAGAGATTAAGGTATACAATCACCTTAGTTGCTAAAGCAACCTAACCTTAATGTGCCCAAAGTGATCTGTGAATTTTTTTTGTTTAACACATGTAAAAATGACTTTTTCCATTATTCTGTATGGCAGACATTTCAACTCAATACTTTTCTGACTCAGAAATGGAGATGTATACTACATAGCAGTCTTTTTCATTTCAGACATACTTATCTTAAGGAAATTGTAATGCTAAGTTGCATCTGAAATTGAAAGCATTGGACCAACCACTGATCTTCACCTTTTCCTTAGCTAAAATAGCTGTAAAGTAACACTTCATGTACCCCTTTCTTTCTCCATATCATTATAATATAAAGGAATATAACATATTTAATGATATATTTCTTTTTACTGTAGTAGGCAGTGACATTATTGAAAAACACCCTAGGCAGCACAACTAATGAGGGAGGTAAGGATGTGCCTTTTTTCAATGGAAATATTAAAATGCAAAACACTTTGAATTGCTTTAAACAGAAATTTTGGCTATTTAAAAATTGTAAATAGGAGTGAAATTCATTTTCAAAAGGCATAATATACTTGTCTATAGCTGCATATAGAGTAAAATATACTATAATTTGATTGAGAAAGGTTTTGATTGAAATTATATCAAGATTTCCCATATATAGGATCTAAAACTATTGTGAATCTAACCTTATCCAATTTTTATAATAGACACTCACAGACACTACATGGTAGTTGTGTGACAATTCAGTCTAAAGAAAAAGAGAAATGTTCCCAAATCAATAATGTTTATTGCTTTTTTATGTTGTATACTTCATTGTATGTATATATGCACATATATACACATTATACATATATCAGTTATTACACAGTGTAATATATGATCAAGGATCAAGCAACAGTCGCAATTTTGAAACAATTCAATTTAAAGATAAAATTCACATAATAATAGATAAACAAGTCAATTTAGATATTTAGTAAATATAAGTAGGTAGGAAATCTTAGTACTAAAAATGTTTAGTGGGTTTAAAGTAAGTAGGAAATTTCAAAATATCAATTTGTAAGTCAAGCAGTGAAATGAATTGGATATCATTGATTTTATACAGAATAATATAAGTGCGAATATAGTAAATTACTGATTCCTATTTCTGATTTGCTTAAATATTATTACCTTTGGATAATATATTTTACTAAATATCAATTACAAACCACTAATCCTGTTTATCAAATAAAATGATTCTTGCTTATATATAGTTGTAGATACAACATACATGTGAGTACTGGAATGTAGACACCTTAGTAACTCTGGAGAACAATTTGAGCAGCATATGGCTTTGTGGGAGCCCAGGTAGTTTGGATGCTCACCTTAATAGACCTGGATGGAGGTGGGTGGTCCTTGGACCTCCCACAGGGCAGAGAAACCTGCTTGCTCTTTGAGCTGAGGAGGAAGGAAGACTTGATTGGGGGAGGGGGAGGGAATGGGAGGTGGTGGCGGGGAAGAGGCAGAAATCTTTAATAATTAAATTAATTAATTAATAAAAAAAATAAAAAAAAAAAAAAGAATTGAACACAGAATCTGTGCAAGCTGAGAGAATGCAGCCTCTGAGCCAGATAATGTTCTCTATATATGTGTATGGTATTCTGATTTCTACTGAGGCTACTTTAGAAATAATTGAATGTATTTTGTAGTATTTAGGGACTTTGGATATTTTAGTGAGAACTTAATACAATTATTTTTTATGAAGTACAACAAAATAATGGTCTCACCTATAGGCTATCTGTGTATAGCCAAAATCAGTAGAAGTAGCAACAGCACCAGCACCATCATCACTCTGCATACAACAAAAGCAAGCATCCTTCATAAAGCTGCACTATATTAATTATAGGTTTTCTTCTTTAGAAATAGGATTTCTATCTTATTCCTAGGCATTGCATGCTTAATTGAGTTTATTAGAAAGTTGTTATACTAGAATGTACTGAAATTAGAAACACTGTGTCAAATGAAGAGTACTACTACAGATTTATATAGAAATACATATAGCATGCAATAACATGTATTTTCTAAAATCAGTCACAGGTGATTATAAAGTACAAATTGAGAGATAATTGAACCAGAGAAAGCTATTAAGTTAGTTTATGTTGTAACTTTTTGACAGTATTTTTTATTTTCTCACTTTGTTATGCCATCATGATATCATTATAAAAAGGATTAAATTAGATTTTTATGTAATTTAATGTCAATTTTGATTTTCTGATAAGCCTTTTAAATTCTCTAAGAAATATGTTTTAGTCTCACTTGCCCCGTTTTAACATTATTTTATGTTATATGTGAAAATGTAGATTATATGTACTTTGAATGATGAAAAATACTGTAGTTGATATTACACTTATAATAATTTGGATTTGTTTGTTTTTCTCTCAGTTACTACTTTCTTAGTGGTGTAGGTTTCATTATGGAATAGAAACACATATAAAATGATGGAAATATGATTTTGTGGACATTAGAGTTTTTTCCTAATAAGTGAAATATATTTAATTATCTCAAAATATTATCCATTCACTGTTTTTATCTCAAGTGGTTAACAACATGAAATAAATCTACATACCTGATGCATACATCTTATGTGCACTGAAGCATAGTTCTAAAAACTGCAGTGCTATCCCAGATCACGTGCATGCTGAAAGATTTTATTTATAACTTTAGAGTTTATATTTATTAAAAGTAAAAATAATGAATTTTATACAAAGATATATCTTTCCCTATATATAAAATAATTTCCAAGGCTCACACCTGTTTTCAGAAATTAATGTTCTTAATATTTACCACAACAAATCACAGTGACATTCTAAATGCTACCAGTTAGGCAAACAACCACAATTGGAAGAAAGTCTTTTTATTTCTACCACCCTATAATTTATTGTAGTAAAACTTAAAGCATAATTTGTATCACTGAGAAGAAAAATGGTAATTGAATCTATGTAATAAAAGTGCAATTTAGCAAAAACTGTTAATTTTGCTTTTTTACTATTATAAACCTATTATTTTTAAAATTACTTGTGTATTAAAAAAAGCTGTAAAATTGTGCTGGGTGTCAGCACATTATGTCTTCAAACACTCTTTAATCCTCATTCCCCTTTGCTTGAATAGTAAAAAACTTTGCAAATTAGAAACTAAAATTAATTGAATAAACTTCAATAGAATGTTCTTATGATTTTATGTGAATTTTGAAAAGTGCATTGTAAACTTCTCAGAGCTAGTGACAGTGGCTAACATGTCCATATCTTTCTATTTTAATGCAATGCAAGAGAAAATAATGCTGATGTTGCATGAAGCACCATTTATTTTCTGTTTTTAAACTCAATATGTTTACTAATTTAATATACACTTTAATGATAGTATCTATGATATCTAAATTAGATTCGACTAGAATTATTTTCCAACCAATACAGAAACTGTGATTTGTATAGTAGCTATTTTGTCTCAGTCTCCTAAAATACCTTATGTGATAATGAATTTTTAAAAAGATAGGCATTTGCCAATTTGAAGGATTTCTTTCTATAAATTTAGGAAGCCCATATTTGTCTGAATAATAGAATTATCAAAAGTTTAGAAGGTAGGTTGTTCACAAGTACCATGTGGCTTCAGTTTTCAAGAGAAAGCCATAGTCTAGCAGTGGAGAAGAACAAAGTGATAGACGCCAATAACTATTGCTTTACACACACAAAAAAAATCACTCAATACAGGAATATGCTGAAAGGGATACTAACTCTCATTTATGGACTTGAAAGAAAATTTTTACCTTTCCTGGAGTTAGAGTAGATATTTTAAAATTTAAAATATTTTATCCTAGCCATATCATAATAATAGAAACTGAAACATGTACTTAAAATATGGCAAAAATGATGTTAGGTCGTTTATGCCTGACGTGTTACTCAATACTATTAGATCTTTGTGATATAGTAAACAAAACTTCAGAGAAGTCATATGTCCAGTGAAAAACCACCAATTCTATTTGCCTTCATGAATTGCTGTAAGTTGCTTAACTTCATTGGACAAACTTTTCCCATTATCTGAAGATGACATTCTCTAGTTAAAATTTTCTGGGAAAATAAGAGTACATAACAGATTTGTATTAGTTAAGCTTTCCTAGAGAGTCAGAGTCATTACGATTGTTAGAGGTAAAAACCATAGGGAATTTATTATGAGAACTGACTCAAAGAAGCGTGATGATCAACAAATTGCACAAAATCTGCCTGCAATCAGGAAACCCAGTTTTACTCCCAGGATCTGAAGAATAGGAGCTGATAGTGTAACTCAGAATGTGGATGAAGCCTAACCACAATAGGGACAAAAGCCTAAATATCCAAAATAACTTGGATGTCTGAAGGCAAAAAAATGGATCTTCTAACTAACACAGAAGCAAATTCACCTGTGTGCTGACTTTCTGCTCTCTTCTCAGTCCTTATCAGCTTACATGACCATCACCACTGGTAAGGGTGGATCCTCTTTTTTAAAAATTTATTTATTCAAAATTTCCACTTCCTCCCCTCCTCCAATTTCCTTCCCACTACCCCCACTACCCCTCCCCCTCCAGTCCTAAGAGAAGTCAGGGTGCCCTGCCCTGTGGGAAGTCCAAGGCCTACCCCCTCCATCCAGGTCTAGGAAGGTGAGCATCCAAACAGACTAGCCCCCCCCAAAAAAGTACATGCAATAGAATAAAAACCCAGTGCCATTATCATTGGCTTCTCTGTCAGCCCTGATTGTCAGCCACATTCAGAGAGTCCTGTCTGATCACATGCTCATTCAGTCCCAGTCCACCTGGCCTTGGTGAGCTCCCATTAAATCAGTTGCACTGTCTCAGTGGGTGGAAGCACCCCTCGCGATCTTGACTTACTTTCTCATGTTCTCGCTCCTTCTGCTCTTCATCTGGACCTTGGGAGCTCAGTTCAGTGCTCTAATGTGGGTCTCTGTCTCTATCTCCATCCATCGTCAGATGAAGTTTCTATGGTGATATGAAAGATATTCATCATTGGCTATGGGAGAAGGCCAGTTCAGGCATCCTCTCTTCTGCTGCCCAAGGGCCTAGCTGGGGACATCTCCTTGGACACCTGGGAACCACTCTAGAGCCAAGTCTCCTGTCAACCCTAAAATGGCTCCCTTAATTAAGATATCTTCTTCCCTGCTCCCATATCCAATCTTCCTCCATCTCAACCATCCCATTCCCCTAAGCTCTCCCCAATCCTCCCCTTCGCCCATCTCTCTCCCCATCTCCCCTTCACTCTAACCCACCCCCAACCCCCTGCTCCCAACTTTTGCCTGGCTATCTTGTCTACTTCCAATATTCAGGAGGGTAAATATGTTTTTCTTTGGGTTCACCTTCTTATTTAGCTTCTCTAGGATCCTGAATTATAGGCTCAATGCCCTTTGTTTATGGCTAGAATCCACTAATGAGTGAGTACATACCATATTCATCTTTTTGGGTATGGGTTATCTCACTCAGTAGAGTATTTTCTATTTCCATCCATTTGCATGCAAAATTCAAGATGTCATTGTTTTTTTTACCGCTGAGTAAAAAAAAATATGTATATGCCACACCTTTATCCACTCTTCTATTGAGGGGCACCTAGGTTGTTTCCAGGTTCTGGCTATTACAAATAGTGCTGCTATGAACATAGTTGAACAAATGCTTTTGTAGTATGATTGGACATCTCTTGGGTGTATTTCCAAGAGTGGAATTGCTGGGTCCTGAGGTAGGTTGACTCCCAGTTTCCTGAGAAACCACCACACTGATTTCCAAAGTGGTTGCACAAGTTTTCATTCCCACCAACAATGGATGAGTGTTCCCCTTACTCCACATCTACTAATCATAATGCTAATCACTTCTGTAAGTATCTTCGCAGGCATACCCAGAAGAAATGTTTTCCAAATGTATCAGGCTGGCCCTGAATGTAGTCATGCAAACAGCTAATATTAGCCATTAAAATATATGAGTATAGTTTGAAAATATATTTTCAAGATACCGTACAAGTACCCTGAAATTTATATTCTGAATGAAAATCATCCCCTTAATATGTACTTCCTTAATTTTCCTTATGTTTCAGTATTTGGGAAGAAGATATTATTTTATTATTTTCCTCACGTGATGATGGGCAGGTAATCATATTTATTATATTGCTCCCTAACAGGATGGTTGAATTTTCAAAGATATTTCCCTTAATTTTTAAAATTTATTTTCTGCTTTTTTTTTAGTCCACCATTCCACATTTTTCTGTGCCAATGTGTGCATATTTCCTTTAAATAGACAGTTGCTATGTAAGAAGCAATTCCGAATGATTTTTTTAATAAAGTACAGTTGGAGTTTATTAAAAGAATATTTATTTATTTATTTTTTATTAAAAAAAATTTCCGCCTCCTCCCAGCCTCCCATTTCCCTCCCCCTCCTCCCACTCCTCCCCCCTCCCCCCACTCCTTTCCCCTTCCCTCTCCAGTCCAAGTGAAAAAGCATGGGATAAAACCGGACTCTCTGAACATGGCGGACAATGAGGACTGATGAGAAGCCAAGGACAATGGCACTGGGTTTTGATGCTACTTCATGTTCTGACTTTGTGGGAGTCTAGCCAGTTTGGATGCTCACCTTCCTAGACCTGGATGGAGGGGGGAGGACCTTGGACTTTCCACAGTGCCGGATGATTTTTTTTATGAAAGGATTTTTGGAAAATTTTGTAAATGAGAATTGTATTTACATAATTTCTTCCCCTACCATTCCTTTCTCCAATTCTTCCTGTGCTCTCATCAAATTCATGATGTATTTCATAATTATAATGTGTGTGTAGAAAATATTGTCTTGAATGTCCTTTAGTGTTCCTTGTATGTATGTCTGTTTTGTGATTATTATGTATAATTCTTGGTTCTCAAAAGGATTATGAAAATTTGGAAGGGTAAAATCTTTTCACAGTACAATGGAACAGTAAAATAACAATACCAATGTTTTTAAACGTATTAACAAAAATTTATTATATTTCATATACAAAATGTCTATTTAAGGTTATATAATGCACACACATCCACTGTATTCATACTGGAATAATCAATTAGGTTTTTTTTAGTGTAGATATATATTTCATGTATATTTGTGAATATATGCATATTTCAGCATTCATATTTGATATGGTTATATAAACAGTTCCTTGTTTTGTATTATTTCAGTTCTAAGTCCTTGTACTTCAATCCAACTTCAAGTTGGATTGCTCGCTGCCATCTCTCACCTCTCCAGTAGCCTTTGGCTCACTTCTGTAAAAGACTCATTATGTGTAGTATATGCTTATTATTGATAGCATAATATGAATATCATATTATCTTATTATTGATATCATAATATCATATTGATATCTTATTATTGATATCATAATCTGAGTAGTCCATTGACATTATGACTCTTAGCAAGTAACTAAATAAATTATATAAGTAAAATCTTCCCATTTTCATCTTATTACTTTAAATGAATCTGTAGCACTTGAAATTTAATCATGTAAAACAATCTCCATAAGTATTATGCAAAACTTGCCTGTCATGGCAGACAGTGATATTTAGAAATAGTAAAAAAACCTAAGTTGATGGAGGAACACTTACATGCTTTCCCATTTTCTTTCCTTAAATATGGCACAACATCCAAGCCAGTGCTGTATTGACATAGCTTTTCTGTTTGCTATCAGTTATAAATGCTGAGATTACCTGAGTGATTGTTTTCTCAGAAAGCTGTAATGTAATCTCAAACCTAATACTTCAACAACCATGCACTAATTAAAACTGCAATTATATTTTTGCTCAAACAAAACGACTTAATAAACATTATCACAAACTGTTTACCCTTCCCCAAAACAATTTATGCTCACTAATACAATTTCCCATTAAAACTGCTGCCAGGTAAATTAAAAACTCTTGAAATAGTAAGTAAGTGGGAAATTAATTCAACAGTTTAATCTAGACCTAATAACAGTTGCAAGCTCAGAAAAAGATTGCTACAGCGGGGAGTTAATTAACAGCTTATTCCCCATTTGATAAAAGTAATCCACTCTAATTCCAGTGTAATTTACCTCAATGTAATATAAAACCACAAGCTGCTTCTGGTGTTAGTAATTATTAGCTTTGTCCTGTGGCCACATTGACAATAAAAGTCAGCAGTATCTTAATAATATGAGGCTGTCTGTTAAATGCCCACACTTAAAGATATAATATGAGATCTTCCAGCAGCAGCAACCATGTATATTGCTACACAAGCAGGAGATGCAGTTTAGATTTAAACTGCATTTAATTGCCCTATCTAGTTCTAGAAAACAGGTGTGACAAGTGACAAGTAAGCATTTCATCGGCCTCATATGGAGAAGCTCAGGGAAGATAGATGTTGCATCCAACAGCTATCATCTCTTCCCTTGTACAAATCTATGTCTTTGCTTTTCCTTCCTTGCTATAGTTGACCAAATATGTAGTCGGATACACAAGTCTCATTATGTTACCTGCATGGATACAAAACTTATTTATTGCATATCTTCTAAAGTATGAAGTTGAGACTCCTTATCATAACAACCATTCAAATTCTTTCATGTTTTAGCTAAAATAGCCTATCCAAATCTTATTTATTAACTTGAAGATAAATTAAGATGACTCATTTTTCTGTTGCAGAAAGTTTCTTTACTTATCTATATTTTTTATGATACTCTTTTTATTTTTATCATATATGTATGATTGTACACATTGTCTTCAATTTGTAAAATACTTACATGTTTTAAAATCATTTCACATTGAATTTCCTGTTTCCAATTTCATCACTAAAATTTAATATTAGTAAAAACCAGCATTATCCTTATTCTACAGATGAAGAAACAATAACCAAAATAATGAAGATGAAATTATAGCCTATCATAGTTAAATGTTAGTGATTTAACTATTTTAACGTCTTTTATTTAATTGGCCATGCTATACTTAAATGATCTTTTTTGTTATGTACTCCAAAGTGTGATAGGGAGTATGAAGTATGGATACTATTTGTATAGTTACTAAATAATAGTGTAGATAACAGTAAAAAAAACATATATGGTTTACTAAGCCATGGTATGTTGAGGAATGTGTACTAAAAAAAATAATACACTTTGAAGAGAATAAGAAAGTAAAATTGTAAAATTAGTTTGGCAACTAGAATGTCCTTTCCAAATTTGAATTTAGACTTGATTCTATATTATATGAAGCCAATGACCCTTTAGATATAAGAGTGGCTGGAGTTGGAATTTTACGTAGATTTTCTTTCTGGAAGTTCTAGAAGTATTTTTATTACATAGGTGAAAGTTAGGAGTGTCTCGCATTTAGGAATTGATGATCTCAGCTGGAGGAGAAGACTGAAGAGTGACAAAAGAAAATGGTGCTATAGCAAATTCCTATATATCACACAGAGAGTTGGTAAGTATCGAGTTTTACTCATTGTGGCTCTCAACACATCTTGGGAACTAGGCAGCTCTATGAAATTTTCAAGTGTTTAAAGATGAGTCTGGCTCTGTTCAAGCCCAAGGGTGGCCTGCTTCTTTCTGAATGGAGATGGAGGAGGAGTGGATGGGGAAGGGGTAGATTGGAGTCAGGAAGAAAGGCAGGAAAGGAGGGAGGGGAAATTGTGGTTGATATGTGTAAAAAATGGAAAAAGTTAATAAAATAAAATAAAATTAAAAAAATATACTTATAATTAAAAATCAGGACACAATTGATCATGTCCTAAACAAGATGGAATGGAGAGTACATTTAAATAGTATAAAAGAGAACATAAAATAGGGAGAGCAAGAATTGTTGGTGGTTCTGTGAGGAAGTTTCAGGGATGTAGTAAGAGGTAGATGTGATAAAAACAAACAACAAAAAAAAAACCACTCTGTGATAGAACAGTTAATGCTAAAAGCACATGAGTTTCAAGGAATGAAGGAGAGGTCCGTGGAAGGATGTGGAAGGAGGAAAGAGAGGGAGGGACTGATGTAATTAAATTATAATCTCAAAAAAACCCAAATGTAATATCTAGAATGTATTTTATTCTGTTACTAAATTATCAAAGAATGAATAAAACATTTTTGAAATAGAAATAAAAATGAATACAACATGAGAAAATGAAATTCTTTTCCTTCAGCTAATACACTTTGGTTGTTCATGTGACTCATGCATATTAGAAGAATGTATTGTTCCCCTGACATTAGAATTACAGGTGGTTGTGAGGCATCTTTTGGGTTCAGGGAACTGAACCCAGATCCTGTGAAGAAATAGTAAGCACCCTTAATCACTGAGCAATTTCTCCTACCCACTTGATATTTGCTTCTGATGTGCAGCATCTCTTATTTTTTATGTACAAAATATTTCTTTTCCCTTTGTGGGCATTGAGGACTATATTCACATACACTGTACATTTTTAAAATGCAGTCACTATTTTAGATAGAAAAATAAAAATTATGTTTAATTAAGTGACTTTTTTATTAGGTAAAGAAACATGTTTTATTATGCTCTTTTTCTGTAGAAGTATTTTTGCACATTTTAGATTTAGTTCTCAAACATGTCTTTCTTTTTAGAAAGACATCAAATACTGATATAGTGAACTGTACATGTTGGAGCTTTACAGAGCAGAGACAAACTAAAATCCAATGGTTATCTATACTGTTGCTCATTTTCAAAGCTGAAAGTAGATCTTGTATTTCTTCTATGACTTTTGTTTATCTTCTGTCTGTACCTAGTGATAAGTATTTTTCTACTGTAATGTATATAATGGAGCCTCCATCATATAATTTTCCCATTAGTTATAGAAATATCAGGCCATGTTTGATCATGCTTTACACATAAGGGTGGTGGTTTGTGTTCCTGGTTTTGATTTTCATGTTTTCACAAATTCCCTTGAGATTTTGTTATTTGTTATTCGTCTTACCTTGGATGTCAGTAATGATTCAGGGATACATTTGAACTCGTGATGATCATTTGTCTTACTCTTGAGTACAAGTCCAAGGGTAGATGATGAACTTCCAATGTGCTGTGTTTTCAAGAGAATTTAACAATGCAAATGTTAAAATGACTAATAAAAGAGATTATAAGAAACATTAAAAAAAACAACAAAAAAAAGAAAAGTCATAGTTTATTTTCCTCTAGTATAGTTACTTTGTGAAAGTCTATTATTTGGGGGAAACACAACAAGGAAAATTTTATGTGTAAGTGTAAAAATATTGCTCATTCTTCCCAAAGGATGCAAAAATATTTAAAGGACAAAATTTGAGCAAATATTCAAATCACTGTTTCCTTTCTGGTATTTACTTTTAACTCAGTTAGAATATGACATTTTTACCATTTCTTAATGTAACTATCAACTAAATACTTAGAATTATATTAGTTGTCAAATTTTTAAAAGAATAATTTACTTTGAAATATGAAAGAATGTAAAGTATTGATTACTGTGGGTTATCAAGGAGGATGGATTTTTTTTCTCTACCATCATGTCTTTGTTAGTAGATAATAGAAGTACAATCAATCCCATATTAATAAAACTTTAATAATGTAACAAAATACTACAGATATATTTGTTCACTGATATATTATGATTAATATTTCATATGTATTAGTGTATCAACATGCAAGTCAGGTAAGCAAAATTTTAATGGAAGGGATGGATGCCTTTGATTGGTTTACTGATGTGCCATGTTGAACACTTTGGTGTAAAAAATTGTTTCCATTATAAACACCGTTTTAGAGAGTTTAAAAATATAACCTATAAAGATAGGTGCCAACTTTAAACTCTTTCTATAATAGATTTGGCACTTGAGAGTAATTTTTTCCTTAAATTTTAATGACCAAAAAATTGATCTGGCTTGCTTTTGAGTTACCGTGAATTGGAACAAATTGTTAATTATGTTCAGCTGCAATTTAAGGGCTTAAAAACATCTCCAAACAATGACTATGATTTCAATAACAGTTGGCAAGTGATTAGTTCAGAGTTTTAGTTGGATTGTGTGTGCCATTTAATAGAAGAGGCATAAGGTAGAACATTTAACCTTGAAAAATTCTCTACCTAATTTTCAAATGAAATTTGTGTGGTGCTCTTAATCTTTTCAGAAATTTCTAAAAATTCTTTATAACATGATAGTTCATCAGGGCAAACTTCAGTAAAAAAATGTACATTATATATAGGAAGTCATGAGTAGAAGTAGGAGTTATAAAATCATATTACAGTACAATAGGAATATAAGGATATTCATAGAAACGTTTAAAGTAAGGCATTATATTGTGAAACAGAATCTGCATGGAATTTCACTGTGGAATAGCTTGTTGTTTCAGCTAGAATTTGCAAATAAGATAAAATCACATTTTATAACAGGTTATATGAGTTTAAGAGTACTTATTTCTGTGGCTATTGACCTCTGTTTTCCCTATACAAGGTAGATGAAAAATAAAAATTAAAAAAAAATCTTTTATGTTTCCAAAATCTGTTGGATATACATTCACGTGAACAAGAACACTGTTTACTTTCAATATTTTCATATTTTGACATTTTTTGAAAGAAATGTTAAACAATGTACTTTATTATGTTTTTCCTCTCATAGATTCTTCACACCTTTCTACTGTACTAACATTATATTTCTCTCCCTTAAAAAAAGCCAAAACAAAACAAATAAAACAGAAACACATACAAACTCCCACAAAAAAACAGAAATCAGAATAAAGAAGCAGGATATCAATAAGACAAAATGCCCAAACAAAGCAAAATGAGACTTAAAGTCTAAAAAATTCTGTTGAGTTTGTTTTGTGCTGGAAAACTACTAGTTATCATGAGGCCTGCCCTAAAGTGTGGTTAATATACCTGTTGAATTCATTGGAGAAAATTTATTTTTCCTTTGACAGTGTTTATCAATTTCAGATAGCTTTTTGATTAGAGGTGGGAGCCCATAACCCCTTTCAGTTCTGGGACCCTGACTGTTCTGATCCTGTGAAGGCTTTTTGTGGTCTTCCATAGTCTCTGTGAGTTCATAAATGCATCAGTACTATTGTGTCTGAAAGACAGTGTGTTTCAATGGAGTCAACCATTACCTCTGGTTCTTATGATCTTTCCATCTCCTCTTCCTGAGTCTTCAGGGTATGACTTTGATGAATACAACATATTTGGAACTGACTGAGTATTCCAAAGTTTCTTACTCTCAGCACATTTTGCAGTTGGAGTTCTCTGACTTTATTCCCATCTACTAAAAGAATAATCTCTCATGAGTGCTGAACAAGGCACCAATCTATGGGTATAGCAGTATGTCATTAAGAGTCTTTTTATTGCTATACTCCAATAGCAGAATAATAGTATTATGTTTTTCCGTAGGTTCATGAACTAGCTAGTCTCAGGTTCTTGACTACTCCTGGAGTGTCAAGCATAGGTACCATTTCATGAAGTAGTCTCTTAACTCCAATTAGAAAGTAGTTTGTTACTTCCAGAACATTAGTGCCATTATTGCACCAGTATGTCTTGCAGAGAGATCACTGCAGTAGGTCACAGGTTTGTAGCTGGGTGATACTTATGGTTACATTTATTCACCAGTAGTGTACAGAGTTCTTTCCAGTATCAAGAATGGTAGTCAGTAGGGGTGAAGCTTCTAGTTATACATCAGCTTGATGACATATATTAGTGCTGTATTCAGAAATAGGGGTTTGCCTTCATGTTGAGGACAGTAACCACTAATTTTGGCAATAGTCTGTGATGTTTGGTGATTTCTATGGGGCTCATTTAGCCAATGACTCAACAAGATGTAACCCATTTCTGTCACTGAAGGTTTTACATGGTGATATAATATGATTATTTGGGGCATTGACAGCCACATTACTTGGTGATTTCATTTAGATTCCTTTCATAAATGTATATATTTGAGGACCTCCTATAATATGTTTATATATGGCCTCTCAAATGTCTCTGAGTGTTCATTGTCCCTCACCATATCCTCTCTCTCACCATTCTGTTCATAACCTTCTCCATTTAATCCTCCCACTCTAGTCCACCCCCTTCCATCGCTCTAGCATAATATAATCTATTTCTTCTTCCTTGGAATTTCATTCTCTCCTCTCTAATCCCTTCCTAGATACATAACTTCTGTGGTTCCATGGATTGTAGCATGCACATAAAAGACTTAAGGGCTAGCATCCACATATTTTTCATTGATTTTTATTGAGCTATACATTTTTTCTGCTCCCTTCCCTGCCTCTCCTCTCCCCATCCACCCTCTCCCATAGTCCCCATGGTCACAATTTCCTCAAGAGATCTTGTCTTTTACTACTTCCCATGTAGATAGATCCATGTAAGTCTCTCTTAGGGTCCTCATTGTTGTCTAGGTTCTCTGGGATTATTATTTGTAGGCTGGTTTTCATTGTTTTATGTTTAAAAACCACATATGAGTGAATACATATGATAATTGTCTTTCTGGATCTGGGTTACCTTACTCAATATGATGTTTTCTAGCTCCATCTATTTGTCTGCAAATTTCAAGATGTCTTTATTTTTTTCTCTGCCGTGTAGTACTCCATTGTGTAAATGTACCACATTGTCCTATCCATTCTTCAGTTGAGGGGCATTTAGGTTGTTTCCAGGTTCTGGCTATGATAAACAATGCTGCTATGAACATAGTTGAGCACATGTCCTTGTGGCACAATTGAGCAACCTTTGGATATATACCCAAAAGTGGTGTTACTGGGTCTTGAGGAAGGATGTTTCCTAATTTTCTGAGAAATTGCTATACCAATATCTGAAGGGGATGTACCAGCTTGCACTGCCACCAGCAATGCAGGAGTGTTCCTTTTACCCCACAATCTTTCCAGCAAAAGTTGTTATCAGTGTTTTTGATCTTGGCCATTCTTAAAGGTGTAAGAAGGAATCTCAGAGTTGTTTTGATTTGCATTTCTCTGATGACTAAGAATAAGTTTTCATCAGTGTTTTTGATCTTGGTTATTCTTACAGGTGTAAGATGGAATCTCAGAGTTGTTTTGATTTGCATTTTTTTGATGACTAAGGATGTAGAGCTTTTCTTTAAATGTCTTTCAGCCATTTTAGATTCCTCTATTGAGAGATCTCTGTTTAGTTCTGTACTTCATTTTTATTGGATTATTTGTTCTTTTGATGACCAATTTCTTGAGTTCTTTGTATATTTGAGGGGTCAGTCCTCTGTCTGATGTAGGGTTGGTGAAGATTTTTTTCCCACTCTGTAGTCTGCCATTTTGTCTTGTTGACCGTATCCTTTGCTTTACAGAAGCTTTTCAGTTTCAGGAGGTTCCATTTATAAATTGTTTCTCTCAGTGTCTGTACTACTGGGGTTATATTTAGGAAGTGGTCTCCTGTGCCAGTGTGTTCCTGTGTACTTCCCACTTTCTCTTCTATGAGATTTAGTGTGACTGGCTTTATGTTGAGGCCTTTTATCCATTTGGACTTGAGTTTTGTTCATGGTGATAGATATGGAACTATTTTTATTCTTCTACCTGTTGATATCCAGTTGTGGCAGCACCATTTGTTTAATATGCTTTCTTTTTTCCATTTTACATTTTTTGCTTCTTTGTCAAAAATCATGTGTTTTTAGGTGTGTGGGTTAATATCCGCGTCTTCAATTCAGTTCCGTTAATCTTCCTGTCTGTTTTTATGCCAACACCAGGTCTTTTTCAGTACTGTAGCTCTGTAGTAGAGTGTGAAGTCAGGGAATGTGATACCTCCAGAAGTTTTTTTTTTATTTATTTATTTTTTTTTATTTTATTTTATTGTAGAGGATTGTTTTGGCTATCCTTGGTTTTTTGTGTTTCCTTATGAAGTTGCATACCATTCTGTGAAGAATTTTGCTGGGATTTTGATGGGCATTGCGCTGAATCTGTAGATTGTTTTTGGTAAGATTACCATTTTACTGTTTTAATTCTATGTACCAAGAGCATGAGAGATCTTTCCACTTTTTGGTGTCTTCTCAATTTCTTTCTTCAAAAATTTAAAGTTCTTGTCATACAAGTCTTCCACTTGTTTGGTTAGAGTTACCTGAGATACTTTATAGCATCCACATGTTTAAGAAAATATATGGTATTTTCTTTTTCATTTGGGTTACTTCATTTGGAATGATTTATTTCTAGCTCCATCAACTTACCTGTGAATTTCATTTTTCTTAACAACTCATTAATTTTCTTTAGTAATCAGTTGATGTACATCTAGACTGTTTCTAATTTCTGGCTATCATGAATAAAACAGCAGTGAACATGGATGAGCAACTATTTTTGTAGAATCTTTTGGGTATATGACTGAGTGGTATATCAAGTAGGAGAAAGAAAACTATGGCAGAAAGGGCCATCAGATTGGGCTATCACTGTGACAGATGTGTATCACTTAATTTGGGGCAGCCTCAAGTCAGCAGCGGGGTAGCAAAAAGAAGGTCTCCAAATAGCAAAGGCTTAGGAAAAAAGTGGTTATCTATCTGAGAGTTATACTTTTTCTATCTGAGGTGAAAAATAAGGAAACACACATGCTTTCTGATGGTAACTTTTCTCTTTGACTTCATCTCAAATAATCCTCTCTGAAAATCTCTGTGTCCACACAGTAACATTCTTTACATACAGCTACCTAGCTCTCTTTACATACATACATCTCTATCCTACATGATAATATACCTCTATACACAGTTACATCTAATTTCCCATGCCTATACAACTTTCTTTTACAAGCATTTGTCTTCTACATCTCTTTTCTATACAGCTTCATCTTCCTTGCCTCCACACAGTTGCAACTCTGCACAGCTACAACTGTGCATCTTATTTACCTATCTCCCGATACAACACTTTGCACAGTACTTAGACATGCTTCTCTATGTAGCAGCAGTTCTTTCACACTGCTCATTCTTTCTCTCTCACACACATACTTCTTCGACATAATTAACTCACTCTTTACTCTCCCTCTCTCTCTCTCATTAAATCACACTTCTTTCATGCTTCTTCTTTCTCTCTCACATTTCTCTCTCCAACAACAGCCTTCTCCTACATAGCTCTACATACCATTCCACTCACAGCCAAACTCTGAACAATTGTATGTTACATTTTCAGAGCCCAACCCATTCTTATAACCCAAAAGAAGTCACACAGTTTTTCTCTTAAGCTAAGTAAGTCACTTTGACCAGCCAGTGAGTAATGTTTGGCCATGCTCTTAAGTCTAAATTGGTTAGGACTCCTAAACAGAAATTAAACAGGTACTTGGCTGAACTCTGAGCCTGTAATATAAACTGAGGCTCGGACTATGTGCAAAAAGTCAATTGCTGAGAAAGTCATGTCTACTAGTTTCAAGCTCTGACCTTGAAACAGCAACAAACAAAGACCTGGGAAAGTGACATTGTGTATTTGTCTCTGGGGCCATCAGATATTCATCTCCTAGTGCAACTAGTCTGCTCTGAAGTCCAAAATTAGCTATTTTTGTGACTGACCAAACTCACTTTCCTATGTCAGTCTGAATAATGAAAGATATCTTAGTACTATTTGTAGTCAGCAAAAAAATACAGATTAATCAGAAATCATCTTCTTGACCATTCACAACTATATGTGTGCCCAATAGATGAAATATATACATGAGATAAACATATAAGCAGTGGGAAAATCCACATGGCAGTTCTTGGGGGAAGAAATGCAGTGCTTAGGAAAGAAATGAAGTGGTACATGAGAGAAATTGTAGACAGGAGTCACTGGTTTTCATAGCCAGTGACCCCATGGGCTTTTCCTAGTCAGGCTCCCCAACAGAGAATCATTTGTCTAGTGGGTTGACCTTCTGAACACTAGTTGTCACCTACTGTAAACTCCCATGGTCGTTCTCAACAGATATGCCCCTGTTGTTTTTGGAAAATTGTGGAAATGTTTGGAATTTATAGCTGGAAATGTCATTGATTCCTCAATGATCTTAATGAAATGTTCTGTGGGAGCTTAGCCAATGTGAAGTTTAATAGAAATGGCATGTGAAGTTTAAGAGGAAAACGAAGACTCTATCATGGCCATTCATGTGACACTTTGAACTAAGAGTCTGTGTTTTCAGGTGATCTGAGGGTGAAGAATTAGCTGTCATTCTTAGAGACTGGTACCACTGTCATGAAACATTTCTTTTACTATGACAGTTGATGTAGGTAAGCTGAAGCTAAGAAGTCAGCTGTGAATAAGATGAGATAAGTATCATTGAGCCGAAATCTAGAAAATATTCCCTCTGGTTCAGCATACAGAATTTGTGGTCCTGAGGTGCATTACAAGACCACATCTTTAGCTAGTAGCTAAACTTGGTTATATATTAGGATCTCCTAGGTGATATTAGTTTTGGCACTACGAAAACTACATATTTAAATGAGTCATGGAGGGCAGCTGAGGTCTGGCATTGTGCCACGTCATTTTCAAGTTACTTGTATTTTCAATATTGAATGTGGAACCTTGCTTTGTAACTTTAATTTGCTGATGACCCTAAAATAAAATAAAATGTGAAGGTGCATTCTTAGTTGAAATAGCAATTCAAATTCAAAGAACTCATGGAGAAAAGCTGAATTTTGTCACCATACTATAACACTGGGGTCTCTCATGATAATACAGCCACAGAATATTGGAGAGGCCAGAACCATGGGATAACGGCCAAAGACAGTAGCGGATATGGAGTAGAGCTTGCCTGTTCAGAGCAGAGAAGGTGTACATACTGTGGCAGGTAGAGTTTGAGAAGTGGAGCTGTGCCAGTCCTTCAAATGGCAAAAAGATTGTGAGCCCTAGACATCAGACATTGAGTTATTTTCACTTCTGGACTGGAGTTTTGAATTGACATGATTGTGTCTGTGCCCTGGTTCTTCCTTCTTAGATAAAGAAAGTATTTAATTTGGTTTTGTTTCTGCAATAACTTATAGAGACCTTGGACTTCTAAAGTGTTGAAAATTTTAAAGAGTTTGTGATGTTTATAAGTTAGAATATGTTTTATATTATGATACTGATATTAACATGGTGTCTTAGGGATAAACAAGAAAGGAAAGGATGTTTGAATAGTGATGGGATTATAAGTCATGTTGACAAGGTGTTCACTGTGCTAATTAATTTTTTCAACTTGAGACAAATTAGAGCCACATGGAAAGAAAAACAAAGCCTATATGATATTCTTCTGTGGACATTTCTGGGGGACTTTTTCCTGATAAATATATAATATGGGAGGGCCTATCTTACTATGGGCAGTCCCACCTCTGGGCGATTGATACTGGATAGTAAAAGAAGGCAAATTGAGCAAGCCATGAAATACAAGACAATAAGCTGCCATTTTTCTATATTCTCAGTTTCAGTTCTTACACCCGGGTTCTGTCTTGAGTTCTTACCCTGATTTCAGTGTTGGACTGGTACCTGGAAGTGTAAAGAAATGAAATAAATTCTTTCCTCCCCAAGTTGATTTTGGTCAGTGATACGGTATCACAACAACAGAAACAAACAAACAAACAAACAAACAAACAAACAAAAAACAACAAAAAAACTAGAACGTAGCAGTTTGTTTTGCTTGGTAGTGTTCCCTAATACTCTTTGTTAAAATATATTTTCCAGCACTTTCTCCTTTCCTTTACCAATGACATCAAGTTATTTTTTTCTTATTTTTATTATTGTGACCCTTTTAGGTTCCCTAAAGGCAAAAATTCTGAAAGTTTGGGAGTTCTACTATTTTCTTTCACCCTAAATAATTTAACTTTCAAACTAATTACATATTGAGCACTCAACAACTTGTCAGTTATAAACTTTTTAAGCAGATAGTAGCTTTTAGTACTTGGTTCTAGTCTTAGGCTTATAAGCAATGATTTGTCATTTTCAAGTTACTTGTATTTTCAATATTGAATGTGGAACCTCGCTTTGTAACTTTAATTTGCTGATGACCCTAAAATAAAATCTTAATTTTTGATTGCTAAGTTTTTCCTTGTCATTGAAAACGAAATAATGAACTTCAAATTTCCAGTAATTTTTTATTATGTTTTTGATTTGCATTCTGCTTACATTTAAAAATATAAAACATGTTTTTATTTTTTTCTGACCATTTGTGTTGTTCCCTTTGAGTGAGGTTTATTTAGATCCTTTGTTTATTTCTTAAATTGAACTGTTAGTATTTTAATTATTTTGTTTTAATGATTACAGCATCACACTAGGTTTATCTCTTAGTTTGTTGAATGTATTTCTAAGTGTTTGACTTTTGTATGCTAATGTAAGTGGATAGTTTCTCTATGTACATTTTATATTCTTATATTTGGAGGCTATACAGATAGTAAAATTATTTCTGTGCTGATATCTTTATTGTCTAACATTTTCAGTGTATATCTCTCTGCATCTTATTAATTGGATTATTTGGGATATTTTTTGTAATTTTTAAATAGTACAAGGAACTGGACCTGGGTATTAAGCTTCATCCTCAGCATCTTAAAGTCATCTATCAAAAACAAGATCATGTCATTTTACCTTTTCTTTTCTGATTTGATTTCATTTTACTTTACTTATTAGAACAATTTCTATAGTTATAAACTACTGCATATTTTAATAGAAAATGAGTGAAGACTTTTTTCTTTGCCTCATTTTTAAGGAGAAAGCATTCAAATATTTCCCACTGTAAAACTCTGTGATTTTTTTTACACGTTCTCTATCTTTCTCAATTTTGCTTACTATTTATGGAGGATTTTTCTTTCTATGAAATATTCTGTTGCTATTGAGATGATAATGTAGATTTTTATATTAATTTCAGTGGTGTGTTGTATTAACTTTTAGTTATTAATCCATTCTTACATTCATGAGATTAATCTCATTTGGTCGTGGTTTACTATCTTTTTTTATGTTTCTGGAGTTAGTTGGCTTTGTGTTTAGAATTTTTTATCTAGATTTCTAAAATATGTTTTTTCTGTGCCTACCGTATTTATGGTTTTGATAAAAGGATAATGGCATCATAAAATGAGTTGAAATGTATTCTTCTTTTTGGAAGAATATATAAATAGGCATGTTTTCATTTATCATAAAATGCTGATTTGAGGGGCCCAGTACCAAAAGATACATCTATAAATTGACTTCTATGCCTAATGCTCAGGGATCATTGCAGAAGAAAAGGAGGAAAATTTTGTAAGAGCCAGAGGATCAGGAAGTTAGCTGTGATATTGTTAGTCACAGTAATATCAGAAGCTATATGCATAGTCTCACCAACATGACTGCTTAAATATGTGCTGAATAAAGATGACAATAATAGACTCTCAGTTTTATATGTATTTCCTACTTTCTACTTTCATCAGATAGGTAGTTTGGCTATTATTTTGAAATATTCATTTTTCCTCTATGGATATCTTGTGGTGTATGTGTGTATGTGTTTTTGTGTTTATGTATGTGTGTCTTCATGTGTGTGGGAACACAATGCCATGTGCAGGTATGTGTGTGTGTGTGTGCGCGTGCACACATATATATGTGAAGGCCTAAATTTGGCGCCAGATACCCTCTTCAATCACTTTCCACCTTACATATTGAGGCAGAGTGCATCCTGGAAATCCCCTCTCCATTTTGATACTCTAACTAGCCAGTTTGCTCAAGTCATTCACTGACTCTGCTTCCCATGTGCGAATCTGAAGGTGGGCTGTCATGCTGGTCCACATTCTAAGTGGGATCTGTGCATATAAACTCTTGTTCTCACACTTGCACAAGCACTTGACTTGCTGAATCATTGCCCTAACTGTATCCAGCTATTATTGTCATAAAATACACTTAACTAAAAGTGAATATTTTCGTCCAGTTTTAAATGTACGATTCAAGATCAGTAAATTAAAGTAGAATGTTGTTTATTTCAGTGCCTAAATAATGTTGTAATATAAAACTGAATTTTCTGTAGTTACATGAAACTTAATTCAAATGTTAACCTAAATTATCTCAAAATCTAGTCTCCCCTATGTCTATGAGTAAGGCTCTTCTATCTTTATTGTAGTACACTAAATCTGTGCCAGATTTTCCTGCTAAGGAAACTATGAGATAATGAATTAGTGTTCATTTAATCTGCTAAATTTGTTACAACTTGATATATTGACAATATAAAATCAATGCACTTTAATTTTAGCTATTTCTATTTTATAGTTTTTTGTTATATGCAAGTTATATATTTTTATCTCTATTTTAAAACATACATAATATTTACTGTAGTGCTAGTGCTTAGTCCTCACACTTTTAGTTTGTAATAAGAAAATCTTCTTGATTCCTTAGTTTTTGAAATGCACACACACATACACAAAAGCAATCATTTCATAAAATGGTTTGAAAGAGAGTTGCCTCCATAGATTCATGTACTTGAATGTTTGGTACCCAGTAGGTGCACTGGTAAGGAAAGATTAGGAGGTGTGGCCTTGTTTTAGAAAGTGTGTCACTGGCGTGCCTGGCCCAGTCTCCTGCTCCCTGTCTGTCTACATCTTGTGGATCAAATGTGAGCTCTCAGAAACTGATCCAGTGTCATGCCTGACTGCTCTCCTGCTCCCTGCCAAGATGTTCATAGACTAAGTCTCTAAATCTGTGAGCAAGCCCTCTATTAAATGCATCCTCTGGGATTTACCTTGACTGTCCTGTTTCTTTACAGCAATAAAAGAGTAATTAAGATAGAAGTTGGTACCAGGGACAGGCATATTGCTGTGATAGTCCTGGCTATTTTATTTATTTTATTTATTTTTTTGGGGGGGAGGGGGAAGTGATGTAATTCTATTTCAATTAAAACATTTTTTAAAAAGAAATTAAGTTAATTTTTTGAATCTTTGTATTTTTAAAGTATCTAAGCATTTCAATGATGTTTGCATAGGACTCTACTAGCTGATGAAATACAAATACCCATTTGTTAGACATTAGAAAGATCAATATTTGGTTATATTTTCTCGTTTTAAGAGGATTTCTTGGGGAAGGTTTTGGTACCAGGGTTCATATTTTTGTTGTTTTTAAAGCTAAAAGAAATTATGGTTCCACCCTTAACTCTTTCTCCTCTGGCTGACTCCATGATGTGACCGTTCTAGTAGGATTTCATCAGACAGATGGTGTGTGTGTGTGTGTATGTGTGTAACCTTCAGAGTTCAATGAAGATGCAGTAGTGGGATTCCCCAAAGCATGGTTTAAAAAGCCACCACCCGGGGATTCCATGAGTACTAGCTGCCTCTGTCTCTTCTTCTTCTTTTTTTTTTTAATTAATTAATTTATTTCTTTATTAAAGATTTCTGCCTCCTCCCCGCCACCGCTTCCCATTTCCCTCCCCCAATCAAGTCTCCCTCCCTTGTCAACCCTAAGAGCAGTCAGGGTTCCCTGACCTGTGGGAAGTCCAAGGACCACCCACCACCATCCAGGTCTAGTAAGGTGAGCATCCAAACTGCCTAGGCTCCCACAAAGCCAGTAAGTGCAGTAGGATCAAAAACCCACTGCCATTGTTCTTGAGTTCTCAGTAGTCCTCATTGTCCGCTATGTTCAGCAAGTCCGGTTTTATCCCATGCTTTTTCAGACCCAGGCCAGCTGGCCTTGGTGAGTTCCCGATAGAACATCCCCATTGTCTCAGTGTGTGGGTGTCCTGAGTTCCTTGCTCGTACTCTCTCTGCTTCTGTTCCAGATTTGGACCTTGAGATTTCAGTCCGGTGCTCCAATGTGGGTCTCTGTCTCTGTCTCCTTTCATCACCTGATGAAGGTTAATATTCAGGAAAATGAGTCCTAGCTACTTTAGAAGACTTGAAATGACTTGAAATGTTGTTGAGTGATTAAATGCTCACAAATGGATGAAATATGTTAGAGCTAGATATAAAATTGAGATAACTGGTTTCAATAGCTTTTATTTTTCTTCAGATCATCAAAGCCATATTAAAAACTGGGCTTTGTCCAAGTTTAGACAGCAGCAAATCAAGGACTAACAATCAGGGATTATGATTATCAGATAAAAGTTATGTCTCAGAGCACTCTATGCCATCTTGTTGGGAAAACATTTATTTTTCTTGTTTTCTTTGAAATCTTTATTATTTTTTCACAACAGTTTTTCCATATATTTTGATTATGTTTTTCTCTCCCCCAACTCCTCCCAGATCCTTCTTATTTCTCCACCCACCCAAATCCACACTCCCTCATTCTCTTACTCATTAGAACTCAAACAGGCATCTGAAAAATTTAATAACCATGAAATAAAATTGGATAAAATAAAAAAAAAAAGAAACGAGAATGGGATTAAACAAACCAAATAACAGAAGGAAGAGTCAAAGAAAAAGTTCAGGAAACAGAGATGCAAAGGCAAAGACATTTGCACACACAGAAATCCTACAAAAACACAAAACCAGAAACCATAATATATATGCAAAGGACTTGTAAAATTAAAATAAAGAAAAAGCAAAAAGTACCTTGTGGGAATAAGAATCTCCTAAAAATGACACTGAGTTTGTTTTGTGTTTGCCATGTAATCCTGGGCATGGGGCCCGGCCTTGAGAGTAGTTTTTATAGTAAGTATGACTGTTGGGAAAAAGTTATTTCTCCTTTGTGAGTGGTTATCAGTTGGAGCTAGTTTCTGGTTTAAGGATGGAGCACGTGTCTACTTCCCCTTTGAACTCTAGGACTCCATCTGGTGCAGTTCTGTACAGGCCCTTTGTATAATGTCACAATCTCTTTCAGTTCTTATGTGTGTTGTTCCTGAGTGTTTTTGAAGGTTTTTTTTCCTTGGTGTTCTCAATTCCTTCTGACTCTTACAATCTTTCTTTTTCTTTTTTTTAATTCAAAATTATTATTCTTGAAATAATTATTAAATGACTTATTTTTAAAATTTCTCTCATTTTATTAGTTATTTGAGAATTTCATGCAGTGTAGTTGATTATCGTCTATGAAATATCATTATATTTTCCCCCATTTATTTTCTCTAATATTCCCATTTTGTCCATGTGCCCCAACATTCCCCATCGCAACTTCATTTTTTAGTTGTGTTTGAAAATGTCTTATTCTGTCTTTTTGCTCATATTCATTTCCCTTTCCCCGTTCATCTGAGATTTTATCCCTTTTCCCTACTTATGCAACCTTGGGCCTTTAAAAAAATCCATCCAGTCCCATGTTTTCTTGGATGTGTGGCCTCCTGCTAGAGCATGACTAGTTAACAGGGATATACACTTATTACTCTTTCTCTCAGCAGCTGCCAGTTCCCAGTAGCTCCTCAGAGGCAGGCGGGCTTTGTGCCTACCTCTCTCACAATACTGGATTTTGTGTGACCTGAGCTTATGTAGGGGTTGTGCCTGCTATCACAACCACTGTGAATTCATATACCTTCTTTGTCTACAAAACACTGTTTTCTTCTTTGTAGTCGTCTACCACTTCTGGCTTTTACTTAGAATCTTTTCTACTCTCCTCCCTAGTGATTTCTGAGCCTTGCTGAAGGAGGAAATGTGATACAGATGCCCCACTTAGGGATGTGCATTTTTTTAGTCCTTATTCTTTCTGTTTTGATAAGTTTTTAATCACTGTCTACTGCAAAAAAGAAGCTTCTCTGATGGGGTTTGAGAACAGTATTAATCTATGGGAATAATGTTAAATCATTAGAAGTCACAGTAATACTATATTCATTTAGCAGAATTAATAATAGTACATTCTCTCCTAGAGGCTATGACCTGTCTAACCTTAGGAGTGTGAGAGCTCTAAGTTTCATCTTGTGGAGCAGAACTCAAATGGAATCCATAACTGGTTGATTACTCTCATAACATTCAAGCTTCTATTGCCCCAGTAGGCATGTCTTGTCAGGCTAGTTGTTATTGTAGTTCACAGTGTTTACAGATGGATAAGATTTTTGATAGTTTGTCTTCCTGTAACATGCATAGAATTTTCCAGAACTGTGAAAGTTGTGCTCACAACACTACTGTCTTACAGGCCCTGCTCTTCCATAAGCTCTGTTTACAGTTTTCAATTGTTTTTCTGTTCTGAAGTTCCACAGTATTACAACTATCTCCCCATCCCCTCCCCCCAAAAAACAAAACCAATGAAACAATTGAAAAAATCCCCAGTATTCTCAGTTCTTCACAACCATAAGGCAGTATATAACACTAACTTTTCCATTAGGTACTTTTTTGTTGCTGTGATTAAATAAACCATGATGAAGGCAATTTACACAAGATTAAAATTATTTTTGGCTGGATGATAGAGAGTGCCTAAGTGCAGGGTTGAGGCAGCAGAAAGGCTTTGTGACTAGAGCAGGAAGCAGGGAAAGAGAAAAAAAAAACTAGAATGGTGTGAGTATTTAAACTCTCAGTTTCAGCCTCCAGTGATGTATTTAGGCCTAGAGGACCATACCTCCTAATCCCCCTCACAAATTGTCAACAATTGGGGCCAAAGTATGCAAATGCATAAGACTATGAGAGTTCCTTTCTTATTCAGACCAACACAAAAGGTCTTATTGTCAAGTTACAGAGGGTGAGCTAGAGAATTTCTTTATCACAGGAAATGCCCAAATTTCCCACTACCTGTGTTTTTTAGAATGTCTTGAAGCAATCCAATTCTCTCCGGTCTTTATAGAAATAATTTACAACTAATTGGTGTAGATACACCTAGGAGAAGAGCATTAGTTTATTATTTTAAGTTCGCTATTTATATTTTCTATAACTAAGAAAAATAGAAGAAAATCAGGGAGAGAGCCTCCTGTGTCAATCTGTGCATTAGAATGTCAGAACTTTTATAGTTTATTTTCAAAGGTACAAGGCATTTTATTCATTGCTTTTACAATTGAATACAATTGTACCCATTGTTCTTGGGGCTGAAATTACTAATATTATAATATTTTAATTTTTTATGTTTCTTAACATAAAGCATAACTTTTAAATTTTATTTAAAATTATATTGATTTGGTTTTTGTGTATGTTCATATGTGCATGTGTAAGTCTCATGAATGACTTATGGAAGTTATAAGAAAACTTTTAGAAGTTTAGTCCTCTTTTTCATTATGTACACCACAGGCATTGAACTCAGGTCGCAATGCTTGGCTTTGGCGAGTACCTTTATTAGTTAAGGAAATTTTCTAGCTCTTAATTTATTTGATGTCCTTCTGTAGTACAATCTAGCCATAGATTCTCTATGTATACCAACCTGGCCTAGGACTCCTGTTCCTTCTGGCTCAGACTTCGAAATGCTAGAACTACAGACCTTTAGCACCAAGTCAGGGAAGGAAATTCATGTTTCAAAATATTCTAAATTTGTAATCATGTTTTATCTGTAGTTATACATCTATATTTGTTTTTCTGAAGTTAAGTGCATTTTCATATGACTAGGGAGTGGAATGAGTGGCTTGTTATAAAAAGCATTTTACTTTTCAGCCTCTTCAATTATTAGAACATATTTTAAACAATTTGTCATTTAAAATGATAAGTTTCTTCCTTTCTGTGGTTCTCTATTTTGTTTTAAATAATCTATAATATATTTGTGGTACAAAGTCATGTTTGCCTTTTAGATGAAAGACTTTCCAGTATTTTTAAACATTGTTTTTTCTTAATGCTAGAGTATTTTTTCATGTTTCTTTTTCTTGTCTGTCTGCATATTTCCTATCACTCTTCTAGGTTGACAACTGCATCTGCCACTTTTCTGTTTCATCGTTTATGCAATATTTACTTTCTTATTATATCATTTCTTCTTAGATGAGTATCTTCTTGTAATAAAATTATTGACAATATAGCATCTTGTTGGGGGTCATAAAGGCCAATGACATCTCAAAGAAATATACCACCAACTGTCCAGTGACTGCCTTATTTGGCCAGAGAGTATTAGAAAGATAATATCAAATTTTCTATTTTGACCATCTTGGCAGAACTTCATATTTTTTTCATAAAAATATTTTAATCACTGAGCTATTTGCATTCGGGTTTTTACTAAGAATAAAGTACTATCATTGATGGCTTTTCAACAGATGGTGTGATCCCTTGATACCTCATATAAAATATAATATATATGCATCAGTACCAATAATTCAGGACCTGTGGCATAAATCAGTTGCAGGGCCTGTTATAGCAGATGGAGAAAATCCTTCCATTATCATACTTTTGTTCTAATTCCCAAGATATTATTGAGGTTATTCTATATAGCTCCCCTATAGTTCTTAAAGTAAAAGTTCAGAATACATTTTTGGTATAAATTAATGTTGCTATTATTGTTAAATTACTATGCACATGTACAAATATAAAAGATGAGTTAACTAACTATATTACACAGTTTGTCATTTTGCTCAGAGAAAGTTTGAGGGACAGAAATAACAATTATTTCAAGAAATGTCTGAATTTTGCCAAGTGTGAAACCAGATCTGTCAGAAAGAAAAAAAATATTATTTTATTTCACAGTTTATTTTAAACTGACTCAAATAGTTAAGTGAGTATTGTTATTATTTGTGCGGGGTTCAGGAAGGAGAGACGAGACACGCGGGGTCCCACGTGGGCGAACTTTAATGGGGAACAACAGGTAAGGGACGGGGGTGAAGAGATGAAAGGAAAGAGGGGGAAAGAGGGGCGGGTTAAGCTGTCCCCCGTTTTTAAGGGGGAGTTCAGGTGTGTCTGGGAGAAAATGTCCTGCGCATGCGTGGCTTTCCATTGTACCACTGGGATTCGTAGTCCACTGGGAGGCTGTATTTTCTACGCATGTGTGGCCTTGTCTCCAAAAGAACAGCATTTCACCCTTTTGGTTTTATTAAAAAAAAAATTGAGGGGGGTTGAGGGTCTTAACGGGTAGGGGATAGGGGGGTAGCCCGGTCTCTCATTACTGCTTCCTTCTGACTGTGGGCGTCGAGGGATTGTCCTGATGATGTATTGTTGGTAATGTTTTGTCCGCTGGCATCGAGTGGCTGATTGAAGAAATCGTATCTGTCTGGAGATCGCATCTGTTTGGCTCTTGAGTAGCTGGGTCACCGTTAAGATGCTGGAAAACAAAAGTCGCATTAGTAGAGAGAAAAAATTAGAGGGGAAATTTGGGGTGGAGGGGGGGCTTTAGGAGGTCAGGGGAGGAGGCCAGGGGTTAAGAATAAAAAAGTAAATGATACTTATTCCGTTAATTGAATGATACTTATTCTGTTCCGCTTGTGTCTGCTTTGTCCAGGTGGGTCAGGCTGGTGTCTTGGAGCTTAAAGAAAATGTCTTAAAAGAAATAGATTTTAATCATATATTCCTTCACATTTTAGGGGTCACTGCTGCAGTCAGTAACGAACCTGTTATGTCAGGAACTTTGTTAAGAATTTGCTTATCACCTGAACCTCTTGACTCCGTGTTTGATGATGATTTCTGTAGAGACAACTGGATGGTTATTTAGGAATTTAGAGAAGGGAGGGTGTATTAGCACAGGAGGATTAAATGAAAAATGAGACCATTGTTTTCCTTAGACTGGAGTAGAGGGGGTTGAACCTGTTGTCCTTTGGAACTTGAGAGAACAAGGTCCTGTCTGAGTTACTGTGTACGGAGGATTGTCTTGAGCCGTGGGGATGAACGGTTTCAGATGTGACAGGTGAATCCAGTGAGGAATTCCCTCGAGCTTGGCAGGAATAAGAAGTTCAGCGGCCATCAGAGCACGTATGCAGGGTGCCCAGCCCTGAGTGGTGAGGTCCATTTTCTTTGACAGGTAAGCTACAGGTGCGAAGGAGGGTCCCAGTTGATGACCTAGGACTCCCAGAGCATAACTTTCCTTTTCTGCTAGTAGAGAGAAAAGGGGTGGGTTAAATCTGGAAGATGGAGATCTGGGGCCTGGGTAAGGGCCTGCTGGAGTCTTCGGAAGGGTTTGGTGATGGGGTGGAGAAGGGGCTCGTGCAGAGAGCTGAGAGCTGCTTCGTATAGAGGGCGGGCAAGGAGGGAGAAGGAGGGAATCCAGGGACGCAGGAAACCAGCCACTTCCAGGAATGATAAAACCTCTTCTTTGGTGGAAGGAACTGTAAGAGATTGAATTAGTTTTTTTCTGTCCAGAGTGATGGCCTTTTGGGTTGGGGTTATGGTTAATCCCAAATAAGTTACCTGAGTGGTGCACAGTTGAGCCTTAGAGGGTAAAACTCTGTAGCCCTTTTTGGATAAGAAATTTAATAAGGCGGCAGTATCAGTCCTGCTAGTCTCCAAAGATGGGCTACACAGCAGGATGTCATCGACATAGAGTACCAGTTTTGATTTAAGGAGGGACAGTGAGAGCAGATCAGAGGCCAGAGCCTGGCCAAAGAGGTATGGGCTGTCCCGGAATCCCTGAGGGAGGACAGTCCAGGTTAGTTGTGTGGAGAAATTAGTATCAGGATCTGTCCAGGTGAAGGCAAAGATGTTTTGAGATTGAGGGCTGAGGGGAATGAGAAAAAGGCATCCTTGAGGTCTAAAACTGAGAAGTGGGAGGTTCCTGAAGGAATGTTAGACAGAAGGGTGAGGGGATTAGGGACAACTAGGTGCAACGGAACAACAGCAGAATTAATGAGTCGGAGGTCCTGAACCAAACGATATGTTTCGTTCCGGCTGTCTGTGTGTCCTGCGGTGGGGGCGGGGGCAGGGGGAAGCCGCTTCGGAGGAGCTCGGCGAAATCCCTGTAGATCTAGAACGGGAGCTTGTTGGGGAACTAGAAGGGGAACGGTTAGGTGACCTGGAGGAGGATTTTCTGTGCCTAAAAGAAACTATGGAGGAAAGGGGAATGGAGGAACTGCCGTTTGATCAGCCAGACCGGGAAGGAGTAGCCCCTCGAGGCCGGGGAGGTGGAGGTTCGTCCGCGGGGTCCATAGCAGGAGCAGAAGGTTCCTGGGGGCGCGGCATTGCTAAGAACATGTGCACAGGTAATTTAACAGAAGGAATTAAGGCGTGGGGCTGTAGAGCTTCCAACAGCTGTCCCAGGGGGGAAGACGGGGGAATTGGTTTTGAAGGCTTAGCGCCCATGGCTAGAACCATGAAAATATCCGCAGAAGGCACCCGAAGATGCTCCGAACACAGTTACTCTGGACACTGGCGTCCGAGTGCCCAGAGGACCGTGTTATGGGCTAACTGACCTGATCCTAGTTTTTGACGGGAGACGGGGGGTCTCGGCTAGGAGGGGACAGTTAAGCCCGAAGGCCACCCGTTGTAGCCGAGGGGGGCGCAAGGCCGTACGTACAGAGGACAGAGAAAGAACGGAAAGGAGAGGAGGAAGAACCAAAAGCACCAAACTTTTGGGCGCGGATATAAACAGGTCTAGCCTAGGGTGGAAGGCCGGGGGAGGGGGGGTTAGCAACCGCACCCAGGACCCGCCAGAGGAAGCTGGGAGCTTGGCCAGCTTCCTCTGGGTAAAAGGGGATGGTTAGCCAACCTAGGTAAACTCACGAATTAGCTGCTGACGGTTGGAGAGGGCCGCGTCGAGATGGGTGGAGCACGTGGAGTGGTTGTAGGTAGCCGGTTCTGACCTTGTCCCGGGGAGGCCCCAAGCTCCGGGAGGCACTAAAACCCAGAGTCAAGGCCTCAGGTGAGGGCCCCGGGGCGAGAAGGTCCCCGAGCAGACGGCACAAAAATGTTATTATTTGTGAGAGGTTCGGGAAGGAGAGACGAGACACGCGGGGTCCCACGTGGGTGAACTTTAATGGGGAACAACAGGTAAGGGACGGGGGTGAAGAGATGAAAGGAAAGAGGGGGAAAGAGGGGCGGGTTAAGCTGTCCCCCGTTTTTAAGGGGGAGTTCAGGTGTGTCTGGGAGAAAATGTCCTGCGCATGCGTGGCTTTCCATTGTACCGCTGGGATTCGTAGTCCACTGGGAGGCTGTATTTTCTACGCATGTGTGGCCTTGTCTCCAAAAGAACAGCAAGTATCAATCACTATTAAGATATAATTATGTTAAAGTTAATTGTCATAGTTTGAACTTGATACTGTTCTGCAAATCTTTTTAAAGTACTTATTTTTTTTTCAATTTTATGTTTGTATGATGAACTGTGTGTGAATATATGACTGTTTGTTGAAAAGAAGTCAGATGGGAACAATGGATTTCCTGAACTAGAGAGTTGCTAGTTACTGGATATAGTTACTGGGAATAGAACTCAGGTCCCCTTCAAGAACAGTGTGGCCAGTGATTGCTAGTTCCTATTATTTTAGTTTTCTTTATGGATTTCACATCATACATTCTGAACCTCCTCATTTCCCCATCCCCTCACCTCCACCCTCTGTCCTAAAATAAAGCAAATTTAAAAGTATAGCAAAAAGAAATAGCAACAAAGAAAAGAAACAATGGCATGGAAGATGTAGTGGGGCCAGTAAATCACACTTTATAACCATAATCCATACATCTTTAATTGTAAGTGTTCTTTGTAATGGCCCATTCATTGATCTGGCTCAAGGTCTCTGGCTTCTTCTACCCTATCAATAATGGGTCCTCATGGGATTATTCCTGGATATTCTGTTGTCCTGTGTCATGGAGTTCCCATAGCTTTGGATATGCAGGCCCACCCCCTTCACATGATCTAAGAGTTTGTGGATGAAGCAGATTTTTAAAGGTATAAGTCATTTTATCCATTCTTTTTACAGTTTAATACAATTGTACCCATTGTTCTTGGGACTGAAATTACTAAAATTATATTTTAATTTTCATATTTCTTAACATAAAGCACAACTTTTTAATTTTATTTAAAATTATATTGATTTGGTTTTTGGGTATGTGTATGTCATATGTGCATGTGTATGTCTCATGACTGACTTATGGAAGTCATAAGAAAACTTTTAGAAGTTTATTCCTCTTCTTTATTATGTACACCACAGACATTGAACTCAGGTCACAATGCTTGGCTTTGGTGAGTACCTTTATTAGTTAGGGAAATTTCTCTAGCTCTTAATTTATTTATTGGGGTGGTCAAACTCATAGCCCGGCTTCTGGGCCTGAACGGTAGTTTGGTTGGTGAGCCCACCAGCTTTCCCTCTTTATCACCACCAGGGTGAACTCTTCAGACCTGCCCCAGCTAGCTCAATCAATGCAGTAGACAGTAAGGAGCAAGGCCAATTCTCCTTCCCTCATGCCCTTGGGTCTGGCTTTCCTGTACTCACACCACATACACTCTACTGTTTTGCCAGATAAGGTATATGGCCTGTTCTCCCATTGCTGCAGTTCATGAGTGGCAGGACCAACGTTTTATTCTCATGCTCCTGAGGTGCTGATTCTTCCATCTGCTGCAGTTGGCAAGGGGGCATGGGCATATTTCCCCCACACATCCTACCAAATGGTATACAAAGGGACGAGGTAGGTGCCATTCTCCTGCTTTCTTGTCCACAGGACTGGTTCACCTGTGCCCCTTTCCAATAGGGTCAGCTCTATTGTGTTCTCCAGGTGAGGTGCAGGGCCTGTTCTTCCTTGTGTTGCAGCCAGTGGAGGGAGACAGCTATACTGCTTCCTTGATCCTGGGTCCAGCTCTCCTGACCACCTTAGGTGGAAAGGAGTATTTGGGGAGGGCATCTTTCCCTAACCCATGCGGCTACATGGCTAACAAACATGGGTGGGGTCAGGTCTCCTACTCTCATGCCCTCTGTGAAGCCTTTCCTGCACCCCTGACAAAAAAGGATCAGCTCTACTTAGTTGCCCACGTAAAGTGTAGTGCAGATTTTCCCACTGTCATGACCCCAGGGCCAGCCCTCCCACCTTCCACAGGCAGCCAGGGGGTGACCTTATCTTTCTTGCCCACTACACAATATGGCAGATGAAGGGTGTGGCCAGATCTCACTTACACATTCTTGGGGGTGGATCATCTGCACCCCTGTCCAACAGGGTCAACTCTATTTTGCTGCCTGGGAGAGGTCAGGCCTGCTCTTCTGAGTGCTGCAGCCAATGAGGGCAGGGTCAGTTCTTCTAATGTCCTTACCCTGGGACCAGCTTTTTGTGCCTACTATAGGTGGTTAGGAGCTAATCTCCCTCACCCACACCATCACCTGATAGACACTACAGCACCTATATGAAAATTTCAAGCGGTGTAGTTTAATTAAAGCTAACATATTCTGAAGCTGACTCATGCATTGATACTGTAATTTACAGTGAAAATCATTACATTAAATTCCGATTACTTCTCTACTTATTGATATAAATGAGACAAGAAAATTAATTTTTCTCTGTCCCACTTTTTATTATCTATGAGATAAGATGACTTTCAGTTACTTTTTCCCTATTGGAGAACGAACTGTGATAACTCACATTAAAGAAGCTATCTTATAGAATTTGTTAGTTATATAAATTTTGATGAGTCATTGAAAAATATCCTATGTGAATTAAATTGTATACTTAACTCACAATTTTATAAGCAAGATAATTTCATACACAAATATAATGTATTAGTTCATATTTATCTACATACTATAAAGCTAAAATTGCTTTGAATTACATTTGTTGAAATGTGAAAATAACAATTCATTTTAAACAAGTCAAAATTCAGTTGGTATATTTAAATGAGAGCAAACTATGTCTTCTTTTTTAAGTCTGTCGAGGTACAAATAAAAAAAAATTAAATCCAGTGTGTATATTTAAGTAATTGATTTTTAATCACAAATTTTACTTCTTAATTTTAAAATTAAGAAATATATTAAACCAATGAAAATTTACTCTGGCTTTCATATATATAGTTCCTGGACTTTTAAATCACATCTGTTGGGAAACATTACAGCAAACTTGAAGTGTGGTGCCTTTTCCTCTTCCTGCAACCGACTACTTTACTTAAGCTACATACAGACTTTGGTAGCAAAGGTAAAATAATTCCAGTTCATTAAATCTTACTGGAAAAGCTGTTGTCTTTAAAGTGTAATGGGCAAAGACATTAAAAAAAATGATGGAGTCTTCTCTTCAACCAGGCAATTTCTGAGACTCTTAGCTGCACTTAGTTCTGTTACTTGCAGCATTGGAATGGACCGTTTCCCCAAAATTGACAATCTTTGTTTGTTTGTTTCTTTTTTTTTTTTTTTTAGCTCTAAGCAAGTTCATAAGCAGCCTTTTCTAGCTATTTTCTACTTGCCACCATGTAAAAGATTCAGAATAACTTTAATCTTTCTATATTTTATGTTTCCTCTTACAGAGCTTTTTATCTTGAAGGACAGAAAAGTACCCTCAATTGTCTCCTGAAATATTGTTTTGTTTTCTCTTGGAAACTGGAATGCCAAATATATTGTAAATTCTTTGAGTCTCAAAAGTGTTCTGTTCTGAGCCTTCTATCCTCAGGACATTTAAATTTTGATTTATTCCATAGAATAGTTAATACGTTTTTTCCTTTGTTTCTCAACCCTGCCTCCTGTTTTCAGCTGGAAAGGTCTTCATTGAGGGTTAGATTTGGGGACTGAGAAGTGGGAACCTTGACACCCTAGCAAATGATGCTAAATAATCTTTTGACAAGGATAGAGAGTAAGAGAAAAAAGAGAAAGAGGATACCCTAATTTATGGTTTTCAAAGACTACTAGATTTGAAGGGATTGCTAATTCTGGGTAGCTTTCATTTTTCATTCTTTTTTCTTTTGTGTATATCCTCTATTCATTTATTTACATGTTTGATAAAGAATGAATAATTTAGACCCAGAGTTTGCCCTCAGATAACCTGTATTCACATAAATATGTAAAGATTTTACAAACACACATAAAGATATAAAGACAAGATTGAATCAAGAAAGCTGATAAAAATAAAACCATGTGTTTTCTGATTTCTGATTTCTGCAATAGTCATTCTAGTGAAAGGTGTTACACAGAAGAATTATAGTTATAATATTTAGTCCATTTACATTTGGCAAACTAAGGAAAACACTATCATCTATCCTATCTTTGTAAGTGAAAAGTTTTATATCTAATTTATCTTTAATCATAACTAAGGACAACTATGATTATAACTATCTAGTCTTTAACTCCATCAAAGACCCCAGAAGGATATATTACCTAAGTAAACAGATAATACATTGTAAGCAAATTCCAGAACTCTAGAAATGATAGAGACATCTCGCTACCTTGTCACTCAAAGTTCTTTTGTAATGTTGGGGCAGCCATATTTAGCTTACAGACCCATAGTATCTGGCAGACTTTTCAGCTAAGCAGGAAATTTGAAGATCTGTTCTGCCTTTTACTGGCAAAGTTCATCAGTTGCTTTCTTCTGTGTCCTACAGAATGTTTGGCAGTTTCTTCTGTGAAGCATGAACCCCAAAGAACTATTCTATCTTTTGGAAAGTTCGTCAGTCTCTTTTGTGTGGGTCCTGTTGTATGTACAGTTCATACAGCATACTATCAAACAGTCCAGGCATGAGCCTTGTCACATTGAAGGCTAATTCCATAACGAGTTTCATCAATGCCCATCAACCTCTCTAAAGTAATTGGTGTTGTCAGAAGCAGAAATGTCTCACAGTTGAAAAAAGTCTAAATTTTTAAAACATTTTAATTGCCATATTCTGTAGGTCTTTGAAAGATTTGAACAATACCTATCCATCTGAAATATATCTCTGTAATCTAGAAAAATCTAACTAACATGATCACAGTTTGACTATTATAGATGACTCTCTATTAATCTGTAATTTTAATTATACATTACATTTTTAACAACATGCACAAAACTCAAGTCCAAATGGATTAAAGACCTCAATATCAGTCTGAACACACTGAACCTGATAGAAGAGAAAGTGGGAAGTATTCTACAACACATAGGCACAGGAGACCACTTCCTACGTATAACCCCAGCAGCACAGACATTAAGGGCATCATTGAATAAATGGGACCTCCTGAGACTGAGAAGCTTATGTAAAGCAAAGGACACTGTCACTAAGACAAAAAGGCAACCCAGTGACTGGGAGAAGATCTTCACCAACCCCGCAACAGACAAAGGTCTGATCTCCAAAGTATATAAAGAACTCAAGAAACTAGACCATAAAAGGCTAATCAACCCAATTATAAAATGGGGCACTGAGCTGAACAGAGAATTCTCAACAGAAGTTCAAATGGCCAAAAGACAATTAAGGTCATGCTCAACTTCCTTAGCGATCAGGGAAATGCAAATCAAGACAACTTTGAGATACCATCTTACACCTGTCAGAATGGCTAAAATCAAAAACACCAATGATAGTCTTTGCTCGAGTGGTTGTGGAGAAAGGGGCACACTCATCCATTGCTGGTGGGAATGCAAACTTCTAACCATTTTTCTTTGTTCTAGAATTCTAATATTTAAAACAGAACTTGGAACAGAATTTTGAAGTTTAAGGGTGATTTGTTCAATCTATACCACTTTAACTATTCTAATTTTAAAAGTGCTAAAACTGAACTTGCATTTTCACAGAATTTTGTACATTTTTATATAAAAATGCTTGACATACAATTGCAATTTTTTTTCTCTCCCATACATTGGCTCCGTCTCATGCAAACTGTAACATAGCAATCAACCTTGCTTGCTCATGGAAAATGTGCATTCAAATAATGGCTGTTAGAGTGGGACCTTTGGCATTATAAATATTAATGACTCCAGCCCTGGTTTTCTGTGAAAAATCATTTCATAGAATTTAATTTTTACATTAATTTTATATTTCACTTTACACTTTTGTAAATATACCAAAATATCTTATTGGGATGTTGAAATGAAATTTTAAAAAGTCTGTTTACCACTAACATTGCACTCGCAGATCACAGAGTAAGAACTGTTTTACTAAACTGCTAACTGCCAAAGTAATACATAGCTATTAAGGCTTCAAGAAGAAAGCCAATTCATTTCAGTCATAATATCACCTAAAACTGAAGTATTATATAAAAGCTAAACAATGCCAAATGGATTTGGCTGAGATCAAAAGCCAAACCTATTTCTTTTCTTTCATCTTCAGTGTTCCATTTCCTAGGAGTATGACCTTAGTCAAACATCTATTAAAGTTAGCTTTTGATCTCAACCCCCTTTTGGGGTTAAAAAAAATTCTATCTTTAAATTTTTCTTCTAGAGACAATCATTCTATTGTGTTTTAATGTTCCAGTAGTGTGTGAGTAAATAGGATTCTCTGATATATGTGATAGAAGCGTGGTTAAATGGGACAATCATTTTTGTGTCAGAGACAAGAATCAAAGGAAGCATTCTTCAGATGCTATTAACTGGGAAAAAAAATTCCCTGCAGGTCAGTTGAAACATGTTGACTGGTCAGTCTGCTAGCTCTTTAGGTCTTTGAAGAAAATGCCTTGTAATTTGATAACAGGTAGCTGCTCATTTGTAATGTAATTTTCTTCTCACCGGTTAGAGCCACTCTGTGGTTAGTGAGGGGCAAATACTTCTTTAAACTTATATATTAAAAATGAAATTTTGTTTAAAATAGTAATACACTTTGGAAAGGTGATACATTTTATTCCTTATGTAACTGAATAAATAAAGCATAAAGCAGTGGTCATGTTTGATTAAAAACAATGGAAATATAACAACAAATGATAATTAAATTAAAAAATAAATTACATTTGTAAATACATTTTATCCATGTGTATGTTTACTGTCTGAATATTGTAGGACTCTATGTCTTCTTTTTAGACACTTTGTTTAATGGAATAGTAATTTATTATTATTTCAACAATTCTTTGTCCCTGAAAAAGTATTCTAGATCACCCTGAAAGCATAAAATTGAGTAGCTTTTAGTAAGTATGCAATAGTAGTTATCGCAGCCTTTGTTTTCTTTGAGGTGAAACATAAATATAATCATAATAAAAATCAGAAGAGTAATACATATTCAGATGTCTTTATAGAGTACTCTAGAAAAATTCAAATAATGAAACATTATTTCTAGTTGTTAGAATAAAGCAAAATTTCAATTTAATATCTAAAGTAATATTTTAAAGACTGGTTAGGCTAAAATGCATCCTAGAGATTAAAGTATTTTGGGGCAAAATGACAAATCAACAGATATATGAAGATAAATCCAAGTTCATGTGGGCAAAAGGGTTAAGACTAGCTAGAGTGCTGAATATGTGGAGGAAAAGAGTAGAAATTCTGCATAAAAATGGGCAAAGTCATATTTGAGGCGTTTTTAAATACCAGATTCTAATTTAGAATTTCATTGTATAGATTACAAGAAGGGCTTGATAGCTTTAAGGAACGTGAAAACATTTCTTTGTGAGAACACTGCTAATAAAAGCACACAACCTATACTGAAGAAAAATTAGACAGAAGATTATTCAGAAAGGAGTTTTCCAATAGCCTTGTTGAGAAGGATGTAGTTCATTGGAATAAAACTGCTCTTGTATATCCTACTTGCACTGGTATTGGAACAATGTTGAGTAAAGCTGCTTACAATCAGCTTTGGAAATAAAATGTTGGAGTGTAATTATTGGTAGCCACAATTGGAACAAAAAAGCCAAATTTACCTTGTGTGTAACTGTTATTTTATGTGGCATTTTTAGCATTCCTATACTTTGCTATGAACCAGACAAAATGAAAACATACTTTTAGAAAATGTTAACATTATCTGTGATATACAACATTTTTAAAATATTAAATATAAATTTTTAGTATAATTCTACTGAGCTAAATGCTTTTTATTACTGGGACCTTCAACAGAAGGAGTGATGGGATAGCTCACCTTGAAAATATGCATTTGACTCTGGACAGCCCATTATTTACGTCCACTGTTTGAACAAGTTGCTATAATCTTTCTTAAAGCATGTCCTTTACACAACATCAAAGATCCAAGACAAAATGGCAAAGGGCACAAATCAGATGAAAGAAACTAATAAAACAGTGTTTGTTTAATTATAACGTTTTCCTGTAACAAATACATTCTGAACATAAATGAATTGATGTGAAATAGTTAAAGAAATTTGGAAATCCACAAAAGAATGAACTCCTTAATCAGCATCAAAATGTATAGTGTTTCTTTCATTTTGTTAGGCCATTTTATCCTCATCTATCTCCCAGTTGTGTATTGTTTGTTCATTTCTTGCTATGGCAGTATTGAGGTCAAATATATTATCACTAAAATGTTTGGAATTCGGACTAAAAAAATAGAGTTAGGAAGAAAAAGATAAATTTCTTTATGGCCTTTCTTTCATTTGATCTCTTTGAGTTACTGTGCCCCCTTAGCAACCTGAAGCTATTGGTTGCAAGAGAAAAATGGTTTGTATCTCTTTCTGAATTTATTGTTAATAAGACTATGACAGAATTGTGGTGAGCCAAAAGAATGTGTGACATTATAAATCACGTAGTCTTCACTAGTTCTACGCAGTATCCTTACTGCATATGAATATAAGTGTGTGAGAGGGAATTCTGGTTCTTTTGTTTATTAGTGATCTGGCCTAATTATATTTTTATTCCTATTTTTCTATTATTCTCAAGAGCAAATCAATTTTCATTACTCATTTTTGAGAATCAAGGGGAGAGATCAGTATACTCTTTGCACCTATTCATTTTAATATGAAATAATGAAATACTAGATGCCTACAGTTCAAACAGGTTATATTTTTGCCTTAATTGATGTGGATAATTTCCACAGAAGTTGCAGTAAAAAGTGATTATGATTTCATATTTTTTGAGACAATAGCTACTAATATGCCAAACTCCAACTCTTCTAGAAATGTAACTACTCTTAGAATAGTGGTAACTGTGCTTAAAGAAATACTGGTATGATATATACTTCTTAGTCATCAAATTCTATAAGACTTTTTTTTCTGCTTATAGAAACTTTAATACCAAAGTAGCAATGTCTAATTTTTTATGTATAGCTATTAAAGTACGAGGAGTTTTAAAAGTTGCAATATATTATAATTAAATGGCATTATAATTAATTGTCAGGTTAAAACAGGATTTGAAAAACGCTCTTATGTTCATGAAATACTCAAGACCAGATTAATATTTTTTATAATATTTGTTTACTTTTCCAAAGAATTCATGTGCATTTAATCATGTGGCTATTTCAGATATTTGTCTGTGCATTACCATATTATTTGATGTGAGTATAGACCACTTATTCATATTTATACTTCATCTATGTAATGTATGTGTGGTGTGCATGACATATACTTAAACTTTTCTGTATCTCCTATTTTCTGTTTTAATTATAATATAAATACTTAAAGTGTTACAGTGTTGAATTAAAATAGCAAAATATTTAAGTAGTGGGTTTTGTTTTTTTAGGGCAGCCAACATGCTAGAGAGCAAGTATTCTGACAAATGGAGAACTGACTACATGTTTGATTCTCTGGTACATTTTGGATATGTCTAAGGAAAGACTGCTTCCTAAAATCCACAAGAGGTAGTAATCTTCAGGAAGCCAATTGCCTTTCTAGAATGTGGATCATTACTGATTTTTAATATTTTCATAGTGGTGGTCTGATACTTTTTGACAAACACAAAGAACATTTGAATTCTTTTTAGCTGCTACATAGAAGCTAAAACTGCACTTTCATTTTAGACTAAAGACATATTTTAAATTTGAGGCTAATTTTTCAATTTATTCTATTTCTAGCAGGAAATAAATAGCGTTCTTTCTATGTTTGCTTTTTAAAGAAAAAATTATTTCAACTTGTAAAACTGTAGAAGAATGTCTAATGGATTGCCTTGGAAGGTATATAATACCATAAAAAGTATTCATTCTGCTGTTCAAAAGTTAATATAGTTCAATTTTTCTTAAAATACAATAGCATTTAATTGCTATCAACAAATTAATTGATAATTTTTTAAGGATTAAGTGTAGAAATCTGGAACATTTTTATTTTAACATGGTAATGGAAGTAACAAGTGTAAATGCTTGTTACTCAGAAAATATTCAAATGCAAGGAACAAAAGTACCCAAGAAGTTGAATTTGACTGACTTTGTATCAATATAAGAAGTCTAATTAGTGTAATATGTTTTAAATTGTGATTCCCTATAATGCTACCGGATTTAGAACAATTCTATTCTAAGATGATAAATATTGCATTTAAGGTGCTTTGAAATATTCTACACTAAGAAACATAGAAGCCAGGAATAATGGCTAGCAGTTCTCACATCACTTGAAAGGCTGAGACAGGAAGACTGTTTTGAATTCATAGGGATTCCAGTTTAGCCTAAACTGCAGGATAAGACCCAGTGTCAAAAGAAAAATCAATAATGATAACAAAAAGACCCCCAAAAACTAAATAATGCAAAGAAGATATATGAAATCTAGTGCACCTGGATGAAAACCCAAATTGCAATAATAGTTGCTTTTTAAAATTCCACAACTCAGTGTCTGTGCCTTGACCAATGTCACTTCTGAGGCTATGATGCATATAGAGTGATGAAGTATAAAGAACTTGAGCAAGTATTTGTTTAGGTAATGCCGGATACAGTTTTCTCTTTATGAACCTAGTACAGATTAGATTGGCCTTTGGACACCTTTATTTTCAATCTAAACATTGTTTATTTAAAAAGAAACAGTCTTTTGCACATTTTGTAGAATGAGTATTCAATATAACACAGATTTAAAATGCTTATAAAAATAGGATTGAAACATTGCTTCTTATAAGTGTTTAAGAGCAGATGTAATAGGAGTATTTGAGAAGATTTTAGACTTTCATATTGTTTCATCCTTATTATTGTGCTTGGACAAAGCTGTGCAAAGTAAATACATAGTTGCTTGGCAACTGGGAATTTTGTTAGGCATTTAAGGCCACAGTAATTTGTTCAAAATTGCAGCCAGCCTTCTAAGCTATGTTTTGGTTGCATTCTACAATGCTTTGCCAACCTTTCTTAATTATCATTTTCCTCTCTGGCTCCATTCTGAAATTAAAATTCACTGTCTTATTATACATCGTCTAATCTGTCGTCTTTGAAGGGTAAGTTGAATGTGAATACATACTGACTGTATCCTTTCTTAATATCTATCTGCATATCAACTAAGTCTGCAAAATTTTTATGTATTTATACATATATGTATACATATATGATATCTATTGCCAATGCCATTTCAAGGTTAAACGTAAGTTTTATCTGGTTATATCTACTATTTAGTCTACCTCTAGTTATAGTTTGTCAAGCTTTTTCTCGTTATTGAAAGTCAGTATTGTGTTTATAACTGAATGATGTCCAGAAGACTTACTGCAATGTTGATCTGTAATCCCTTGCAAATGCCTTCTCTTCACTTTCATTCTTTTCACTTAGTTTATTTTTAGTGACCATTTTATTTATTTAGTTACTTGCTTATGTATATTTTTACTCTTGATTTTTGACAGTTTCATACATGAGTACTATATTTACATTATTTTCTCTCTTCCCTCCCCCATTCTAATTCCTTTCCTACACCCACACTCTGAATTTCACGGCAACCTTTTCTTTACTACTGTTACATAGATAAATCTATCTCTATCTATCCATCCACACACAGAAACTATACCAGTCTGTCTGTCTATGCATCCATATATCTATCCTGCTGACATTCTTTAGTTTTATTTATATGTATATATGTTTAGGATGACCAACAACTTGCCATTTTGTAACATGGCAGAAGGCACTTAACTGGAGAAGACTGTTCTTTTCTGTCCATCTTCATCTAAGGATGAGATTTTGTGAGATTTTGTCCATATACACTTGCATGTCAAGTATTGCTATCACGATACAGGGGATACAGGTTTTCTTTACGCAATTATATTGTTAAAATTTCATAGGTGCAGTTTCCCTGGCACACAGAAATATACTATTTTGCAGCATCAGCACCAATCCTCTGACTCTTATAATCTTTCCATCTCCTATTCTATGATATTTCCTGAACATTAAGTGCAGGGATTATATTGTTCATATATCAAATTGGTTTGGATAACTCATAGTCAAATGCTTTTAGATTACTTGGTTTTTTTTTTTTTACATTTTTTAAAGTTTGTGTTTCTGTAATGGTTTATACTTTTTGATACTTACAGGTTTCCATTTACTGTATTCTGATGTTTTAAGGTTCAAGTGGTGTGGGGTTTTTGTTTTGTTTTGTTTTTCTACACAGAGTTTGGAGCATCTCATAACAATAAACTTAAATAAAATATATTCCTAGAAGATTTATATCTTCATCATTTATTAAAAGAGAATTTCATAGGTGTTTTAGTACACCATAGTTTACTCAAAGCAACCTTGTTTGCAAATAACACACAAGTCATCACACAGAACTTGAAAAGTAGATTGAAATCATGTGATGATCTAAACTGTTTTTCTTTTGACAGATACATTATTAATTAGAATACCTTGACTGTTAATATAATTAAATATTGTTTTCAAATATAAAACATATTTCTAGGAACTGATTCACCATTTCATTTAATTAAGTGTAAATCTGAAGATTTCATTATTCATGGATCGACTTCAGATAATTTACTTGTTCATAGATTAGGTGTGAAAGCTTGTAAACTAATCTTAACTGATGGTCAAAGTATAACTGATTAGGAAGTTTATATTTCCTTGGTTCTTTTCAAATCACTATGATTTTTTTATTTTTCTCTCATACATTATATGCTGACCATACTTTCCTCCTTTGTTCACTCTCCACCCCTCCCCGAGATCTAGTTCTCCATTTCCCTTTTACAAACAAACAAACAAATAAAAAAATTAAAACAGTAGTCAATCCTCTTAGGGATATCAACCAAATATGGCATAACAAATTAAAATAAAGCTAGCACAAACCCTCATATTGAGGCAGGAAGAGACAAGAGTAGGAGTAAAAGTGTTCTAAGCACAAGCAAAAGGATAAAAGTTAGCCCTCCTCCACTCCAACTCTTAGGAGTCCCACATGAGCATCAAGCTACACAGCCATAATGTATATGCAGCAAACCTATCTCAGACCCATACAGGGTCCCCGATTGTCACTTCAGTCCCTGTGAGCCCTGCGAGGGGCCCTGCTTAGTTGAATTTGTGAGCCATGCTCTCCTGTTGTACTCCTGGTGTTCTCCACCCCTCTGGCCCCTACAATCCTTCATCCCTCTCTTCTTTTGGGTTCCCCTGGCTCAGCCTAGTGTTTCTCTGTTGGTATCTGCATCTGATACCATCAGTTGCCTCTCTGATGATGATTATACTAGACACAGATATATGAGTATGATATCATTAAGAATCATTTCAAATGGCATCCTGTAGGGTAGGAAAATATTTTCATTAACTCCATATCTGGCAGAGTGCTAATATCCAAAATATATAAAGAATTCAAGAAACTAGACATCAAAAAACCAAACAATTCAATTTAAAATAAGGTTCCGACCCAGAGAAAAACATATATAGATCCTCCTGAAAATTGGAAGCAGACAAGATGGCCAGGCAAAAATTTGGTGCATAGGAGTGAGGGTGGGATGGAGGGAAGGAGAAAGGGAAAGAGAGAGGGGAGAAGGGGAGGGTTGGGGAGAGCTTGGGGGAGTGGAATGGTTGAGATGGAGGAAGGATGGATATGGGAGCAGGGAAGGAGATTTCTTAATTGAGGGAGCCATTTTAGCAAAAGGCTTGGATCCGGAGGGGTTCCTAGGAGTCCATGGGGATGACCCCAGCTAGGACCCTGGGCAGTGGAGGAGAGGGTGTCTGAACTGGCCTTGTCCAGTAGTCAGACTTATGACTATCTTGAATATCACTATAGAACCTTCATCCGACAGATGGAGATAGAGACAGAGACCCACTTCAGAGCACTGGACTGAGCTCCCAAGGTCCGGTTGAAAAGCGGAAGGAGGGAGACGGGGAATATGAGCAAGGAAGAGTCAGGACCTGGAGGGGTTGGTTCACCCATTGAGACAATGTGCCTGAGCTAATGGGAGCTCACCAAATCCAGCTGGACTGGGACTGAACGAGCATGGGATCAAACTGGACCCTCTGAATGTGGCTGACAATTGGGGCAGACTGAGCAACCAATAATAATGGCACTGGGATTTGTCTCTACTGCATGTACTGGCTTTTTGGGATCCTATTTTAATTGGATTCATACCTTCCTAAGCCTGGATGGAGCAGGGAGGGCCTTGGACTTCCCACAGGGCAGGGTACCTTGCCCTCTCTCAGGACTGGAGGGGGAGGGTGTATGGAGGAGCAGGAAGGAAATGGGAGGAGGGGAGGTAGTGAAATTTTGATTGGTATTATTTATAAAGTAATATAAAAAGAAATAAAAAATACTATGACAAAACTAAAGCCATGTGAAAGGAACATATAGAAACGATTTATATTACGGTGGTAGTTTGAATGTAATTGGCTCCCATTGGGAGTGACACTGTTAGGAGTTGTGGCTTTGTTGGAGTAGGTATATCCTTATTTTTGGAAGGGTGTCACTATGGAGATGGACTTTGAGGTCTCTTTTGTTTAAGCTTCGCTCAGTGTGACACTCCGTCAACTTCCTGTTGCCTGCAAGATATGGCTTGGCTACTCCTCCAGCACCGTGTCTTCCTGCTTGTTGTCATGTTCTCCACCATGATGGCGATGGCCTGAACATATGAAACAGTAATCAAGCTCTCTTAATTAAATGATTCCATTATACGAAAAAAAATGGAGTTCCAATTTGAACAGAGAATTCTCAACAGAGGAATCTCAAATGGCCAAAATACACTTAAAGAAATGTTCATCATGATTAACCATCAGAGAAATATGAATCAAAATGACTCTGAGATTCCATCATATACCAGTCAAAATGGCCAAGTTCAATAACACAAATGGCATCTCATGCTGGAGAGGATGTGGAGGAAGAGGAACATACCTTCATTGCTGGTGTGAATACAAACTTGTGCAGTCACTATGGAAATCAATATGGTAGTTCCTCAGAAATTTAAAACTCTCAATATCTAACTAACTATACCACTCTTAGGCATATACTCTAAAGATCATTCATCCTACCACAAGGACATTTACACCAATATGTTCAGAGAAGCTTTATTTATAATATCCAGAAACTGCAAATAGTCTAAATGTCCCTCAACTGAAAAATGGATAAAGAAAACGTGGTAAATTTCACAATAGAGTATTACGCAGCTGTAAAAAACATTGACATCAATGAAATTTGCAGGCAAATGGATGGAACTAGAAAAAAATCATCTTAACCCATATCCAGAAAGAAAAAAACATGGTACTAACTTATATGTGGATATTAGCCATTAAAGGCTAATTTTACAATTCACAGACTTAGAGAGGCTGAGCAACATGCAGGGCTCTGGGAGGGTAGGGAGTAGATCTCGCTGGGAAGGAGAAATAGAATAGATTTTGTGAGTGAACTGTGGGCTGGTTGGGATGGGAACAGGAGGAATCAACTGTGTAATGGAGAAAGAGATTACTGGGAAAGACAGTTAGAACTGGGGGACATTTGGGGAACGATAGTGCAGTGGAAACTTCCTGAAATTTATGAGTAACCCTAGAGAAATCTCCCAGTAATAGAGGATACAGAGTCTGAACTTGTTATCTTGTTTAACCAGCAAGGCTCACAACAGTGGGACTGGGACATCAGCACAACCACAAAAACTTCAACCTATAATTTCTCCTGCTTGTAAGATGTGCTGATGTGATGGTGGCACAGAACTTGTGGGAGTGGTCAACCAATGACTAGTCCAACTTTAGCCCCATTCCATAAGAGGGAGCCCATGCCTGACACTGGCTGGTTGGCCAGGAACAAGAAGGTGGACAGCCCAGAGACACAGGAATAGAACCAACCATGACTGTCAAAAAAAGGGAAAAAACAGAAAAAAGAAGAAAACACTTTTGTGCACTCATATATATGGTTTTGTTGTTTTGTTTATTTTGTGTTTTCTTCATGTTTTACCTTTCTAAATTTTTCATTTTTTAAATATATTTTGATCATGTTCTTTCCTTATCCAACTCTTCCTAGATCACTCAAATCATGCTAACTAACCAGGTTTAAGATTTCTCTCTCCCAAAACAACAACAAAAACAAATGCATTTTTGTGTTTTTACATTTTACTACAAGTGACAAATACCCTACATTAAACTTGTAGTTCAATGACTATATATCTAGTATATTTGTAAATCGAATATTCTTTTTCTAGTGAAAATATTTCAAGGAAATTTTTATTTAGGTAAGCACTTGGATAAAAATAATCAAAGAAACCACATGCATACAGTAGAAAGAAAATGTCAAGGGGATATTTGTTTTAAAAAGTCATCCTGAGAAAATCCAGTCTAATGTATTCTTTATGAATATGAATAAATTAAAGCAGAGAAAATTATATGATACACTTATTCCCATTGTCTGTTCAGTGACTCTGATGACACAAATCAATTGTAGAATTTTCTGAGTTGAAATAAGGATCATGAATACAGTATCAGTACTGGAAGCATTAATTGAAAAAGCAGGAGATTGGAATACTTCCTGGACGAATGACAGGTTACTAACTTAAGTCTCCACTTCAAACTTTCTCTCAAGGTTTCAGAGATTTTTATTTATAAAATTGGAGGATTAATAGACCATTTTAGGGTGTCTATTGGACTTCTCATGAAGAATATTCCCAGGCATTTTAAGCCTAAATTATGATCACATATAGTTCAGGGGAATATAGACTTTATCACATTCGGATGTTGAATTTTAGTTAAGAATAAAGTGTGAAAAATATAAAATATGGCAGTGAAACCCACTTCAATAACTTTGCAAAATTGGATGTCCACAAGCAGAAATGAGAAAATGAGCTGTTCGCTAAATGAATTGAAAACTTAAAACATATAATGTGATACTACACAGCTTCTAGAAGAAAGCACAGGAAAAATCTTTTTGACATTTGCCTTGATAATGATTTTTTGAAAATGACAACAGAAACACAGGAAACAAAAGCAAAATGGAAAAGTGTGACTACATCATAACTGAAAAGCTTCTGACCAACAAAGAAAACAGTCAAAACAAAAAGAGGACAACTGATGAAGTGGAAGAAAATATTTTCAGACCTATTATCCAAGAAAAAAGTTAATATCCAAATGATATAAATGTGTGCAGAAGTTTTAAAGCTCAATTACACTGAGAAAAACACAATCAACATCATATATATATTAGTTGATACGTGTATGAAATTCAAAATCAGTATCACAAATATCTTATTTTTTAAATTTCACTACTTGTCATATCCAAAACATACAACTTATGTTTTTATAAAAATATGAACACATAAAGACATTTTTCTGTATCAGTAGTATATATTTTGGAATATTTCTCAACTTAAAATATGATTTTGTTATATTATTACTTGTTATATTATTATGACAGTGGATAAATATCAAGGTTGTTATTCTAAGGTAAAAAATCTAGACACAGGAAAATATTACATGGTATATATTCCATGATGGATATAAAATTTCTTACAGTTCTAGTAGCAGAGTAAAATTGCATATAGGGTCATCAGTGCAAGATAAAGGGACACAGTCAAAGGAACAAAATTGTTTGAAAAATACATAATTTGCATATTTAAGCTTTTCTTGAAAGAACAGATTTTTTTCATTTTGTATATTGAAGATATTTTTCATCCAACATATTCTGATCATAATTTCCCCTTACTCATTCTCCGCATTTATTTACCTCCAAACCTTCTTTATATCTCTTTAGAAAGCAAACAGTCAAAAAAAATAGTCTTGGAGAGAGCAGGGACAGAAGGAACATACCTAAACATAATAATGGCAATATACAGCAAGCCAACAGCCAATATCAAACTAAATAGATAGAAACTCCCAGCAATCCCACTGAAATCAGGAAAAAGACAAGGTTGTCCACTTTCTCCATATATATTCAATATAGTTTTTGAGATCCTAGTTATTTTAGTAACAACATCCCAAGGACTTTCCTGAACTTTTATAAAATAATTTTTATGTTCAGAATGAAAAAAAAATCAATAAATGTTTGTAATTACAGAAGATAAAGATATAGACTATTGTACGTGGCACATATTATCATTGTGTCAGTAATTGGAGTGACTAGTCTTTCTTTTCTGTCTGCTGTTCCTGAAACTTGGGGATAGGGTGTGATATATGCATCTATCTATCTATCTATCTATCTATCTATCTATCTATCTATCTATCTATCTATCTATCTATCTATCTATCTCTCCATATATATATATATGCCATTTATAACTGAGAACTTAACAAAAATTATTCTTTTCACTTTAACTGTAATTTTCAATATTCTCTGTTATCCACTACATAAATAAGCCTTTTTGATGAGGAATGAGAGCCAAGGTAATATATAGTTGTAGTGATATGTATTTAGAAACACTTTGGACATATATGCATTTAGCAAAATCAGAATAATAGATTTTCCTCTAAGATGTATGATCTTCCTTACCAGGGCTTCCTGGTTAGTTTTACATCAACAGAAAGCAGTTTCCTCTTGTGAGGAGTGTCATAAATTCACTCAGAATTCATTATTTTACCCTCATCGTAGTCATGTCACTTTTGTGGCCATTGTCTTGCCAGGCTTGTCGATATTGTAGTCCCCAGGGTTCACAACTGGGCAAGACTATTGATTACTGTTTTCCCTCAGCAGAATATAATGCAACTTCTGGAACTATGTAAGCTTGCCAAAAGTCATAGCTTCTAGATCAGAAAGAGCTTGATTTACCTTCCTAGGTCTCAAATGTGTAATGCCTTCAGCAGTAGGATCTTGCTATAAATTCTGTTGAGCAACCAAGAACAATGACACCAACCACTACTTTTAGGATGTCTCTAAGACTTCAAGGCTAGCAGTCTTGAGACATAACACATTCCTAGCACCTGGCTTTTTTACTAGAAGATACAGAAAGATTGTATGTACCAGAAGTCCATGTGTCATCAGGCAAAGCAATATTTTTTTGATATATATGTCACAGAACTGACTTCCTGGCCTCTGGAATCATTCTACGTTCTCTTGCACTGTGTTCGTGAGCATTAGGTACAGATGTTTTATTGTAGATGTATTTACTGAGTCTGGGGAATGGGTATGAGATGAGTTGGTCTATTGACCAGTTGTGCTTTTCTGTAAAGGTCTCTATCTTCTTCATATAAAGGTATGCTTGATGAAGGATTAGAGCTATACTTATTTATGAGTATAATGATAAAGTGCAGTTACAAATTATTGTTGAGTAAAGTGGTAGAAGGATCTCTTCTAATATCCAAGATCTCACTAGTCCTGGATACTTTGGTGTATTCCAGTACCAGTTAAAATTTCCAATGCATTGAACAGGCTTTAAGCCGAATTAGATAGATTGCTCATGTATGACAACCATTATGGTTTTAGAAATATATTGCCAAGTAGGACAATGTTGTGGTTAATAGGCCCTACAACTGGATAGGACTCCCTTGGTAGCAATATGGTCAGTGTCTTCTGGTATTATTTTTATTATCAAAGCTAAATCTCAAAATCAAAAAAAGTAGTCAAAGACAGTCCCTGCTCCCACTGTTAGGAGTCTCACAAGAAGACCAAGAAATACATCTGTCACAGGTATTCATAGGGCCTAGGTAGGTAGGCTTTGAGGTTTTTGGTTCAATCTCTGTGAGCCCAGGCTAGTTGATACTATGTGTTTTCTTATAATATTATTGACCCCTCAGTCTCCTACCATCCATCCTATCTCTCTTCAGCAGGATTACCTAAACTTGGCCTAATGTTTTGCTGTGAGTCTCTGTATCTGTTTCCATCAGTTGCTGAAGTCTCTCTGATGACAACTGGTTTAGGAACCAATGCAGGTTTACAGCAGAATATCATTAGTTGCCATCACCTTGACTTTTTTTCTCTCCAGTCAACTTTGGTTCTCTCCTAGGTCTCTGGGTCATCCAAACTCTGGGTCTTGGTCCTCTAGGCAGTCTAAGAAATCTCAGCATAGATCTGATAGTGGAATAGTCATTGGTTGGTCACTCTCACATCTATGTACCACCCTTATCCCAGCACATCCCAGAGGCAAGACAGACTGTATGTTGAATGTTATATGGTTGGGCTAGTGTCCCAGTCTCTTCACAGGAAGTCTTGCCTGCTCACAGATGTCCCCTTAAGGCTTGTATTCCTATTGCTTGGAGTCATCACTGGGGTCATCCTTGTAAATTCCTGGGAGTTTCCCTTGTTCCAGGTTTCTACCTTTCCCCTGAAATCCCCCCCCACACTTTCCAGTAGTCTCTTTTAATACTTGGTAAGCTTAATGATTTATCAATAATAATGGAGGAGAAAAAGATGGAGGGGGGAAGAAGGGAGTTTGGGGGTTAGTGAAAAGAGGAGGGAGGGGAAAACAAAGTTGGGATATAAATGAATAAATTAATTAAAGGAAGGGTGGGAGGAAGAAAGAGTGGAAAGAAGGAAGGAAGGAAGGAAGGAAGGAAGGAAGGAAGGAAGGAAGGAAGGAAGGAAGGAAGAAAGGAAGGAAGGAAAAGCAAAAGGGAGCTTTCAGTTTGGAAGTAAGTAGAATTTCAACATTTTATGAAGAGTGAGTTTGTAGCTACCACAAACCCAAGAACTTCTGTTTTACAAGAGTAAAATGAATCTCAAAGTTGCTTGAGCTTGCATTTCCCTAATTGCTAAAGATGATGAACATATTCTGAGAAATTTCTTAGCCATTTTTATATTTTCTTTTGTGAACTTTCTCTTCAGATCAATAGTCCACTTACTATATATAATTTTACATATACATATATGAAACCCCATAACAGAGGTGATCTGAGAATCCATGTCTAAAACAACAATGTTTGTCAAAGAAATATGTCTGTGTAGTTAACTGTAATTATAGCGCTTTCACCTTTAAAATGATCTTTCTTTCATTACTCTCTTTTCTAGTTATCTGATATATGTTGAAATTCTTATATCTAAGTAAAATTTATTATTCTCAAATTAACTTTGTTACTACTTCATCTGAATTTTGTCTTCAAGGCTACACTGGGGGAAATCTATGTAAAGGTGTTCTCTTTTCTTATATGTACCCTGTTATAAACAACTTGTTGAAAAAAACTAAGTTGAGACTTGAGGACTCCACCTTTTCTAGAGACTCAACAAGATTTCATGATTTATGAGTATAATGTTATTGTAATGAAGATCATAAGCTAAGCACGAGCATAGGAGATATAGGTTATGTCTCTAAACTTTGAGTCAAATGAAAGAAGCTCTAAAATGGGAACCAGCAATACATGAGTGAATGTGGCAAAAGGAACTTACCCTTAATGGTTTTCATTCATTTACATTAGAGCTGTTTTAGAACTTTAATATCTGTACATTCCACTAATAAATGTGGTCCTCTGTCACCTATATTTACGTATGTAACTGAACTATAAAGGTTTATTCTTTTCTTTTTGTTAAATGAAGAAATTGAACATGATATCCCCTCTGTGTGCTGTGATTACCATTAATGAAGAAACTGCTTTGGACCTATAGCAAGGCAGAACTTTGGTAGGCATGGAAAGCTAAGCTGAATGCTGGGAGAAAGACGGGCAGAGTCAGAGAGAAGTCGTGGAGCCACCACCAGAGTCAGACATGACAAAACTTTGTCGGTAAGCCACAGCCACGTGGTGATACACAGATTAATGGAGATGGGTTAATATGTAAGAGTTAGTCATTAAAAATCTAGAGCTAGTAGACCAAACAGTTTCTTTGTGATTGTTTCAGGTCTAAGCTAGCTGGGCAGCCGGGAACCAAAAAGTGGCCTTATCCAACAGATATCTTCTCAATTCCATTCTAGCACTACTATGACATGATTGATTCTTCACCAGGTTAATAGTACATTTAGAGTCTGCTCCCTGATATTTCTTTGCACAGCATACAGATGGTATTTGATTAGAAAGGCACATAAATATTGAAACTTTTCATTGTGTCAACAAATTAAAAATATGTGAAGAGTCTTGTTCATAAATATTCTTAATTTCATTTTTGCACACACATATATTAAGTCTTGGATTGCTTTCCCTTCTTGTAGTTAATAATTATTTACTTAAAATCAAGTAAACAATTGCAATATTTGACCTATTTAGTTATTTTTTAAATTACAAATCAGACCTATATTTTATTCTCTTTAAATTATATTTTCATGCTTTTTGTTATAAGTCATTATGAGTTGAAAATGCATTTTTGAATATTCATTTTTTATTGCTTACTTGTGATTTACTTTTGTGCTTGCATCATGCAGCATATTCTTGTTAAATAACTATGCACATATTTTTCTGTCATTAAGAAATAATTCCGATTTTTAAATTGATGGTTCTTTTTAGGTATAACAGCTGCAGCAATGGCTGAGGCAATGAAGCTCCAGAAGATGAAGCTTATGGCAATGAATACTCTTCAGGGAAATGGAAGCCAAAATGGGACTGAGTCAGAGCCAGATGACCTTAATTCTAACACAGGTGAGATCTTTCAGCAGTTACCAAAAGGCAACACTTACTGTTTTATTATAGAATCTAACAGAGGAGAAACAGTGAACCAAGAATATTATCTGTGCTTTGATTATAAATAGTTTGGAAAGAACCTTTAGCTTAAGTGTAATGTGTATACTCAAGCTAGAAAACTATTGCAGATTATAACCTCAGAATCACATTTCATAAACATTTAGAAATTTCTGTTTTTGTTTGTGAGACAAGCTTTCCCTACACAGCCCAGGTTGACCTTAAATCCACTCCATTCTTCTCCTTTATTCATCCTGCCTGCCATCTTTCTACTGTTTTTCTGTGATGCTATTTAGTTCTAATTCTTTTTTTTGGGGGGGAGGGGGTTTCGAGACAGGGTTTCTCTGTGGCTTTGGAGCCTGTCCTGGAACTAGCTCTGTAGACCAGGCTGGTCTCGAACTCCACCTGCCTCTGCCTCCCGAGTGCTGGGATTAAAGGTATGCGCCACCATCGCCCGGCTTTAGTTCTAATTCTTTTTTTTTTTTTTAAGCAAGCATTGTTTATTTATTTATTTATTTATTGACTTTTTTATTATTAATTAATTAATTTATTTAATTATTAAAGATTTCTGCCTCTTCCCCGCCACCACCTCCCATTCCCCCCTCCCCCAATCAAGTCTTCCTCCCTCCTCAGCCCAAAGAGCAAGCAGGTTTCCCTGCCCTGTGGGAGGTCCAAGGACCACCCACCTCCATCCAGGTCTATTATGGTGAGCATCCAAACTACCTGGGCTCCCACAAAGCCATTATGTGCAATAGGATCAAGAACCCATTGCCATTGTTCTTCAGTTCTCAGTAGTCCTCATTGTCCGTTATGTTCAGCGAGACCGGTTTTGTCCCATGCTTTTTCAGACCACGGCCAGCTGGCCTTGGTGAGTTCCCGATAGAACATCCCCATTGCCTCAGTGTGTGGGTGCACCCCTCGCGTTCCTGAGTTCCTTGCTCGTGCTCTCTCTCCTTCTGCTCCTCCTTTGGATCGTGAGACTTCAGTCCAGTGCTCCAATGTTGGTCTCTGTCTCTGTCTTCTTTCATTGCCTGATGAAGGTTAATATTCAGGAGGATGCTTATATGTTTTTCTTTGGGTTCACCTTCTTATTTAGCTTCTCTAGAATCACGAATTATAGTCTCAATGCCCTTTATTTATGGCTAGAAACCAAATATGAGTGAGTACATCCCATGTTCCTCTTTTTGGGTCTGGCTTAACTCACTCAGGATAGTGTTTTCTATTTCCGTCCATTTGTATGCAAAATTCAAGAAGTCATTGTTTTTTACTGCTGAGTAGTACTCTAATATGTATATATTCCATACTTTCTTCATCCATTCTTCCATTGAAGGGCATCTAGGTTGTTTCCAGGTTCTGGCTATTACAAACAATGCTGCTATGTACATAGTTGAGCATATACTTTTGTTGTATGTTAGGGCATCTCTTGGGTATATTCCCAATAGTGGTATTGCTGGGTCGAGAGGTAGGTTGAACCCGACTTTCCTGAGAAACCGCCGCACTGCTTTCCAAAGTGGTTGCACAAGTTTGCATTCCCACCAGCAATGGATGAGTGTACCCCTTTCTCCACAACCTCTCCAGCAGAGGCTATCATTGGTGTTTTTGATTTTAGCCATTCTGAGAGGTGTAAGATGGTATCTTAATGTTGTCTTGATTTGCATTTCCCTGATTGCTAAGGAAGTTGAGCATGATCTTAAGTGTCTTTTGGCCATTTGAAAGAAAGATATTCCTTTGAATATTCAAGATGCATACAGAACACCAAACAGACTGGATCAAAAAAAAAAAGTCCCCTCACCATATAATAATCAAAACACAAAATATACAGATTAAAGAAAGAATATTAAGAGCTGCAAAGGAAAAAGGCCAAGTAACTTATAAAGGTAAACCGATCAGACTTACACCTGACTTCTCTATGGAAACCATGAAAGCCAGAAGGTCCTGGATAGAGGTACTACAGAAACTAAGAGACCATGGATGCAAACCCAAACTACTATACCCAGCCAAGCTATCGTTCACTATCAATGGAGAAAACAAGACATTCCAGGATAAGAACAAATTTAAACAATACGTTGCTACAAATCCAGCCCTACAGAAAGTAATAGAAGGAAAATCACAACCCAAGGAATCCAATATTGCCAACACTGCCTACAATAACCCAGGCATCTAGCGACCCTTCAACAGCACAACTCAAAGAAGGGAGACACACAAACTCTTCTACCAAAAGCAATAAGAATAACCGGAGTTAACAACCACTGGTCATTAATATCACTTAATATTAATGGTCTCAATTCACCAATAAAAAGGCACAGGCTAAGAGATTGGATACGAAAACAGGATCCAACAGTCTGCTGTTTGCAAGAAACTCATCTCAACCACAAAGACAGGCATCTACTCAGAGTAAAGGGTTGGGAAAAGGTTTTTCAAGCAAATGGTCCTAAGAAAATAGCAGGTGTGGCCATACTAATTTCTAACAAAACTGACTTCAAACTAAAATCAATCAGAAGAGATCGAGAGGGACACTTTATACTCATAACAGGAACAATTCAGCAGGATGAAGTCTCAATCCTGAATATCTATGCCCCTAATATAAAAGCACCCACTTATGTAAAAGAAATATTGCTAAAACTCAAGGCAGACATCAAATCACACACACTAGTAGTAGGAGACTTCAACACACCTCTCTCACCCATGGACAGGTCAATCAGACAGAAAACTAATAGAGAATTAAGAGAATTGTTGGAGGTAATGAATCAAATGGACTTAACAGACATCTATAGAACACTCCACCCAAATAGGAAAGAATACACCTTCTTCTCTGCAGCTCATGGAACCTTCTCGAAAATTGACCACATACTTTGAAACAAAGTTCTAATTCTTGTATTAGTTGTTGCACTCCCTGTCTTAAAATCTGTGCCCTATTCCTGATGCAAACCGCACTTCTTGCTCTTTCATTCTAAAAACTAAAGGCACAGTCCATACTCCAGGTTTCTTGAACCAGTCTTTTCAAGAATTGTAAAACTACTTGCTTAGCTGAATGGTGGTTCTGATGAACTCAAAGAATTTTTGACCATGCCAAGTTGAAAAGAAGCACAGCAGAGAGCTGGAAAAGAAGGAAAGACAGGAGAGAGAGAGAGAGAGAGAGAGAGAGAGAGAGAGAGAGAGAGAGAGATATGCTTGTATAGTCACATGTCTTCTCATCTCATAATGTTTGTTTTTTTATCATTTATCCTATGATAACTGTATCTTAGCCATTTTCATATGATAGTACTCTGACAGCTTCAAAGTATATGATGGTAACTATCAGCATATGTTGATAAATAGATGAAAAAATTAATGACTAAGATTTAGTTTAGAGAAAAATAACAATTGAGGCAACCAATGTTGGTTCCAGGAACTATGGCTCCAAAGCTAACTCTACAATTAAACTCAAAATAATGAAGCAGGTATAAACAGATGTTATGATTTAATTTTCAACAGAAATGGAAAATTGTCTCAAGGTGGGAAAGTATGTAAAATGAGTCTGAGTTTTCTCTCATAAACTTTCAATTTCTTGGTGAATTATGGACTTCTTTCAGCAAGTGGTATTTTCCTTCTATTTAACATTGTTGCAGTTTAACAGGAAATAATTTGGAAATTCATATTTTATTCATTCAGATTATCTAGAATGCTGGGTCTTACAATTCTTATCAAAATACAGTGGGAAAGTTGTTCTAATATTTAAAAATAAAGAAACAGGAGTATAGAAAGGTTTATTTTCACAAATCATGATACTATTGAATATCTGCCTTAAAGTTTGCTCTTATATTTGACTTCAAAGAGTTCATCTTTTTAGGATTCTGTTTTCTCATCAACACCGTGTTATAAAAAGACTTTGTCTTGATCTTGTCATTAGACTAAATTATATTAAAATGAGGACATAAAGAACGAGCTATGAGCTTCTGTGTTTCAGGGCCTAAAAGTTCATGCTGAAATTCAGACATAAACTATCTTAAATGTGATCAGTTTAAGAAAAAATACTTTTGAAATTTAATGTTGTTATAAAGGAAGAATTTGAAACAATAAATATCAAGTAATAAGTTTTTATAACCTGCATAACTAAAATGCTTGATAAACTACAAATTAATAAATTACAGTTTTAAAAGTTTACATTACAAATATAAATTTATTTTAAGAATTTTATGTGACATATTGTTCTATTCTGAGTGACCAATATGTTTTTTATGTCTTTAGGTTTGCTATCTCAGGATTTGAAATGAGATCAAAGACTAGGCCAGATTTCTCATTTTTCTACTTTAGTTTCTTTTAGTGCCTTCCAAGAAGAAAAATAAGTACATGGTCTTGACAAGGGAGATCAGACTCAGCAAAATTTATGGCTTAATTACTAGTTATGGTCATGATCTTCCGGAATGTTCATAGTTTAAATAGAACTGGGAATGGAATATATAAGCCAAAGGAAAGTTTGGTCTTAGATAATAATTTAGCTTTTATTTACATGGTAGGTACTGGATACTATCAGACAAACAAAATATACTTAGTTCAATAATAATATTCATTATGTGGGTTATAAATTATCAGTGAGGAATATACACTAAATTCTCTTTTACATGAGAGCATAAAGTCAGAATTAGTAATAAAAAAATTAAGCTAATAGTCATTTGGTGTTTTGATACATAGATTTCTAATGACTTGAACTACCTAACAAATAACAGGCTTTTCATAAAGAAGTATCACTAAGTATACTTTTTATTTAATTAATTCTTTGAGACTATATTTTTCATATTGACTTAACAATGCATGATATTTTAGCAATGAAAGGTCAATGTTTTTGTCTCTAAAAAGAGAAATTAAAAAACCCTGAATTTCATTATGGTTTAAAATAGAAGGTATAGAAAAGGCAAATCAGTATACAAGAGACTCTAATCTGAAGTATATGGCAGTAAGGAAGCAGGAAAATAAAGTTCTATGAAAAATATAGAAAGAAGAAGAAATTTATTTGATTAATACACCCATAGAAAGATTCCAGTGAAGATGTAACATTTAAATTGGTGTTTCAAATTTGTTAGGGTAAATGCACTATCTCCATGAGTAGTTGTTTACAAAAATACTGGTTCCCAGAGCCTTCAGGTCATGTTCATATGTTGGGTGAGAGTTGTACTTAAAAGATGGACAAAATACCATATTTTAACTATAAAATTATTTTCATTTTTGTTTTTTAAGGATGCCAAATAACAGCTTTTGATCGTATTCACCTCTCTGACCCAACTCTTTCCTGTGCTAGTCCTCTTTTCCTACCCACCTAGGTTTGTGTCTTATATATATATATATATATTTTTGACTCAGTAAGACCAATTTGTGATGCCCACATATTCTTGGATATGTCTTCTTTCATTGAATTGTGGTCCAATTACCAGAGATTGATTCTCCCTTTCCAATCAACTACCAATTGCCAATAGCTTCATTGTTGGGAGGTGGGACTGTATGCTAAATTTCCCCCTCTGTGCTGTGATTTCGTGTATTCAGCTTGTAAAGGTTTTCTGCATGCTATTGCAACCACTGTGAGTTCATTTGTGCAGATGTCCTGCTATGTCTAGATGTTTTCTTGTAGTCATCCACTGTCTCTGGCTCTCATTTTCCCCCCTGTATTGTGTACTGATCTCTAGCCTTGTGAGGAGTGGTGAGGTATACATGTTACTTTAGGCGTGAGGTTTCTCTAGTATCTTAATCTCTCAATTTGACCAACTATGTGTCTCTGTGTTTATCACTGTCTTAGTTGCTTTTCTATTACTGTACAAAAACACCATGGCCAACACAACTAATAAAAATGAACCATTTAATCATGTTTATACTTACAGAGGGTTAGAGTTTATGTTAGCTGATTGAAGACATGACAGTAGGAACATTTGAGGACTCACATCTTATTTTACAAATAGCAGGCCAAGAGAGCAAACTGAGAATTGGGTGACTTATTTTAATTTCAAAACAAGCCCCCAGTGACATACCTCCTCCAACAATGCCACACCTCCTAATCCTTCTCAAATAGTTCCACCAAGTCTTGATAAAGTATTCTAATATATAAGTCTATGGGGACTGTACCTGTTCCAACAACCACACTCAGGATCTACTACAAATTAAAGCTCCTTGATTGGTGTTAAAATGCATTGGTCTATAAGTATTATAATAAATCATTGGAGTCTATATAAAATATTTTGTTCATTTATCAGAATAATAGTAGTTATTTCTTCCAGCCTATTACTTGCCTAGCTTTAAGTTATTAGACTAATAATGGTGCCAGTTATAGGTTTCGTCTTTTTGAGTGATAATTAAATCCACTGATTTTGCGATTGATAACTCTTATGATGTTAATGCTACTATTGCACCAGTAGGTGTGTCGTGCCAGGCCAGTAATTATTGTAACTCACAGGTTTCAGAACTAGGTATAATTGATGATTATTTTCTCCTTTAGTAGCTATATGATATCTTCCAGCATTATAAAAGAAAATGAAGCATCTAGGTTTGAACCAGCCTGTTTTCATCATGTTTTATGATTGTCTAATAGTCATTGCTCCCCTATGATAGAATAACTCCACTAACTTTTTATGTATATGTGTATATTTTTCTTTATCTTGATCTATATATTTGGAAGCCTTTAATGTCATAGATTTCCATATGTCTGTTTTGAAAGGTTTTTAATGTTATTTATTCCCCCCATATTCCCTCTTTTATCCTCCTCTATATTCCCCAGCACAGTTTAACTCTACTTGCCCTATTATTCCCTTATAATCCTAATTGTTATCATAAAGCCTTCATCTAGCAACTGATGGAAGCACATACAGAGAGCCATATCCAAGCACTGGGCTGAGCTCTGGGCATCCAATTGAAGAGAAGGAGAATGAACTATATGAGCAAGGGAGGTCAAAATCATGATGGAGAAACCCACAGAGACAGCTTTCTGAAGCTAGTGGGGTCTCAATGACTCTGGACTGATAACTGTGGAGCCTATATTGGACAGAACTAGGCCCTTTGCATGTGGGCAACAGTTGTGAAGCTTTGGTCTATTTGAGGGGTCCCTGATAGTAGAGCCAGGATCTATTCCTAGTGCTTTAGCTGGCTTTTTGAAGCCCATTCCATAGGGTAAGATGCCTTGGTAAACCTTGATGCAGAGGAGAGGAGCTTGGTCCTGCCTAAACTTAGTTTGCCAGGCTTTCTTGATTCCCTATAGGAAGCCTTGTCCTTTTGCAGGAGTAGATGGGGAATAGGAAGTGGGGAAGTAGGTGAGAAAGAGGGAGGAGGGGTGGGAGGGACATGTGGTTGCTATTTAAAATAAATATAAAGTTTAAAGAAGAAAATATCCCTTTTTCATACAATATCTACCAACTTCTCCAAGATCCTCCCACCTCCCCTCCCATCCAAATCCACATTGTAGGGGGAGAGGCCGCTTATTCTTCCCGGCCACCCAGCTAGCTTACACCCAAAATAATCACACAGAAACTATACTATTTAAAACACTGCCTTTGCCCATTAGCTCTAGATTCTTATTGACTAATTCGTACATCTTCATTTAACACATTTCTATTAATATTTTTATCACCATGAGGTCCTGGCCTACCAGCAAGGTTCCAGCATGTCTACCTCTGGTGGCAGACATGGCATCTCTCTTTCCACCTTCCTTCTCCCAGAATTCAGTTCTGTCTTCCCTGTCTACCTAAGTTCTGCCATATCAACAGATGAAGGCAGTTCCTTTCTTTATTAACAACGAAAAGCAACACACAGACAGAAGGACCTCCCACACCACCACATACTTTCTGTCTCTTTTTAGAAAACAGGCATTTGAATAATAATACTTAATTAAAATAAAATAAAAGCAAACAGAAAAAAATCTAAAGAAAAGGCACAAGAAACACATATAGAAACAGAAACTCACATGTTTGTACAAATAGGAAGACCATAGAAACACAATACTGGAAGCCATAATATATACTCAAATGTCCTGTAATGATTAAGAAAGCCATGACAAAACATTATGAAACAAACAACCTCTAACTATGCCATTGAGTCTGTTTTGTGTTGGTTATCTAGTGCTGTTCTTGGGGACTGTCTTTATGGATGGTTTGTATACTTGATGAGACTCCTTTGGAGATAACTAATTATTACATTTGTGAGTGGTTATCAGTTAGAGATAGCTTTCAGTTTATGAATGAAATTTGTTTCTACTCCTGCTATAATTTCAAGTTCATCCTGGTACTGACCCATGCTGGCCCTGTGTAGTGATAGGAACGGTGGGCTGCGTCCCGCCACCCGGCTAGCTTTACCCGAAATAATTACATGGAAACTGTATTCTTTTAGACACTGCCTGGCGCATTAATTATAGCCTCTTATTGGCTAATTTTTACATCTTTGATTAACCCATTTTTAATAATCTGTGTAGCACCAAGAGCTGGTGGCTTACCAGGGAAGATCTTAACCTGCATCTGTGTCCGGCGGGAGAATCATGGCAACTCACTGACTCGGCTTCTTCCTCCCAGCATTCTGTTCTGTTTACTCTACCCACCTAAGGGTTGGCCTATCAAATGGGCCTAGGCAGTTTCTTTATTAATTAACCAATGAAAGCAACAGATTAGAAAGAAATCATTCCCACATCAGCCCCTGAACATGCTACCATGGTCTCTGTGAGTTCATTCATGTTTCCATTATGCGGCATTTAGAGAACCTCTTTTGGGTATTCTCCTACCTTTCTGGCTCTTACAATCTTCATGCCTCCTTTTGTACACAGATCTCTGATGGGGGATATCTTATGGAGTCATTTCCTTTAGAGGTTAACTCATTCAGGGTCTCTCTATCCATATTGGCTATGGGTTTCTGTATTTATTCCAATTGACTGTAGGAGGAAGCTCCTATGATGGTAGCTGAGCAAGATACTGTTCTATGAACATATTAGAATGTTGTTAGAAGTCATTTATTGCTAGGTTCTCTTAGCAGAACTGTAGTACTTGGTTTTCCCTTCAGTCCTTGTTCTATCTAGTCTCGAGTTGTTTGCCAACTAAGAAGTGTCAGAGATAAGTTCTATATCATGAAGTGATTCTTATGTCTACGCATATATTGGTTGTTTATTCGCACAAGCAATGTACCACTGTTGTACTGGCATATCTTGCATGATGATGTAGATTGAACACTTTGTAGATTGGTGGATGTTCACATTTTTTTTGTTTTCTTGTTTTGTTTTTTGGTAGCATGTGTTGTACATTCCAGCACCATGAACACTCCTCTTTAGTGCTTAAGGCCCTTGGTAGAACCTGGATTGATATTTATATGTTCAATGAGTCCTGTAGGTAGTGTCTTCAGAAATAGGACCATGCTATCAGTTTGTTTAGAAGATCCAATAGTCTAGGAAACAATATGCATTATTTAGGTATTCCCATGAGGCCACTTTGGTCAACAACTGGATTAGATGTACCTCATTCCTGGTACTGGAAGTTTTATTTGGTGATAAGAGGTATCCAGTGGGTGCTATATCCCTTCTATTTTTCAATGATTTTATTTAGATCAGCTTTATATAAGTATATATTTTATAAAGCTTCTAGTGTATTAGGTTTCCATATGACACTCTAAATAACCCTAGGTTTTGCTGTCCTTTCCTGTATTCTGTCCCTCAATCTCCTCTTTCCACCCTTCCTTATTTATGTTCCTGTTGCAAGTCCCCTCCCCACCCTGTCCAAATTATTCATTCTATTTCCCCTTCCTAAGGTGATCCCACCTTCCCCACTAGTCCCTTACCTAAACTGTTTATTTTATACAGGTTGTAACTTACTTATATTTAAGAATTAACTTTCATCATCCACAAATAAGAAAATATAAACGATACTCGTCCTTTTGGGTTTGGGTTCCATAACACAGGGTGATTTTTTTCTTTACGTCCATCCGTTTACCTGTGAACAGCATTTTTTAAACAGCTGAGTAATATCCTATTGCATAAATTATCATGTTTTCATTATAGATTCACCTGTTGACATACATCTCGGTAGATTACAGGTTTCAACTATTATGAATAAAGGAACATTGAATATTCTTGAGCAAGTGTCTCTATGGTAGTTTGAAATATCCACTGGGTATATGCCCAAGAGTATTATAGTTGGATCTTGATGATCTATTCCATTTCACCTGAGGAACAACACTAATTTCCATAGTGGTGTACAGCTTTGCACTCCTACTAGCAATAAATGAGTCTTCTCCTTACCCCATGTCTTAGTCACCATGAGCTGGCACTTGTTTAATTGATATTATCTATTCTGGCAGGAGAAAAATGAAATCTCAAAGTTTTTACTTGTACTTCCCTGATGACTAAAGATGAGTGCTTCTGAAATGTTCGTGTTTTTTCTCTTCTGAGATTTCTCTGTTTAGACCTGCATCCCCTAAAAAGGGGATTGGATTCTTTGTTTTCTTGATATTCAATTACTTGATTTCTTTTTATATTTTAGAAATTAGTCCTCTATCAGATGTATAGTTGGTAAAAAAAAAATCTTTTCTATTCTGTATCCTCTTACTTTGTCCAAATGATGGTGTCCTTTGATTTATAGAAACTGCTCAGTTTATTAATTGTTGATCTTAGTGCCTGTGCTCTTGGTGTTTTTTCTGTTCAAGAAGTTGTCTCCCACACCAATGTGTTTAGAGTATTCTCCACTTTCTCATCTCTCAGGCTCAGTATACTTAATTTTATTTTGAGGCCTTTGATCCACCATTTGGAGTTCATTTTTGTGGAGCTTGATAAGTATGAATCTATTTGCATGCTTTTATATTCAGCGATCCAGACTGAAAAGCATCCAGTGTTTATACTTTTGACTTTGTAACCTTCACATTTCATTGACCCTTGTCATTTAATTGCATAACTTCTGGACTATATTTAATTATAATAATTTTTTAACAAAATATGATTTGGAATATCATCTTTTCTACATTTAAACACAGAATAGTATATGGAAAATTAGTATATTCCTAGATAGTATGAGGTTACTCATTCTGAATTTGGTCATACACTCTGAATTTTTCTTTTCATACAAATCACCTTGGCAATATCAGAGTTCACATTTCATGACTTTAAGAAATTTCTAAATCTTTTGACTCATTCAAAAATGTAAAGAACAGAAACATTAAATATAGACAGTCTACAGTTAGTTGAAAGACTTTAATGACTGTGGGAAAAAGAATAATCACATTCTCATTCTAGAAGGTGTAACATACCTTCTTAGTTTAGTTAACACTTTTGAATAATTCTGTAAAGATAGAGGCAAGAAGGGGAGTTAAAATTGATAAAATTAGTCTTTAAAAGGAACAGCAACTATAATGCTTGATGGTTTTTAATATGTAGTATTTTATCTTGTGGAGACAAACAGGTAGTTTCATGGCGTTTAATAGATTCTGTAATAGCAGCACCATGACTCTGCATTAAGGTTTCAGCATAAATAACAATGTTTGTGTTTCATTGGTTTCAAATGAGAAATCCCATCTTTTATTGTTTTAGGAAATTAGTCTGTGTATTATTGCGCCTGGAGCTTTGCAATTAATCATTAAAGGTTGTGGCTGTGGAGTGTTTGTGGGAAAGAGATGCCTGAGTGATCATAATTATAGCTATCAAATAAGAAGTCTAGTTATACAGCAGTGGGTCTTTTTAATGACTATAAAAATCTTTCATCTATTTCTATTTACTAGTTATTTTTAACTCTCCTGCTTTTGGAGGGAAGGTCTGTACACCATGATTTCCTCTGGAGGATCTAAGATGAAGAGCACAGAAAACTTTATACTCTAAGTCCCCGCTTGTTCTGATTTTTGTACAGGTTTAAATTTCATGGAGCAGATGTTGAAGATTTTACATCTTATAAAATATAGGTTTTTAGGAGAAAAGTTGAATCATGTAAAAATGATTAGCTTGCAGTGTTTAACTAGAACATCCCATGAGTGTGTTCTTTCTTTATGTTTTTCAAACATTTTATTAGATATGGAAAAGAGGTTTCTAGAGAGTCACGTGAATTCTAGTTGTTTTTACTTGACCATGATTCCAAATGACTAATTATGGAAGAATTTTTTATGGAATTATTATCTTTTCCTCCTCTATAAACATTTCTTGTAAGTTGATATTACTTTAAAAGTGATGTAAGTTGGCATAGCTTGCTGCTGGAGAAAGTTACCGTGTTTATTCTTTTTTTAATTTAATGTTTTTAAGTTTCGAGAATTTCTCTCTCTCCATCTCCAATACCCTTCTCATCTCAAGTCTCCTACATTCCTTCTCAATTTCATGACTGTTTTTCTTTAATTATTGTTATGCTTATACACCCTACTGGGCACATTTAGTGTTTTGCCCATGTGCCCTCCTGAGTGTGCATGTGTGCATGAGTGCATGAGTGCATTTGTGCCAGTGTGCAAGTGTGTGTGTGTGTGTCTGTGTGTCTGTGGCGTGTCTGTGTGTCTGCCTCTATATTTAAGGCTGATCACTTGATTGTCTAACTTATCAGGAATCATATTCTCAAAAAATTGATTTTACCTGTTTTAGTAGTAATGATTTAACTATAGCTATCTCTATAGGAATGCTTTGGCCTAGTCAAATTTCCTCCACCCGCATTGACAGGTAAATTGATCTTATTATGAAGTGCTTTTTGGCAATCGTATTGTTAATATTTTCAAGATATAAATCCTCTATGTTGTTTAGAAGATGTTTTGTTATCTGCAGGTGTCCTAGTCTAGCTTTCAATTTTCTGAGCCCAATACCCTCAAGTTCCTTAAACATTAAATGTAGGGGTCATGTTATAGATGATTCAATAGGTTATGTATCAATTGGGGGTGAATTGTTCTCTTCATTTTGACTAGTGATGGATCTCTGTAATAATTTCAATCTTTAATAAAAAGAAGCATTTTTAAGAGCGCTAAGAGCTACATTTATCTTCTTTGTAATTGTACTCCTCTAGGATTACACAATTAGAGGAAATTCTTGCCTGGTACTGCAAGCCTAGGCAACCACCCAGGGCAGGTCAAATTATGAATATAAAGAATAGCATACTATTTATACATCTCTATACTAGTATAATATTATGCCTATTCTTAATACCTCAATAGGAACGGAATTGGGGCTTCTCTTCTGTGTAAGTAGTTTTAAGTTTCATTTTTTATAAAAGTTAATTCTTTCTTTTTATTTATTCTCTCATGAAATACATCCCGACTATAAGCTCCCCATGCTCTACTTTTCACAGTTGCCCACACAACTCCGCTCTCTCTGAGATCCATTGCCCCTCTGTTTAGCTTCAGAAAAGTCCAGGCCTCCCTCTACTATCTACTGAACAGGGCAAAATAAGGTGCAATGATACGAGGTTCAAACCTACATATCAAGACTGAATGAAGTAGAAGCAAAAGGGACCCAAGAGAAGGCAAAAGAATAACATTACTTCTACTGTTAGGATTCCAAAAAACAAAAACAAACAAACAAAAAAACTCCGGACTCTAAACAATCATGACATATATGCAGAGGACCTACACTCCTTTCTACAGCTCTTCTGTTGGGTACCTGTAGTTCCACCTAATGCTTGACTGTAGGTCACTGAATCTGCCCACAACATTTGCTAAAGGAAGCAGTTCTGATAACAATTGGGCGAGGCATGTATCTATGAGCATAGCAGAATCATTTCATGACTTTTTTTGTCAGTCATGTTTGGTTTTACCCTAGGTCTCAGAGCATCCAGCTTCCAGATCCTAGCCATCCAGGCAGTGTCTGATGTGGGCTTGCTTTAGTGGTATGGGCCTCAATTTAGAACAGTCATTGATGCACTCCACAAGCACTGACCCGTCATTCCCCCAAAGCATCTTGCAGTCAAGACAGGTTGTAAGTCAAAGTTTTTGTGGCTGAGTTGGCATCCTAATCTAAAACTGAATGCGTTTCCTAATTACAGAAAATGGCCAGTTCAGGCTGTATATCCTGCATTACTAGGAATCCTCACTAGGGTCATTCACTCTCACAGGTTCTAGGAAATTTTTTTACACTAATTTTTTTTGTCCCCACCCCCAATATCACCTAATTCTAGTTGTCTTTCCCAGAACTCTCTCTCTCTCTCTCTCTCTCTCTCTCTCTCTCTCTCTCTCTCTCTCTCTCTCTCTCTCTCTCTCAACCCTCACCAGATTATTCCTGTTCCCATCTCCAGCTTCCCCAATAGACCTGCATAATCTATTCTTTTTCCCTTTCCCAGGGAGATTCATGAGTCCCCACCTAGAACCCTCCTTGTTACCTAACCTCTCTGGGTCTGTGAATTGTAGCATGATTATCTTTTACTTAACAGCTAATATGCACTTATAAGTGAGTACATGTAATATTTGTCTTTCTGAGCCTCGAGAATGATGTTTTTTTTCAAGTTACATCCATTCACTTGCAAATTTCATGATGTTAATATTTTTAACAGCTGAGTAATATTTTATTATGTAAAAGTACCACATTTTCTTTATCTATTCTTTGGTTTGGGGCACCTATGTTGTTTCCAGTTTTTTAGCTGTTTTGAATAAAGCTGCTATATACATAGTTGAGAAAATATCCTTGTTGTAGGATGGAGGGTCATTAGGGTATATGCCCAAGACTGGTATAGCTGTGTTTTTAGGTAGATCAATTCCCAATTTTCTGAACAACCACCATATTGATTTCCATAGGGGCTTGTACAAGTTTGCACTCCCACCAACAATGGAGAAGTGCTCTCCTTGCACCATATCTTCTCCAGAATGAGCTGTCACTTGTGTTATTAATCTTAGTCATTCTGAGAGATGTAAAATGGAATCTCAAAGTAGTATTGATTTGCAAATTCTAAGCACCATCTTTTTATCAGTCTGATTAACTGACATTAATGTCATCTTTCTTTACATTTTTTTTTTCCAATCTGGAGACTTTCCACCATTTCTTCCCAAATGTTTACTTTTCTTTTGTCACCTACTGGATATTATTATAAAATACAAAACTCCACTTTTTTTTTCCTTTTTTAATTTTTTTATTAAAAATTTATGCCTCCTCCCCACCTCCACCTCCCATTTGCCTCCCTCTCCCCCGCTCCCCTCCGCCTCCCTCTCCAGCCCTAAGAGCAGTCAGGGTTCCCTGCCCTGTGGGAAGTCCAAGGTCCTCCCCCCTTCATCCAGGTCTAGGAAGATGAGCATCCAAACAGCCTAGACTCCACAAAACCAGTACATGCAATAGGATCAAAACCCAGTGCCATTGTTCTTGGCTTCTCAGCAGCCCTCATTGTCTGCCATGTTCAGAGAGTCCGGTTTTATCCCATGCTTTTTTAGACCCAGTCCAGGGAAGAAAGAATCATTGTAAGAATCTGCATTCTTACGATTTATGTCTTAAGTGTCCCTGCATGTTTAACATGTATGTATGTTGTTCCAATAAAGTTTTATTTTATTATTTTGAACATGTTACCCTCTCTTTGCTTTATTTAAACTGTAACGTTTTATAGATTACATTTTAAGTATAAATTTTATTTTTTACTTTTGTTTTTTAACATCAATGATCCTTTCTCAGTTCTCTTGGTTTTCCTTAATAATTGAACACTATTTTGAATCTGATGTTCTGGTAGTCCATACTATTAATTTCTTACAAGATATTATGTATAGTGCTGCCACCCAATTCTGAACTCATTCTCACAAGTTTTATATTTAGGTTGTTTTATAAAATTTGCCTCTGTAAATGTTCAGGACACTGACAGAAATATTTATCCTGTTCTGGATATTTCAGAAAGTCTTCATTTTTATCATCACAGCCAAAATAGACATTGATCTATTGTGATCATCTTTGAATGCACCATTTTTTATTTTTGTGAACTCTCTATAGACATGTGACTTGCCTTGATTTTCACTTTATTGATGAGTCAATTGTTTAGACTGTTCTAAAATCCTTGATAAAGTCAACATAAATTGCATCTAATGTTGCTCTTCTATTTTTCAAGCTGTCATTCTGTCACAGAAGGGAGATTAGATTGGCCAGACAGGACTTGATCTTTAGTAAGCCAGGCTGAATTTTACCTAGTATACTATTCTCCTCAAGGCATTTGGAAATTGAGTTTTTAGTGTCGTCCAGGATGCCTGTGCTATCCTTTTAAACTAAATTTTCAAAAGATGAAAAATGCCAGATGAGAAAAAAATGTAAGTAATAGTTCTTTTTTCAAAAGAGTGCATATCTCTTTTACATGGAACTATGTTTCCTAGGGACATTTTAATTCAAGCATATCATTGTCCTTTAAAGATATTCTCTGAATCCCCTTCTGCCTTTCTTTCTTCCCATTAGTTCTGTTTATTTCCTTAGACAGTCACTATTACTTTCATGATGTGTGTGTGTGTTTTTGTTTGTGTTGTATGTGTGTGTTAATGTTTTTATATGAAATATAGATAGGGATCATCAATAAGAGATAACATGATATTAGTCCTTCTGAAATGTACTTAATTTGATGAGTGTAATAACCTCAAGTTAAAGCAAAAGTTCTTAAAACTGAGACAAATAGTAGACAATTTTAATTTTTTTCTATAAATCCCGAGGAGATTATTGCAATCCAGTTATCATATTGATGATAATTGTAGATTGTCTTCATAAATAGAGTTTATAGTAAATACCAGTGTTGTCGGAGACTGCTCGTTCATTCATGGCCGCTCCGACCCGAAATAATCACACAGAAATTATATTATTTGCAATACTGTTTGGCCAATAGCTTAAGCATATTTCTAGCTAGCTCTTATATCCTAAACTAAACCATCTCTATTAATCTGTGCATCATCACAAGTTTGTGGCCTACCGGCAAAGTTTCAGAGCCCCAGGCAGAGGCATCTGTTTCCTGTGGTAGATACATGGCTTCCCACTACTAAGCCTTTTTTTGCCCAGCATTCAGTTTAGTTTTCCTGTCTAGCTCTACTCTGCCCTATCATAGGCCAAAGCAGCTTCTTTATTCATTAACCAATAAAAACAACAAACATACAGAAGAACTTCCCACATCTATACCAGGCTGTTTGATCATTTCAAAACATTCATGAATTGTCACTTGACAAAATGTTGAAAATGATTTTTTATTAGAAATTTCAAATTGCAGAGCAATTTTTTTATTAGAAAGTTCAAATTGCAGAGTAGCTTTTCTCATTGGAACCCCCTTTTGTTTTTATATAAAGAAGTTCATAATTTTTTGTAATTTTTTTTGAGAAATTCACACATTTGAGATGGAGGAGTGGGCATGGGAGGAGATAAAGTGGGGAAAGAGAGGTATAAATGATGTAAATGCAGTATTTATGACAACTTCTTTTGACTGAGAAATTTTTTGCAACCCTAAGTATAGAAGTATATAAAAGGTATGCAAATCAAATGTTTAACATTAATATTTTTTAAATGTATTTAAAGAAGAATTGCTATTATATATTTAATTTTATAACTTAATTGCAAAATCAAATTTATATTTTACTGAGATGGATGTGCTCATTTGTTTCCACATGAATAAATTCATTTTGGGTGAACATTTATTAGTGAAGAAGACAGGGCACTTTTAGTGTTTTTAGAGCTACAGTTTTGCTTTTATATTTTGCAATGCTAAGAATTTTGCTTTACATAAAATATTATAGCACATAATAATAATATGTATAGAGCCATTTCTAAATTTGTTGGAAGTTTTGATGTAGTATCAAACAAAAATACAATTAATGAGATTTTATTAAGTATATTTTATTTAATTTTTATTTATTTATGTATCTATTATAAACATTATATGCATGCACAGTGTACCTATATACAGTATGTGTATACATACACACATGTCTATATACATATGTACAATGTGTTTGTATACACATATATTATAAATACACATGCATACATATATACACATATATGCGTACACATATATGTATACATACGTGTGTACATATCTATGTATGTGCAGTATATCTTGGTCATATCCACACATACTCCCTCTATCTAGCACCTGCCACACCTGACAATATATCTTCCATTTTCCTTCCTACTTTGTTTTCACTTTTATAATTCACTAAGACTGATTTATTTTGCCCATGTGTGGTGGTCGGTTTCTTAGATGTGTATTATGCACTCTGATTAGTCTTATACCCATGAACTTCTATTACCTTTCATTCCTTTTAGCTTCCCCTCTTCTGTAAAAATATGTTTTCATGTTCATTTTTCTTTTGTTTTCTTTTGTGAACTAGTCTTGTAAAAGTTATACTATTTGTGATTGTTGCACAGTGACTCTTTCTTTTAAGTAACTAAATAGTTGTGTTTGTATTTGTCTTTATTTTCAGTTAAACACTATAATTAAGCTGTGTATGATATACTGGAATCATATTAGCTGAGATATTTTAGACATTGTTCTTTGACATTTCTTGGCATGCTAACATACATAGTGGAACATTCATATATTCCACATGACAAAAAGGCTGCAGTGAAGTTAGGTGATATAGCATAAGTTACTGCTACCACAAACAACTTACCTGAACTACACATTTTATTTTAATTAATTTCTTGGAAGTTGTACATGCAGAAACCTCTTAAGTGTAAGCAAATAATTTGTGAACACTGCATTCACTTACTTGACCTCGTATTGAGTTATAATCCACAGTTTAACAACCTAGGATCTGCAGCATAATTTTTTTTAGTATTTGTTCCCTAAGAGTGTGCATATGTCAACAAATTAAAATAATAGCTGTGATATATTGATAATTCATGATTATTTCTATTTACTTTGGAAAAGCCTTTTAGGTGAATATGTGAACATCATTCTTCCCTATTGAGTGGCTTCTTTATGGCAAACATACATATAAGGGATTTACAAATAGTTTATATTTTATAAATTCTTATTCTGTTAGTATCATTCATAGTTGGGTATCATCAGCACTATTGTTAGGAATGTGTTATATATGAATTGACTTGGAATGGCAGTTAATAAATAGGAGTATTTCAAAATATATGTGAAAGGTATCAGACATCTAGAGAATTTTATGAATTTTACTAAGGTATGATTCATATAGAATAAATTACAATTCCTTGATAATTAGAGTCAGTGTCTTTAAAATGTTTACAGAATTAGACATCTGTTATGATTTAATTACAGATATATTCTCCCTAAGCATTACATTGCATTGCATTTACTGGTAAATTTGTTTTGTTTTCCCTTGATTATTTATTTACTTACTTACTTATTTATTTATTTATTTATTTTTATTCTTTTTTAATTAAAATTTCTACCTGCTCCCTGTTTCGCATTTCCCTCCCCCTCCTCCCACACAATGCCTCCTCCCCCCACTCCCCTCCCCCTATCCCCACTCCTCTTCTCCTCCCCCCACACCATTCCCCCACCCTCTCAATACTGAAGAGCAGTTCAAATTCCCTGCCCTGCAGGAAGACCAAGGTTCTCCCACTTCTATCTAGGTCTAGGAAGGTGAACATCCAAACAGGCTAAGCTCCCACAAAGCCAGTTCATGTATTAGGATTGAAACCTAGTGCCATTGTCCTTGGCTTCTCATCAGCCTTCATTGTTCAGAGAGTCCAGTTTCAACCCATGCTTATTCAGACCCAGTCCAGCTGGCTTTGGTAGGCTCCCAATAGATCAGTTCCACTGTCACAGTGGGTGGGTGCACCCCTCGTGGTCCTGATTTCCTTGCTCATGTTCTCCCTCCTTCTGCTCCTCATTTGGACCTTAAGAGCTCAGACCATTGCTCCAAATTGGATCTCTGTCTCTGTCTCGATCCAACGCCAGATGAAGGTTCTAAGGTGATATGCAAGATATTCATCAGTATAGGATAGGGTCATTTCAGGTTCCCTCTCCTCAGTTGCCCAAGGTACCAGCTGGGGACATCTCCCTGGACACCTGCGAGCCCCACTAGAGTCAAGTCTCTTGCCAACCCTAAGATGGCTCCCTTAGTTATGATATATATTTCGCTGTACCCGTATCCACCCTTCCTATATCCCAAACATCCCAATCCCCCAAGCTCCTCCCATCCTCCCCTTCTCACGTTTCTCACCCCATTTCCCCTTAGCCCCATGCCACATCACCCGCAAGTTCCCAGTTTTTGCCCGGCAATCTTGTCTACTTCCCCTATCCAGGCGGATGACTATACGTTTTTCTTTGGGTTCACTTTCTTATTTAGCTTCTCTAGGATCACAAATTATATGCTCAATGTCCTTTATTTATGGCTAGAAACCAATTATGAGTGAGTACATCCCATGTTCTTCTTTTTGCGTCTGGGATATCTCACTCAGGATAGTGTTTTCTATTTCCATCCATTTGCATGCAAAATTCGAGAAGTCATTGTTTTTTACCGCTGAGTAGTACTCTAATATGTATATATTCCACACTTTCTTCATCCATTCCTCCATAGAAGGGCATCTAGGTTGTTTCCAGGTTCTGGCTATTACAAACAATGCTGCTATGAACATAGTTGAACAAATACTTTTGTCATATGATAGGGCATCTCTTGGGTATATTCCCAAGAGTGCTATTACTGGATCTTGGGGTAGGTTGATCCCAAATTTCCTGAGAAATCGCCACACTGATTTCCAAAGTGGTTGCACAAGTTTGCATTCCCACCAGCAATGGATGAGTGTACCCTTTACTTCACAACCTCTCCAGCAAAGGCTATCATTGGTGTTTTTGATTTTAGCCATTCTGACAGGTGTAAGATGGTATCTTAAAGTTGTTTTAATTTGCATTTCCCTTATCGCTAAGGAGGTTGAGCATGACCTTAAGTGTCTTTTGGCCATTTGAATTTCTTCTGTTGAGAATTCTCTGTTCAGTTCAGTGCCCCATTTTTTTATTGTGTTAATTAGCATTTAAAGTCTAGTTTCTTGAGTTTTTTATATATTTTGGAGATCAGACCTTTGTCTGTTGCAGGCTTGATGAAGATCTTCTCCCAGTCAGTGGGTTGCCTTTTTGTCTTAGTGACAGTGTCCTTTGCTTTACAGAAGCTTCTCAGTTTCATTTATTCAATGTTGTCCTTAATGTCTTTGCTGCTGGGGATATACGTAGGAAGTGATCTCCTGTACCCATATGTTGTACAGTACTTCCCACTTTTACTTCTATCAGGTTCAGTGTGTTCAGACTGATATTGAGGTCTTTAATCCATTTGGACTTGAGTTTTGTGCATGGCGATAGATATGGATCTATTTTCATTCTTCTACACGCTGACAACCAGTTCTGCCAGCACCATTTGTTGAAGATGGTCTCTTTTTTCCATTGAATACTTTTAGCTCCTTTATCAAAAATCAGGTGTTCATATGTTTGTGAGTTAAAATCAGGGTCCTCTACTCGGTTCCATTGATCGACTTCTCTGTTTATATGCCAATACCACGCTGTTTTCAATACTGAAGCTCTGTAATAGAGTTTGAAGTCAGGGATGGTAATGCCTCCAGATGATCCTTTATTATATAAGATTGTTTTGGTTATCCTGTGTTTTTTGTTTTTCCATATAAAGTTGATTAATGTCCTCTCAAGATCTGTGAAGAATTTTGATGGGATTTTAATGGAGATTGCATTGAATCTATAAATTGCCCTTGGTAGAATTGCCTTTTTTACTATGTTGATCCTCCCAATCCAAGAGCAAGGGAGATCCTTATATTTTCTGGTATCCTCCTCAATTTCTTTCTTCAAAGACTTAAAGTTCTTGTCAAATAGATCCTTCACTTTCTTGGTTAGAGTTAGCCCAAGATATTTTATGCTATTTGTGGCTATCGTGAAGGGTGATGCTTCTCTGATTTCCCTCTCTGCTTCCTTATCCTTTGTGTATAGGAAGGCAACTGTTTTTTTGGAAATGATTTTGTATCCTGCCACGCTACTAAAGGTGTTTATCAGCTGTAGGAGTTCTTTGCTGGAGTTTTTGGGGTCGCTTATGTACACTATCATATCGTCTGCAAATAATGAAAGTTTAACTTCTTCCTTTCCAATTTGCATCCCTTTGATCCCCTTATGTTTTCTTATTGCTATCGCTAGAATTTCAAGCACTATGTTAAAGAGGTATGGAGAGAGTTGACAGCCTTGTTGTGTTCTTGATTTTAGTGGAATAGCTTTGATTTTCTCTCCATTTAATTTGATGTTAGCTGTTGGCTTGCTATAAATAGCTTTGATTATAGTTAGGTACGACCCTTGTGTCCCTAATCTCTCTAAGACCTTTATCATAAAGGGATGTTGAATTTGTCAAATGCTTTTTCAGCATCTAATGAAATGATCATATGGTTTTTTTCTTTCAGTTTATTTATATGATGGATTACATTGATAGATTTTCGTATGTCGAACCAGCCCTTCATCTCTGGGATGAAGCCTACTTGATCATAATGGATAATTTTTCTAATGTGTTCTTGGATTCTGTTTGCCAGTATTTTATTGAGGATTTTCGCATCGATGTTCATGAGTGAGATTGGCCTGTAGTTTTCTTTCTTGGTTGTGTCTTTGTGTGGTTTTGGTATCATAGTAACTGCACCTTCATAAAAGGAATTTGGCAATGACTTCTCTGTTTCTATATTGTGAAATACATTAAGGACTATAGGAATTAGGTCTTCTTGGAAGTTCTGGTAGAATCTGCATTGAAGCCGTCTGGACCTGGGCTTTTCTTGGTAGGAAGGTTTTTTATAACAACTTCTAATTCTTCATGACTAACAGGTCTATTTAGATTGTTCACCTGGTCCTGGTTTAACTATGGTATATGGTACTTATCTAAAAAAGTGTCCAAATTTTTTTATATTTTCCAATTTTGTGGTATACAGGCTTTTGTAGTAAGATCTAATGATTCTCTGAATTTCCTCTGTGTCTGTGGTTATGTCTCCCTTTTCGTTTCTGATTTTGTTAATTTGCGTATTCTCTCTCCGCCGTTTGATTAGTTTGGATAGGGGTTTATCAATCTTGTTGATTTTCTCCACGAACCAGCTTTTTGTTTCATTGATTCTTTGGATTGTTTGCTGTGTTTCTATTTTGTTGATTTCAGCCCTCAGTTTGATTATTTCCAGTCTTCTACTTCTCCTAGGTGAGTCTGCTTCTTTTTTTTTTTTGTAAAGCTTTAAGGTGGGCTATTAATTCTCCAATGTGTGCTTTCTCCGTTTTCTTTAAGTGGGCACTTAGTGCTATGAACTTTCCTCTTAGCACTGCTTTCATAGTGTCCCACAAGAAACTTGACTCTAGAGGGGTTAGCAGGTGTCCAGGGAGATGTCCCCAGCTGGTACCTTGGGCAACTAAGGAGAGGGAACCTGAAATGACCCTATCCTATACTGATGAATATCTTGCATATCACCTTAGAACCTTCATCTGGCGATGGATCGAGGTAGAGACAGAGTCTCAGTTTGGAGCAACGGTCTGAGCTCTTAAGGTCCAAATGAGGAGCAGAAGGAGGGAGAACATGAGCAAGGAAACCAGGACCACGAGGGATGCACCCACCCACTATGACAGTGGAACTGATTTATTGTGAGCCCACCAAGGCCAGCTGGTCTGGGTCTGAATAAGCATGGGTTGAAACTGGACTCTCTGAGCATGGCGGACAATGAAGGCTGATGAGAAGCCAAGGACAATGGCACTAGGTTTCGATCCTAATACATGAACTGGCTTTGTGGGTGCTTAGCCTGTTTAGACGCTCATTTTCCTGGACATAGATAGAAGACCTTCGTCTTCCTGCAGGGCAGAGAATTTGGACTGCTCTTCAGTATCGAGAGGGAGGGGGAATGGTGTGGGGGGAGGAGAAGAGGAGTGGGGTTAGGGGGAGGGGACTGGGGGGAGGGGGCAATATTTGGGAGGAGGGGAGGCAAATGGGAAACGGGGAGAAGGTGGAAATTTTAATTAAAAAAGAATAAAAAAAAAACAAAAACAAACAAAAACAAACAAACAAACAAAAAAAAGCTTTCAGGTGGGCTACTAAGTCTCCAATGTGTGCTTTCTCCGTTTTCTTTAAGTGGGCACTTAATGCTATGAACTTTCCTCTTAGCACTGCTTTCATAGTGTCCCATAGGTTTGAGTATGTTGAGTCTTCGTTTTCATTGAATTCAAGAAAGACTTTAATTTCTTTCTTTATTTCTTCCTTGATCCAGGTGTGGTTCAGTAGTTGACTGTCCAGTTTCCATGAGTTCATAGGCTTTCTGGGGATAGCATTGTTGTTGAATTCTAAATTTAATCCATGGTGATCTGAAAAGACACAGGTGGTTACTAATATTTTTTGTAACTGTGTAAGTTTGCTTTGTTACCGAGAATGTGGTCTATTTTCGAGAAGGTTCCATGAGCTGCAGAGAAGAAGGTATATTCCTTCTTATTTGAGTGGAATGTTCTATAGATGTCTGTTAAGTCCATTTGATTCATTACCTCCCTTAATCCTCTTATTTCTCTGTTAGGTTTCTGTCTGATTGACCTGTCCATTGGTGAGAAAAGAGTGTTGAAGTCTCCTACTATTAGTGTGTGTGGTTTTATGACTGCCTTGAGTTTTAGTAATGTTTCTTTTACATAAGTGGGTGCTTTTATATTAGGGGCATAGATATTCAGGATTGAGACTTCATCCTGGTGAATTGTTCCTGTTATGAGTAGAAAATGTCCCTGTCCATTTCTTCTGATTGATTTTAGTTTGAAGTCAACTTTGTTAGAAATTAGTATGGCCACACCTGCTTGTTTCTTAGGTCCATTTGCTTGATAAACCTTTTTCCAGCCCTTTACTCTGAGTAGATGTCTGTCTTTGTGGTTGAGGTTTGTTTCTTGTAAACAGCAGAATGTTGGATCCTGGTTTCGTATCCAATCTCTTAGCCTGTGCCTCTTTATAGGTGAGTTGAGTCCATTGATATTAAGGATATTAATGACCAGTGGTTGTTAACTCTGGTCATTTTTTCTTTCTTTCTTTCTTTCTTTTGGTAGTAGAGTTTGTGTGTTTCCCTTCTTCAAGTTGTGCTGGTGAAGCGTCATTAGATGTCTGAGTTATTGTGGGCATTTTTGTACTCCTTGGGTTGTGATTTTCTTTCAATTACTTTCTGTAAGGCTGGGTTTGTGGCTACGTATCGTTTAAATTTGTTTTATCCTGGAAAATTTTGTTTTCTCCATTTATAGTGAAAGAAAGCTTGGCTGGGTATAGTAGTCTGCGCTTGCATCCATGGTCTCTAAGTTTCTGCAGTACTTCTATCCATGACCTTCTGGCTTTCATGGTTTCCATAGAGAAGTCAGGTGTAAGTCTGATAGGGTTACCTTTATAGGTAACTTGATCTTTTTCCTTTGCAGCTCTTAATATTCTTTCTTTATTCTGCATATTTTGTGTTTTGATTAATATGTGACACGGAGATTTTTTTTTTTTTTGATCTAGTCTATTCAGTGTTCTGTATGCATCTTGGACCTTCAAAGGAATATCTTTCTTAAGGTTGGGAAAGTTTTCTTCTATAATTTTATTAAATATATTTTCTGGACCATTGAGCTGTACTTATTTTCCTTCTTCTATCCCTATTATTCTTAGGTTTGGTCTTTCTATTGTGTCCCAGATTTCCTGAATGTTTTGTGACGAGAATTTGTTGGTTTTGCTGTTTTCTTTGATCAGTGTGTTTATTTTCTCTATGGTATCTTCAGTGTCTGAGATTCTTTCTTCTATCTCTTGTAATCTGTTGGTGGTACTTGTCTCTGTAGTTCCTGTTTATTTATCCAAGTTTTCCATCTCCATCCTTCCCTTGGTTTGTGTTTTCTTCATTACTTCCATTTCATTCTTCAAGTCTTGAACGGTTTCCCTTACCTGTTTGATTGCTTTTTCTTGTTTCTCTTGATTTTCTTGGGTACCTTTGAGAGATTTATTCATTTCCTCTACCTTTTTGTTTGTATTCTCTAATTGATTATGGCAGTTTTTCACCTCTTGTTTAAGGTCCTCTATTATTTTCATATAATTCACTTTTGAGTCGAATTCTTCTAATTCTTCTGGAATAGAGTGTACAATTCTTCTTATTTCGGGATTCCTGGATTCTGGTGATGTCACGTTGCCTTTCAGGTTGTTGGAGGAAATCTTGCATTGGCGCCTGCCCATCTCTTCCTTCAAATGGAGCCAGGAGAGGCCTGGTGTCTTGGTCCAGTCTTTGCTATGACTAACTCTCTGGGTGTATATCCTCAGTGTAGGGGCAGGAACCCTCCCTTCCAGATGTACTCCTCAACACCAAAACATGAATGCCTGGTAGTCCAATGACCCGTGGACAAAAGGGCGAATGCGGGGGGGGGGGGGGTGGTGAGGGGGGGAGGGTCGAGTAGAACACAGGCGATGCTGCAGCACAAGCTGGAGGTGCCTGTGCTCCCTTTCAGGGGTTCTTGAGGCCTGCCCCGTAGGCAGGCTCTCACCACTCTGAGTGGGGAGCCTTAGTGTAGGAGCAGGAAGCTGTTCCTCAGCAAAGACCTTGCAGACAAGGCAGGCTGGTGGGGGGGGACGTGTGTTGGAAAGAAAGCCCTGCAGCAGGGGCTGGGGGAGGGGGGTTTGTGCTCTCTTCCAGGACAGTCCGCCCCTGGATAGCACACACTCACCTGTCCAGATTGAACTTCTCAGCACCTACACAGGGACACCTGGTAGCCCCGATGAGCCAGGGACCAAGGGAAGAAGGAGGCAGGCAGGGCGGGTCCAGGACAGCACAGCAGACCCTGCAGCCCCAGCAGCAGGGGCCCATGTGAGCTCCCTTGACGGGACCTTGAGGCCTGCCAGCTAGTCAGGCCCTCACTGCTCTGGGTGGGTAGCCTTAGTGTAGGAGCAGGAAGCTGATCCTCAGCAAGGGACCTTGTAGACAAGGCAGGCTTGGGGGGGGGGGCGTATGTATATCGGTAAATTTGTTTATTCTATATATTTTGTGTATCTGAAATCTTTTAACATGAAATCTCTAGTGCGTGTTTTCTTTTACTGGAATAACGTTTTTTAATAGTTCATTCTTATTATAATATGTATCAAATCTTAATTCTCACCTGTTCCTCTCTTAAGCAATAATCTGCCGTATAAAAGTACCACATTTAACATGACTATTGTCGGTAATGCTGCTACTAACATCTATGTGCATATATATGATTTTATGTAGAACACATGTATTTATTTCTTTTAGATAGACACCCAGAATCTCTAGGCCACACAATAAGTTTCTGTCTTACATAGAGAAAATACCAAGTAGCTTCTATGAAATGATATGCCATTCTAATGTTTGTTGATTGATTTTTGTGGATTATGTATTCATCGAATTATTTCAAGATTTAGATTTATCATGCATTTCCTAGATATTCTAAACTCTATGAATTTGGCTGTGCAAATTTTGTGATACTTTAACATTATAGTTGGTTAGTATAAGTATAAACTAATCTTGATATGCAACAAAACCAATGTCCCTAGTAATAAGAATCATAAAGGCTGTAACTTTAAAAAAAATTGATAACTGAATTGATGTAGGGAGAAGACATGTGACCTCTGACTTTTATAAAACTTACAGTATATTCATAAACTTATCAAATAAACCACAAAAGTGTTAAATCCAAAAAAATATTGGCATCCAAATCAGTAAAATATAGATAAAACCCTTTTAAAGTGAGTCTGACTTTTTAACCCCTTACTGATAATGAAAAGGGGTGGAAGGAGTAACATTGTTTACAGGGAAGAACAGAAGGGTAGAAAGGCTCAAGCAAAGTTATGTGTATTTGACCACAAGGGTTGAGAGGTAGAACTTATGTTAGTTTTCTTTTCCTGAAGAAATAGTATGAATAGAAACACGTGGAGAAGTGAATTAGAGGAAGATATTTTTACTAAAGCATTAATTCAGAAAAAGTCTTCAAAGGAGTTACTGTATCTTTTTAGGATAATTGTCTCTTGGCCTACCAAGAAGAATGAGGTTTGACTATTAATCTTTACTAAAATAAGATTCAATTATATTCAGTTTCACTAGATATTTTCGTATATTTATAATATGTATGAATTTTAACTATATATTTTATGTGAATGACATGTTATATAACAATAAAAGAATAGTTATTACACATCTATTTGCCATAACTCAATCTGAGTATTAATTCATTGTACTCTTAGTGAATTCTGCCTCAACTATATTAGTTGACTAATTATGCACTAAGATGTACATTAAAGAAGAAAAATAAGCCTAGTATACTAGTAAAAAAAATCACTAGCTTTCTTAGAAAACCATTGAATAATCTTTGTAGGAGACACTATTAAGTCCACTGTCTCTTGGTGTGAAAATTAATTATAAAGATATAATATGGCACTTGATGTGGGGAACATGTATTCCATTAGTGTATTGGAGTTTTGGCTCTTAAGATTCTAAGGGAATGTGATTAGATACAGATTCTCAAATATCATGTTTCTTACCAGAATTGGATATAATAATCCAGTACTATAAGGCATTTCCTCAGAGCTGTGTTATCTATAAGATAATTTCATGGACGTTAGGAATTTTCACTTTTTATGTTTTTCCCAACTTTCTTTTAATGAGTTTAGTGAAAATATAAAGATAATTTAGACCATCCTCAGGGTATTATAAATTTCAAGCTTATCATATGTTTATATCTTAGTGTGAAAGAATGTATGAGTAATAATGCTGGTGAGAATAGAGTTCCCTGGGGAAAACCTAAGACAAGAGAACAGAGCAGTGAAAAAGAGAACCATACAAAAGTTTTGCTTTTTTTTAAGATTATTCATTGTTTTCTAAAATTAGCAGAAGCAGGAGGATGCTGCTCTATTTGAAAAGACATGTGTAGGCACTAATTCCTATTGTGACCTCTCATGCTCTATGCCCACCATGAATAGTTAGGTATTATGTGGTCAACATTCGTCAGTTTTTTTCTTTTAAATTTCAAGTGTACGGAAAGGCAAGCACAGGAGATCTTTTACTCTAAAAAAAAAGTCTAAGGTGTTATTTTAGTGTTAGTGTAATGATAATAAGATGAGAAAGAATTGATTTTCATTCTTTCTAGTGCTATACATGTTTTTCAGAAGTGTTTTGGAGTCATTAGAAAATATATTATCTTTAAACATTTAAACTACCATCAAAGTATTTTCTTAACCATCCTGCCTTTAACAAACATAATGAATCTTTTGGCACTATTATGTTAGGCATACTATTATTTCTGAACTTAGAAAGGTTTTTGAAACTAATATGACATAAAATCAAGAGACTAATATGTAAATATTTTAAAACATTCTATTGGATCCATGAGGGAAACATATCTCTATTACATCATGTCAAATGACTGCCTCATATCTTTATGTTGCCACTGTGAGACAGTATCAAACAAGAAACAAAGGGATACAAACATTCAATATCATTCTTAACATATTTTGACAATAAAATTTTAAACCAAAATGTGGCAAAGGTTTTTTTTTAAGACTACCGAGTCTGAGTCTAGTGTGCTCCATGCTCTACTTATGTTTCCAAATGTTTCTCCAAATGTTTTGAGTATTACTACATTTATGAATTTCCAGAAAACTTAGCAAAAAGTCTTTTGCTGAATTTTAATTCATATTATGGACAATGAGCACAAAGTCATATAGCAAGGCAATCAACAAATCAATAGAAAGTAGAATAAGTATGAAAAATTTAGATTTCAGGTATCATCTCTATTACAGAAACGGGTTACAGAAGTTTAATTGCTGAAGAACTGGATCCAGTTAAGACTAACTTTGAAGGAAAACTTAAAATATTCTTCTGTGATACCCACCGTAAATAATGAAAAAGAGAAAATTATAGAACAAATGTCAATTGACATGTAAAGGTTTGAACTTTTCTTTGTTAAGTTCTTGTGTATGGTATATCACAGATTATACTCACCTGGGAGTTGAAATCTGATTATACATGTTTACTAATAAAATTAATTATTAAAGATGTATTTTTATAGTTATGTGAGGTTTTCCAAATATGTATTCTTCTTTTCCTTTCTATCAGCCTCCTTTCATTTCTTCATGGGATATGCCTTTTATTAGACTTATCAATTCAATTAAAAATGATAAATTAATAAATATTCAATTTCATATACTTAAGTAGTATGTATAATATTTATGGAGGTAGGGAAAGAGGGGGACACAATCACAGAGTGAGAGAGGGCGAAAGAGAGCTCACATATATCTTTGAGTTCAAATGCATTTTACCCTCATAAATATCTTTACAGTCATAATCATGCAAATATTTCTCTTTTCCTTTGATAAAGCCTTCCTAATTAGTTCTTCTTTTAGCTGGTATTATACATTTAACTTTATGTAGTATTTATGCTGATTACAGATGGCTGATTATAGATAACGGGCTAGGTAGAAGTACTTCCCTCAAGAAGCAAGAGTTTCTAGGATCAATTGATGAAAAATATCAAGGGTGAACCTCTCAGATTAAATCAGGAAGTTGTTGAAGCAGGAAACAGGATATGGGTGTTAGGAGATCTGAGTTCAAGAACCACCTCAAGAAAACATAGCTATGAGACTTTTTCCAATGGTAGTACTATATCCTAACTTAAATATTTCCATGTGTAAAATATCACTTTAGTAGAACACATTTAAGAACAATTAATAGTATAGGAAGTGTTCTTTTGTGTGTAGGGTCAGTGGTCATCCCTATTACTCTAATTCATAATGGGGTATATGTAAATATAAAGATAAAGTTCAGCATTTGCTTTAAAAAAAAGATGTCATCTATCTCTATATATTATATTAATATTAATATATGTAATATTTTCATAGCATCATGTTATAGATATATAGACATTAAACCTGCAAAATAAAAAGAAAAAAACATTGCCTATAAATAAATAAGAAGTAATAATTTTTATATGATTTTATTGTCAATTATTCATTTTATTCTCAAAGTTTATTGAAATTTGAATACATTTATAATGGGAAACACTGAATTGATTTTTTTTTTTTTGCTTCTGAAGAGTAAACATTAAAGAAATGGATCTATTTCCTTACATTAATATAATATATTGAATCTGACAAAATTTATGAAGTAGTTAAAACTTAACTTAGTAGCCACCTCACTCTTTTGCATATAGGATGAATTATATTTATTTATATTCACGATTTACCTTTCTTCAGTTGACAAGTGATTTCTTCTTTGAGTTACATGGATTAAGGTACTGTGAGTAGAAATTTTAAAACTTTCTTTGGATTATATGAATCTTACTTTATATAAGCGAAATATGAATAATAAGTAATAAAGAAACTATAGCTTAAAAGAGTTTTTGTAGTTCGGTCATTCAGCAACACTTCAGGATATGCTGTTGACAAAATGCATTAATGTTAAAAAGGAGTGCACATGTTCATTGAAGGCTATACATGTTTTTTTTAGACAGGGTTTCTCTGTAGCTTTGGAGCCTGTCCTGGAACTCCCTTTGTAGACCAGGCTGGTCTCGAACTCCCAGAGATCCGCCTGCCTCTGCCTCCCAAGTGCTGGGATTAAAGGCGTGCGCCACCACCGCCCGGCTACATGTTTCTTTTTCAGTCATTTAGACATACCACATGAGCCAGTTTACCTGATTTATCTAGTTTTCAACCTTCCTTGCATTCTAAAGCTACCAGTGCATTTGAATGACAAAAATATAGCATTGTCTCACTGAGTCAGAACTACCAATTTGCAAATTATCTATATTTTGTATGTAAGTTTTGTTGTGCCAATTTAATTTGAAGTATAAAAAGCATGATTTTGTATAGCACAACCAAATAATAGAAAGGAACTTTGAAGCTTTCATTTATGTTTATATAAGAACTAAATGCAACATAACAGAAAGAATGACAAAGCACAAGTAACAGAATCTGAACCATGTAGAATTAACACTTTTACATGTCTATCACTTTGCTGATCTTTTGAAAATTATAGTCTCTGAGTACAGAGGTATAAATCTTCAAAGCTTAAAAGATATAGGTGCAGCATGAACTAATCTTCATTTCCCCCCTCTCTTCTTACAGCAGCACTAATGGAAATGTATTTTGTTTAATGACTCTGAAATCCTGTTTGTAATTAGATGTGGGAATTGGTCTTACTTTGTAACAGATGATACTGGAATAATAATATGAGAGATGCTACACTGAGACCACTATCCTCCTAAATCTATATCATTTTTCATTTTATTGACAGGAGATGTGTGGAAAGAACAAAGAAATTGATTTTTAAAAGAAGGAAAATAAGATTTAATAAAAAGAACTTCCAATCCAAATATTTTAGTATTACTTCAAATATATTGCAGTGGTAAGAGAAAGAGCATGAGCCTTGTTTTTAATTTTAGGAAACAAGGATTTTAATTTTGTTGCTTTTTTGATAATGATCTTTGAATATTATTGCAAAGACTAGGTAGAGACATTTAATTATGTGACAGAGATCATATCATTAAAACATCTTAGTATGGTTATACAAAATAATTAATATTGTCTTTTAAAGAAATAGTTTATGTTCAAGCACAGAGTTTAAGGAGTGGACTAGCCAAATGCAACAACTGCTCAGTACATCGTGTTCTATGTTCTTCATTGTTAATAAATGATACTGTCACAAATCATTCTTCTGAATAAAGATTTGCAGTGGTTGTAGGCCCCAAATATTTTTCCTTTGGCTACTGATGGACTCCAGGGGCCAAACAAAAATTAGAATTTAAAGAATATATGTATCTCATGGATAAGTATTACTCTTCTTTTCAAACATATGTGTTGATACCTTTAATCGTAGAACTGATGTTTGCACGTTTGGACAGTCCCTGTGAGGATATTATGATAATATGTACTTAACAGTATTCATTTTAAGGTTATTTTTTAACTTTATGTGTCTAGATGTTTTGTCTGCCTATATGCTTAGGCATCATGTACGCTGGTACTGATTAGAAGCTAGAAGAGGGCACCACGCCCTTGAAAATAGAGTTACACACAGCTGTGAGAGTCAATGTAGGTGCTGGGTGTTGAACTTGGATACTCTGGAAGAACAGTATGTGGAGCAACTTTCCAGCCAAGTATTTAGTATTTAATGCATTCCTTTATTTTCTAAGCAACATACTTGGCTGGTCTTAGTAGACAGAAGACTTGGCCAAATTTCTTGCTTATTTTCTTGGGATCTCAGATTTGGTTTTTACTTTGATTTCCAATAAGTTTCAATATGCTTATTTCATCTGATTAATATCCAGTAAAATTAACAGAGAAAGTGCTAATGTGATGTCTTTTGGGAGCTAGGAAAAAAGATAAGACCAGAAAAGTTTTCAGTAATTGGTGGGGTTATAGAAGAAAATGAGTACACAGTCAAATGCAATGCTTTTAACTACAAAGCCTACATTCTTACATTTAAAAATGACTCATTGAGAAGGAATTAAATTGAGACCACATGGTTTTTTCAATACATAGGTTAGTAGATTTTACTTATAAATGTGTCCAACTGTGGGTTTGTGAGACTGTTTACTTTGAAATGTCCATAGGGTGGATTTCAATTAGATGGTAGTGAATAGGTTCTTTATTTGCAGTGATAACCAGCATTCTTTTTAATGAAAAATAAGGCCCTGTAATTTCTCTATTTTTTCCTTGTAAAATTAATAAAATCTTATTTCTGATAAAATAGTTTTTTAATATTTTGTTTCATAAAGTTCAAACAAGGCACATGTAGTAATTTATCTTCCCTGTTACAGTGTATTTCAAATATCAAAATGTTTATTGTGGAGTATTTCATTACATTTTCCTTTATATTTTTTCTAATAAACATCTTTCATATTTGTATTCCCAGTTTCCTAGCATTAAGGACTAACAAAATGAACTAAGTTAAGTGCTCATTCATTATGAAATGCTAGAAGGACATTAATAGTTTAAAAATCATAAGGTAGTTTTAAAAAATTCCTGCATATAATAATTGGTTTAGAAGAATGTTTTTCATCAAATCATCATGATAAATATGTAGATGATACAGATGTATGTCATTGTCCACAGATGCATCTGGCACTGGCACAGAATACTTACCATTAGAATTTTGTTGAATGAAATTTGTGTTGTGTGCCATTGCATTTTGTGTACTATGGAGACAGTAATTTCATTTACTGTGTTACATAACATACTGCAATTTTTACCGTCTTGATAATGCACAAATATTAAAAGAAAAAAATTTAATCTCAAAATATGTTGTTTTCTAAATATCTCATAGGAGATTATACATAGTGGTAAAGATTTATGATAATCAAATATATAACTAAAGTTTTACTTTAGAAATTAGGAAAAGTATTCTGTACGTTACTATGATTATACTGTAAAGTAAGTCACAACAGTTTTTATAAATCTGATTACTTTGAACTTGAATGGTAAACTCTGTCCATGAAGGGACTATTAGTAGAGAAATTAGGTAGTCACAAAAAGTTTAGGGGATCATACATTATTTGGAGATATTCTAAACACTTGACACCATGAAATAGTATGATATTTTGATATATCACTGCTAGTTTTGGTAACAAATATCAGGGAATAAAAAAGAAGGTAATTATAGGTACATGTGTTGTAATAGGAGGAGTGGGGCTGCGTCCCCGGCACCCAGCTGCCCGCATGGCTAGCTTATGCCCCAAAATAATTACACGGAAACTGTATTCTTTTAAACACTACTTGGCCCATTAGTTTTAACCTCTTATTGGCTAGCTCTTACATATTGATCTAACCCATTTCTGATATTCTGTGTAGCCCCACGAGGTGGCTTACCAGGGAGATCTTAACTTGCATCTGTGTCAGGTGAGAGAATCATGGCGACTGCCTGATTCAGCTTCTTTCTCCCAGCACTCTGTTCTGTTTACTCCACCTATCTTAATTCTACCCTATCAGAGGCCAAGCAGTTTCTTTATTAATTAACCGATGAAAGCAACAGATAGAAAGATGACCCACCTCCATCATACATGTACAAGAGATACAAAGTCAGAAGAAGCTGGAATAACATAAGCCAAATCAAGAAACTACAAGTTCAAAACTCAAGTTATGGTTGATGCAATGTTATTTGAAATCTGTCTAAAGTCCTGGCATTGTATATGAAAGTGACTTAGTTAAAATTAGGAAACATTCAGTAATAATAGCAAACATATTGGGCAAAGTAAAACAATGAGCAATTGGACACAATTGTGTTCTCCATCCATTTGTTTAAGCACTCAGAAAATATTATTTCTTAGTAGAATTCAATCACATGAAAATCCTAAATTACTATAAATTAATGACAATGAAATGTAGGTTAAAAAGGAATTAGACCTAAATTTATAGTAACAAAGAAGAATATGGGCTGTTTTCAACCTAGTGATTTAAAATAACATTACAAATAAAGATCTTCATTGACATGCCATTTTCGCTTATATTGCTCAAATTACCCAAAGAAATATGTAGCACCTGGCTGTTTGATTAAATGTATATTAAGATGTCTAGTTTTTATCTTGTTTTTGTTTTTTATTGTTTGTTAAATCTTTGAGAATTTTTTGCAATGTATTTCATCATAGTTATCTTCTTTCTCACTGTTCCCAGATACATCTCATATTTCCTAACCCCTTGTCCTCCTTTTTTCCACTCATAAGGTCATGTATTTGCTCCTTCTATTTTCTAGAGCATGTGGTCTTCCACTGGAGAATGTTCCACTGACCAGAGGCCATATATTAAAATAAATGACAAAACTGACTTTCCCTTTCCCAGAAGGACTGAATTTCAGCAGCTATAAATCACCAATAACTTCTTGTTTATGAGTGGTACTTTGTGTGCACTTCCATTGTCCATGCCCGAGTTTGGTCTTGTTTGATCTTTTATGAGTCTTTTGCATGTAGTACCAATTGCTGAGGGTTCATTTGTGCAGCCACCCTGCTGCATCCTGAAAAGAGTCTTCTTTTAAATATGTTAATCATACGCTACATATCTTTTGTCTAACAAAACTAAATTCATATTCATGAAGATCAATTTTTCTAGCAAAATGACATCAAAATTATCATGGTCATCTCATGGGTAGGAGGCTTCACATAGAAACTGAAGAGCTATTGTAGAAACTGGTAAAAATAAAATAAATCTGATATTGACACAAAATATAAAAGACTCTCTCTTCTCTGTTCTCATTTCCAAAGGTAAAATTGCCATTTTAGGACATATCCAAAATACATACTATTAGATAGTAAGGATTTAAAAACAGCAGTAAAGGAGTTAAAATAGGTCACCCATGCCCGTATTAAAATGAAGAGCATGACTTTTAAAACATCAAAAATAGATTTTTTAAAGTTATTGCATGACCAATTACAAAATCTAACATATGTATTTCCTTTTAGTTTTTATGAATTTAATTAGTTGTCCTTTTTAAAAATTACTTATTTTAGAAATTCATGCATAAGTGCCTGCAACAGTTCATCTAAGGTTAGGATTTTATGAGATTTCTCCCATCCATGTTCATATGACAGTTGGTGTTGTATTTAGTTAAATGAATTATTCTTACATTAAATATTTTTCCATTGTATTATTTACAATATTTATGTATTTCCCATCTTGACCATAGTTTTCTCCTTCCTCTCCTGCTATTCTCTCCCCCCACCTCTCCTCTGCATCCACCTAAGCCATTCCTCCTCTGTTTCTATTCAGGAAGTGGTAGGTCTCCCGTGGATATCAATAAAACATGTGATATCAAGTTGTAGTAGGACTAAGCACCTCCTCTTTTAAACAGTTTTTTGCTGCTTTTTAATTGGGGGATTTTTGTCAGGAGATTTTTAGTTATTATAATGTAAGAAAGGGATTTTAAAAAGCATTTTTCTTTTCTTTGTTGCTCCCACTGGTGCTGAAAAATATTATTATTCAAAACAAATCAGCATGGTATATAGGAGATTTTTTACCAGTTGGATGGGTGAGTGGAGAAGAAATGATTCATTGATATTCTGCATGACATTCATTCTTTCTTGCTGTATATTCCATACTACATAGGAAAGTTCCTACTAATGAAAAAATGCTTCAAATAAAAGAGTTTTCTTATAGTCATCCACCACCTATATCTCTTACACTCTTTCCACTCCCTCTTGTACAATGATCCCTTGAGCATTGGGAAGAGAGTGGAGATACATACATATATATATATGTGTGTGAGTGTGTGTGTGTGATATGTGTGTGTATGCATGTGTACACACCCATACATGCATGCACATATGTGTTATATAATATATATTCCTTATATAATATATATTCTCTTTAAGGTTTAGAATTATGAAGTCTTTTATTTTATATGCCTTATTTCTATATCTTGGTCAATTGTGGGCTGTATTTAGAAATGTATATATAAATAAATACATGAAAGCAGTAGTAATTAATATAAAAAGAATCCATGAATTTGAAAACTATGCTGTGATGTGGGATTCCCCTCTGAATGCTGTGAATACCGTTGGTTAATAAAGAAACTGGCTTTGTCCTGTTAGGCTAGAATAGAGCTAAGTTGGGAAAACTAAATTGAATGCTGAGAGAAAGGAGGCAGAGTCAGGGAGAAGCCAGGGACAAGAGATACAAAGCCGGAAGAAATTGGAATAATATAAGCCACTGCCAGAGACAGGCATGCTGAAACTTTGCCAGTAAGTCACAGCCTCATGGTGATACACAGATTAATGGAAATGGGTTAAATTAAGATATAAGAGTTAGCCTGAAATACGCTTAAGCTATTGGCTAAACAGTATTGCAAATAATATAGTTTCTGCATGGTTCTTTCAAGGCAGAGAAGCTGGGAACAAATAAGCAACCTTATTACAACAGTGCTGTGACATTTTGACATTTTTTTCTTTTTTGATATTGTAATTACATCCTTTCTTTCTTCCTCACTCCAAATTCTCTCATATATCCTTGCTTGCTATTTTTTAAATTCATGACCTCTTTTCTATTAATTGTTGTTGCATGCCTTCTCTATACATACACAATCATATTTATATATATGTGTGTGTGTGTGTGTATATATATATGTATATATATATATATATAAAATCTTCTTAGTCTCCATAATGTTACTTTTATGTATGTTGTCAGGCCTGACAATTTGGTATTGTACAACCTTGGGGAAACTATATTTCTGGGTCTCAGTATTCTTTAGTTGTCTGTTGTCTGTGTGGAACCGAGGTCTTTTTCTCTTATTCCAATCCATTTTAGCATGACTATTGGTGTTGACCATGTTCAGCTCATGTTCACGAAGTCATCTGGTTGAGACGTTATGAGTGTAGCTGCTGACATTGCTAAGAGACATAATCTCACAGCAAACTTGATAATCTGATGCATTTTACGACCATTCTACCTCCTCCTCTACAATATTCCCTAAGCCTTAAGTGCTGGAACAGATATATCCTTTGAACTGGAATCCACAACTCTACATTTTAATTGAGTGTGAATTTTCTGTAGTGGTCTCCATCTGCTGCAAAGATAAGTTTCCTTGATGAGGGACTAACAACATTCAGTTTTGGGAGTCGTTCCCCCCTTTAGTGTTTATATTTTATTTTTTTTTAAGAAAACAAACTATCTTTTTTCATTTTACATACCAAACCCAGTTCCCACTCCCTCCACTCCCCCATTCCCTCCACCTTCCCCCAAGCACACCCCTATCCACTCCACAGAGAGGGTAAGGTACATTGCTTTGGGGAAGATCCAAGGTCCTTCCCTCTATATCTAGGATGAGTAAGGTTCCATCCAAAGAGGATGAGTTCCCACAAAGCCAGTACAAGCCGTAGGGATAAATCTTGGTGCCACTGCCAGTGACCCTGCAGTCTGCCCCAGCCATACAATTGCCACCCACAATCAGATGGTCCAGGTTGGTCCCATGATAGTTCCTTCCTTGTCCAGCTGGGGAGTTGGCGAGCTCCCATTAGCATAGGTCAACTGTTTCAGTGTGGGTGTCCCCATCATGGTCTTGAACCTTTGCTCATAGTTTCACACTTCCCACTCTTCTACTGGAATTTGGAAGCTCAGCCCAGTGTTCCGCTGCTGGTCTCTGCCTCTGTTTCCATAGTAGCTGGTTGAAGGTTCTATGGTGACATTTAAGATATTCATCAATTTGACTACAGAGCAAGGCCAGTTTGGGCAACATCTTTTCTATTGTTTACGTCTTAGCTGGGGTCATCCTTGTGAATTCCCAGGAATCCACAAGTTTTGGGAGTCTTTTGGACATTCCTGATGAACAACTTAAAAGAATGCTATTCATGCCTGGTGTTAGAGTTTTGTTAGGTTGTTTTTGACTCTTGAAGGAAGCACCATCAGCTCATATGAAAAATGTTCATTAATACCATGTATGTGTATTTCTACCCAAAGTTATTTGTATTATAATTTTAAAGTTGAATATTTGATATTATAATTCATATTTTATTTCATATTCATATTGATATTTTAGGGTCTAAAATTGGGTTTTTATTCATAGAGGAAAACTTCATAATCCCTGAGGAATTTGATCCAGATTCATTGTTTATATTTTCCTCCAAGCCTCTTGTCCATCCCAGGGAAGGCGTAAAAATTCCCTATCATTTTGAGTGATGACCAGGAAAAATTTTCATCAGAAATTACTTATCTATTAGTGCATAGTATGATTTTGACTTTCAACCGTGTGACGTTCAATTCAGTTTTCTTTATTTTTAGAATGGCAGTGCCAAATTCTTTCTAGCTGAAATATATTTTGATACTCTAAGTGTGTAACTTATGAAAACTTGTTTATGTATAACATGAAGAAATAAGATATAGATGATATTATAGCTATCAAACTGACTAATAATTTAATGCCTCTTGTATTCTGATTCATCACTATCTTTGTTTTTGATTTTATTTATTTATTAGAATTAGTGCAGTGTATCAATTTGCGATACTTAGAAAAGTTGTTGACATTCATTATGGGGCAAGATATTTTAATAAGATTTCACTATCCAAATTCTTTTTTGGAGGGGTTGCTTTTTTATTTTATTTTATTTTATTGGCCTTTTGAGACAGGCTTTCTCTGTGTAACAGCCCTGGCTGTCCTAGAATGCTTTATATTTTTTAAACAATCTTTTTTTTTTATACCTATCCCAGTTCCTCCTCTCTCCCGTCCTCCAGCTCCCCAATTTTCTACCTACCCCACCCCCATCCACTCCTCAGAAAGGGTAAGGCCTTCCCTGGGGAGTTAACAAAGTCTGTCTCATCACTTGAGGCAGGACCAAGGTTCTACCTCCATATCTGGGTTGAGCAAGGCATTCCTCCATAGGGAATGAGCTCCAAAACACCACTTCATGCACTATGGATAAATCATGATCCCACTGCCAGTGGTTGCACACACTGCCCAAGACACACAACTGTCACCCACATTCAGTCCTATGCAAGTTCCCCAGCTGTCATTCCAGAGTCAGTGAGCTCCCACTGTCTGAGGTCAGCTGTTTCTGTGGGTTTTCCCATCCTTGTCTTGACCTCTTTGTTCATATTATCGCTCCTCCCTCTCTTCAACTGGATTCCTGGAGCTTGGCCTGGTACTTAACTGTGAATTTCTGTACATGCTTCAATCCGTTACTGGATAAAGGATCTATGATAACAATTAAAGTAGTCACTAATCTGATTACATGGAAAGGCCAGTTTAGGCACCTTCTCCACTATTGCTTAGAGTCTTAGCTGCGGTCATTTTTGTGGATTCCTAGGCGTTCAGATGTCTCAGCCATTAAAGACTAGGCTAACAACCAAGTTCTTCATGTATATTAGCTTTTATTTGAATTGTTTATCTTGGTGGTTTAACAGATGAATCATATTTGGAATAGTTACAAAATTATGCATTTCATAACTTCTGTATGAGTATAAAATAGTATATAATAAGCCAAAATATAGTCAGTTGCTACCAATGTAGGTAATCCTAGTTCATCAACCTTCACACTAAAGTAGTATAGAAACAGAACCTATGAATGATTTTTTCCTACATAGCTCACCAGAGCTCTAAAGACTTTTTAAAACTCTCAGTTTTTCTTTCTATTTCATAACTTTTTTCAAATTCCAAAATGCATTATTGGTGTATTTTTGCCTATATTCAAAAAGGACATCATTTATTAATTTCTACCAGGAGTTACTTTTAAATTAAATTTTATTAGTTTAAGTTAGTTTAGTTTTCTCCTAAAGGAAATGTCTAGCCCCTACATCACCATAGTCTTTAATTTAAAAGTTTTGAAAGTCACAGTTAGTTGGACTTGACTTGCCACTTTGTCTAGGTAGCATACAGTGATTAGAAGTTGAGATACATTAATGTTCAAATGTTCTACCAGCGAAGAAGTCTCTTAAGGCTCCACTGCCAAGTTTAATCTAGCTTGAGTTTATTTTTGCCACTGTGTACATACAGCTGATTTCGATTCTCTAATTGGCTATGCTCAATAGCCAGAAGAGAAGAATAGAACTGTAAACTGTGGCTCGCTAAGCTGTTGAAATTTCTTAAGTATCTGTCTTTATATGTTCTGGCTTACAAAATGATTTATTGCACTAATTAAAAATCAGTTGCAACTCTGCACTTTTGTTTGTTATATTTGAGAACTGATAAAATCAGAATTTCTACTTTAAAAGGAAATACAAGATATTTCAAGGTAGTTTTTTACTCTCAGAGAAACACATTTGGATACATTAATTATTTTCTTAGATCAGTCTTTACTTATAATAATTCTTTTCTTACATTTTGCTATAATACTTACAAACATGGAATGATCTAATTTGTAGATCTAAAGGAGACAGCCAGAGGCTATTGTGTATAAATTCTCTTATCTGACATTCAACATATTTAAAAGAAAACAATATGCATCATATACAAGCTGTAGAGCATAGTATAAACATTAATAATTCAGCACAAAATTAAAAAACAAAAAAATTGTTCAAAGCTCATAATTTCTTACATTTGTATTTCATTTCCTATCTGTCTGTCTCTCTGTCAGAGGTAAATAGACTACACAATTTTGCATTTATCATCTTATTAGGAGTTTATACTGCTTGTTTTAAGAAACTATGTGTAGATTTGACCTGCAGAACCCTGGAATGCCAGAAGTAGAAGACATTATTTAGTTAATCAGTCCAACTCCATCAAGACACATGAAAAGAAACAGAAGACAAAATGAGGAAGTTAATCATCATTTGAGGATTGGCAAGTTACCAGTATCTCATGGTTGTACTACTCATTGTCTGATACTACTACATACTTTTGATATTGACATGTTTAAAATAAAACTTGGTTATAAGTTTTGAATTATAAATATTTATAATTTAAAAATTTAAATATATATGAATGAAGTAAATATAAATTTGTATAAGAATATATTTACAAAATATCCAGTTACTAAATTTGTGTGTGATATATATTATGCTTTGTATTGTTATAGAAATCCTGAGACATGTCACTGAAAAATATAAAACTTAAAAACATACATTAATGTTTTTAAAGTACCATCTCAATGAAAAATTGTTTTCTGTAGAAATTTTGCTTCATATAATAAAATAGTATTTTAAGCTACAGAATTAATTTGTTAAGTTCAATAGTGTGCATTTATATCTGTGTATACGCAATATTTTCACTATATAATTTCTAAAATCATACCTTAAAATGTAGTATATTATTCCTTTGAATTGACAGTTATGTCATGTTCTTATACAAACAATAACCTAGGACATACTACTTATAGCTTGATATTCCTATGTCTCATACATTGGCTGCTGATTTATTTAAGTGTAATCATGGGTAAAATGACAGGAATTTTGCTGAATAATATTTTGTCCTTCTTAAACATATGCATGTTTGTTTTCAGTTATTTACTATGTGAAGTCTTTAAAATTGAAACTTGTTACCTTCCTATTCAGAAAATCAAAATAATTTTAAATTATTTGCTAATGAAAAATTCAGTTTTTCATTGTCTATTCTTAATTTCATAGTTTACTCATAGTTCAAGTTTACTAATTTGTATTAATAGAGAAATAAGCTTTAAAATACAGATTTATTATGCTAAGAGAAAATTCTAAGATGACAGGAATGTTTCTCTATGCCATCCAAAAAAGTAGTCACTGGCCACATATGTCTATACACCAATTTCAATGTGGCTAGTATAATTGGAAAAGTGAATTCATAATTTGATTTAATTGAAATTTAAATACCCACACATGTCTCATGGCTACCGTATTGCAGAGTTCAGATAAAATACTATTAAAATGTTAATTTACTAATTTTCAAGAAATAAAAGTGTAACCATAACGTCATCCTAGTGGGCATGTCTGACTAAGTTGATATGCATTTGTAATTAGCTTACTGTTTGTTTCAAACTTTAATTTTATATTTGGAAAAATAATTTGTCTATTGGCATGTCAATGTTCATTGAGTGACCAAAGACCTTTTTCAGTCAACAGAACAGTTAAATATTCTAAATTAATCAATATATTGTTATCTTTACTCACAAGCATTAAGTGAGGCACACAATGAAATTGTTGTTGTTATACACAAGAATAGTCTGAACAGTTTGCAGATGGCTAAGTAGAGGAAAAGCTGCCCATAGAGTTATTAAAACTAAAAATATCTTAAGTGCTAATATGATATCCATATGGTTAGAAAAGTAATCTTAGTCTAAGTTTGCCTCTAGGAAAAAATAGTAATGAGTGAACAGTCATTGATTTGTCATTTTCTTTAAGGAAGTATAATAATAATCATAACTTTAATATGAATTTGTACATTTTCCTTGAAAATTCTGATTTTACCAATCTTAAAGAAAAGTGAGTTTGTTTATAAAACTGACGCTATCGATTTTGCAAATTCTATAAAAGATTGCACTTTGCAAAGTTAAATGAAATGGTTCTTTGCTTTTAATCATGTAAGAATGAAAACATTGCCCATCTTTCTTGGACATTGAGCCACAATTAAGGGTAAAAAGAGATTTTGGCTCCTCAGAATACTAATATTGCAAACAGTATCCTGCCATTAACTGAAAGTATACCAGTGGACTGTGGAGTGAGGAGGAGCGTAAAATTATTCCTGAATTAGAGCAGGTGCTTCAGCCCTGTGCCATAAGGACTATTAGGAAAGTATGGGGAAGGAATCACTTTACCAAACAAGGAAGTCAGTTATCAGAAATGAAAAGTAAATTCTCAAGTTTTACAAAGTACTAGAGCTTTAGGAAGTGTGTATTTGTCATTATGGTTAATTTGCACATACCTCACTGAAGAAAAGGCCAGGGGAGCTAGGCGGAGAACACAGCTGTACAGGCAGCTCAACTAATTGCTTCTCCATCCTCAACCTCATTTATCTTCATTTCTTCCCAATTATACCAAATTATCAATAGTCTCTGTTGCATCAGAGTCTTAATCCCCTTTATTCAGGCAGCATTAGATAGTGGCAGATGAATTCTTGGAGGGAGTCAGGGTAAACAGCCATGAAATGCCACCTCTGGCAGATGGCGTTGCTCACAAGAAATGTGACAAAACACTTGGAATTTGTAACTGGGCATTGGTATGAGAAGGCAAGCTGTTAATATTTTTTTTAAAGATAAGGCGGTACATGGTAAAAGGGTAGCTCATACTTTAAAGAAAATATGCAAAGTTGCAGCTGTTCTTATCAGTGCAAAGATTAATACATTTTTAGATAATATATTCTCAATGAGTACCATAGCATGGAATCTTTCAGATCATGGTGTTTTATGATTTGATTTGGAGCAAGGTACACATTTTCTGTGCTTAAAGAAAATATATCAATTTTTTTCTCTTCAATAAAATGCCAAGTTGTGCAATATTTGTTATTTCTATGGCCAAATTGGAAATATGTCAAAATTACAAAACAAACCAAATAGAAAAAGAAAACATATTTTGAGAAAACATAACTTGAAAGCATTATAAAAATAGGTCTTTTCTTTGTGAGAACAAGACAGAACAATTATTTGTTTAAAATCATTTCATAAGATATCAATGATAAAATGTTAGGTGATTAAAATATTTGATAATTTTGCAGAAATAACTTAAGTTTAATATTAATTTGAATTTCAGAAGAATATGGTCAACAGCTGTGTTTACTTAAGAACAATATGTGAAATAAACAACAACAACCTTTAAAAAGACTCAAAAATAAAAAGGAAAGCGCATTAGTATATTTTATTATCAAGTTAAGGATGATTTTGGTATGAACATAGTTGAACAAATGTTCTTGTAGTATGGTTGAGCATCCTTTGGGTATATGCTCAATAGTGGTATTGCTGGGTCTTGATTCCTAGTTTTCTGAAAAAGCCACCATACTGATTTCCAAAGTGGTTTTATAAGTTTTCATTCCCTTCAGCAATTGAGAAGTGATTCTCTTACTCTGCATCCTCTCCAGCATAAGCTGACACTGGTGATCTTAGCCATTCTGATTGGTGTATCTCTGACATGGTGTATCTCAGAGTCATTTTGATTTGCATTTCCCTGAAGGCTAATAAGAATGTTGAACATTTCCTTAATTGTCTTTTGGCCCTTTGAGATTCTTCTGTTGAGAATTTTCTGTTTAGATCTGTACCCCGTTTCTTAATTAGATTATTTGGCATTTTGTATGTCTAATTTCTTGAGTTCTTTATATATTTTGGAGATCAGTCCTCTGTCTGATGGGGGTTTGTGAAGATCTTTTCCCATTCAGTAGACTGCCATTTTGTCTTACTGACTGTGTCCTTTGCTTTACAGAAGCTTCTCAGTACCAATTTATTTATTGATGTTCTCAGTGTCTGTGATATTGAAGTTATATTTAGGAAATGGTCTCCTGTGCCCATCATTGAAGACTACTTCCCACTTTCTCTTCTATCAAGATCAGTGTGGTAGGATTTATAGTGATATCTTTAATCCACATGGACTTGAGTTTTGTGCATGGGGATATGTAAGGATCTATTTTCTTTCTCCTACATGTTGACATCCAGTTATACCAGCACATTTGTTGAAGATGCTTCACATTTACCATTGTATAATTTTAGTTTCTTTGTCAAACATCAGGTGTTCATAGGTGTGTGGATTAATATCTGTGTCTTTGATTCAATTCCATTGGTCACCCTGTCTGGTTTTATGTCAGTACCAAGCTGTTTTCATTACTGTAACTCTATAATAGAGCTTGATGTCAGGGATGGTTATGCCTCTGCAAGTTCATTTATTATACAGGATTGTTTGGGCTATCCTGAGTTTTTGTTTTTCTATATGATATTGAGTATTGTTCTTTCAAGGTCAGTGAAGAATTGTGTTGGGATTTTGATGGGGATTGCATTGAATCACTAGATTGTTTTTGGTAGGATTGCCTTTATTTGTAATAGCCAGAACCTGGAAACAACCTAGATATCCCTCAACCAAAGAATGAATAATGAAAATGTGGTACATTTACACAATGGAGTACTATTCATCTGTAAAAATAATGACATCTTGAAATTTGCATGCAAATGGATGGAACTAGAAAATATTATCCTGTGTGAGGTACTCCAGACCCAGAAAAATGAGCATGGTATGTACTCACACATATTGGACACTAGCTGTAATGCAAAGGATAAAGGACCTATAGTCCATGACTTTAGAGAAGCTAAGTAGCAAGGAGAACCCTAAGAGAAACATATATAGATCATCCTGGGAAGGGGAAATAGAAAAGATCTCATGAGAAGATTGGGAGCATGGTGGGGAGGGAGGTGGGAATAAGGGTAGGGAGGAGGAGAACTTGAAGGAGTGGAATAGATTAGGATGTGAGAAGGACAGAGATGCAGAGCAAGGAAAGAACTATCTTGATTGAGGGAGCTATTGTGGGGATAGCAAGAAATCTGGCACTAGTGAAATTCCTAGGAATCTACAAGAATGACCCCAGCTAAGACCCTAAGCATTAGTGGATAGGATGCCTGAACTGACCTTGCCCTGTCATCAAATTGATGACTATCTTAAATATCACCATAGAACCTTCATCCAGCAAATGATAGATGCAGGAGCAGAGATCCACAGTAGAGCAACTGGGCTGAGCTCCAAAAATCCAGTCGAAGAGTGGGATGAGTGAGAACATGAGCAAAGAGGTCAAGACCATGATGATGAGGCTACCCACTGAAACAACTTAATTGAGCTAATGAGAGTCCATCAGCTCCAGCCTGACAGCAGGGGAACATTCCAACATAGGACCAACCTAGGTTCTCTGAATGTGGGTGACAGTTGTATGGCTGGGGCAGACTGGGGCAGTGAGACCAGGATTTATCCCTAGTGCTTCTACTGGCTTTTTGGAATCCATTCTCTTTGAAGGGATACCTCGCTCAGCCTAGATACAGTGAGAGGGTCTTTATCCTGCCTCAAAGCAATGTGCTAGACTTTTTGACTCCACATGAGAAGTCTTACTCTCCCTGGGGAGTGGATGGGGTTAGGGTGGGGTGGGGGAAAAGTTGGAGGAAAAGGGAAGAGGGGAGGGTGTGGGAACTGGGATTGGTATGTAAAGTGAGAAAAGTTAGATTTTAAAAATAAAAAAAGGAAAAAAATAGTGACTTTGGGCAAGCTAGTGGGTTTCTATTGCCATTTGTCTAGGAGAGAGAATTCTGCTTTGTGGGTTGTGTGTATGTTCTAAGTGCTGAATTCAGTTGCATTATTAGATGCTTCTGCTCAATGATACAACATGGATTTGTCTGTTCTCTTGGCATCCGAGGGTCCAGTCTCTTCTTCTTCTTGGGCTTCTGGGCAACTTTATCTCATATCATTATTCATCTTCTACAATCATACCTAAGTTACACTTAGAATGTTCTTTCCTAGCTAACTTTTTAGAATAATTTAAAAAATTGATTCTTTTTATGAAACAATCATAAACTTATCTTGATTTAATGAAGAGAATATGTATGAATTAAATCCATAGTCAGTACAGGAAAATACTTTTTATCTTTTGTTCCAAACTTGCTTTTAACACTTCTTAATTGAAATGTGTAAACTGTTCATGCCTAGGTTAGCAGAATGTAGGTAATTTGGGTCAATGTGTAAGTATGAACTGTTCTCAAACCTAACTATCAAGAGTCTATCCTTTATTTTAATTTAATGACTTTTTAAACATTTGTTTCTGAGACATTTTAGTATAGTTTATAGAATTTTTGAAAAAAATGTTTACTGTACATATTTTCATCATCTCAAACATTTTATTGTGTAACTATCAGTAGACTCTTTCACCTCCATTGTGACAGGTCTACTTTTTAAAGTATGACAACTGATGGACAGATTGGGAACTGCTGATTTAATGACCATATATTGAATCTTTGGCAAGGCTTAGCTATAATTACATCTGTTGAATCAATTGAAAAATTGTTGGCAGTAGCCCAGTAAAGTCATATCTGAAGTTCTTAACTTCACATAATTTTCTTTAAGTGCACTATGTTAACATACATATAGCCATGTACATAAAAGTACCAAATAAAAAAAATGTCTTATGTGAATTTATTTAATTCCTGGCTCTCTAGTAACCTCAATCAACTTATGTTCTTAGTACTTTTTAAAAATATTAATCCTGTTCATATACCATTAGAATTAATTGGAAAATATTGGTTTGTATTTTATATTTGAATGTATTTGGCTCTTATCCTCTCTAGTTGTGGGAATATGTATTTTATATGCTCTCTTATTTCATTATTCCAATAATAGCAGGATAGTCAAACATTTTTGCCCTCATATGTGTACGATAAGCTTCAGAGAAATTTCATACTCTTTCCAAGACCCATATATATATGCCACCATCTAGCTTTGGACCTGTTACTGTACTTCTATTTACTTTTGATTTTACTGTTTTAATTGTTGAAATATATGTGCTCTATTTTTTTAATCAAACTTTATGTGCTACTTTGTTTTGTAGACTATAGCCTTTTATCAACTACCAGTCAAAAATACTACTCTAACACCACTACTCAAAGACAAGTATATAGATGGGGAACTCAAGAAAAGTTGTAGAGTAATTAATTCTGGACAATAATTAATTCTTGATAGTGAATATAAAAATTCAAATGGCTTTATTTGGTTCATTGGATAAAATTCATTTTGCTGTTGAGAAAACACTTTGTTTTTCCATGAAATAATTTCCCCTAATTTAAAAGGTTAGTAATACAAACATATCATGCTTTTAGGCATGACATTGATATACATGCATTGGTCTCCTTAGGAGACAGAAAGACGAAAAGGTGAATTATATGGACATTCTTGTTTTTTGCTAGTCTAACTCATTAGCTTAATATCATAGCCTAATTAATTAAATTAACAAGGTAATAAATTATTAAATTATGTTATTGATATATTTCTCTATAATAAGTCTAGTAAAATAAAAATTTGGAGATAGAAGTATCTAATTTTACATTTTAAAATTCAAGGTAACTTGTGAAACCTCAAATATATCATTTAAATATTCTTTTCCTCAACTTCTTAGCATGGATTAATATCTTCTATTTGAGGCTGTGCTATATTATTCTCAAGAGAAAATTTAATAGAAAAATAATGAAATACTGTACTAGTCAGTTATGCACTAAAAATTATTACAGTTACAAAGTCTAAATGAAAGGCAATGCTACTGATGGCCGGAGAGAACTCTGTGACTGCTGGGTATTACTGTCAGTAGAACTGAATGGCAACCAGTCACTCTATTACTTAAAATGAAAAAAAAAAAAGGTGCTATAATACTTTGTTTTGTCTTTATGGGTCAACTTTTATATTTTAGATATACATACCAAATTTCATATATCTGAGTTTTAATATATACCTCACAAACACATATGGCCCCACTTATAAATTCTAGGAAATATCTCTTTAGAATAAATCTTCAGCTTGTATTCTATGCAGTTGATGTCCAGTATTTCAGAACTATAACAAAGGGAAAAAAGACAGATGTGGTATTATATGATTATTTACTGTAAAATGACTATAATATGCTTGTTATTTAGACAGATTACATGCTTTTAAAGGTGACGGAAGGAACTTGAATTCAAATAAGAATATACTGCCACTGTTTTGAACTTTTATTACTTCTCAAGCATCTTTCAGCCTGCAATGTTTAGAATATCAAGAAAAGGATTCAATTTTTAAAAGTATGTTCTATTATAGAAATGTTCATTATTAGTCTCATAGCATAGTTTATATAGAATTAAATGGCATTTGAAAAGTAATTCTGCTCCAGGAAACCCTTTAGAGGACATATGTAAATAAGTAAAGTCTGCGAGGGTCAAATGAGAATATTAAAATAAGTTTGTCATTTGCATTTTCAAAATAGCAAAAAAAAAACCATATTTTTCTTCAGTTGCTAGTACGGAAATCATTTTAAATATAATCATCACATTATTCAAGTTGCCAGGAAGAGTCTTTCCAACCCTGTCACAACATTCAGTTGGTCATTTAGAAGGTCACTGTATTACTGTGTCTCTATTATATGTGATTTCATACCCTCTATATGTTATATCTTTGAAACTCAATAATTGAATGTTAAAGTTTTAGTCATTGTTCCTCAAATGGTGCACAGGGTATATTTAAATTTTATATCACTTTAATTTAGAAACAAATGCACTGGGACTTTGTATTCTGTATTTATTTAGTAATGTATATCAGCATAAGTCTTAGATGTCTGAGACAATTACATATTTTGTAGGAAGCCTGGGCTGAATACATATTTTTAATCATAAGTATACTTGTAGGCAAGGAGGTCTTATTGGTTCCTTGATCAAACTTATTCATCCAATAGATTTTTTAATTTTTTGACTTGATTCTAAAAAACTTCTTTTGGGCAGTATTTTTGCTTAATTAATTCATAAATAATATTTTATTACCTCATTAATAATTTCTTACAACATATATTTGACCATATCAAGTCCCTTAACTCCTCACAGATCTTACCTTCACACCTTACCAACATTTTTAACACATCAAGTCCAGTTTATACTACCAAAATACTACTGGGTACAGTGCTAACCCCTGGAACGTGGCAGAACTGCCAGAAATCACACCCTTAAGGAAAATTGACTCTTCCTCTCCATGAAGCTATGACTTCCCATCGACTCCTCTTATATTTGCAGAATTCAGTGCCTACATCAACTCTCCATGCTTTCATTTTATCATGGTTCAATTTGCACAGGTATTGTACTTGCTGCTGTAAGTTCATCTGTGAAAATATCCATTTGTATTTGAAAAACACTATTTTATTATAGTCATGTGTCACATCTGACTCCTAAAATATTTCCTTTCCTTCTGCAACCATCACCTAGAATTGAGAAAAGGGGGGATTGTTTTAGGTATTCCTTTTAGTGCTGAGCACTCTAAAATTTCTTAATTTTTTGATTGTCCAGTAATGTGTCTGTGTTAATTATAACCTATTAGAAAAAAAAAGCTTCTCTAGTTTTTCTTAAGAAATAAACTAATCTATGTATATAAAGATAAGTCCTGATAAGTTGGTTTAAGCTGATGTCCATTTAGCAAAATAACAATAGTAGATTCTCCCCTATGGATTCTGACATACCTAGTCAAATGTTCTATCCCATATAGATTACAACATGTGTGGACCATGAATCCCATAAATTATGTGTTCCCTACCATAATATCATTTTTATTGCACTGGGGAGCATAGTTTGCAAAATCAGTACTTAGTTTTACTCCTTAGGTATTTATTGTACATAGCACTTTCCAGCACTATGGTAGCTATTAAGTTTGTATGAAGCTTTCAGATTAGTACCAACTTCATTTTTCCATGTTTTGTGGCTCAGATATGTGGGTCGTATCCTTTGCAAAAATTCTAGTTCTGGAGTACAACTGAGAGAAATGGCAACAGCTTGTAATGTTTTGGGCTTCTATAAGATCTTGCTAGCCAACAACTACCAAAGAGGTAATCCCTCCTGGCATTTGTCTTTTTACTTGATAGCCTGTGATATCTAATAGTGGCACATTCACCCTCTACTGCCCAATTACAGAGTGTATAACCCTTCTTATGTATGTATACCTCTACATTTTAGGAAGGTTTTACACTAGTAGGTTTCCACACGGATTTTTAATGGGTCTTTAGTGTTAATTACCTTCCTTATTATGATTTATTCTACCTTGCCTTCTCATCCCATACCCCCTTTGGCTTGATTTTGCTTCCCCCATTTATCTCTATATTTCACTTATCCTTTGAAGTTTCAATCTAGTGAACACTTACTAGTTTCAATGTCTTTATGGCTATTCTAAATGAAACACTCGTGTCTAAAGAGTAAAAGCAATTGTCTACATATGAGTGAAAACATGTGGTATTTGTCCTTCTAGGGCTGGCTTACATTTACTCAGGATTAATTTTTCTAGGTCCATCTATTTGCCTGTGACTTTCAAACGTTAGTTGTTGTCTTTCTAAAAATATGCATCCTATTCTATTGTATATATGTACCATATTTTTAATTGTCCGTTCATCAGCTCTTGGAAATCTAGAATATTCCTATTTACTGGATTGTGTAAGCATGTGAATAGAGCAGCAATCTACTTGGTGAATATAGAATCCTTTGGATATTTGCCCTAGACTTGTATAATTGAATCATAAAGGAGATCAATTTCTAGCTTTTTCATGAATTCTCCACATTGATTTAATAATTGAACCTGTGTATGCTCCCACCAACAGTGAATAAGCATTTTTGTCCACACCCATGATAATATTTATTATTAAAAAAACTTACCAATTCTGATTAAGGTAAAATAAAGTTTCAAAACAGTTTTGACTTGCATTTCCCCAATTGCTAAAGATGCTTAACATTTTAAAATGTATTCCTCAGCAATTTGCTTTTTATATTTTGTGAACTCTCTATTATTTCCTTCCCCATTTTTACAATTTTGACACTTAGGATTCTTATTTTTATCTTCTTTGTATAATTAAGTTGCTACTCTGTCAGAGAAGGAACTGAGAAACATTTTTACCATTCAAGAAGCTACTTCTTCACTTGAATGATGGTATACCTGTAACACTGTGGCAGAAGGGTTTTTTTTGTTATCTAAGTTTACCACTTTTTGTTTAAGTTTCTGTTGTTACTTAATCAGTATGATTCAAATAAAATTTTCCTTTGGACATCTTGCTGTTTTTTAAATTTATTTTTGAAGATTGTAATGCAAGTACATCATTTTTATTTCCCTTTCCTCCCTCTAAATCCTCCCATATATATATACCTCCTTGCTCTCTTTCAAATCCATGGCCTCTTTTTCTATAATTATATATAATTACTTACTATATACTTCTAAATATTTACATATATACAACCTGACCACTCTATATAATATCACTTGTTTTTGAGGGGTTCTAAAGTCAAATTAGAGAACTGTTTGTCTTAATTTTCAACTGTTGTTCTTAATGACTGTGTAAGTATATCCTAGTAAGGATACTGTTCAGAAAATTCTTTCCTGTGCCATTGAGTTCAGTTATATCCTCTACTTTCTACTGTGTGATTTGAAGTATAAGGTCTTATGTCATGGTACTTGATCCATTTGAAGTTGCATTTTCTGCAGGATGAGAGGCAAGGCTCTAATTTCATTTTTCTTCATGTAGTCTCCCATTTTGACCAAGACTGCTGGTTAACAAGAATGACTTCTCTCTAGTGTATACTTTTGGCCTTTCTCAAAACTTAGGTGCCTGTAGGCATGTGGACTTATATCCATGTCCTCAGTTCTATTCCATTGATGAAGCTGTCTGTCTTTATGCCAGTGCTATGTTGATCTTATTAGTCTAACTCTGTATTATAACTTAAAGTCATGAATGCTAATACTGCCAGTAGTCCTTTCATAGATCAGAAGTTTTCTATTGTCCTATTTGTATGTGTGTCTATATAAAATATAGGATTTTTTATTTCGGTGAAGAATTTTGTAGGAATTTAATTTAATTTTTTGGTTTTTCAAGACAGCATTTCTCTGTAGCTTTGGAGCCTGTCCTAGCTCTTGTAGATCAGCTTGGCCTCGAATTTACAGAGATCTACCTGCCTCTGACTTCTGAGTGCTGGGATTAAAGATTTGTACCACCTCTGCCCGGCGAATTTTGTTGGAATTTTAAGGGAGATTGTATTGACTATGTGGAATGCTCTTGATAGGATGATCATTTTCACAAAAATTAACCCCAGGATGCTACAAACATGAGATTCCCTTCCATTTTCTGATATCTCCATCAATTTTGTTCTTGGATATCTTAAAGATTTTTTTTTTTTTGTAAACTCTCTCACTCTCTCAGTCGGGTTGTTTCAATGTATATTTTTGATTGATTTTTTTCTCTGTTTCCCTCCCCTTCTTCCTCTCCCCTCCCCTTCAACCCTTTCCCATGGTCCCCGCGCTCCCA